>NC_092031.1:15688661-16288661 GCF_042242105.1 Pempheris klunzingeri
TACCTTTTTTGCTTAATTTCGTATAAAAATGAGCTGCAAGGACTCCAGGAAGTTATAAACAAGATTTTTGATCTCAATTGGACTTCCTGTTAAAATAGAAGTAAAATAAAGATGAATATAAAAGGTACTGGTCGAATAAATGATATGAGAAATAATGAGGCACACAACATGTTGCTTTTTACACTGTTTTTGTGTGGATTAAACACACGTGTTATAAAGGTGGTGGGAAGCAGATTTATTTCATTCTTACACAGAACCAGGCCAGCTGTTTCCTATTCTTAAGTCTTTATGATAAGCTACGCTAACCGGTAACTGGTGGTAGCTTCTTCTTTAGCATACAAAGATCTTCCCAGCAAACTGGCCGTGAATCAGTTTGTTCAGATTCATCTAATGACTCCTTGGTTTGTATCGTGGCTTAAAACTCTTGAGCAGTGATTTTATCTATGAAGAAAATGAGAGACACGTTTACTTTTTAAACCCAGGCTGCTGAAAAAGACACTGGTCATAAGCACCGAAACCTAAAAATGTAAAAAATCCGCTTTCCCACCAAAGAAAACCAACACACTGTAGGTGAAACTCTATTTGACAGACTTTAAACCATTAAGGTCTCTGCTGGAAATCCCCACCATTCCTGGTTTAGTTTTTCCAACCCCAACCCTACTGTACTTCACTCTCCGCCCCTCACAGCCTCCTGCTCCGGTCCCCATCACTCCACATTCACCCGCATCCGTGTGCACACAGATGTAGATGTGGATCTCCTTGCATTCGCCGAGCTGGGATGCGACGCTGATTAGCTTCCTGGCAGGAACGTTACCGCCCACACCCAGAGCTGAAGCCGGGGTCCTCCTGGAGGGCCCGACAGTCGGTGGAGAGCTGTAGCCGCCGCTGTTTGTTTGCACTATGTCCTAATTTCCGTGAATTCTGACCTGACAGGAAGTGTGGAGGGGAGACGGGACAATGGGCTATTGTAAGACCGCACTTTATGTCCATGTGAGGCTAAAACAGGAAAACACACTAAGACGGGCACATGCATACACACACTCTAACCTGCACAAACACACAGAGTCACAGAGACCCCAGCAAAGACCGTCCTGTTCCCCGTCCTGTTTCTTAATCACGTACACACACTCTTATGAGGATATTTCATTGACTTCCCTGATCTTACCTTTGAGTAATGCTAAACTTTAACCCTTTAATCCCCACTTTACAGGTTGCCAATCTACTTAAAACTGTTAAATAAACCTTTGATTGCCATGAAAAACATTGTGGGATCTGCTCCAGCCAACGCTACCACAGCTTCCATGATAACTGAACACGACACTGGCCGGGCGGATACGTCAGGCTACCTCCACCATGTCAGAGGCGCCCAGCAGTGATGTCATGGTGCACTGACACACCCCAGAGTGCACTTTTACATCAGCGACAAGTTAAGCCACTTGAGTTGCTCTTTAAAAACAGATAATTTTTCACTTTTTCATCTATCCTCCACTGATTATTGTGAGTTTTTGTTTTGAGTGGTACAAATCTGTTTGAACTATTATATTGAGACAAGCTACAGCTGACATCTGCAAGCCTCTGCAAACTACATTTGAACAACTTAGACTAATGGATAGCAGAAAGAGGGAAAGAAGGAAAGAGGGAAGTTTAGTTTTCTTTCATTTTGGAGGAACTGCTCCTTTAATAACAGGCATGTCATTTTGGCAATACATCAGTCTAGACCTGCCACACACTACTGACTGTCTCTAAGTGTCCAACTGCACCTTCATGTGCACACACATACACACTCACAGTCCTCCAGCACTGGTTCTTGACCACCATGTCCATATCAACCTGTGACCTCGGCCATGTCACCTTTCAGGTCAGGCTCTGAGGCCCAGTGATTTATGGATTCACACAGGCTGTCAAAAGACGCAAAGGAAGGGAAGATGTAGCGGAAGGGAGGCTATTTACAGACTGAAGGTATGTGGCAGAGCAATGCTGTTTTCTGTGCTGTATGCGTGTACGTGTGTGTGTGTGTGTGGGTGTGTGTGTGTGTGTGTGTGGCGGAGAGTATGGATTCTCTCTTCAAAGCCTGTGAATCAGAAGGTGTGATTACAGAGACTCTTATATAAACTGTACTATGTGTTTACTTAGTTAATCCGTTGGATGGTGATGTCCAAAGCCCTGATAGAAGAGAGGTCAGGACAGGAGTGTTTTTGTGCCGCAAGGAATGTCAATGTCTAACCTTTGTGCTCTTCGCGTATGGATGACTGACCTGGAAGACTGACCCGTGTGTGCTGGCTTCTCTCTCTCTCTCTCACACACACACACACACACACACACACACACAGACACTAGACATGCCTCTTTTTAAAAACATGAGCAAAAACCGCAATCATGCTAACCAAAAACATGCAGCACATGCTCGAGGAGTGTTTGGACACATTTATCAACACATGGATGCTGATCTAAAGCCTCGGTCTCAGTCTGTGTCGGCTGGTGGTGTCAGAGTGATTTCATTCACCTCACTGTAATTAGTCCTCAACATGTTTGGCTCAGTGGCGTCTAAATGACAGCGTGGCTGCAGTGGCAAGCTTGTAAGTGCGAAAACAATAGTGTGTGTGTGCAGATTCTGTTGCCTGAAGCTATTTCAGTAGGAAAAACAGGTTTAAGAGTGGGGTTTTTCTGTGCGTGAGATATTTTGTGACATTCTCGGTGTTTGTTATTACTTGGAGTTAATTGGGATGGTATTTCTATTTAGTCGTACAGAAGACATGGAGAAATACTGAATGTTAGTCCAATATTCACTCTTCTTTGTTTCCATCAACTCCTGAAGAAAATATCTGGTGCAGTTGCTGCTAAATGCTCCACTGTGTTCACCAGCTAGCTGCTAACTTCGTCTGTCTGCTCTTTGGTGCTGAGCAGGTAGCATGCAGTGGATTCATCAGAGCTGTTTTTCGCTGAAAACTGCTGCTTACTGCTGCTGGGAACAGGGATGATGAGAGCAGTGAACCAAAAAGAATAAAGTTATGGAACAGAAAATCAAAACAATGTACTGAAGGACGATAAAAGTGATCATTGGGTTGTCTGCTTTAACATTACACATGTTAGTTGTATACATTGCTAATATGAATATTGGTTATAGCAGCTTTAAAAGAGAGGATTAGTTGTTGTTAGAGTTTCATCATGTTTACATTTCAGGAGCTATTTACTCATCTTTTCTTTTTTCGTGTCGCATTTTTCCATCAAACCACCCTGGAAATCTTTAGTTAGTGATTAACTGCATTTCCCAGGCTGCCATTGAAAACACGCACAGAAGGGGGTTCCCAGTGTCTGAGCTGTATAAATGAACTGTAGCGGTGGGAAGAGTGACGGCGATACCATGGTGCAGTTTTCAAATGAAGGGAAGTGACAGTGGACAGAGAATAATGCCATGGTGTTGCTGCTTTGAGCAACTGACGAAGCCGTTTCTACCAGCAGCATATTCAAACTGTGGTTGCATTGCATTGAGGACTATTGACAAAACTTCTGGTGGAGAAATTTGTCTCTGTGCCTTTTCTTCAATGAATGTGCTGTATGACCAGTGCAGTGGTGGACCAGGTTTTCCTTGGTGTGCTTGAGAGTAGAAAAAGAAACAACATGCGGAGACAAATGTGGGTAAAAAGAGGTACAACTGCTACTGTGAGCAGTAGTTACAAGTGAGATGACTTCAGCAGTGAAGGTCTGTGATATGCGTTCATGCAGTGCTCATCCATCCTAACTCTGTTCTCTGGTCTTTCATTCCTGCGTCTTTTTCCTGCTCTGCTGCTGTGATTGCCTGTCTCCTCGTGGCCCGATGCCCAGCCACCACTGGGTAGCATTCCTCACCCCGAGCCAACGGGAAGAGAGGGATCGGAGGGGGGGAGGAGAAGAGGAGAAGGACAAATGGAAGGAATGAGAGAAGGAGCCACAGCGGGTCTCCTTATATAGAGCGGGATGTTATATATCTGTGACCTCACTATGGCGGCGAGGAGAAATTTCTTCTCCAGATTGTTTGTTGCTTTCCAGCTTTTTGTCCACTGGTCAGTCCTTTTCAAGCCTTTCTGTTTATAGACACACGCAACAGCCGCTCACTCGTTACAACACTCTCACTCAGGCCACAAGATACCCACACAGCTTGACCACGTAGGGGTCTGCGAAAATACACATAGCATACAAATACACACAGCCGCGCTTCCTTTTTTTTTTCCTTCACAGTGGGAAATGAAATGCTATATCATGAAGGTAAGTTATGATGCCTGCCCCGCTGCTGAGGTGCAAAAATAAAAGATTTGCAGAGACAGCAGAATGGACTCCACCCTGCCCTTCAGCTCTTATTTCTTCTGAGCACTTCGGTTCATGTGTGTATGTGAGTTTTGGGGCTTGTAGGAGCATGTGTGTGAAAGCAATACATAGGACTTTGTGTGTGTGTGTGTGTGTGGCATCTTCTCTGGGAACTGCTGGCAGATGCAGCAATCAGACTGTGGGTATAGAGGGACGGATAAAGTTTGGCTCAGCATGCAGCTCAAGCCACACTGGAAGAGGAGAGCCACGCATACAGTCCTTTCTCCGTCATCCTCTCCCTCTTTCCTGTTTTTTTTTTTTGTATTATCTCCCTCTTTCCCTCTGTAGTCATGTTAACTGGTTGAACCAAACATCAGTCTTCATCTCCCTTGGGTCAACACTCTTCACTCAGATGTTTTAGCCACATGAATGCTGACTTTGTTAATTGAATTCCATTTGGAAAAGTCATTTACAGATCAAAAACAACTCCTGGGGAATAAGAGTGCACCTTGTAATGTGTTGATGCAATGATTCCCAGGCCAGAGGTACAAGTAATGTGGCAGTTACCATGAGGTAGAAACATATATTGTGCTAACTCGTGGTACCTCTTTAAAACTCTTGGGTACTCTTTCATCTTCTGTTCATATCTATATTAAACTCTTTAATGAAAAGCATGTCATGTAGACAATGCTGCACTGTAATACAGTATAAGCGATGCAAGCTGTTTTGCAGCAGCATGTGTTTGGAGCGAGCAAGAAGACTGTAACTAATTTAGTCGGTTATGAAATAATGGCTGTGACATTTGTTATAATCCCCTAAAAACAGTTGTATATTTATAATTGGCAGCATAAAGGCCACTGATGTGCAGATAAGACTTGGATTGGCAGTTCAAATCTCTGCATGGACTGCAAGAGCACACATAACCCTCCCTTAGCTTGGTTGCACTTGTGACCAAAAGCCTGCAACTGTCCCAGTGGAGCTGTTCAGCGGAGAAGTGTGGTTTTACTGCATAGTTCATGCACAGGCCCCTCAGCTAAAATAAATGAGGAAAAAATAGGAAACTGAGTAACTGAAAACCAACAGCAAAGGGTTTAGTTTGTGCATGCACGTTAAAACGGTTGCATGGAACAAATTGCAGGACAAAAGATTAGTTGACAAAATATCATTTCAGTTGTCGAAGATTTCTTTCCAGCTTCATCTTGGCAGGCCGTGAGAGGCTCGTTTCTATTTTCCACAGCAGCTATCAGTCTGATGTAAAACCGAGTCCAGGGAGAGATCATCAGTTGGCGATTCGCAAGACACTGAAATAGTCTAACCGAAGATATCTGGAAGTATTTACAAAGTTGGATAATTAAATCAGTGGCTTTGGGCTGCAGTGGAAAGTATTCACAGCGTAATGTAATGACAGAGAAAGAGGAGAAGGAACGGCTGGACAAGCGCTCACAAAACATGAGCACGCAGTACACCAGAACCAGCTAATAGCACACATCTTAAGATAATTAGAGAATGGAAAGGCATTTTTATATTCCCATCGGTGTTTCCCTCCACATGCCTCCTCCAGCAAATGATTAATTTAGAGCTCAGGAATGTGTGTTCACTGTTTAGTCTTCAGCTTTCCTGGGTTGTAACCCCTGACCCAACCAGATCACCAGAACACCTCTGAAAACCATCAGACATCTGCTTATCTAAACTACAGAGCATACAAGACCCAGGACCAACTCCATCCATCCTTTCCTCCGTCAGAGGCCAAACTCCGCTAAAAACAGACTTCTTTTTTTCGTCAGCGCAGACTCAAACAGGCCGGACAGGCATTTCCTGTGGGTGGGACCTGAGAGCAGAGACATTCTTGGGCCAGGCACCTCCACTTCCTGTCTCTGTTAACAGCACACTGAAAGACACGCCGTCTGGACCTGCTCTGACTTTACACTTCACTCGACGCTCTTATCCAGCCGTAGATTGAGTTTAAAATCAAAGATAACTAATGCTGTATGTAAACAGGAGTGAGAAGGATAAGGTCAAATTCTCAGTGCCCAGATAACAGAGCAATAGAAACCTGTGATCCTGAGATCGAATACCAAAAAGTGCTAGGAAATGAGTTAAGATACAGGTATTGTGCATAAAAAGAATAGAAATCGCAGAAAGGTACATTTTAGAGCAGTAAAAGTAAAGAATATGGAAGGTTAGTTTCTCATCCTTTACTTGAGATTAGTTTTAAGGTCTCTAAGATTTCCTACTGCTGCTTTACCTTTTGTATCTTAACCACCTGTAAACAGACCATCATATCAGTTTTTATATTTAAAATAAATACACACAACTGTGGGAAAAGTTTAGTCTAGTCTAGTTGGCTTTGTACTATATTTCGAGTGTTATGAGTCACAGTGAAGTCAACAATATCAATGGTTCATGCCCTCAATCCCACATTTCTCTTTATGTCTGCTCTCTGGAACAATTTTGTCAGCTGCATTCACATGCAGAAAGTTGTATGTTTCCAAGTTTTTACGTGAGTGTGTGTGTGTTTGTGTGTGTACACGCATCTTTATGTGGACCATGGGGTGTTGGAATAGGTGTGACAATCAATTGCCGTCCTCCCAGGGGTCGACAGCTGCGTCGAAGTGTTGGTCCTCAACAGCTGGACGATTTTGAGGGGAATGTGGGGGTTTACTATGGATGAGAGGGGTGTGTGTGTGTGTGTGTGTGTGCTGTAGGGGGTCCTTACAAGGCCATTTACATACATGACTAGTGCCAATTAGGTATAGATATACTTGAAATGTTCATTTTTCTATTTTCCTTCTGAATAAGGTGACATGACAGGTAATGAAACATATCATTTCATGACATATGATTTATATCAACACACAGGAAACACAGGAACACAAGGAAATTAAAAATACTAATAACTATATTAGATCCTATCCGTTGAGGTTGCACCATTAGAAATGCGCATGCAAGTTGGGTTTTTATACATTTTTCCCATCTCTGCCTGCATCATTTGACACTAAAAGCATTGAGGAATCTGAAATCAGGTTTTGCTGTATTTCTGACTTCCTGCTGCCCTCTAATGGCTCATTGTGAACAAGGCGACTCTTCACAAGTCAAAAACTTGCAACAGCACATTTATTCAACTTGTGTACATTCAAGAACAAAGCCCACTGAAACTGATGACACAGTGAATAACAACCAAATAAATTTTTGTGTGTTTAAGAGGAACAGGCTCCACCACCCATCCAATTTGGTCCTTGACAAACATCTAAACTCTCTGAACGGATTAGTAGGCTGGGCTTTTGCAGGGTTCAGTTCAGCTGTGCTACAGTGACTGTGTTTTCTATTTGTTCTCACAGAGGGAATAGAGAAGTTCAATCTGTTCAGCATACTCGAATCCTGGCCTGTTGGGAAAGGATATAACAGTCACATTAAAACTGCAATGGCATTATTTTACAAAAACACAAAGAAAACATAACTCAGTCAGAAAAGACCACGCACTCTTCTCTCCTATATTCCTGTTTTGTTAATCGATAAAGATAGTTTTACAGTGCATGGATCATATCTATCCATTGTTCACAGACTGAACACTCATCTCTGCAGTTATCTCACCTTCCAGGGGTCTCCAGTATCAGAGGGAGGTTGTCCAGTCTGGACTCATTGATGATGTCTCGGAAAGCAGAGATTCCGATGTGCCCCTTGCCGATGTCCTCATGGCGATCAAGGTTGCAGCCTAGTTTACCTGCAAAAAAGGCAGAGAGGAGTCCACAGAGTGTCCACAGCATAAAAAGTCTAAGTTCATACAACTCAACATCTAGTTAATCTGCTATTTGGTATTTTTTGTGTGTGAATCCTGACTGCACCTTTGGAGTCATTAAGGTGGATGGCTTTAAGGTAGTGGAGCCCTACTTCCCGATCGAACTCATCAAGCATGGCCTTCACTCCTCCCTCTGCAGCCAGGTCGTATCCTACCAAGACAAGAAGCAACACTTGCAGCCCTTGGCAGCTTCAATATTTTTAGGCTTCACATGCTTCTCCTCCACATCATCAGCAGCTTTGCTTTGAGAAGCTGATTTTTAGGTTTATACCATGGAGCAAACTAAAAACTAGAGGTAAGTAGTTTTCCTTAGTCATTTTCCAACCAATATTGTAATCATGAGGGACTGTAAATGATCTGTGTTGATTTTGTGGGACATAAAGATCAACCTCAGGTTTCACTCACCTGCTGCGAAGGCGTGGCACGTATCCAGACACACTCCTACTCTGGTCTGATCTCTCACTCTGTCTATGATGCTCTTCAGCTCGGAGAACTTACCACCCACCGTACTGCCCTGACCGCTCATGTTCTCCAACACTGACCACACGGGGGCAGGCAAAGGAAAAGAAGGCACTATCAGTTAGATGCACCCATTCAACTCTGATATTTCCCTCAACACCTGATCCACATTCAGAATCGGTTTGGCTGCCACTGTTCATTCCTGAAGCACAGCCTGGGGGCAGTTTTTACTACTGCCTCTGTGCTTTTCGCTGGCATTCCACTGCAGTGTATTCTTGACACATACTTGGTGTATGTGAGTCTAAAGGACTGCACTCTGTGCTGTGAATCACAAGTAATGCAACGCTGGTGTCAAGCCTGCAGTCAGTTTTGCTAATTTAAAGTTATGTGTTAACACCAAGGTCAGTCTGAGGTCAAATGGCTTTGTATGAGATGATGACATGCCTAATTTTTTTAATAATTGAGAGGAGGTAGTAAAATATTAATCCTCCTGAATACATACTAAAGCACAATTTTATTAATTACACTATTAATTACATTGAAAGGGATTAACCCACCAATTGTGATTTAATGACATACAGCTTTAATTTGTGCGCACTGGGTTTGGCTGCTACTGCCAAGGTCTCTTGGTGCACTGAGCTCAAATACTTAAAAGCATGGTCGTGTAGTAAGTTCCTATCCTGGTGATGCTCATAATGTTTGCTTGAGAAGTCAAGAGGTATGAATTAAAATCAATGTAATTAGAGGGACTGTACTTTGTAGCGATACAGGGCAAATACCCCCTTAAGTGTCCGTGGGTCAGTGTTTGTGAGGTTGTCGTCTGTTCCTCTCTGTTAAATCAGTTTTCCTGTATTTAACATTTTCACACTTCTTCTCTTGCTGCATTACATAATTTTGCAGTCACTGGCGCATGAGCACCAGTGACTATCTGGCCTCATTTGCCTCCATGTTTCTGACTTTCTTGGAAAACCACTTTAATCATGGTGATATTAGGACTTTTGTTAATGCTGACACACATTGATAATTCAACTGAATATGTCTTGTTGGAGTAGCTGCCTTTTCAGTCATATTTTACAGTAGCCCCTCCATGAATTGCAGATACATCAGTCCCCAAATACAGCAAAATGACTCAAAAAACTCATCAGAGAAAAGGAACAGTGGCTGCAAATTGATCCCCCTCATCACAGAACCAAGTACATATATACAGATATGTTAATAATACAAATACACCATAAAATAACCTCTGACAGTCAAACAGTCTCCACATACTATGAGCTTCACCAGAAAGGTATTTGCTTCAGGGCTACTGCATAGGTCTGTGCTCTTCTTGTTGGTTTTAACCCCTTGTACCTGTGACTACAGCAGGTGTTTGCCGGTGAGCGTGGTTAATGGCTCCTGCTATCTTTTCAACACACTGCTCAGTAGTGATGGAGCCCAGGGATGAGCCGGGGTGGAAGTTGTACAGGTTTAAGCCCAGGAGGCTGCAGCGGCTGAGCTCATCCACCAGCAGGGCCTGGCTCTTCTCAAAGACATCTGGGTGCAACAAACCAGGCAATCTTGTCAGAGGAGTAAGTCAGTAAAGCACAGAATTCGCATGAGATATCCATCAGTGTCTGACAAACCCTCTTTAGGAGATCCACAGTTCATCAGGTAGGATCCATGTGGCAGGATGTGAGCTGGGTCAAACTCCAGCAGGGAGCATTGCTCCTGAAACTTGGCTGCAGCCTCCTGGTTCAGCGCTGGCCTCTTCCATGACCTCTGGGAGCCCAGAAACAGGGCGAAGCTGCTGCCACCCATCTCTGTGCAGGACTCCACTGCTTTCCATATCCCACCTGGGAGGCGTATGAAGGAGACAACACAGTGACAGAGCTTATGCATGTGTGTGTGTATTTTTATCACTTTAGGGGAGTCCAACAAGCCTTAGGCCTCACCTTGAATGCCAACGTGAGCGCCAACATATTTCTTATTGCCACGGTCCTTCCTCCTCCTGCCTCCTCTCTCCTCTACCTCCATTTCTCCTCCTAAAGCCTCCTCGGTTTTCCTTTTCCTTGCTCCTGTCTTTTTCGGACCCATGCTATGAAGAGGGAATTACGAATTTGAAGATCTCTCGTTTATAACTTTCAGTGAATACTTAAAATTCAGGAAGTCTTGTTATCCTACGAAGCATGCACGACGCTGATAAGTTTGACTGTCAAAAGTTTATGAAGGTCAGAATGCGGGTTTAATGCATCCCTCCTGTTAGGAGCCAGCCAGTCAGAGCGCTTCCACGCAGCTGCCCATTGGAGACGCTTCATGCTGAGCAGCAAAATGGCCGCCCGTCAACCGACTGACTCCACAGCGCTTTGAAATTTAAATTCTTCTGCACATTAGGGTTTACACTATTACAACGTTAGTACTTATTTACAAACCAGTAGCTTGTTACGCGTGTGTTTTCATCCTCTGCCACTTACTTGACTATCCGCTCAGGCGTCGCTGTTCTTGTAGCCTCGACGAATGCCTCAAAAAGCTAAAAAAAAAATCGCACTGAAGCACTTTAGCTAAGCTAGCACGCTAGCTTTTCTTCATATGTGATTCCTGAGGTGAGTAACGCTATCTGGATATATACATATTATTTCTGAGAGTTTTAACATTTTTTAATTCGTGTGCATGCACAATGACTGCAACATCTTTCTTGGTGAAATGCCACTGCGCTTGCTAGCCGTTAGCTTGGCTACTTGTAGCTGCTGCCTGTAGCTAACTTAGCTTATCTAGCTAGTTAGCTGACGTTGGATAGCATTAGCGCTGGTGTATGCTAGCAGCAGTATTAGCGGTTGTGCATTAGCAGAGGTGGATATGTCGCTCAAGGCTCGGTGTATTTGCTGAAGATCTTCGTTGTGTATACAGAAAAGATTGCTTACCTCTTACAGGTTGGTTGACTACTAATTATTCTCGTTAACGTGTTATTGCGCGCACAGTTTTGTCTGTGTGTTTTACAAGTGTGGACAGAAACCACTCCTTCGTGTTAGCCTTCGACGAAATATTTTACCAGCAGCTGCTGTTCAACTTGTCGCCTGTATAAACTTCCAAGTATATGTGTTAAGGTGGTTTGCTATTAACCCCCAAACTGATTATACATTACTCGGTTTAGTTTAAGCGACTTTTATCACCTGTGTGTGGTTTTCGGGTAACGGCTTTCCTTTTTTTTTTTTTTTTTAGCACAAGGAAGCTCAGATACTGTAAGGTTAGCTAACCTAGCTAACAGCTAAATACGGGTGAGTTGGTGTTAACGTTGACAGGACAACACAGGTAGGGAAACATTAGCTGGTGTAGTTTACATCAGTGATTTGAACGGTGGCCGATTGCAGATCTGACCGATCGTAATAGCTTGATCATGAGGTCTGTCTGATCCACCAGGCCTGTGGTCAGAAATACTTCAGGACGGCTGTCAGGTTCTTCGTCTGTAAATTTAGGAATCTCTCCTGCTGGATGTGTTACTGAGCGCTGAGCAAAAACGAAACCAACTAAAAGCAGACACCATCTGGGCCTCAATTACCATTTTCGACAGAGTAACATGAGCGTAGATATCCTGTGGGATTTTGATTATTGCCATATTGTAATGGTGCCTAAAATTTGTGATTTCCTGGCTACATTGCAGTCGTGTGGCAGCATTTTCTAATCCTATTAGACTGCTATGACTAAGTTAAATGGACAGTGAATGCCTTTACCTGTTGGCCATCATATGTATGTTACCAATGGTTTTCTTTCAGAATAAGTCATGTCTATGAATATCTTTTGAAGCATCAAAACCTAGCTCTAAACTAGCATTACAGTCTTATAAATATTGAGGTATCTGATCAAAAATATTGTTTTAGTTGGGTTTGTCCACATTAGCCTGCTCTACTTGCCTACATTGGGGATCCTAATGACAATGCATTATTTGGTGTTCTTTCTCTGTATTGCACACGTTCTTTGTCTCAAAGCTGAGAAAGAGCCTAATCCAGAAGATTTGCTCACACTAATTAATTAAAGCGCAAGCATGTGCCTGTCAAACCTTCATTTGGTCACTTGTTATGGTTTCCATAGCCACATTCAGTCAGTCTGCTGACGTGATGAGTTGGCCGACTAAGTCAAGCCCCTTGTAAACTGTCTTTATTGGTTGAACCTACAAGTGTGATCAGCTTACAGTACTCTGCATGCTTATGATGGGGATAATTGCTGTGTTTGTTGCCCACATGTCCAGAAGTATTCTTAGCTCTACCACCTGATGGCTGATTCATCCAATCAAGCATGCAGTCCATTGTCGCTTACACACATGGATGGAGGCTCACGTGGCCTTGTAACGACTGCGATCTATGATTTTTGCTGCAGTCAGTGTTTTTTGAACTCTGATTTACTTAACAGCCTCTAGCTAAACAAAGAAACACTCAGTGATTTTTACACTTTTACCACATTTTGGAATATTCTCCTTTTTCTCTAGAAGAAAGCAGTATCAGGACAGGAGCAGTAGTTCATGGAAGACAAGAAAAGGAAAAAAGACGACAAAAGGAAAAGGGACGCCTCTCAGAAGGTGAGCATGTCCACAATGACTTGCAAGCTTCTCCATCTGGGTTAGACACCATTGAAAGAGCATGTTGCAGCACCAAGTTCAGCTGTATCTATATTTATCTGCAGCTTACATTTACATCAAAGGAGAAGTGACTCCATCTCTCTCATAGATGAACTTCTCTTGTATGTAAATATTAGTCCAGAAGTATAACAGACCATGTGCATAGGTAAATGGATGTGTGATGAGAATTCTTAACATGAACAGATATTTGATCCAGGGTCTTGAATTACTGCTCCTACTGGAGGCTCATGCACCAACATGTATACATGCATGTAGTAATATTTAGTGAGACGTCAGACAACTGTGTATTTGTTATACCTCACTTCAAATAGTTGTTTTTAGAGGAAAGCAGGCTGGTTGCTGGTCATCCTTAAATCTTTTAAACTAATCAGCCAACATAATTTCTCCAGAAAACAAAAGTTTCATTTACCTGGGAGCAGTTTTAGGTTGCACGATTTTGAAAATATGATCTAAAGGGAAGAAGACAGTGACAGTCAGCAATAATATTTGAAAGTACGTCTGTCAGTTCTTTTTAAAGAATGATTTAGTAACTATTGTGTGTGTGTGTGTGTTTGTATTTTTTTCTTTCATTTTAGGTTACAGAACAAAAAAACAAAGGTAAGCAGCATAGTGCTGTATGTATATATGTATAGCATTCCTTCATGGCTTGTCTTAATTTTAAAATGTACTTTTGTTGCACTGTTTGTAGTTGTGGTAAAATTGCCAATATTCATGAACTGAAAGCATATCCATCAGGAAATTCTATGTAGCATCGTCCCTTCACTTATCTACTTCATGTCTAGAATATAGTTAAAACTTACATTTACAGAAAATTATTCGTGTGCTGTTCTCTTAACGTGTTCTTGGTTAAATTATGCTTAATTTCTTCCCCTCTATTTCCCCTCTCTGTCTTGCCCTTCCTGCAGTGCCAGACTTGACCAAGCCGGCATCTGCCCAGTCTCCTGCCACTCAGAGCAGCTCTGCCTCCCCCAGCCCTGGACCCACCCCCTCTGCCTCCCCATCCCCAGCCACCTTGGGCCCTGGCAGTGCTGCCACCCCGTCACAGGGCGGCAACAATGCCAAGCGCCTTGCGGTGGCCAACGGACATCCCACCTCCACCACCATTTCTTCCTCCACCACTGGCGGCCCCAGTGCTGCTGGAAACGGCAGTACAAGTAGCGGCGGAGGCGGAGCCCAGGCGCCTCAGCAGCAACCACGCTACATGCCGAGAGAAGTGCCGCCGCGATTCCGCTGCCAGCAGGACCATAAAGTGCTACTGAAGAGGGGTCAGCCGCCACTGTCCTCCATGCTGCTCGGAGGAGGAGGAGGAGGAGGAGGAGGGGATGGCCCCAATGCAAACATGGCTGCTGTCTCAGGTAAGTGTTAGTGATGCTGCAGATCACATTTAGAATGGAGTGTTTTATGTAAAGATTGTTTTATGTCTTTAACATTTATTCCTTCTGTCCCCTAAAATCTCTCTCTTGTGGGATTTGTTTTTTCAGATTCTGGTGCAGCTGCCTCTTCTTTGGCCCTCACCTCATCATCAGTTGCTGCTTCTACTACTACTTCTAATTATGCAAATTCCATGTGGGGGACAAGCTCAGGCAGCCAGGCCTCCTCTCAGGGCAGGGAGAGGGTGATTGTCGATGGCAACGACCTGGAGGAGTGGCCTAGCATCGCTGGCAGTGATGGGGGAGGAGCTTCTTTCACCGGGGCTGGAGGGGGCAGCAGCAACAACGGAATGCCTGTGAACAGCATCAGTGCCTCTGGCAACCAATCCTCACCCACTTCCTCGTTCTCTTTGCCCAATGAATGTATGCAGTCGTCCAACGGTGTGGCGTGGGGGATGGCTGCCTCCCAGGGTCATCTTGGAGGAGGGAATGCAGTAGTTGCAGCTGGGCCTCTGCTACAACAACCCTCCTCACTTTCCAAAGCCTCCACTGTGCCAGGGAGCCATGATGCCAGTGGCCCCGTTGACGGCAGCAGTGGGATTCCAGGTGCCAACTTCAATCCAAATGCCAACCCTTCGGCCTGGCCTGCCCTGGTGCAGCAGGATGGGCCTGCTGCTGCAGGGGAAGGAGGTCCGTCTTCCTTCCATCACCAGGGCCCTGGAGGGTCTTTGGCTGCCAACAACTCTGCTTCCCTGGGGCTGGGAGGCGGAGGAGTCGGGGTGCTGGGGGGTCACCCACCTTTATCTGTGAATCAATCAAGCACCCATCAGCGCCAACTTCACCAAATGCAATCCAGAGACAGAGAGATGGGAGGAGGGAAGTGGGACAGCGAAACAGCGGGACCAAAAATCGCAGGGGGGGAAGGGATTGGGGGAGGAATGGACCGTGGTGTGGGAGGGGGCGAGATGAGTGTGGGAGACCACAACCTTGCCTCCTCGTGGAGAGGCCAGCCTTCTTACCCTGCAGCTAACTCCAAAACGGGTGCCTCAAGGACTGATGGATGGGAGGGTGGAGGAGGTGGCACAGGGGGATTCGGAGCTGCTGAAGCGGATAATGGGACTTCCAGTTGGGGGTATCAAAGTTCCACTAGTGGAGTTAATGCTTGGGGCAGTTCTGGAACTGGGGGAAATGGTAGTCAAACCTCCGGGGTATCTCAGGGAGGGTGGGGATCATCAGGAGTTGGAGGGGAGAGAGGGGTTTCTGGTGGTGATTGGGGTGGTAGCTCCACTGGTATTGGTGGAGCTAATCCAGGAAGTGAGAGAGTGGGTGGAACCTGCAGCAGTAACAGCAGCAGTAGTGGGGGCAGCACAGCTGGCAATCCCCCGGCCACCTCTTCCTCTTCTTCAACAGCCACCACTATGACCAGAGCTTGGGACAATCAGAAGGGAGAGAGTGAAACAGGGGAATGGGGTGGGGGAGTAGAAGGAAAGGGAGCACAGGAAGGATCTTCATCCAGTGGTGGAAATTCCAGAAGTGGGAGTGGGCCTAACAGCAGTAACGGTCGTACTCGCCACTTGGCACCTAATGCTGAAGATGCCTTAAAGAACCTGCTCAGCCGGTCTGATCTGGACCCTCGTGTCCTGTCCAACACAGGCTGGGGCCAAACACAGATCCGACAAAACACGTCCTGGGACTTGGAAGAACGTGGAGGACAGAGTAAAGGTGGATCATCATCAGCCTCATCAAAACACCCATCTTCTCTTGGTGGCTCCTCTCAGTATTCTGGTGGACCCAGAACCCAAATCACTGATTCTATGGGTCCAGGGGTCAGTCCTACCCTGGTTCCATCTGTTGGGTCTTCGGGAGAGGGCTGGGAGAGCAGCAGTAACAGTAGCAGTAGTGGGGCCTCTCTGTCTGGGAGAGCCCCACCACCTTCAGGCCCCAACATGAGGAGTCATGGCGTCTCACAATCTGGGCCAGTGACCCCAACAGGACCTGGTATGGGGTCAGGGGTAAGACCAGGACATAGCCAGCAGGGGAATGCTACAGGCTGGGGTGGAGCCAGGGTGGGGGCTGGGGATGGCCATGAGGCCACGGGTTGGGGGAATGAGGAATGGAGAGATGGTAGTAGAGGAGGAAGTGGTGGAGGATGGGGTGATCGTGGACAGCAGGATGATCCAGTGAGTGGAGGCTGGGGAGGAAGCCAGGAGGAGAAAGGGAAAGGGGGGTGGAAAGAAATGGGAGGGAATGGAGGAGGGAGTGGGTGGACAGGACAGAAGGTTGGGATAGGTAGGGACTGGGGTGAACAGTCCAAATCAAATAGCGGAGGAGGGGGATGGGAGGATGACAGGAAGAATGGAGGAAACTCAGGTGGGGATTCAGGTGTGGGAGGTTGGGGGAGCTGGGATGATGGTGCTCCCCGGAGGACCTGGGGAGCAGGTGGCACAGGGGGAGGAGGGAGTGGAGGAGGGGGGGTGGGGGTTGTGGGGAGCATGGGGTCCAAAACCCATCAAAGTTGGAGCGGAGGAAACAAAATGCACCAGATGCCAAACAGCCAGGCGGGCTCGATCACAGGCCCGCAGGCACAACTGCAACAGCAACAATCACAGCCCCGCAATCAGCATCCACAGCGACAGCAAGCATTGGACCAAGGGGCTATGCAAGGAGGTGGGCCGAGGAAACCCATCTCTCAAGCCCAGAATCAGAACCAAAGCTCAGGCTGGACCTCGGGCCCCATCCCTGGTGGCTGCGGAGGAGGTGGAAGTGGATCTGAACCAAGCGGCTGGGAGGAACCCTCACCGCAATCTATAAGCAGGAAGAACGAGATAGACGATGGAACATCAGCATGGGGAGACCCAACCCATTATAACTACAAGCCGGTCAACCTGTGGGATAAGAACAGTGCCCCTGTTGGCCAGCAGTCACATGGCCAGGGTCAGGGTCAGGCTCAGCAGCCGCAGCCGCAGCAGCAACAGCAGCAGCAGCAGCAGCAGCAGCAGCAACAGCAGCTGCTGCAGCAGCAACAGCAGCTGCAGCAGCAGCAGCAGCAGCAGCAGCAGCAGCAGCAGCAGCAGCAGCAGGGACCTCCAATACAGCAACAGCCGAGCAGACAGGCTGCAGGGCTTGGAGGTAACAGAGACTTCAACACGGGCCATGGACCTGGAAAAACTTCAGCTATGGGTAAGACACCGCAAGCTGTGAATTTGACGTTAATATGGTGATTTTGAAGAGGTCCTAATGAGACAGTTGATTTTCTTCATGGCTTTCTAAAAAAACTGAAATATAGATTAAAAGATTCTCGCATCATATGTTATTTTTTTGGTTAAAATGACCAGCAAATAAATTACAAAGGTTATTAAATATTACATTTGATACAGAGTTAACGGTAGTATTTACAGAGGACATAAGGTTTGAAACCGCTTGTATGGTAATTTTGCTGGTGGGAAATTCAAAAGTATTCATTACTCGCACAGTTTGAAGGAATCAGATTTTCAAAATAAGAAACCAATCCCATTAGTCAGTAAGGTTTTCTAACCTTAACACACACAGAAATGTCATTCATATACTCCTGTAAAGGGATGGGCACTGAATTCCTGGTATTAAAAAGGTGTGCAGCTAAATTATCAAAGGCTGTAATATTGAGCTTGATATTTAAGCTTTGACGTTGCCGGTTCTTTTATAGGTACTTTTCAAATGTGTTTGTTTAATTTATTATCATGCTGCAGCCTCTCTGCTTTAAATACACACACACACACACGATGCAGACAGCGGCAGAGAGGCGGTGGTGGAAAAACTCAGTGAGCCAGGTGAAGTGATAGATAATGTTTTAGTTGAATTGATGACAACTACACTCGTTCTACATGAGTTAAATGCCAATATGCCCTTATACAATACACCTGATCATCAAGCATAAACATGTAGAAAAGCAATGTATAATTCTGCTCAGTCTGCAGTGTGTCACCCACTGACACTATGTTTTACACAAGTACAGCGTGCTTGCTTGGTTAGTGGCAAAGTGTTACAAATGAGCTAAACTAAAACAAAAGCTGTCTGTACACTGTTTAGCATGGTTTGCCATGTATCTATTAGGTTTGGCAAAATCTTGTAAACATAGCTACTGACAGACAAACAAGATACTGATTGATGTCTGTTCTTCTTTCTCTCTAAACTTCACTGTGCTACTTGTTTCTGAATCAACTGTGGCAGTTTGATAACTAAAATTGTTAACAACTCAAAAATGCACTATGACAACTGCTGCCTGTACAGGAAAGGGTGATCTGCTGTTTATAGGTTATCCTGGAGGTTTGACATATCAAAGTGGCTACTGAGGCATGACAGATGTAGTTGTTTTTTAGCCAACCACCTGCCTGCTATCTCTGCAGTTTCATCTCAAAACCACATTAACAGTAATCAGCCACAGTGCTGTAGCTTCAGTGGAATAAACACATTTTCTGTCAATGACTATTCTCTGGGTAATACTGTGACTGCAGAGGCAGTACTTTGATTTTGGATCAGTGTGCAAGACCACATCAAGCCAATAACTCAAAAAAGGGAGGAGGAAGAGAGTGAGAGTTGCCTTAGCCCTGTGTTAAACTCATTTAAATCCTTGCACCATTACAAGCCCCTGTAAACATGCACAGCTGTTCAGGTGACATCAAACCACATTAATGACACTTTAACAGCTCTGTCTGCATGTGCAGAGTGTAGATGTTTTATTGAGGGAAATAGTTGGGTCTCTACTATGTTTCACCATCTTAACATGTGTTGTTCATTTGTTTTTGCAGGTCCTTCTGGTTGGGGTGGTGCTTCTCCCACTAGTCCTACAGTAGACAATGGCACAGCGGCGTGGGGAAAGCCTACTGACACCCCTACTGGCTGGGGAGACCCTGACGATGCTGGAGGGAAGACAACGGGCTGGGGAAACCCCTCTCCCAACCCCATTAAATCTGGTGAGAGACTTGCATGAAAACTAAAGCACATGTGGTGAAAACCACTGAAAATAAGTTTGAATTGATAATTTTGCTGTTTTGCTGTGATCTCCATACAATCTCATTTTGAGAATTATGCTGATTGTGCCAGGTTAACCTAAAGATGCATCACATTAGGGACACTGGTGTACTTATTAGTCCACTAATAGAAACATTGACATTGGTGTCAATTTCAGATCTAACTGCCTTTTCACAGTGCAATAGTGGCCTTTAGTCTGACTATTTTGTCCTGCAGGTTCAAAGTCTATGCAAGATGGCTGGGGAGACAAAGAGGGCTCTGTCACAGCCACGCGTCACTCAAGCTGGGAGGATGAGGAGGAGGGAGGCGGCATGTGGAACAGCACCAGCTCCCAGGGAAGCGGCTCATCTTGGGGACAAGGAAGCAATGGGGGCTGGGGACAGAGCCACGCTGGGAAGAAGCCCAGCAACAAGGTGGGTTACTGGTGGAGAAAATTTAAAAAAATAATGAAACCATAATTAGAAGCCACCGGCATGACATTTGCAATCTTTATGTAGGTAAATAGTTCTTAAAGGCTTAATTCAGGTTTTTTTTATGTAGTATAAGTGAAATTAAGTCACAGATGTATTGTATGCTGCCACTTAGCCAGTATTTAATCTCATGGACATCTCCTAAGTGAACTTGGCTGAATCCAGTTGGTTCTATGGATTTTTTGCACTATGGGTTTTGTATGGCTTTTGCATTGCTTAGGTTATTGCATTATTCTGAATTCTAATGTCTTCGTTAAAACCCTTGTAGAACTTGCTAAATAATTGACCTTGCTCACCTTCTCTCAGGGTCCACTGAAGGCTGGTGGAGGAGATTCATGGATGAGCCCCATCAACAGACAGTTCTCTAACATGGGGCTGCTGGTACGACAGAACATTCATTGCATCTTAGCCATCACTTGGGTGTTTGCGTGGCAGGGCAACATTGATGATGATGATGATGATGATGATGATGATGATGATGATGATGATGATGATGGTAGTGATGGTGGCCTTTTCTGCTGAACAGAACGATGATCCCAGTGGCCCAAGCATCGACCTGGCTCCAGGTTCTCACCAGGAGAAGAAGATTGATGTAGAGAAAAGAGGCATGGGGATGAACGACTACAATGGAGACATGAGGAAGGGAGGAAGAGGAGGAGGGGGGATGGCTTATCGTCCACCTGGTTCCAAAGAGGCAGCACCTGGGGATGCTGGTTCCTACTATGACAAGGTAATGCTTCACTGCCACCATAGCAGTCTTCGTCTGTTATGTCTTTGTCATGTCTAGATAACATTTTGTCCTTTCTCACTGTTCTTTCTTTCTTCTTGTGATTCTACCTTTTCTTCCTGGTCTGACCCATCCTCCCCGCCTCAACCTCCCCCCACTCCCCCATCCCCTTCACCACTCAAATTGGTCTTCCATTGGCTGTCACTGTGACAGACCTTGCCTTTGACCAATCAGGATTGGTGCCTTGGGGAGGAGGGTCCTTGCTCTCTGTACTCACCACCCACTGTCTACAAGCCCCATTCCCTCTTCAACCACACTATCCCCTTTAGACAAGTAAGATAACTGCTCCTCTTGTTTCTGTCCTACCATCTTTACATTAGGTTCTTGTAGTTGTCTGTTTTCGAAAGATAATCATACATTTAAAACCCCCAGAATTTTCCTCTTCCAGTCTTCTTGTTCTGCTCAATGTGTATGTTTGTCATGTACATGTCTCCACTCTTGTGTGTCCTCTAAGGTTTAATTTTCCTTCTTCGATTGCAGGGCGGTCACAATATCTTTGGCAGTAGTGGGGGGATGGCTCAGTCAAGACACCAGCCAAATGTCCCACCCATAAACCAGTCCCCAGGGATACGAGCGCAAGTGCCTCATCAGTTCCTGTCACCTCAGGTACTTATGTTTTTGCCTTTTATTCTGTGATCACTATTCTTCCTAGCTGTCTACATATTTCACACCTAGCAATGAGGAAGTATGTGGGTTTACTGTTGTGTTGGTTTTGGGGTGAGTCATCTCTACTGTTTTCAAGGTAACCAATTAAAAACAGAGGCAGTTCAACGTGGATATTTGTTAAACTTGTTTCAATGCACAGTATATCTAGGTCATGCATGGGGTCCATTGTGTAACTCACAGACTTGTTTTTGCGCTGTGAACATGACGTATGTGTGTAATTTTGTGATTCTTCTCACTGTGAGCTTGCACAACGTGGTCTACTGGCGGTGCACATGCCGTCTATTAGTCAGCACAGTCCCTAGAGTGCATAATCGCTCTTCAGGACAACATTGGTCATGTTTCCCCTACTTGCTTCTAAGGAATACAAAGTGAAACACATGTCTTTTCTTGGAATTTAATCAATTTCATTCACTCGCTTGTTAACACCAGCTAATGAGAACATGAAAGAGAATCAATGTTAATCGGGGAGAAGCACTAAGCTAATGTGGTTGCTAGTAGCTACCGTACCAAAGTGTTTCTGTGGTAACAGGTGTGCCTGCCTACCATTGTGTCTGTTTCCAGGTGCCAGGCTCTGTGCTGAAGCAGATGCCCCCTCCCAGCGGGAGTGTGGGGGGTGTTGGCGGTGTGGGAGGAGTGGCAGGATTGGGGGGAGGTGTGTTCCCTCCACAGCTGTCCCCCCAGCATATTGCCATGCTCAGCAGCATCTACCCACCTCACATACAGTTTCAGCTGGTGAGAAGCAGCACTTTACATTTCTGGAAATAACTGCAAATCTGAAAATCCATCAAAGGTCTGCTGAGACTGGAAACATACAGAGAAATTTTGAAAAAAAGAGACATTTTTAAATACACATATGACCATAATATGATCGACAATTACGACTCCCAGCGGAGCCAAGAATGGCACTGTACAGTCAGTCGACATAGCACTCATGAGATGTCAGTGCATAACTTAAAAATCTTTTTGCAGAGTGCATTTTTTCACTGTTGCCATCTCACTACTCCTTTTTTTTAATTTTTCCGTTTAATTCCGTCTTTGTTTGTTCAGGCTTGTCAGCTCCTCCTCCAGCAGCAGCAGCCGCAACAGCAGCAACAGCAGCTACTGCAAAACCAGAGGAAGTTCACACCGAACATGCGGCAGCAGGCTGACCCTCAACAGGTACACACAAACACAACATGTCACACACGTCTTTGTCACTGCTTTAGTACCCCCTCCCAGCTGCTGACTCTTTGGTTTTTTTATGTCTCCTCAGCTGGCCAGGATCATGGCAGTGCTCCAGCAACAGAGGCAGCAGCAGCAGGTCGGGGGTTTAGGCGGCAGCTCCAAACTCTCCCCTTCCCACCATGGTGGAGGTGGTGGAGGGGGTCCCAAACTGCCTGGGGCTGATCCCCTGTCCCATCCAGGCCTGGCGGGATCGGTGGCTGACCTGCACCAGAAAACACTCGGACCATACTCTGGTGTGCCATTGTTCCTAGACTGGTTTTATTCAGATAAAGACGCTTTTGGAACATAAGCCCATTCATGCCAGTGTAGTGTACATGCACTACATTTTTCTTGAGATCACTTTAACTCCGTGGAATATTTTTCTTTGTAGCACCAGAGGTTTCCTTTAACTGGATAAATGTTTAAAAAAAAAAAAGATAACCCTCTTCATGTTTTCCTTCTGTTTTCTATTTCCTTTAAGCAGGGTTTGGTTCTGGGGTGAACCTACCTGGTCTGGACCTGGGTGGCTCTGTGGTAGGGGGGCCTGGGGGCATGAAGGACCTGGGGGGTCAGCAGTCCCGCTTCAAATGGATGATGGAGGGGCACTCTTCTCCAGACAACTCCTCACCTGATAATGCTTTCCACAAAAATGGTGAGATGATTTTAATTATCATTTTTCATTCGTATAAACGTGTTTGATAAGACATGGAATGAAAGAGGGCTGAGGCAGATAGTGTTAATGGGATTAGATGTGAAGTCGCATATTAAAGTGATTAGTGAAGCCATCTGGGGTTCAGTGATGTAACATACATTATCATCCCCTCCCAACAACCTTCCAGGTCCTGTCACCCCCATGAAGATGCCGGGGGGCTCGCCCTACTGTCAGTACGACATGATGGCTGGAGACGGGCTGAGTGACAGCTGGCATCGCACCCCTGGCAACAAGATGGTTGCCAAGCCTACCACCACACCTAGCTGGCCTCCTGGTTAGTGAAAGGTTACAGTAAAGCTAGAGGAGCTAGAAGACCCCACAAGGTTTAAAACGAGACAAAAGGAGCATAAATTATTTCTGTGTTTTGTTATCCAGAAGATGAACAATTAGGACGAGGTTCAGTGTGTCTACTGTTGAGGGGAGTCCCATATTCACTCCACCTGTTCTCTTGTGTTTAAAAACTGGCTTCAACAGACCCCCTGTGTATATCTTCTTTAGAGTTCCAGCCTGGTGTGCCCTGGAAGGGAATCGACCGTGTAGACCCTGAATCTGACCCCTACATGACCCCAGGGAGCATGATGGGAAACGCGGTGTCCCCCAGCCTCAATGATACTGAGCACCAGTTGTTACAAGATAATACTGGTAAGCATTTAACAGCTCCACTGCTTCATTTTCCCCTACCATGTGGTGTGTGATGATACTGACATACTACATCAATATCTAGCAGTTAGTTTACCTTGTTTTATGGTTTGTCCTATTGCACCATTTCCTGTCCTGTTGCACACATGGTTTTGTAAGCTTGTTTGGGTTTATGTCTTATTTGTTTTCAGTTTTTATAATTTTGCATGCGTTTACTTTTCATATTGATTAAACCAAAGTAAAGAGTTTAACATTGGCAAGGTCACACCTCAGCTATTGTACAATCAGTGTCAGCTGGCTCGACCAGAGGTTTTTCAGCCAATAGTCTTATCCATAAATGTATATGGATTGTGTTTGTTGGATAGTTGTTAGTCATTCATCCTTGAAAAAATGGCTAAGGCAGTTGGTTGGTGCCTGTGTTTGCAGATTCCACCCCTCCCCTCAACACCTTGCTGCCTTCACCTGGTGCCTGGCCCTACAGTGCCTCAGACAGTCCCCTCAACAACGCACACAACTCAGGTATGCACATATAACTCAGCTTCTCATTTCTGGGCTGTTGCTTTGTCTTGATTCTTATCAGAGTTGAAACAATTAGTTGAATAATTTGTTACTCAACTGTTGAGAAGTAATTGTCAATTTGTAAATTGATTATGTTTCAAGCCATTAAGCAATTAAGAGCAGTCTTGACCTTTTAATCATTGAAATTCTTCCTCTCCTTCATTACAACCCTGGTATTGTTAGATATTGGTATTATATTATGCAACCCCTCCAGAACCTCATTTGCATTTCTGTCACCCTACAGCAAAGTACACAGACTACAAGACCAGCTGGCCCCCAGAGCCAATTGGACACAAGTCCTGGAAAGCCAGCCGCGGCAACAGCCAGAGCCAGCTGTCCCGTCCACCTCCGGGACTAGCTAGTCAGAAGCAGCCATCGCCTTCCCCTTGGTCTGGAGGAGCCCCCAGACTGCCTGGTAGGGGCTGGGGCGGTGGCACAAGCACCACTGGTAATGCCCCGATGCATTTTTCATTTTGTTTTGGTTACAACGTTGTCCCTTTTCCTCATTCAGATATCGTCTTTGTTGAAATATTCAGCTGATTTATGGCAGATAAAACAGCTGACTTTGATTGCTGAGATACAACCAAGTCCTCTTTTGAACTCAAGAGTCATTTATATTTGATTTGGAAGACCAGCCAAGCCCTGGTGGAAGCAGCAGGGAAAGTTATTCATCATTTATTGCATTTTAGAAGCCGGGGGGTAAAACAGAGTGGGATTGTGTTTACAGGGAATGTGGAAAACTCCCACTCAGGTTTTTTTTTTTTTTCTGTTTGCTCTCTCTGCAGGCTCGACCTGGAGTGACGGCAGTTCTCGGGAAAGCTGCTGGTTGGTGCTCAGCAACCTCACACCACAGGTAAACACACACACACATTTTACAAAACTACTGAACCTACTGTGTAAGTAAAAATGTTGTGTTTTTGCAAAGCTATGGTGATGTAACTACACCGTATGGCCAAGTTGGCTTATTTAATCTCACTTAATTCATGCATTGATAATAAACAGTTACAAAAAGTAATTCCACATACCTCAACCCATTGCTCAGCCGTATCAGTTCATCAACATCCGTCTTGTATATTCCTGCAGATTGATGGCTCCACCCTGAGGACCATCTGCATGCAGCATGGCCCTCTGTTGACCTTTCACCTGGGCCTGACCCAGGGCACTGCTCTGATTCGCTACGGCTCCAAACAGGAAGCAGCCAAGGCCCAGAGTGCTCTCCATATGTAAGTCATGCCTATATGGTGAATATGAACCCAAAATCAGTTGCAGCTCAGCTTACCATAAAGACTGGAAGCTGATGGAAATGACTACCCTGTGTCTGTCCAAACGCAACCAGATCTGCCTATTATGACACCTAAAGCTTACTAATTAAAATGTATCTCATTTGTTTAGACCGTACAGAAGCCAATATGTAAAAACAACAATTCACCGTTTCTAAGGGGTTATGTGCCAGTCTATTTCCTGGCATGCAATGAACCAGTTGCCAGGCAACTAGGAGAGACTCCAGGAAGTTTAATAGTTTCAGCCAAACCCCCTGCAAAACCATAAAATGTTATTTTTACACTTGGGTGTTTACACAGATCAAACAAACAAGACATAACATTTATTGATCATTTAGATGTACTGGTTGTTACCTTTTGGATCCTTAAAATCACTGACTTGTGAGCCATTACAAGAAACTTGCAGGTACAAGGTGTCTTGTTACCTATTACCTTTAGACAATTCAATCCTGAGTCCTCCACATCATCACTATACTTACTAATGCTGTGTTTTGGCAACTATTTTATTCTGAAATGGAACAAAAACAAGATTTGTATCACATAACATGTTTTGTAGTATAATTTATTGTAAATTACTGTCTAAACTGTACATTGTATCTAATTCAGATAGAACCTTAAAACCATATAAAAATCCATAACTTGTTTTTAAGAGTGACTGGCTTTTTGTTTATACCAGGTGTGTTCTGGGTAACACCACCATTTTGGCGGAGTTTGTGAGCGAGGAGGATGTGGCTCGCTACATTGCACATTCCCAGGCAGGAGGAGCAGGGAGCGGAGGAACCACAGCTAGCTCTGCAGGCTCCGGGCCTACGACAGCCTCCGCGGTGGGCGCTAACAGTAATGGAGGTAGCTGTGAGAGAGGTGGAGCAGGCGGCAGCAGCGGAGGAGTAGTAGAAGGAGGTTCCACAGCCGGAGGAGCAGGAAATGGAGGACATTCCAGCTCAGGGTGGCAGAGTCTTGACAGCACAGGCAGCTCATCGGACCAGTCTGCCGCCCAGGGTCCCGGGCTGGGCATCTTCGCCCAGTGGAGCAGCAATGGGACCGGGGTGGGCGGGGCCGGAGGTGTGGAGGCTGGAAGGCAGGGTCTGTGGGGAGGGATGGGTGGAATGAGCGGGGCGGGGTACCCCAGCAGTAGCCTCTGGAGTTCTCCAGCACTTGATGATCGTCACCAGATGGGAAGCCCCGCCTCACTGCTGCCAGGGGACCTGCTGGGCGGGGGGACCGACTCCATCTGAGGGCCGACACACACAAATACACAAACACATTTTACACCCAAGTTGTAATACACATGTCACACTCTGTATTTATTTACACGTAGAGATGACATTAATTAAAGCTACACTGGTCACGCAGACACCCAACAGTCATACTACTCACAGGATACATGCAGGACATTCACACATTATTTTCACACACATACATTAAACCGCTCAACTTTAAATGAAGACAACAGTAAAACTTGAACCGGGGAAAAAGGTGAAATCCATAAAACTCTTAGGACTCAACTGGATAGCTCTTTGTCTTTTTACTCCAAATCCCACCATCTGCATTCAGAGACCCGATCACTCAGGCATGCACTGTAGACAGGCTCAGCCAGAGTCGTACATGTCAACAAGTTTAGCTATTGCTGTTTTTAGTGTGCCACAATTGTTTTGTTTTTTTTTTCTTTTGTATTACTATTTAATGGTCGAATCTCAAAATTCAGACTTGCAGACTGAGCCCTCGTAGACCTGGCTGGCGTACTTCTGAGTTCTCATGTTTGGAAGCATGAGAGTGGGGAAGGATCTGGAGTTTGTAGAAAATCTGGGACAGCGCCACACTACTGAGTCAAATGGACGATCAGCAACCTTTTGAGGTCTGGAAAAGGTTTTTTTTTTTGTTTTTTTTTTTAGTAGGTACCGACACCTCTACCTTGGTGGAAATATGCCATCAACTTGGGACCCAGGGTAAAAGAAAAAAAAGAAATCAAAACAGAAACAACATTAGCCAAACTTGCACTATATGCCTCTGGGTTTGTTGTTGACACATCCTCCACAAATCCCTCCATTTTTTGAAACAGAGCTACAACACAACAACTACACAGACCTTACAGGACGACTAAATGTTACAACAGCAGTGGCCTTGGCTAACCCCCAGCGGCCGCCCGCCCACCATGTCAGCAGCATCATACCCTCTCATCGGTTACACACTGCTCTTATATTTGACAAGCAAAATTGTAACTCCTTGTTGATGTACGTCGGTTGTTAATCATTTTCTTTCTGTTTTAAAAGAAAAGAGAAAACGTGTGAAACTTTGTGAAAAACCAGAGATGTCCTTTTTTTTTTGCCCTTCAAACACTGACCTCGCTATTGTATTTTTTCTTACTCAAGAAATCAAGTTGGTTATTATTATTATATATTGTCATGATGTTAATGATGACTATGATCACTTATTTACTCGCTGTACAAGGTGCCCTCCTGCCTGCCTGTGTGTGCATGAAAGGAGTGACGACAGTATGACCGAATGGAGGAGGATGTGATGAAGATAATGACGATGATGATGATATCGGGAGTGTCTGTGTTATTGCTACAATGTTGAATGTTTCTTTCTTTCTTGTCCATGAGAGATTCGTGAGAAGTGTGTGTGTGTGTGCTTGCTTTTGAACATTTATCTGCTCCAGTCAGGGAAGTGAATAGATGTTAATCTGACAGCTTGCTTTTGAGAGAGTGTGTGTGTGTGTGTGTGTGTGTGTACACGTACGTTTGCGTGCTTGACTGTCTGGATATTGTGATAGCTAAAAAGTTCAAAAACATTGGCACTATTGCATATGTCTCTTAAGTTGTGTTTTTAGCTGCATTTTGCTCCTGTTTGTATTTTTTTTTTTTTTTTTTCTGCCAAATGCAATAAGAGAATATTTTGTTTTTAAGACGAAGCAACCAACTGAAGGCATTTCTATTGAGATGCCGAATCCTACCATACCAAGCTGAGCTGGAACAGTGTTTTACAGACACGTTAAAGACATTACCTGTTATATTTTACTGTTTTTTTTTTTTTTGTTATGTATCAATTTAAATTAAGTCAGTCTTTATTATCACTCCTGTTCAGGATGTTTTCATTTGTTTCAGATGTTACAAAAAGGAGAGGAAATTAATTTAAAGCAGAAAAGAACAAGATAATAAAGGTTGAATTGAAGTCTGTAGTGGTTTGTTTGATTTGTGTGACTGTTGTTAACAGTGGACCAATAGGAATTCAGGAAATCAACACCTTTTATTTGTTGTTTCAGGCCAAATGTTGCTATCTCATGGATCTCCTTCTTATCCCTGTTCCAGGTGACTGAAGTCAATAGGATTGTCTGATAATGCAGCACTGGTCCATATACAGTGAACGGAGCAGTAAATTGAGTGACTACCGTGGACTTGTTGTGCCTGACAGATGCTCACAGTCTGCCCTATACTCATCAGCAGCTCTACAAAAGCTCAGGTTAGGGTGACTGTTGCATCAATGCTGGAGCAGCCTTTGATTTCACTGTTTAATGTTTTTAAATGTGTACTGCAGTAATTACACTGTAGAAAAGAACATTTTAAAGTGTACAGCTTTAGTCATTAAGGTTGGAACACACTTATTGTAATGGTGATGGAAGCCCATAACTTTAACCAGCCCATCACAGCCAGGCTCATAGACACATGTTTACATTCAGGGTTTCTCTGGAATTTATTCATTCATTATTTTGTGTCTGTAAAAACTAACCAACACAAAATCAGCCAACTATGGCTATATCATTTTTTTTTTTTCTTGAGGTTTTTCAATAATGGTCTCTTGTATCGTTGCCGCATGCGAAGCACCTCAGCGCTTTCTGTCATGTAAAATGTTTCCTCTGAGCCAACACAGACTGGGAGGTGGTGACGGACCTGATGAAAACATGTCCAAAGACCTAACAAATATCTCCTGGTGACCGGCTAAGCTGGCAGAGCTGTTGCACTTTGGCTGTAGCTTTGCAAAAATTAATGTATGCTGCAAAAAAAAAAAGTTTTAGCTCTACTATTAATGCACAGTTACTTAATAGCGATGAGTTTTTGTCCACAGGAGTGAAATGAATTGGAGAGTTAAGCTAACGAAGGCTCCACATTGCTGTACGCACCATTGTGACCGTGAATCCATCGTAGAGGCCCTCTGATGATAAATTACTACAGTTTCTTTACTCATTTATTCCCACTCACTTACTTTACATGTTATCCCTGGTTGTGCATTTTACAGTTGTTATTGCTGTTGCTGGTAGAGGTGGAGCTGGTTTTAACTACTTTATATAAGCTACAGTTTAGTCCAGTGGTTCCCAGCAGAGGAGCTGTGGCATGATGGAAGAGAGATAAAATGTTCTATTGGAAATCTTTGTTGCGTTTTTTTAGGCTTTTTGGCCGTTTTCTCAATTTTTGTGAAATGCTGGATAATTTGACCCCTTTCAGCCTTGAACAGATCAGACCTGGTAGTTGTAGGAAATGATTTGTCTTTCACAAAGCTGTTTGCAAGCTTACCAGATGTGTTTCACCTTCAAAAAAATCTGCATGTTGATTTGTCACACAAATGTAATGGAGTGGAAAGTACAATGTTTCCCTCTAAACCAGTCTTATAGAAGTATGTAGCAGAATAAGATATAAATACTCAACCTGAGCACAAGTACAGAACTTCAACTTGGGAAAATGTACCTTCCAATACTGATATTCAATAATACAATCTGCCATTCCACTTCAAACCCATCAAATGTGACCATGTTTGAGAAAGTTGTCAGGCAGAAAGTCAGATGTGTTTGTAGGCAGCACCACTAGAGGGCGCTGACGGGTCGGTCCGTGCACATTTTGCTTCCTGTATGAGAGCAGTCGATGTAACACAGACGGATCGCTGACCTGTCCGGGCTTTAACCACCTCACGGTTCTGCTTCATCCCGTAGGACAGACCTGAAGAGTGTCCGGGTGTAGCTTTAAGTGAGGGGCGTGAGCGCTGCATGGCGGCTCCATTCATGCCTGCAGAGAGTCACAGCAGCAGCAGCAGCAGCAGCGCGGCGGCTTTAAGACAATCCGGGCATCTCTTCAAGTCTGTGGATGACATCATTGATATTGTCAATGGTGTGAACTGAGAGAGGGCAGGGTGGGGGAGTGTGAGGGGGGGAGAGACAGGGAGAGAGAAGGACCTCAGTGGATGCTTTCGCTGTTTATCCTCCAAAAACAACACACACAAAAATCGTGACAGTGAGATTCTTCCAGGACTCAGCTGTATTTATTTGGGGTTTTTTTTTTGAGAGAGAGAGGGGGGGTCCTTTATGGGAGTCAGGGTGTGTGTGTTTGTGGGGGGGTCCGGGTCACTGATCTGCGAGGTTATGAGCCGTCCGGAGCCGCGTCGGTGCGTCGCTGTCCAGGGTCCTGAGTGAGGCAGAGCCAGCGGGCGACCACGGAGCCTGACACTACCCGGTGAGCAGGGGGTGTGGGGGTGGTGGTCAGGGGGGGTGCATGTTGGCGAGTTAAGGTGTCTGGAGACAGTGTGTGTGTGTGTGTGTGTGAGAGAGAGAGAGAGAGAGAGAGAGAGAGAGGTTTAGACAAATAGTGCTGGGGCTGGGGTGCGTCTGATCAGAGCTCCTACCTGTACATGGAGGGTGCGGTTATGGGAATTAATACCACATTTGATGGTCAGGGAGGGATGAACGGTGCTTCTGCATTCAGCACCTTCTCCATCCCCTCTCCTGTGGTATCTGGGGCAGCTGCATGAGGTGTTCTCTCTGAAAATATAACGTCTTGTCTGTTTATGAAGTCCTTTGCAGCACTGGTGGGTCTCAGTTTTATAACACTGGCAGCATAGCAGCTCTTTGGAGGCTGTGAGAGGAGAGACTGGAGGTTAGAAAAAAAAAAAAAAAAAGGGTTTGGTTGATGTGCAGCAGTGGCTCGATCTGCCTTATTTTCCCTGCACAGCCTGTGTGGATGGGGTGTATGTCGGTCTACAATGCAGCCAAGACTGGGAAAATGAACTTAGTCAGCGTTTAGTGCAGTGTCAAACTGGCTGGTGAAGCCTAACCTCAGTCATTTCTCACCCTTAAGTCCCCGTTTCATGGCTGTTCAGGGCTTGGGTGAGGAAAACATGACTCATTCGAATTTCGTCAGGGGACTCAAGTCAGAAACTGGGAGTTTATGTAAATCTCTTGTACACAGGACTCCCTTGAAGTGCTCTGGGAAGAGTGTGTGAGATGCTGATCCAGCTACACCACCCCCACCTCCACCCCCACCCCCCCTCCTGCAGCTTTGAATAAATCATGTTAAACAACTACATGCTCTGTTCTTCTTTACTCTCACCCTTTCCCCATGCACTTCATAAACATTTCATTGGCCTACATTGTTGTCCTCTGAGGTACCAGAGTATATTTCCGCGTCCTCTGATGGTGTAATTGCTCTAACTCAACAACACAGGGCCGTCAGGAGCAGGGGGAGAGTTACGTTAGGTCCTGTGTAATGAAACATGTTTTGCTTCTGCAGTGGGTTTTAGTCACATAAAGTCACTTTATAGCCGGGAGTGAGCAACATTTTCCTCCCTAGCTCCAGCGGTTCAGCTCAGGCTGCACTACGTCACTGCTGTGGCTCAGTAATTTGCACTATTCCGTCTTCCTCATCTCTCCTGTCGCTCTTACCCGAGCTTCAACTTTCATTTTCTTTCGTGATACAGCAGCCCCAGGACTCATGGCTTTGACTTTAAAGTCTGCAGCTTTGCACCACTGCCCTTTTACTCTATTGATCACCAGTGATTGATGACAGCTGTGTGTGTGTGTGTGTGTGTTTGTATTTCTGTGTGTGTGTGTTTACCCCGTCAGTGAGTTGAAAAGCTCAGAAGCCATGGAGTTGAGGGTGGGGAACAAGTACCGCCTTGGGAGGAAGATAGGCAGCGGATCCTTTGGAGATATTTACCTTGGTGAGAATTTAGCCTGTTTGTTAACCTGACATTGTTCCTTATTGTCGTTCTTTGCAAATAACAGATAATATACATATTCCAGTTTTTGTGAACTGAGCTAACTAGATCTCATTCTTAAAACTTCAAATGTCAAAATGTGTTATAGTTGGAAAATAATGGAATCAAGTAATATGTTGCAACTACATCTCTGGTATTTCTCCCACCAGGTTCTAACATCGCTACAGGAGAGGAAGTAGCCATCAAACTGGAATGTGTGAAGACCAAACATCCACAGCTCCACATCGAGAGCAAATTCTACAAGATGATGCAGGGCGGCGGTAAGATACACCAAGATGTGTTTGAAGGTTTTTTAAAGCTTTGCTATGGGGCACTGAGATGCAGTGAAGAGTTTAAGGGGCAACAGTGATTACAGTTGCTTGAGACCTGAAAAGACATTTCAGGACATTTGAGGGCGTTTGAGGTGCACCTGGGGTCACTTGGGGGCACTGAACAGCATCTTTGACTTGAGTTAAGGAGCATTTACGTCAGTTTAGAGTTGCTGAGAGATATTTATAGTCGTTCAGTAACACTGAGGTGTGGTCATGGGTGTTGAATTCTTGCATGCACAGAGACCGGCTGAGAAAAGCAGATGAAGAAACCTTTGAATGAAATTAGTTCAAAATGAAACACGTAATTGGTTAAGTTAAATGAAATGAGAGTGTTTTTATAGAGATTGCAGTAGAAACATACAGTATATACAAAGTATACAGTACACCACATACACACAGTACATCTACGCATATATTACATACAACTACAATAAAATCGACACCAATTATATAGGAAAGTTGTACAAATATTTAAGATTTAAGTATAAATGATAAACACAAAAACATAATCACATACCAAAGTATATAGTGTTATATATGATATATCTGTAGTATGTCACACTATACAGTAATAACACACTAAGATGAAATATATATGAAAATATAGCAGCACGATAGCATCATTATATAGTAATACAAGTAATATAAAGCAATGTAGTTATAAATATACTAGTACCACTTACACTATTTCTTCCATAGTGATAATAGAAATAGTCATGTATAACTGGGAATAAGGTGCAGGTATATTGTCATTTGCTTGTACTCATGTGCAACATTAAAACCAAATACGAGATGATTCTCTGTCAGATCCTCCGGGAGGTCGATTTTAAATAGTTGGAACATGGGTGAAGTTGTCAAAACGGATGACCAGTTGAAATAGTTAGCTAAAATGAATGAATAAATAGTTAATGAACTTAATGTAAACGTCCATCTGTAGTTGTATAAATGCACACGACAAGTGCAGTCAAATAAAGGTGTGAAAAAAGTGTACATACACTAGTTTCTCTCCCCCGTCTAACCGCCTGGTTCACCGTCCTCCCCTCCCAACAGTGGGAATCCCGTCCATTAAGTGGTGCGGAGCGGAGGGCGACTACAACGTCATGGTCATGGAGCTGCTCGGCCCCAGTCTGGAGGACCTGTTCAACTTCTGCTCCCGCAAGTTCAGTCTGAAAACAGTCCTGCTGCTGGCCGACCAGATGGTGAGACGGAGTCATTGACTTCCATCCACGCTGTAAAACAGACTCGTATCTACCAAAGTTTATCTGAGATCCAAAGCTAATAATTGCCTCAAAGACCGTCTGTATTAACTAATACAGACGGTCTAATACAGACACCTGTGTGTGTAATGGGGGCACCGGCAGGGGTCATTGAGTCTTTATAAAGAGGTTCCTCAGGGCACCCAAAGCTGAGAAACAATAGATAATCAGTGCTAGTTATAGATTATGGGAAGGCACACATTCAATTATGCAATTCCACTGATATTTAAAAAGACTACAGTTGTCCAAACCTGCACCTTTGCTTGCACACAATGCACTAGAGTCGACCTCTGGCTGGGAATTTACACAGTTTTCAATAAAATGGATGTGGCTATTTTTAGACTGAAACTAAATGGATCAGTTAAAATCGGAGAATAATTCTCATCTAAACCTCTGAAGCTTGTTTCCTGGCCCGAGACAAAGCTTATCCCCTCACTATCTTCCGCTGCTCAGCTCCTCCATAAAAGTCAATTCCAATCTAGGACATGGAAGCTCCGCAAGCCGGCCTAATGCTCGTCACAGGGGTCAGCCGGTGGTGTCTTTTATGAGCCTCTGTAATCCCTCATATGTCATTCTTTAGTCTGCAACCGGCACATTTGTTCTTTTTGTCCCATTTTCTCTTGGCCTCTTTGACCTCTTTTCCTAATCACGCTCTCCTCTGTCGTTGGAACTCCTCTCCTCTCCTCTCCTCTCCTCTCCTCTCCTCTCCTCTAAAGGGCCAATGACTAAGATTTTAACTGTCCCATAACATAAGAGTGACCTCTATATATCCGCAGACAAGCTGACAGGATTATTGATCAATGACAATGACTCAACTATTATTTCAACTGGCAATGAGACTAGTGGCCTTTAAAACTCTCATCTTTGGACTAAACACCCCATAACTGTGGGATTATAAAGACTCCAAGTTCATTGATTATCTGAAAAGGAGAAACTGTTTGTCGGTCCGAAGGACTCGCTAATCTGCAAACCTGAAGAACGATGGATCTATTTTCAAACATCAGATCGTTCACTCTGGGTGTTTTTGTAATGCATTTCACTGACGCTGACTCTAAAGCAAACCACACCAGATCCTGTTAGATTAATGACCTAGTTTATAGGCAGCCATTGACCTCCACTTTTAATACGCTATGAACATCAGCTTGCAGAGACGTGAAACTTGTGTGACAAAGGTAATCCATCACTGCAAGGATTTCATAACTTTCCTTTTTTTTGGTTGTGCAGTTGTGAGCATCGACCGTTTTGGTGGTGCATTCAAGGACACTATGACTTTTAATCTTTTAAATGTAAGACGCACCCTAATACACACAGTTTTTTACATTGTCCATCTTTGTGATTTTGTGTAAAATAGTTGTATATTTTCCTCTGTGGCTAAGATAAAGGTATTTTATATAGCCCTGATCATGTCTTCAGGGTAACTGAAATTAGGCTTGAGAACAGATATCCTGCGTTGGGTGTAAGAAATTTACCAGATAAAGAGTCTAATGAGATACTCCATTTAGTTTCATTATTGAATTGTAGAAAACTCATACTCTACTATATACTTGTACTATTTTGCTCATTTATTTTAAGCCTTTATGGCTTAGAAATGATCATCATGATTAATTGTAGGGCCCAAGCCAGGTTCAAGACTCTGCAAGTTAACTGTCATGGCCAATTGGTATGAAACAACCTAAAACTCAGAGTATGCTCTAATCACTCGTATTTTTGTCAAAGTGCACTATTACTCTCCTCAAATACCAACTAAATCCTGTCCCCCATCTCTCCATTCCAGATCAGCAGGATTGAGTACATCCACTCCAAGAACTTCATCCACAGAGACGTGAAGCCTGACAACTTCCTGATGGGGCTCGGCAAGAAGGGCAACCTGGTCTACATCATCGACTTTGGCCTGGCCAAGAAATACCGCGACGCCCGAACGCACCAGCATATCCCCTACCGCGAGAATAAGAACCTCACCGGCACCGCCCGCTACGCCTCCATCAACACCCACCTGGGCATTGGTAAGACGGCACACACACACACAGGCTGGCCTAGATACTAATGTAGGTGTGAATGTGTGTGTTCTGCTAACCCCACTGAGGGTCATATGTGTGTGTTCACAGCAGAGCGTCAGTAGAAAGTGTTGCAATATGTATGTTTATTGATCTGGACTGGATTCTGCAGCCTCCTTTTATTTCCTTTTCTGTCCGTTTGTGTCGTTTCTCTCCCTGTCCTTTTCCTTTTCCTTTCTGCCCCTGTCTTCGTCTCCTCCCCTCCCTTATCTCCTTTCCCCATCCTCTCTTCTCCCTCTCCCTCGGTTCGGCCTCCACAGAGCAGTCGAGGCGAGACGACCTGGAGTCTCTGGGCTACGTTCTCATGTACTTCAACCTGGGCTCTCTGCCCTGGCAGGGGCTCAAGGCTGCCACCAAGAGGCAGAAGTATGAACGCATCAGTGAGAAGAAAATGTCCACCCCCATCGAGGTGCTCTGCAAGGGATACCCCTGTGAGTGAAGAGAAACTGAAACTCCAGTAGAAAGGTCAATATATCTGTCAGATTTGTACTCATGCAGTCTTTCTCTCTTGTGTCTCCCAGCTGAGTTCTCCACTTACCTGAATTTGTGTCGCTCTCTGCGGTTCGATGACAAGCCAGACTACTCATATCTGAGGCAGCTCTTCAGGAACCTCTTCCACAGACAGGGCTTCTCCTACGACTACGTCTTTGACTGGAACATGCTGAAGTTTGTGAGTCGCTCGTCAGAGTTCATGCCCGCACATGCTTTGTTTTAAGTTGGCGCGACACTGTGAGTGAGACGCTTCTGCAAACTAGTCCCAGCTCGGTAGGTTTCGAAGCCAACTTTGTCACGATGTTTTCCCATCTGTGCTGTTCCTCTGTGTTTCAGGGGGCCAGCAGGAACACAGAGGATGGAGAGAGGGAGAGGAGGGAAGGAAAAGAGGGGGAGGAGAGAGCGGGCGGAGGCCAAAGAGGAGCCGGAGGTCGAGCTTTGCCGCCTGGTCCGAACCCTTCGGTGGCCAACAGAGTCAGGAACGAGGCAGATCCTGCTCCCGCGAACCCGGCCACACGTGGGGTCCAGCAGTCAGGTCAGCATGTTGTTTGTAGTTTCACATGTTTGGAAGTGACTGTGAGGTACAACTGCAGCGGAATCAAGTGTGCGTCTTTGTGTGTGTGCAGGTAACCGCTCTCCTCAGGCGGGGAGAGCAGAGCGAGCCGAGCGAGAGAGGAAGGTGGCCATGAGGCTTCACCGCGGGGCCCCCGCCAACGTCTCCTCCTCTGACCTCACAGCACGCCTTGACCAGTCGCGCATCACTGCATCGCAGGTAGGAAGATTGTGGCTTTACTGGTTCGGTGAGACTTTCCATGCAACACTGCGCTAATGGATGCTTGTCACATGCCGCAGGTCCACATGACATGTTTTACATTTAACGCTGCAGGCGGTGACGTCTCATCGCTGCATGTTGAAGGACCAAGTGTGTTGAAGCTGAGTCTGTTGTGAAATATCTCAATAGCTAGGATCAGTCTTACTGACTTTGAGGGTCGTCTCGCCTTTCCTGTAGCGCCATCATCACTTACCTTGAGACATTTCTCACCATCTTCAGGGTGGATTGGCATAAACTTGTTGACAGATCTTCATGGTTCCCAGACGCTGTATCCTGTTGACTTTGATGATCCCCCTGACTTTTCCTCTAGTGCCACCATGAAGTTCATATTTGTGTTTTTTTTGGTTAACTTAACTTACTCCACTAATTTGGTTTATGTCTGAATACCTGCTAACCTAATGACATTCCCATCAGCCTTAGCTTGTGTTTATTCCTAATCACCAAATATCACCATGCTAACACTCCAAACTAACATAACACCTGCTAAACATCAGCATGTTAGCATCGTCATCATGAGTAGGTTAGTAAGCTGACGTTAGCTTTTAGCTCAGCTAGCTCGGCTGTAGATTCCTGGTCTTGTTATTTTAGAGTTGAACCATAAATAAACTGCAGCAGATGTTTCTCTCCTGTCTTATGGAGCATGCTTCAGACTGATCTCTCAGAAATATGTGAAATGACCACAACCTCCTAACACAAAATGAGTTCAAATGATGTGCCAGCACCATAGAAACGATGCCAACGGCAAGTCAATGAGGATTCTTTGTCGTGGTGGACACGCAAGGGATTTTCATTACCTTGGACTGTGACATTGCTGGATTGTCCGCTATGCTAGCCACTAATATTGACACAAATTCACGTGATCGCAACACCTTGGAGCTGGCAAAATATTCAAACATGACCTAATCATAGTTACCACCTCCAGAAATACTGATGTGAAGAGTTTTTGTTACTGTGCAGGTTAAGTCCCACGTGAAATAAACCCAGAACAGAGTAATCCACCAGGCCAGGCCAGGCTCCTTGTGTCCCAAAGCCTCTTTATGATCTGTAATTGGACTCTCAAATGCTTCTTTATTTGTGATAATGTTCACATCCTGCAGTAAAGACTCACTTAAAACTCGCTTTGCATGTTGTTATCAGATAACCTTGATAGTTGTAAAAGTCCAAACCCTGTGAAACAGCTAACAGATCACAGAAGTAGATGAGACGTTTTCAGGCATATTCTGAACAAATAACTCAAAGAACTAACCTCAAGAGGCAGATCAAGAACTGGATCTCACAGGCTTCGGACAAAAAAAGAGCTCAGGTTTTAAATGCTGTGTATTCTTCAGGGTTCTGTCACGTCTCTTTGATCTGCTTCAAGCTTCTCACCCTTCTCTCCACACTCAGGTCAGTGTGCCGTTCGAACATCTGGCAAAGTGAGTTCCTCCTGGCTGGCCTGCAGGTCAGTGGCAGGTATGGACACGTCTCACACACACACACACATCTCACGCAAACACACACATCTCACGCAAACACACACACACAGCATGCTTGAACTGCTATCCCTGTCTATCCCCACCCTTCATATCTAGAAGGAGAGAGAAAGAAATCGTTGCTGTTCAGCTAAAATTGTTATTCAACAGCAGTAATTCAAGGCAATAACCCTAACCCTTATACATCTTTAATTCTGTTAGTTACCGAGTTACTTGTCTTCTTGCTATTTCACTCTAAAGCAGTGCAGCCACTCTCACTCTGTGAGGAATGCATGTGAGATCATAAAACTGAGTGTCCAGAAACGATTAATTGAGCCACACTGTTGCACTGGGTGCCACGTTTCTTCATTACCATGAACACACTCTGAAGTTTATTTTGATTTAATCTAGCGTACACCGTCCTAATTCTAGAAACACTCACAAGTGCATCAAATGCACTGATGACAAAATAGTCACCGGGGCAGACTAATGCATGGTTGGTTTGGATTTTTTTCATTTGCTGACATATTAGAAATACAGAATACGTCCAGTTTAGTCCTTTCATGAACCTAAACAGTGACATTTCTCTTCCTTATTTTGTTCCTTGTGTTTCAGCAGCTGCAGGGTATCAAATACCCCTTACTTTTCAAATGGATGTATGAAAACATGAATGAGTGGAGGAGGACAAGAGGAGGCGCTGCAGGCCCTTGAATAGGGGGGGTTGAGGCCCCCCCCGTGTGTGTGTCAGTATGCTGTGTGAAGACTGGTGACCAGGAGGAGCCGAAGGAACACTGAGACGACAGGAACCAGCGGGATTAACTCTTGGCTGGAACTGGTCTGCACTGCTTTTCCGGGGGGGCGGGTGTGGTCGGAGGGGGAGTCGGGGTAAACAACACACAGATCCCGCCTCTTCGTCACTCATATTCATCTGCCCATCGACTCAGAGGCTCAAATTGCAAAAAAAAACCCATCAAAGTGCACAAAATGGACTACCTTTGAGTTATTCTGTGGTTTACACCTGTGATGAAATTTTTAAAAAAAATCAACGATCAACCTGCTAACGTTTGAGAGCTACATCCGCTGCTTATGGTGTTCTTCTATAAATAAATATGTAAACAACTATGGAGACGAACACGGAACAAAAGCGCATTCAGGCCTGTGATGGATGAGACAGGAGAGTGGTTGACAATGGACCCCGGAGAGGATCAGAGGTTGAGAATGGATGCGAGAGAGTGAGTCTGTAGATGGGAGCGAGGCTGCTTCTTGTCGCTTAATGTCAGTGTCTGTCTGTGCGTTATCGTCTTAAGTGTTCGTTTTTGCCTTTAGCTTTGCTTCAGAGAGTCCGAGGAAAGGAGGGAAACGTGACTGCTGATGAGTTAGAACGGAAGATCAGTCCCCAGTTAAAGCTTGTCTCAGTCTCACCTATGAGACACTGACGGGGGAAAAAAAAAAAAACATGCTCACTGAATGTGAGAGGAGGAGGAGGAGGAGGAGGAGGAGGAGGAAGGCTGCTTTGAGTCGACAGAATAAAAGGGAGAGCCATGAGGATTGTACGATATGATAAAGCCTTAGTCCAGCTTGTAACTCCAGGTATGAAAAGATTTAGAAAGTTATAAGATCTTGGTGGTGAACAAGTCTGGTGTTACATTTGTATCTTTGTTCTTCACTTTTGCTTTGTTTTGGTTTTATAATTCATGTAAAATGTGTAGATACCTTTTGCCAGAATGTGACAGATGGTTTAAAGATTGAGGCTGGAGAGAAGAGTGCTAGTTACTCCCTGACAGCCCCCGGGGCAAAAGTGAAACCCACGCTTTTTACCAACGACCTTTGGAGTCTGCCAGAGGTGTGTGTGTTTTGGCTCCCACTGTGGCAGGCAATGACAGAAAGGTTCTTGTTAATATGTTGAAGAGGGTTTTGACCCGGGCCTGTCAGGATGGACGGATGTCACCGATAGGAGAGCGCTGTCTGATGTCCTGTACATTTCTTTACCATGCTTCAACTTTATTACTATTATATTTGTGAATATTTTCTGAACCAATAAAAATATACACAGCTTATACAGACTTCTAATAGTATGTTTCAATGGACCACAAAATATTTGACCCTATTTTTCTTTCAATATTGAATATATCACATTTGTTGGATATATTTCCACTTTATGCACATTTTAGATCGTAACATTTTATTTTGCACATTCATTGGAATGGTACATTTTCACATTCACACACTGTTAAAAAGAAAAACTCAGTCTTGTGAGATTTGTAGGTGTTATTTGACGTGTCACAACAAGGAAAACCTCAGTAATAAATAGCAATAATAATAATAAATACTGGCCACATTCCATTTAGGTTTACCAGTTCCAGGGCCCTGATATTGTACTTGTTAGCTTACTCTCATAACTCGCTATGGCACTTTAATGGGAGCGAGCCATTGCTCATTAATATCATAAGTTTCACCAGTGCTTTTCCTGCTATGACAAGTCAAAATGTGTCCAATTAAAATGAAGTCATAGACAGCATAAGATTTATCTGCACCGCACCTTTCAACGACAAGGCAATTCAAAGTGCTATCTATCAAAAGATAGGAAATAAACGATATAATTAAAATAGGATTTTAACAAGTGGAGGATAAAAATAATTTAAAATAGAATAAGACAAATCACAAACTTTTCTGGCTAACAGAAAAGATCCATTTTGTTCCACATATGTGTCATATGTCATATGTGTCTATATCAGTCAGCCTTAAAACCCCCAGTGTGAAGCAACTTTATAGAAGAGCAATAATAAATAGTTGGAGTATCTTTTTAATGTCATCAAAGCTCTAAATAATCCTCACTATTAGCTATGTCCCAGATGAAAGAGGTCTAAGAGGTCTTTAAACTGAAGTCCTTAACGTCACACAAACTTTAAAAAGGACAAGACCATATAAGTACCGATTATTATAATGGTGAGTATTTGTTGCCCACACACTGTGGTACACAGTGGGGACAGGAAGTAAACAAATAATTCATCACTGAGTGCGTGGAGGCAATTGTCACCTTTCATCCAGCTCCCACACGTCCGATGCTGCTGGGCCAGGAATAGACCCGCGCATGCTCAGTGTACACTGAACAAGCCACGCCCTCTTCCGGGTTATTAATGGTATCCCGTGTGTGATTGGGTGAGCAGGGTTGTCCTGGGGAAATGGGCGGGGCCTATGTGATGAGCCGTTAATCCGTGAGGGATTGGTTTGAAGTCAGCGGAGAGGAGAAAGAGGAGCGGAGCGGAGCGAGCGAGTCACCGTTTAAACTCCAAAAACACCGACTTTAGGCGATGCTAACGCACAGACAGAACCTCTAATAGGACTACATAAAAGTTGTTTAACATGAGAGAGTAACTTTAGAGGCGAGTTTTGTGGGGGGGGACGCAGAGTTTGACGGGACAGTCCGCCGAGGTCTCAACATGGATGTCCGGGGAGCAACGGTGCGGCTCTGAGGAGGAATTAAGGCCGTTTCTGGGTTATTCCTGTCGTGAGTTTGTCTGACGGAGCTGAGGGGGATTTTAACGCCAGGTGAGTCTCTACAACAGGTCAGAAATACTTAACCTCTGCACACCATTTCTTTGCCCCACTGATAGAGTGTCCTTGTCAATTCCAGGCTTAAATCATCCGAGGATTGTCGTGGCTGTCCGCTAAGGTAAGTCTCTGTCCAGCTCTGCTGTGTGCTTCATTTGTTTGAATCCAACTTTGAAAAACATTTCCATGTGATTCCAAGTCGCTCAGTCAGATTTACCCGCAGCATTCATTCACAACAGTGTAACGAAACCACTGACATGGAAGTAATGTTAAAGCAAAAGCAGAAGTGGATGTTTTAATTTTCTTCTGCTGAATGAATTCTGGTCTCTCTGTTGTTGTTGCTTCAGCCAGTATGATAATCCAGTCTGGCTGTCACCCACATCATTACTTAATATCAATTGAACACACACACACACACACACACACACACACACACACACACTCACACACTCTGCCCCCCATTGCCCCTTTCCATCTGTTGCTATGCTTTATTCCTGACCCCCTGTCTCTCTGATATATTATCATATATTATTCCTGTGTGTGTGTGTGTGTGTGTGTGTGTGTGTGTGTGTGTGTGTGTGTGTGTGTGTGTGTGAGGGAGCGCTTCTCCGCAGCCTGACCTTTTTTGCCTTTCAGCTGAAACACAAAGATGTCCCTTTTGCTTCAGCACAGCATAATTTCACAGTCACTAGTATTGTGTGTGTGTGTGTGTGTGTGTGTGTGTGTGTGTGTGTGTGTGTGTGTGTGTGCGCTGATGCCTTCACTTCTCCTCGTTGACATGTGGATTTGCTGAGCCCTGGCAAACCAATACAAATGACCTGCTGCCTCTCTCTCTCTCTCACACACACACACACACACACACACACACACACACACACACACACACACACACACACACACACAAGTACATGAACAGTGAAACCATAACTCCTCTCACTCTCATACAGAAGTGCGTGAAAGAAGCCTAATTCATTTTCTCCAACCATCAAATCCAATCGCTTTATTTTGATTAATTGATTTAAGTGATTAGTTTTGTAAAGAAATTAAATGCTGGTGTATGTGTTTGTTTGCGTGTGGAACAGCATTATGTCAGCCTGTCATTGTCCATGCTGTTTGTTTTATGTGCCATGTGACTTTTGGTTGCCATGCTACTCTGACAGACGAGACATGATGGGTCAGAATGAAGGATACCCTCTCTTATGTGTACCCCCGTAATATCAAGGACTCCGCTACCTCCCAAAGCTCAGTCCTGTATGGTGATTGTCTGTCAGTGTACAGGAACACACACACCCAGAGATCATGTCTGTCACCTTGGAGACAGTGACAAGCTGCTGCTTATGTAACATGTCTTCTGGCCACTTCCAGTCCCGTCATCTTCCGGAGCTGGAACTGGATACGGCAGCAACGTGACGTCTTTTGTTCATCTCCACCTAAATTTGGTCAGACTGTAGGCTGTTGTTTGACTCACTAGCAAGATTTGAAAAGATATGTGAATAACAGAAGTGAGGGAAAACAAGTTTTTGATACCATTATATATTGATATCATATCGTGTTTAGGTTCTTAGAGCACATATGCAATTGAGTTTGATTGCAGAAACATATCAGTGATAGCAAACATGACTAGTTCAAAGAGAATTTTCTTGTAGATCTCGCCATTTTGCACCAGTGTTTCCGTATTGTATAAGGGCGGATCACCGAGGCCTTAAAATACCAGAATGCCTTGCAACGAAATGACATGTGCATCTGTTAACTTGAAAAACACGGTATGCTATCAACCTGACACGCTCCGCCTTAAACCACAGCTGAATAGTGATTGTTTGGGCATGTTATCTGGCAGCAGTGAAGAGGCATTCTGGGAGATGAAGGAACCTGCAAAAATCTATTTTCTGTCCTTGGAGTCCAACACAGATACCAGTGGACACATCCTTGACTCATCGTGAGATGTTTCCCTGCAGCTTATCTGTGTTCGTCTTCCATCTGTGCTCCTGTTTACACATCACACTGATAACATAGAGTGTGATCTATATTCCAGGTTGATGATTACTAGTGGAAATGGACACTCATACTTAATGAATGATGTCACAGCATAGTCACTGTTTGAAAAGAGTTTCTATATGTACAGGCACAGACACACCCACTCTGGCTGCCGCTGATATGTCACCTTATTCTGACTGACTGCTGTAGAGACGCGGCAGAGTGACGGCCTCTGTGTTCTGTGTCACTTCCAGATGTTAAAGATGTGGAGGCGAGACGTGCCGCTCTCAGAGAGGCTGGGGGAGGATTCTCCTCTGGCCGTGGCACCCAGCCCTCCGCCAACAGCAGCCCCGATGGGCCCTAACATTTCCTGGCTTCCCGAAGCCCCACTGCTGAGCTCAGAGCAGCCCATCTTCCTCATGACTCCCGCAGCACAGGCTGTGTCTGGCTTCTTCGTCTGGACTGCACTCATCCTCACCTGTCACCAGGTAACTGCTTCCAAACAGCATGAAGGGAGGGAGAGGGTTAAATCATAGGGTGTTTTATTCTACATGATGCTGTTTTATTTACTCAGCTGGAGGTACAGATGGTGACATTTGACTGAGCAGACAGTCAGTGCTCACAAAGATGTGAGCTAGATTAGGCAGGTTGGTGTGTGTGTGTGTGTGTTGTTTACTCTACAGGTGAGGTGATCCTGCAAACACACACATCTGCTCAGGCCCAGCGAAGGGCAGGGGTTGCTCTGCAACCTCCTGCGGCAGGTGTTTGTGATACAGAGCATGAACACACACACACACACACACAGAGGTGAAACTTGATCCAGGTGGATGAAAAGGCTGTTTGGAATATGGCTGAAAAACTGAACCAACTGAAAAGCTGAATGGCGTCAGAGATTTTCTCTTTCACACTTTACTGTGTGATGGTGTCAGATCACGTATTGATAACTAGACTGACAAAACAAAGACAGAATAAATGAACACAGTATGTCAAGAGTCTGTATCCACATAATTGTCATCAGGTTTAGTTTTTAGTTTCCAAGTTCCTCTTTAAAGCTCGTAAAAGCTCTGTTCCAGCTCAACTTGTGGATTCTCTGCCGTATTATCGTCCTTAAGTGTTTGAGCCCTTTGATATAGACTTCAGGATACAGGCTCACTTTTAATGTGGCCTGCACCACACACTGTATTTATTCTGACATATTTCTGATGATTTAAACCCTTTCCATAACTCCATTCTCATTTTTGACATCTAATCCCTCAGTACTTAAAGCGTCTCCTCTGTCTGTCCCAGATCTACATGCACCTACGTTTCCACAGCTCACCCAGGGAGCAGCGCCACATCGTACGGATCCTCTTCATCGTTCCCATCTACGCCTTCGACTCTTGGCTGAGCCTTCTCTTCTTCACCAACGACCAGTACTATGTGTACTTTGACACCGTCAGGGACTGCTATGAGGGTAAGCACAGGCTTTTGTCCTCATCTTGTGGAGCTCAGTGTGTGGCTTGCAGTTTCCATGCACCCAGGATCCGTCTAGGCCGAAACTCTGAGCTCTCATGATACACTAAGTGGTCTCCACTAAAGACTCATTTGATAGCATTTGTTTTGATGCCACTGGAGGATGAACATTACTGATTAAAATCCTTGCCACCTCATTGTGTGCAACTTTTCCAGTCGAGTTGTTGAGTCTCATTGTGTTCAAATCAGATTGGAGATGAACAGTCTGTCTGTCCATCCTTAACAGATTACTCCACTCACAAGGCAAGTGGTTTATTTTGTAAAGTGCTCTCTCACCCTTATTAGATTCCTGCCTTTTCTGTCGTATACTGAACCTGTGTTTACCTACAGTGGCTGGCGGCTCGCTGAAGCACGACCCCTTTAGAATATGGACTCTGTTTGTTTGTGTCAGGTCTGAAAAGTTGAAGGAGAGCAGATGGATGACGCAGACAAAACCAGTGCTGCCTGATGCTTTGAATCTCTGACTATTGTTAAATTTGTGAATTGGCAGAAGGTGGCGAACGGCGGCTGACTGCCTCCGCTCCTCGTTCTCTAGAGTCAGTTGTGACGTTCAAGATAAAAATAGTCCGCTCAATGTGACGCTTAGCTCAGGCGCCACCCCCTGTGTCGGCGAATGGATGATGTCACGTATGGGAGGTGATCTATGCACGGTTCTGCTTTTGGCAGGAAACGCCATCGGTATTGTTGCCGTCATATCGCTGCCTCAGACATATCGCTCTCCTCCTCCACCTCCTCATCCCTTTTCCTCTCATCATCTCTTGACATCATCTTCCCTCTTTCCACCTCACTTTCACAACAAGTCTTTTTCAGTATCTTTCCACTTCCTCTCCTTCGGCTCGCCTTCCCCGTCCCACAGTGCTGCTGCGCTGAGCCTAGATCTTCTCCTGACCAAGGATGACCGACCTGTTGCATGGCAACCGCGCTCACAAATCCCCCTTATCAACAGGGATGGCTGCGTCAACTTGCTGCAAAGTTCCCATTCTCATTATATGTAGGCCTACTGTATCACCGTGGCAACTAGCACTACTGACGGGAGTCCTTGGAGAGAAGTGAGAGAGCATAATGGTAAACAGCTTAGACACAGAGAGAGCTACTCACAGCAGATCGCTTCCAGAGTTGTTAGAGTTTTCTGTTTTCATTAGTTTTTATGTTTGTTTTCTAGTCAATTCAGATTCAGTTTGCTCCCAGAGAGGGTTTGTTCAAGTCACTGAATTTTTTATTGTTTAGTTTCAGTTTAGTTTTTATTAGTTTTATTAGTTAACTAGAATACCGTTCATCTGTACAGTAAGTTTTGCATTTAAACGTCAGTGAACTGGCATGTAAGGCATCATATTACCTCAGTATTGTCTGACAGGCTTCTTGACGTCAGACAGGCGATCACAGAAGGCTGTGACGAAGTTGGTGTGTGTGTGTGTGTGTCTGGGGGGTGGGGGTGGAGGAGTCATAAAGTCAGAGCAAGAGAAGGAGAATATACTAACTCAGCAGCAGATGTAACAAGAATCATTGCCAGTGCAGCTGCTTCGAGTTGTGACACAACACACTAACACACACACACACACACACACATACGTACACACACATACCTTCCTCCCACCCAACTGCACACACCCAAGATATGTCACACTCACGCTCACCTTATTTTACATGCACAGTCACACAAACACATCCCTCCTGAGAGTGTTAACAGGATTAACTCGGCTGCGTGTTTTATGAGCTTCTTGGTTGTCATCACCCTCTCACTGAGGCAGCACACAGGGGAGATAATCCACTGGTCACAAGAGACAGTCAGGTGAATATCAGTCACACCGGCAGGGCAGAGGTTCTGGTGTGCTATCCTCATGAGAACCCAAAAAGTGAAGATGTTGTGGCTGTAGGTCACAAGTGTTTACTGTGAAGGGAAGATTTGTGGTCAGGCAGTGTGAAAGCCCCCAAAGGGTCCTCAGAAAGATAGAAACACAAGGATGTGTGTGTATTTTGTGTGTGTAGTTTGTGAGGCAGTTCAACTGTGCTTTTATTTTCTTTATTTTGTTACATATTCATTAGAATTTTATTGAATCTGAATACGTACTAATTTATTTATTGTGGTTCTGACCTCGTATTTAACAACTAAAATTCAATGGATTCATATCCAACGAGCTCACGTTTTATCAGGTTATCTGTGCTATTTAGCTAAATGTGCATGTTTTGTGTGTTGCTCCTTGCCAGAGGTGTAGCACAGACTAGGCTCTGTCCATGTGCAGCCTTAGTGGGCCCCCTTCCCCTTTCCTCATGCCTGTTCATATAACTGAATCCATTCACATGCAGCTGCAGGGGTGACATTTAAGAATGAAAGAATCTGAAATCTCTGCATATTTCAGCCCTCTTTTCACCCCCACATTGTTTCATACCGTCATTTAATACATTGCTTTCAAATCAGTTATAATCACTGCATGTCCGTATGTTGGGTGGTAAAAATTCTGTCAGACAGGATCCTCTTTTTAATTGTTCAGCTGACCAAGGTGGCAGGGGAGAAAAGAGGATACATTTGGACACTGATCATCCTGAGTAAATAAATGTAAAATGGATCAAATGATGTAAAATAATGTTACTAATTCTAGACTTTGAGATCGGGCCTTAGCACAGTTTCTGACACTGCTGCTGTGACCTTTACAGTAATATATTAAGCACTGGCCTGTTGTCGTGCCTCATCATGCTGCGTCTAGGTGTGGTCGGTCGCTGGTTTATAACAGTCAGCACAGTCTGCGTGTAAATAACAGTATGACTGCAACAGGTTGCCTTGTGAATGTCAAAGTGTGTGACAGGAAATGATGAGTTTCGGGGGCTTTTGTGGGGTCTGTGGGTGACTCAATGGTTCACTCTGCTGTACTACTCTTCAGTCTGATATCACACTTTTATCCGCTTTCTCACAGTTCCTTCTCGTCACAGTTTGAATCTTTTAGATCCAACCAGTGCTGTTAAATAGAGGAGCTGTTGTTAATGTTGGGAGAAACATTTGCCCACATTGACAAATCAGCTGTGAAAAAGGAGTTTTTTTTAACACCAATAAATGAAAAAAGACACAGAATCAGTTGTTGAAAAAGCTATTATACTGATTAAAATGCTTTATAAATATTGTCTCATGCATACAAAATGTCCCATTTATTTCATAAAATGACAAAAAAAATTATTAGTATTATTGGCTTATTATCAGAGTAAATGATATCTGTCCTTTTCTCTCCTTGTGTGTCATCAGCATTTGTAATTTACAACTTCCTGAGTCTGTGCTATGAATACCTGGGAGGAGAGAGTGCCATCATGGCCGAGATCAGAGGAAAACCCATCGAGTAAGTCTCCTGTTTCCTGTCCTGTTTGAAGATTTAGATTCTAAAAAGGTATTTGTTTCCAACCCAGCATGAAGCTCGGCTGCTTGATTAGCAGATCTTATTTAAAGCAAATATTTTATATATATTTTTCCTGCTGTATCCTGCAAGTTTTGCTGCTGCAACTATTTGATTCCCCACAAATATCAGACATGTCACGAGGTGTTTGCGGGTGTTTTGTCCCGTCAGGTCCAGCTGTATGTACGGCACCTGCTGTCTGAGGGGAAAGGCCTACTCCATCGGCTTCCTGCGGTTCTGTAAGCAGGCCACTCTGCAGTTCTGCGTGGTCAAACCGATCATGGCCGTCATCACCGTCATCCTGCAGGCCTACGGCAAATACAAGGACGGAGACTTCAAGTAAGTGCTGCAAACAGGGAGGTAGGAGGTCTATCAGCTAAGCCTGGGCTGACTTGTACGTTAATGTACTGTTTGTGCTTGTTGGTGAAGCTTTTAATAAGAACATTAGAGCTGTCCAAACAAAAAAATCAGGATAGAAACTTGCCACTGCATTCAGAAAAAAAACAGGACTGCTCCTTTAATTTTTAGATTAATTGAATTTCCCAGACTTAACATCACCTCCTCCCTTAATCGTGTCAGTTTGGGACATTAATCTCTAATGGGAAATTTAGGCTTCTAAACAGCAGCAATCAGGACAAACTCTCTGTGGTTCCCTCTCTCTCACCAGTGTCGCCAGCGGCTACCTGTACGTGACCATCATCTACAACATCTCCGTCAGCTTGTCGCTCTACGCCCTCTTCCTCTTTTACTTCTCCACCAGGGAGCTGCTCAGCCCTTACAGCCCCATGCTCAAGTTCTTCATGGTCAAGTCGGTCATCTTCCTCTCCTTCTGGCAGGGTAGGGAACCCGCACAGCGCGCTCCTCAGTAATGTAAACACGTCCGCAATGATCGTTTCACCTTCACCAAGCACCGTCTTGTCGTTTGTGGTCAGGCATGCTGCTAGCCATCCTGGAGAAGTGCGGGGCCATCCCTCAGATCAACTCGGTGGAGGTCTCCGTCGGCGAGGGGACGGTCGCCGCCGGCTACCAGAACTTCATCATTTGCATCGAGATGTTCTTCGCGGCGCTGGCTCTGCGCCACGCATTCACGTACAAAGTCTACATGGACAAGAGTCTGGATTCACAAGGTGAGTACAGGGAGAGGGGAGGTTCAGAGTGACGTCTGCACGTACACCTTCACATCTAGCTCCTCCCATCTGTTCTTCTTCACCATTATCTTGTCTTTTCCATCATTTTCACGCTCTTCTGCTCATCACTGTATTTGTTTGGGCTGTTTTCTCCCTTACTGTTTCTACACATCCATCTTTATGTGTCTCTTTTCTTCTCCGCTGCGTCATAAAGGACCTGTACTTACATATGGAGAGTTTGGTAGGTTAAACTGATGACTTTTACTCCCACTCCCCCCTTTTCTGTCACACTGCTCTTTTTAGCTAGCTGTGTCCATCAGAGATATATTCAGTTAGTTTCTGTTTTAAAAGTTGTTTTTTTTTTGTTTGGTTGTTTTCAATCCAAGGTTTTGAATAAGGTTGGGTCTGTTTACCTTTAGCTGCTGCTCTCTTTTCCTCTACACTTGTTTTTCTTGCTCCTATTCCTAAATCATTCCTGTTTGTCTAGTGTCCCTCTACATCACCGTGGGCCCATCTGCCCTTTCTGTTCCTTCTCTCTCAATCACATCCAGCGCTCCTGTACGATTCCTCCTCCTTCCCTCCTTTTGTCTTGCCTTTTAACACCCTCTAAATCACTGATGCCTGGTCTTCTCTTCCCCCTATTTTTGGTCCCCTCTTTTCTCCTTCCACTAAATCACTTCATCCTCCCCTCTTCTTTCCCCATTTTTCTTTTCTTTCACACATTCCCTTCCTTCCGCCCCCTCCCCTTTATTTCCCTTTCCATTTAATCCCTGCATAAATCACCATAAATACAACCCCCCCTGAGTGCTTACCCCCTTTATTTTTTCTTTCACCCCTTTCCTCCCTCTCCTTACTTTTCTCTCCTCTAAATCATTCCTACACCTCTCTCTACACTCTTTATTTCCTCTCCCTACTGTCCTTTTCTACCCGTTTCCTCTTCCTCCCCCTTTACTCCCTTTCCCACCTCTAACTCTCTCATCTCGTCCGCCTCCCGCAGGCCGTTGTGCCCCCATGAAGAGCATCTCCAGCAGCCTGAAGGAGACCATGAGCCCGGGCGACATGGTCCAGGACGCCATCCACAACTTCTCCCCGGCCTACCAGCAGTACACCCAACAGTCCACGCTGGAGCAGGGGGTGCCGCCGCCCGTCTCCCGCACACACAGCACCATCAGCGGGCGCGGCGACACAGAGAAGACCCTCCTGCTCAGCTCTGACGACGAATTCTAGAGCAGGAAAGTGTCGCGTTTCCAGCTGAATCCGATTCAGACTGTCTTAGCGGAGGGTGGCACCTAATTCTCCTGCTGGTCCTCTTCAGTGTGTGAATGATTAGAGAGGTGTGCGTTTGTTTTCCCTGTTTTTGAGTCATGAGTGCGCGGACCTCTCTGCAGAAACATTTCCCAGCCGTCTTATTTAGTGGAAACACTTAAAGCTGCTTCGGCGTTAAAACCGCCGGCCTGAAAATGAAAATATCTTGTCTGCGTTTGGAACGTTTGAGTCACGCTTGTACATACTGAGGCACACTTCTGGAGCGAAAATGTTCCTGCTCAGATAGAAGCTGCATTACACTTTTCAGCTCAGTCATGTTTCTCAGTGGCCATCGTCCTGATGGATGTCGTTTTTGTGGTTTGCATTTTGAAGGCCTTGATGTTTTCAGACAGTCATTAGCCATATTAATGAAGGTTTCCCCTGTCATGAAAATTGTTAAAAAGGTTGTGTTCAAACTTTTTTCCCATGACTTTTATAGGTTTTGAACTTTTAATTTTGTGCCCTTGAAACGAATATTTAGATATTAATTTGCAATAGTCGAACATATGAGTTGGTCGGCAAATATATGAATGTGCTTCAAACAGAAGCTTCTTCAGTATCGTTAGAATGAAGTGGGGGGGGTGTATTGTGGGACTTTATGGTAGGGTCCTTCACCCCATCATGGGGACGGATTTAAAGGGAAGTCAAGTCAAAAACCGGAGTGAATGTCAGTTATTTGGATCCATGTTGTTATTGATATTAGCTGCACAAATGAGAGCGAGGCCGAGCAGATTATAGATTATAGATTACATCTGCTCCAGTAGTCCAGTAGGCAGCAGGAGTGAAGGGCAGAGCCGGTCTGGATTACACTCGCATAAGTGGGGCGTTATTTGAATGCCTAGGATTAATTCTGGAGCCGGCTGGCTCTGGCAATAGACCTCTGCAGGCCTCAATGTAGGTTAACTGGAATGTGGGGAAAACAGAAGAGGAATATGGGTTAAAGCTAATTTTAGAGCTCCGTCATAGGAATTGAACCTTCCCTCTGTTAATGCACATGCATGACTCCTAACGTTAAAGGCAGACATTTACACGGAACTTGAAATCCTCTCACATTTGCACGAGGAAATAGTTGAGCTATTATGCATAATTTTAGCTCCACGCCTTTGGGCAACATTTCCCCTTTCCCAGCAGTTCGACTTTAACTTGAAGTTAAAGTACTCAAACAAATACACTGTTTTTCAAAAATCCACCCATGTCACACTCCGAAGTTCCTGACGGGCTTCACGTACTTCAGAGTCCGTCCAACGTTCAGCCAGGCAGGTCTTAGTATTGTACGTGCTTTTGCTAATAAGGACCTAAATCATTTCATTTCTCGCACATTATACAGTTCTTATACTGAGCTATGGTATATTTGAAAGCTAAAAAATATCACAAGCTGAATATTAGCAGAACGATGGGGTGAAATATATTCAAACACATCTTCATCTGGTGTATTTACAACATGTCAGACAGTCACTATCCTCCGGTCCTTTAACCTCCAGTTAAAAATAACACCTCATGTGTAAAGTTCACATTGTTGCGTCTTGGATGCTCTTCTGCTCTTTCAGCCTCCTTTTTTCCTTTTCTTTGTGTTTAACCTCCACACAGTCAGAACTGCTTATTTCTTTGCACATAATTGAAGTGCTTGAGTCATGCGAATGAGTCACACAGAGTGTGCCGACGTGTTTACTGTAAGCAGTGTCACTGCTCTGCTGTGGCGCTGGCTGGACACCAGGGGGCCGCGCGGCACACCAACACGCCAACACTCTTATCTACCAGCAGACAGACGATTATCACAGCCTTTAAGCTTGGAGCACGTGTAACAGAAGAAATGCTTTGTCGAAGCACCAGACTGTCCATTCATGTCTCTTCTCGTCACTCGTCGTGTGTATCTGTGTCCCTTCAATGGAAAACAGAAGCAGCTTCAGACAGTCGTCAAGGCTCTTTTTATTCTTGCCCGACCTCATATTGGTTTTAAACGGGAGCTGAAGCCTATTTTTAGGTGTTACTGAGTGTTGTCTGGGCAATTGGCCTGCTACATTTTGACATGGATACAAACTGGATTATTTTCACCATGACTGAGCTTCACCAGCTTCATAAACCCAGTCAGTTCATTGTGTTGCAACTACAATACAACTACAACTCTCATGTTGAACCATGAATGACTGTGCAGACACTCATTGATGTGCTTTCTTTAAATATGGACAACAATAGTAACAACCCCTGAATTTTCTGATCAGGGTGAAAACGATGACACCAAATTTCTTTTTTTTTTTTTATTGAACTGCAACTGCTTTAGGCCGGCATCTTTCCGTTATATGTTAATAATTTGCAATTTAAAAGCTAAACAGACAATATATCACACCACACTTTGAATGTCATAATTCACTTTCAGGCTCAAGACACTCTCCATCCTCTTTACACGTTGGTTATTTGGTGACATGAGACGTGCTCTCATCACATCTGTACGAATATCGCTGAGGAAAAGCTGTAACTCATGTTGTAAATACAGGTTTAAGTGCTGTCTACAGGAGGAGTCGTAGTGATGTACATTAAAATAGTCATATACTGTAAAGGCGGCGCACAGGAGAAAAAAAGACCTAGTTTTGTATTTTTACTTAATAACTGTCTTTTTTTTATTTCCATGACTGTTTTGGTTTCCAGCTCTTTGTATATTATGAAGCTGCTCACGATGCTACTATTTCATGTCAAATGAAAAACCATCTGAAGAAATAATAAAAGATATTTAGTCTGGTATGTCAGTTAAACACTTGTTTGTTTCGATTCGGTTTTTGTGGTATATATTTACCAAAGCCAAAGCAGGTCAGGGGCTTCAAGATCCCGTCCTGACGTGGGACAGACTCAGAGAAACTTTCCCCTTCAGCAGGTGAATGTGAAAACAGACGTCTAGCATCAAACTCTGCACATGCAGCATCCTGCACAGTGCAGCTCAGACAGCCAACAAAACAATAACCTTATTGGAGCAGAGGGAGACTTTAATGTATCGTCACTACTGTAACCCTTCTCCCTTTCACATCAAACTGTTGATCATAATTTAACAGGATCATTAACCTATTAAATGTGAAACGCCCATTTTTACCCATAATCCCTCTGCTCCCTGCCACAATAGGGTTGTCTAATGGCCTATAATCTAATCCCCATGTGCCACTGTGAAAAGTGGCTTTATTCGTCTTCATTTTGTGCTATAAGACCAGTGGCGGCATGTTGGTGATCTACTGCTGTCAAAACTCATGTACAGTACAAGAATTTGTCTTGAAATTAAAAGCAATAAAGCTTCTCACACAAAAAAAACTTTAACTTTAACCTCAACTTCATCTTCTGATCCAGAGAGATAACTTGTGCAACACATCTGCAGATCCGCTTCCTTTCTGAACCACACGCGTGCGTCTACCGTTCCGATCCGGCCCACGATCACAAACACACCATTTTATGTACAATATGTACAACATTTATTATAATTAATATATAAAATAGACAATGTACTTAAATTTTCACAATAGAAAAAATACAAGTAATAAATACAAAAACCATTTTTGTTTTGCAGGTATTACAAAACATCCAGCACAGTTTGACAGATGTGAGACGATAAAATATTGAGAATAAATGCTTTGCCACACTGATATTCATATAGCTAAATATATGCCTCATGTCTTTAGGAGTTATTTGTCAACACAGTCTAATGCGTTACAATGCCTGCTTATAAATGATATTGCTAGCACTATTCAGTGGCCTCGTCTCCATGAAATCCAGGCCTGTCTGAGCACGTCCTGACTGAGACAGGCCTGCGACCGATGGAGGTTTTCAAGTGAATAAAGCACCACCTCTTTTTCCGCCTTCTTCCCCAGTCCGCCTTGCCTACTTTCTTTCTCCATCGTTCAACAACTCCTCGACCTTCTCGTCTCCATCTCCATCTTTCTTTCCACTTTTCCGTTTGCCTTTAAAACATCCCGTGGATCTGCCCACCCAGCCAATTTCAGAAGTGACCTCAACTTTTCACACGAATAACGTACAAATCATCATCATAGAAAAATAATATCCCTCCAAGAATCCACTATGACAAGCTAGTACAAACATGGCAAAAAAACACACACACAAAAATCATCATACAGCAATATGGCCATTGGCTTGGGGCATATTTCTACATAGCTAATAATTAACATTTTGTAAAGTAATCATAGTTGCCACAAACACAATAATTAGACATGAGAATATCCCCGGACTAGTCATAAGTAAGTACTTCTGAAAACATAGATAGAACATCACAGCACTCGTTAGCTTGTCTTTTCATAATATCTACCTTTAAATACAAATAAAATATAGAATATATCTCTGATAAATGTCACTCAACATTTTTGTCTCTAAACGGCACATACAGACAGGACAGATAAGAACACAAAATGGGAATGTATGCAGAGGATTTGCATCAACTTGAGCATAATTCCTACCAGATGCGACTCTGCTTTTACTCGTTTTTAGCAAAATGACCAACATCTGTTGTTGGGAGTCTACCAGATAGGAGAAAAAAAAAAAAAAAAAAGAGGAAGCCACAGCAGAAAGTAGCAAAGTTACTGCACGGTAGGGATTGTGGAATGATCGATGAGGGATTAGAGCTCAGATAACAGGAGAATCCAGAGAGATCCTAAACAAAGAAATGTGCAGCCGTGAACAGTCAAGAAGAGGCGATTCTGAGAGTCTGTTTCCAACCTTTTCCCTCTTGTAGATCCCACATACACTGAAGGCACTGCATTAATGTGAGAAATATGAACACGAGCACTACGTTCCCCTCAGGTAGAAGGTTAGAACAGGTGGGGAGGAGAAGTGGCCAAAACTAAGAAACTTCATTCATCAGTGCAGCATTTCTCAACCTGTCTGTGATCACGTTTGTTCCTGAAATCCTGCCAACCCGAGCAGCTGTGTGGATGTGAGTGTGGCATACTGCTGTGTTTTGTTTTCAAGAGCATGAAGGAAGCTCCAAATCTGTTACACAGAAGTTATCTCTAAGATGACACTTAGGAATCTCCCATGACCCCGCCTGCATATCAATGACTAACAGACGCGACTCATGCTTTGTGACACTGTGCCAGTGCGAGGGACAGCTAGTAACTCCAGACATCGTGGAGCTGGAGGAAGCTGCGCGTAGCGTCCGCTCCACCTCGCCATTCGGCTGCTGGAGAGGTGAAGACGTACGGTACCTCTGGTTAGGTTGGTCTGGCTTCAGTAAATATCTGCACCCCGGTCGGACCAGGTAAGGGTGTTCTGCGTGTGCGTGTGATGGCTTGCTTCAGTTGCATTAAACCTGCTGCGTCTTTCTCTGCGTACTTCTAGACTCTGAGAGCTTCTAAATAAATGCATTTCAGTATATTTCAGTCAACTAAGCTGCAGTGTCATAAAAACGGCATTAGGTGGAGGACACCTCCACCGGTCCTAGATGATTCTTCAACTGTTCCTGGCTCTTGCTTTGGAAAACTAAGCACAGCTGTTGTCTGTGGGGTGACGTCACGCACCACCACTCCGTCAGCACAGTGTCACACAGGAACGAATGACTCCTGCACATTTAATCCAGCAGAATTTGGAAATGTGAACGAGGCTTAACGCAAACAAGTGTTTAGTATTTTCCTACTAATATCGTCTTCCTGTTCTCTGCATGTGTGTGTGTGTGGTACATGTATGCCTGCGGGTGCGTATGTGTGTGTGCTTGCATTGCAGCTTGTGCGTCCCTCCCCCCAGTCTGGTTCCAGCAGCTCCCTCTAGGACGGCTCCTGCTCTCTCTGTGGCTGAGGCGGCGGTGGACTCTTCACGATGGTGATGACTGAGGCGGTGTTGAGGCGGGGTGCTGTAGCCAGCAGGTGGCCTCCTCCGGCCTCCAGGCCCCTGGCGAACCTCTGGAGCGCAGCTAGGCGCGCGCCGAGCCCCTCCAGCTCTTTCCTCATGCCGGCGTTCTCTGCTCCGAGCCTCTCCACCTCTCTCTGGAGCTCCGTTTTCTGCTGCTCCAGCGCTTCACGCTGGGACACCCGTTTCACCCGGCAGCTGGCGGCGTAGCCCCGGTTCTTCAGGGTGCGGCGGCGCTGCTTCAGCTTCTGGATCTCCTCACGGGACAGGCCCCGCAGGTGGAGGTTCAGCTCTCGTACGGAGAGCGACATGAGCTCGCTGTCGGACAGGATGGGCACGTTCTCGCCACACTCCTGTTTCACCTGAAGAGGAAGTGGAAGGAAAGGAGGAAGCACAAGGAAGGAAGAGCAGAGAAAATACAAGAGATGGTGTAACCGATATTGACTTTTTCTCTCCTCCCCTTCAACACTGACATTTTCCCTCTTTTAAAAACAGAAAGCTGTGGCTGCGTGTTACCTTCAGGGCCTTGCTGCTTCTTTCTGTTGTCATGGTCTTCAGTTTTTGGCCCCCAAGCACCAGCCAACACAGATTCAGACACTCTGTGAGAACAGAAAGCGGACACACAAAGAAAAAGGTATGTTATGGCATGTGACTCGGGACATCAGGCTGTTTTGGCTTGCGTCTGGCCTGACATTTACCATCCGCTCACAAGACAGCGAGTCATGCAAGATAAATAAAAGGAGAAGCCGCGCATCTTTCATGCTTCTCCAAACGCGCTCTCTCATTAAACTCTGTGGTTTGATATGAAAGCGAGGGGGGGGAGGTTTTGAAAGCGACACATCTTTCTCTGTTAGCTGGAATGGCGAGGAGGAAGTCGTCATGTGTCTGCCCTTTGGTTGCTCAAAGCAGGTGTCCCAACCAATTCCCTCAACACTTCCTCTTGTCAACACAACACCAACGGTTCAGGGCTTTCATTGTGAAAAAAAAAATCAAAAAGGAAACAGGCGGCTATTATTATGAGATATAGCTCTCACTGTTTCAAGCAATACAGAAGTGAAAACAACCTTATCTACACATCACAATAACCTCTACATACAAAACGGAAACCTAAAATGACAACCTACATTAAAAGCTAGACTAAAGAGCCATGACTGGGTAGGTTTCTGCACCCTTAAATTGCTGCTTTCAGTCACAAGCTTTAATAACAGCAGTACACACGCTTGGACCGCCTTAACACTGCTGTGCTTGGAAATTTTCTCCCAGTCTTGTAGCTGTACAGTTCACACAGACTGCGTGGGGACTTCCTACGCTCTTCTTAAGGTCAGCTCATAAATGCTGTCGCATGGGGGTTAAAGTCCGACTTCTGAGTGGGCCGACTAGAACTGTTGTTTTCACTCACTTCTCGGTTGTTTTGGCCGTTTGCTTCAGGTCACCGGCATGTTGATAAAGTGACTGTGCACTTCGGCTAGAGGCCGTTTGAGCTGTTCCTACTTTCACCTCCGTCATGATGGTGTGCTGATGGGAAGAGACGCTGTGTTGGCTGTACAGCTAAAATATCTTTTGACATTAACATTTAATTGAGGCTGACAACTTCTACCCTGACATCATCAAACCACACGGTGTTTTCCCACATTGCTTTTGGAGAGTGAATGTGTTCGCTTTCATATCTATTGCAACACCGGATTCGCTTTCTGGTGTGGATGACCTTTTACTTAGTCTCTGTTTTAGCCTAGAAATATAGAGAAAACACGTGAAAATGAACAAGACAGGTTGATACGAAATCCAATCACGTGGTTGCTGTTGACCATTAGGCAGTTTCACTGATGAGCCAAGTCCTCACGCTATAGTTTTTCTTTGGCAAACAGACCAAAGCAGACAGGGTCGTGCTGCCGCAGAATTTCACCACTTACTGATTACAGGACACAAGGGTGTATTAATGATCTTTAACGCCATTCCCCCCAGCCCTCTCTTTCTTTTTCTAAATCAGTCAATAACAGAATCTTAAACACGTGGTTGTGCTCTGTGTTTTAAAAGCAGCATGTGACAGAGCGGGAACGAAATTCACTGAATCTTCTTTGATTTTCACTGAATTATTTAAGATTATTCCAAGTTAGGTAAGTTTCTTCTCTGCTCGGTTCTGGGTGAGATTACCTGACCTTCGTTACATTGTTATACTCTTGTTACATAAGGTGTTACACTTCTCTAAATTTCAATTTTGGTATTCTACAACTTCACCTCAGCTTCCCCTTCCTTTGATAGGCCTTTAACTCCTGGGCTCAAACTGTCCAATCCACATAACCAGAGGACATAAAGAGGAAACTTGATTTGGCTGCTCCCAGGGAACAACACAGAAAACTAAGTGTCAGGAGGAGGAACCATGCAAACAAAAGTTACATTTCCTCTGTTTCATTATTGGGGGTTCATTTATAGAAATGAAACTATTCTCATAAAAATATGACCTGATGTGATGTCAAATGGCCTTAAACAGCAAATGCAGGTCTTCGAGTCATTACAGAAGGTGTTGATCCGTATAGGCTGACACTTGCTTTATTGGTTTGGGAGTTTGCGGGCGATAAACTACATTTCCCAAAAGGCGTGGGAGGTGGAGGTTGCAGCAACAGTGGTTGTCCAACCAGCCGGTGGACTCCGGCTGTAAACCGTGAAGTCAGGGTGATTCAGCAATAAAACGCCTGCTCAGCCCCTCCGAGGCTGCCAGACAGCCCAAACCCAGCAAAAGCAGCCGTGACCACGACTCTGTGCGTCTGTCCAAACGGCACAAGATGTCCACGTTTGTTCTTCACTATAAATGTCACTTTAGAGGACGCGGTGCTGCTAAAGTAACGCTGCCAAAGAAACGCAACAAGTGAACGCAACACTGCCAAACACGAGCTACAAGCGGCAAGGTTTGTGGCGTTAAACTCCCTCATAGCTGCCCTCGTTTAATATTACATGACTAACTAGCAAAGAGCTAACACACACCTCGCTGGAAACCGCATTAATTCGTCTAGCTACATCCAGAATCCACCCGTATCCTTATAGGGAGAGGAGCTGCTCAGCTAGGGGGGTGAAGGCGCCGCTGCTGCTATAGTAAACAGCCATCACGAGAGCCCCCGACATCCATTTTATTAAGACTTTAAAATAGCCCTTTTAAATGGTTTTAAAACACACAGCCAAAAAGGGAAGTGAGAAGCTCTCCTTGGCGGTGAAATGTTGCGAGTACAGAGGTATAAATATGAAGAGCGGGGCTAAATTACCCGCATCACCTAAAACATGCTAGTGAGTGTTAGCACCTAGCATCAACGGTTTCTGACGAGCTAAAGGGGATTAAAGCAAACAGCTGCCTGCTCATTTGTCCTTGGTTGGCTGGAAAGACCCCGGCGGATACAGGCCCTTTAATGCTCGGCTACTACCAAAGAATTACAGCTAAGTATTCTATCGTTTAAGATTTTGTAGAAAATCATAATTTACCTGCTCGGTCGAAGCGACTCTGGCGACAAAATGTCAGTCCGCCTTTTCCCGGAATTACTCCGCTGCTCTCTGAGGTTGGATTCCTTCATTCATAAAAAACACAAGCGACAATGACGTCAGGCCTAAAGAATGAGGGCGGAGCTAACCCCGCCCCCGCCGCGTACTCCGGGAGGATGTAAACAAGGAATCCCTGCATCCCAGAACTTTTCCATGACCCCCCCTCAGTATTCCCAGCAACAAGAATTTATCTGGAGAAAGATAAGAAAAAAAAGAAAGAGCCTTTACTGCTCAGCCTTTAGTGCTCAGCCAGGGTTAGGGTATATACTTCTGCACATGTTTTACATTATGAGGGCTTTTATTCTGTTTAGTTACAAGTTATATGTACAGCAGGATTTTTACATTTCCTGGAATATAGCTGCCAATAAAAACATGTGGATTAAAATCCTTAGGTGGTGAAACATCACAAATAGCCTACCTCAGGATATGTATCTAGAAATGGCCGTAATGTATTTTCAATTTATCTGTAGTTGCCCTTTTATACTTGGGATTTTTAACACTGGGATTAGGAGCAAAGGTTCCAATTTGAACTACACTCATGAGTGAATGTAGGCGGCCGGTACAGTGACACACAAGTGAAAAGAAGTGTGACTGTCATCCAGTTTCCTTATGTGGCAAAACAGAGTCACATTTTGTTGAGAGAAGCAAAAAAGAGATCATGATGCAACATAGCCTGAGGGTGATACCTCTATTAATAACTTTGTTGTCCTTCATTATTTCTGCTCCAATGCTTTATCAATGTACTAACCATTTCTGGTGTTCTACCAACCCTTCATAAGTGTTGTAACTATGAATTAGTGCTCTAACAAAATACAGATGTCTCGCTGGTGCTTAACAGAAGACAGACCTTTACAGATTCCCAGCAGGGAAATCTGGTTGTTGCAGCAGCACAAAGAAAAGCAATAAGTACAGATAAGTATAGAAAGTGACATAGATACATATTAAGAGGTATATAAAACTAAAATGAAAATAGGAACAAAACAAGAACGACTGGAGACTAAATTAAAGGGTAAAGTGACAGAAGTGGTATTTATAGCAGCTGAGTCAGCAAGTCTATGTAAACACTAGTCTAATATATGATACATTTCAGTAGTGGTCCTTATTGTCTGTATTAATACAGAGGTGTGATAGAAACGTAAAACAGAATATAATGCAAAAGTGTGTGTAACATACAAACATAATAATACACTGTACTATGGTACTGGTAAAATGTAGTAACCTAGTATGAAATAATATATAGTACAGCACAGCAATCCGATGATATAATGAATCCACTCTAAATTAGACAAAACATACACACATTAGCCTACATTAGTATCTCTAGCCAATTAATAACTTTATTACTGTTGATACCGCGGGCTGCCATTAGACAGTCTGTGCGGCAGGGGGCGCTGTTTGTTTCTGGTGACGTCCAAACTGACCCCTGACCTTCTTACGTCATCCGTCCCTGAGCAGCCTCACGCTTTCCCACTGTGACCTCAGGCTGTCGTTGAGTCGATGCCCCTCTCTTGTCTTTAGCGTTGACGAAAGCAGGTGGGAAACCTTCAGAGACAAACTAAACCGCCCGTCGGCTTCACCGTGTTTTCTAGCGATTTGTCCGCCGCTCACGCAGTCGATCCATCCCGGCAGAGAAGAGACATGGCCACAATCGAGGAGCTTTCCCCCGCTGCGGGCCCGGTGTCTACCCGGCCCCCCGAGGACGAGATTGACGACGATGAAGATGAAGATGTAAGTGGCTCGTCAGTCCGGGGTGCCCTGGAGATGTGGATAAGGAAAGAAAATGAAGGTGGAGTCGCTCAGTTTAGTTTCCAGCTTGTCTATTCCGTGGCTAAACACGGCTAGCTAACAGCTGCACCAGTGCTAACTAGCTAGCTAACTTACCTGCGTTGTCTGTTCTAGTACGTTTGTTAAATAGTTCAAGTTATCATGTGGACCAATTAGCAATTAATTTCACCACCATGTTATCATCGTGAATGTGTCGAAAGAGGATTTCTTCCTGTTGTGGAGCTAAACTATCCTGTAGCAAACTGTTGCGTGGACAAAGTGAATTCACCACTCTGATATAATCAATGTAAATGTGTTCTCTCCATTTTTTTATTCATGTCAGATGCTCCTCAGTTACTCACTCCCACTCTTTTTTTTTCTCTGGCTGCATTTGTCTCCATTAGCTGGACGAGACGCTGATGGAGAGGCTGTGGGGCCTCACAGAGATGTTTCCTGACACAGTTCGCACAGCCGCTGAGGTGTCTGCACAGTGCTCTGTCTCACTGGCCAAGAAGTTTTACAGGTACATCTCTTCAGCGTTTCCATCTCCCCTCATCGCTGCATGCCTCTATGCAGTGTGTCAGGGTTACCCAGTGGATCAAGAGGTTAACTGGTTGGATCCCAGCAGCAGCTCTTGGTCCTCATTGTAAATCTCTGGAAGTTAATCCTAGAAGTTCATGTCTGTGGTCCATCTCAAACAGCAGAGACTAACTGGATTGTAAACCTAACTTGTTTCAGTTTTTCTCGCTCGGCGCTCTGGGTGGGTACTACCTCCTTCATGATCCTAGTGCTGCCCGTAGTGTTTGAGACAGAGAGACTACAGCTGGAGCAGCAGCAGCTACAACAGCAGCGACAGGTGAGCGCTTCGTGTGCATTAAGCAACAGATGAGAGAGAGATGGGATGTGCTCCATTAGTGGTTAGATTGCATCCTGGTTTGCTGGTGGAAACATCCACATTCACTGCACTCAAATAGTTAATGACAAGGGCTGAGAAGCAAAAGCAGCATGAACAGAAATACGTGCTGTACAGTACATTACACACACATCCATGAACACCCTGATTGACTGACTCTTTTTCCTCCAGATCCTGCTGGGGCCCAACACTGGAATGTCTGGTGGAATGCCGGGCATGATGCCTCCTGCACCGGGCAAGATGTGAGAGTCAGGAAGGTCCAGCATGAACCTGAGATCTGCTGCTAGCGATCCAGCGGGGGCGGTCGCAAGGAGAGACAGAGAGACCACGGAGAAGGGCAAAGAACTGCAGTTACTAAGAAAAGAAAAGCAAAAGCTGTTGGTCAATGGCTTAACATTAGGCTCTCTCCAACGTGTTGGATTGGCTAATGGGATTGGAGGAGGAGGAGGAGGATGTGATGCGTTTCTGACACTTCTCTCTCACTGTCTCTCCTTACTCCAACATCACACAGAGACTTATTTCCAGGAGCACTGCTTCTGTTCTCATGATTTTCTTTCTTCTTTTTTTGATAAATACTTATATCAATATGAATAACTTGTTCTTTAGGGGATAGCAGGTACAGGTGGATAAACTGAAAGAAAAAATGTGGAGGTTACCAATTGTATGTCTTGGTGTTTGCAGTCTGAAGAATGCTGTTGGCACTCATGTCTGTCATCATGTGCTCACTGGATCCACTTCTACATGGAGAATTATGCTGATGAAATATCTCACAGAAGGGTCCTGTATCCTAAAGACTATACTTTGGTTGATAGGTCTGCACAGTAAGATCCCTCTCACAGTTACTGGCTTTATTATACGGTTTAAAAGATGGATCGAAAACTGCAGCAACACCAGATTCCGTTGCCGTTCAGACATTCAAACAAATTCTTGTCTATTTAATTTAAAAGTAATTTTGACATGTAAGACAAGAAACCCGTCAGATGTTTTTGGACTAAATGTGGTTTGTGAGGACTGATAACGTTTTGATGTCCGTGTTACCCCGACATGTCGAGTCTCAAGACAATGTTATTTTCTTTTGTCTCTCGTCATCCATGTGACAGTTTACAATCTCTTATATCTGTTCATTAAGCAACAGCCCGGGCTCTGTTTTGTGTCCAATATGAGTGCGGTAATTAAAACACCAAATCAAATGGAAATCGAAGTGTTTATTTTCAGCAAGTTGCTATTTTATAAAACTGTCCATAAAGCGTTAAGCAAGGATTTATGAGTGAAAGCCCACACTAGGTTATATTAATACAGTTATACATTAAAAAGTAAGCTTTTTAAAATAGAACCCAATATTAAAATAATAATAATAATACATTTTATTTATAATGCACTTTACATTTGGAGATACAAATCTCAAAAAATGAGTGTATGGGAGTGTAAGATTACATTTCTCAGTGTTTTTTATAGCTGCAAAAGACATTTTGACTTGTCATAGCAAGAAAAGCACTGCTTATTGCATGAGAGCTGGAACCAGGAGCCATAATTAGTTATTACTTCATCCTGTGCTGTTCCTGCTGACATGTCAGTAATGTTTGCAGAGACAAAGGTTCATTATTGTAGTGATGAACCTGAGATTTCCATTATTGCATCATACATTGAGCCATGCCGAGCCCATGACCTTATAAGACATCACAAATTAATTATGTGCGACATCTGCACTGTTGGGTCAGTCGTGTCATAATGTGTCATAATATATAATAAATATAAATTGCAGGTTTTTCTGTTTATGTTCGCGCAACCGATAAATCTGTAATTTCCGACTGCACTTGAACAGGACAAAAACCGCGAATTCCCGCCAGTTCAGTCAAGAACCAAAGAGCTCTTTAAACTTTTAACTCAAACTAGTATTTTTAACTCAGTATCTCAAGATTAGTTTCGTTCGAGTTCACATAACTGAACGGGCAACATTTCTAGTTTGGATAGTTTTATTGACTGTCCTGTTTGTGTCTTGAGCTTTTGATAAACCAGAGTATAGCCAGCTAAGTTAGCACTTTAGCTAACTACTCAGCGCTAGCGAAACTTAGCAGAAGATTTTTACTGACTGACAATAACCAGACAAACTAAATACATTTTATCTTCAACACTTAACCCGTACTACATTGGAAATGAAAGCTGCAGAGGACCAGGTTGTCGAAGTTGGTACTTGTTTCCAGGATGATGAGGTGAGAGATAATTAGCCTAATGTTAATGTTTAGCATTTCACTCAGTCATTCCTCTTTGCTAACTTCTGGGGCCTTTCATGACCAATCAATCCCCCCACAGATATAGTTGAAATAGTTTTCCACCATTGTTAGTTTTGAGTCTCTCGAAAAGTCATTGAAATGACAGAACAGTGCAGATAATAATTCATACATAATGTTTAGCTGTTTTCATAAAAATATAACTATTACGCTATATCGTAATTCTGTGCCAGGCTTATGATGTATTAGTAAACTAAGTCATGCTACTCATGTTTTAAGGTAAAAGTTATTTTCTCTTTAATAATCAAGTTTACTCCTCAGCAACTCCCTCATGCAGGTTTTCTCTGTCTCTGAACCCATCAGGAGTGCTTCTTCCAAGACATCGACCTCCTACAGAAACATGGGATCGTGAGTAAACAGCAGGGATGAAACACACTCAGAGTTTTCTCTTCAGATCAAAAGTGGGTTGTCTGTGTGAGCATCTCTGCGTGCCTGCTCACAGAATATGGCGGACATCAAAAAGATGAAGTCAGTGGGTATCTGCACTGTGAAGGGGATCCAGATGACCACTCGCAAGGCTTTGTGCAACATCAAGGGCCTGTCAGAGGCAAAAGTGGAAAAAATCAAGGAGGCTGCTGGGAAAATGCTGGTAAAATGGGACTTTCTACTGCGAATTTCATGCCATACTTCAACATGTACAGCTTCATTACTTTTGGCCCTACCAAAATAACTTTCAAAATATTTCATGTATTAGATGATTTTCTTTTCATCGTAGAGTGTTGGTTTCCAGACCGCCTTTGAGTACAGTGCGAGGAGGAAGCAGGTGTTCCACATCACCACCGGGAGCCAGGAGTTCGAGTTAAGATTTACTCTTTATGCTGATAACACGAAGACTGTGGGATTTACACTACTGGACATATAGCAACAGTTTGCATTTTATGCACTAACAATTACATATACCATATACTTGAGGTGGGAGATACATTGATTTAATACAGTTGCCTCTGGGAGTTTGGTTGTTTCTATATTATGATTTAGCTTAAATATGTTTCAGCATCATTTTAAAGGCTACATTAGAAGTAACTGATATAAACTTCTTAATTTATTCGACTTAGCAAAGCAAAATGATCAAAGAACACCTTAACATGCTAGGTTTTTTTAATCCATATTTCCAAGGATTCGTCTGTTAGAGTTAGAGAAACAAATTACTTGACACTTGACGCTTATAAATGTTGTGAAGTGCAGGTTTAATATAAAATCTATTTGGCTGGTGAAATGATAACCTTGAGATGGACTAGCAGACACTGCGGCTAGAGGGAAGAAAATAAAGTTTGTTTCTCTGATCATGAAACTTCTCGAATGTTCCCAATTTATAGCACAAATGTTACAACACGCGTCTTTCATCTCTGCAGTAAACTTTTGGGTGGAGGTATAGAGAGTATGGCTATCACGGAGGCCTTTGGAGGTGAGGAGATGCCTCCCTGCCGTTAGATACACTGTTATATTATGAACTGACTCACAGTATTACAGCACTGACTCAAAACCCCCAACATTATTTCATCCCACAGAGTTCCGCACAGGGAAAACCCAGCTGTCTCACACACTCTGTGGTGAGTAAGGAGCCTTTTAGAAATGGCTGCTGCAAAGCGATTGATAAAAAGACACTGCAGAAGACAAAATGAATTGAAGAAAACATTTTTTTTGTCTGTTTTTGTGCAGTTACTGCTCAGCTGCCGGGCGAGGATGGATACTCAGGCGGGAAAATCATCTTCATTGACACAGAGAACACCTTGTATCCTCACAATGATGGGAATAACCGCACAATGTCTGACATGCGGTTTGGCTGATGATTAAATCGCAGTGACGGCTACACAGTGGCCCGTACATACCATCCTACCACGAGAGATGTTTCTTCAGTAGATGTGACTAAGCAGCGACTGTTCACTTTCACATTATCCTTGACTTGTACCTGTCTGGTTCCAGTCGTCCCGACAGACTGAGAGAGATGGCTGACCGGTTTAATGTGGACCACGATGCCGTGCTGGACAACGTGCTTTACGCCAGGGCCTATACCAGTGCGAACATGCATTTCATTTAGACCACAAAACTTTGACGCATTTGTGGTCGTTTGTGCGGGAACACTGTCTCCTAGCATGGAGAGAAGATTTCGGTGAATCACACTTTTGTCTTCCTCGCTCCTCAGGTGAACACCAGATGGAGCTCTTGGACTTTGTGGCAGCCAAATTCCACGAGGAAGCAGGAGTGTTCAAACTGTTGGTGAGCAAGATAATGAACTCTGAAATCACGTTGTCATGTTGTGGTCATTCTCTGTGTGAAGCTATTGGAGGGCGAGAATGAAGCGCTAAACATTTTCAAACGTAGGAATTCCTCCCTAGCTTTCTCAGCCTTTCAGTCTCCTCCTTGTCTGCTCTTCCCAGATCATCGACTCCATCATGGCTCTGTTCAGAGTCGACTTCTCGGGTCGAGGCGAGCTGGCTGAGCGGCAGCAGAAGCTCGCCCAGATGCTGTCCAGGCTGCAGAAGATCTCTGAAGGTCTCAGACAGGAGTGTACTTATGAGCATTTATGTAAAAGCCATCAACATCGGCCGCACATACACATATGGTGCTGTCAAAGTATAAAAGAGTAATGTTTCTAATAATAATCATTATTTTAGGTTTCTGTCCATGCATCTTATCAGCTTTCATTTATACAGAGTACAACGTAGCAGTGTTTGTCACCAACCAAATGACAGCTGATCCCGGCGCAGGGATGACGTAAGAGAAGTCCCACGCTGAAAAACTAAACTGGAATTTTACGCTTGAAATTTTTGTTTGACGCTTCGTTTTTCTGTCCCCGTTTTAGGTTTCAAGCTGATCCCAAGAAGCCGATTGGTGGGCACATCCTGGCCCACGCCTCCACCACACGGATCAGCTTGAGGAAGGGCCGTGGAGAGATGAGAATTGCCAAAATATTTGACAGGTATTTAGTTTTTATTCACATTATCGATTTTTCAATTCAGTGAGTCATAATGCAAAGCGGTCAGTGAGTTCTCACCCATGAACATGTCTTAAATACTTGGAAAGTCAGCTGCAAATGACAGCTGAAGTTTTACTTCCCGTCACCATGTGGTCAGATGAGATCAGCATCAGCCAAACAAACAAACTGACATGTGATTTTCCTTGCCCAGATAGATGTTGTGATATCACAAGGTCATCTGTCTATCATGCTGTTTTTATTCCACCAAGCTCAAGACCTGATATGGTCCTGACCATAGTTTACCTCTGCTTTTTCTGTGTCCTAAATATAATAATAATGATATTCCACCCCAAATGTATCCAATGATTTGAGCATTAACTTGAAGTATGACTGTGTGTATGTATAGCTTTGCTTTCAGGTGTTGCTTGGACTTCATTAAGGACGTGAATCCGGCCCGAGACGAGATTTGGGCTGAAATCTGAACACATTTGGGACTCACGTTTGTTTATCTCTCCTTTCTGCTTTCCTCTAGTCCCGATATGCCTGAGAATGAGGCCACTTTTGCCATCTCTGCTGGAGGAGTCACTGACGCCAAAGAGTGACGAAATAAAAGAGAGACACGTTAGCAAAGATCCCTGATCCTGTTACCAAAGCCATTTTAATGAATTTATTTATTGAGTTTCACAACTTTATATAACCTCTTAAGTCTTGTACTGTGCTACTTTTGATGTCTTTATTCTATTTATACACTTTGTAGTATTGCTCTTGTGTTTCAGACGTGTTAAAATAAACAAGAACAACAAAAAGACAACAGTTTTCACAAGTTATTACAGTTGACCCTGTAGACAGTGTAGAGGTGTGAACCCAGAGGGAACATGGAGGTCCAGGCAGCAGGGCTCCGCTGCTGGCCTCTAGCGGTGTTTGCGGGACGTGCAGCGGCTGAACGCCACCTCTCGTCGGGCAGAGGATCCATATGCTGACCGGAGCAGGGCTTAACAAAGCGATGGGAACTTCACCAAACGTGCTGCTAAGAGTCTAAAACACACCAGCAACTGAACGCCTCAGCGGAGCCATAAAAACCATCCACCTTCCCCGGGAGCGGCGAGCTTGTCAACTCTGGAAAAAGGAGCGATGGACCCGAGAGACACAGCCCCGGATTCGTGGGAGCTGGAGGAGGATACCGAGGCCCCGGCTGCCGCGGCGGGGCTCCCGACCGCCTTCGCCGCCCTCAACGTCAACGCCAAGCCGTTTGTTCCCAACGTCAACGCCCCGGTGTTTGTGCCGAGCTTCCTTCAAGCCAGCGCCGTGGAAATGCCGGCCTCGGACGGTAGGTGAACGCCAGACAGCTGCCTGGAAGTTAGCTTAACTTGCTAGCTTGCCTGCTAATCCAGCTAAGTTAGCCTTCCTGACTGCAACTCGCCTCTCGGTGCAGCCACAGACATCGCGTTTCCACTAATCAACAAGTCGCTGTGGCTTAGTCCTGTGTGGTGATAGTGCAATAGCTCATTTATAAGGCAGTGAGAGTCACAGCAAAATGTGACCAGGCTTGCCTAATAAATAATCATGAAAGTTTGACGCTTTGTTTTCTCTCCTTAAAGGTTCCTGTGAGCCAGTTGCCAGCATGGAGGTGGCAGAGACAGCCGGTATGCACCCACAGTGTACCCCAGCCACTGCCAGGTTATTAAGTTACTGATCTGGCTGTCAGGCAGGTTGTTAGCACGGCACGGCACTGCACAGCACAGCACAGCACAGCACAGGTGTGGTCATAGGCTCAGGTGTGCATTCACCTGCAGCCAGATTTGAAATGTCAGACCTCAAAGCTCACTGACACTAGGAAAGTGTGGATGCTCCTGCTTGCAGTTTCACTTACTGAACCATATTTGGGTTGCTGGCATTGCTAAACCCATGTGCACTGGCCGATGTATAATATGATGCAACCTCCCATGTCCTGAAATAGACATCCCATTGGCTCACACTGTGATATGTGTCAAGCCTGCACGTCTGAGGCCACGCTCTGCTCTGTGAATGTATTTGGTTACTTCAAAACCCCCCAAACTCTGTGCTGACTAGTTCTAATTTGCCCGAGTCGGTCACTTTTTTTTGGCCTGACCCGGGATGCTGTGTGCCTTCGCTCAAGTTACAGAGAACTGGTGGAGTTTTTTTTTTTTTTTAATGGAGTGGCTGAGCACTGCAGCTGTAGCAGAATGAGTGACATAAAACAAAAAGATGAAATGTAGTGCGTGTCAGAGCCCGGAGAAAGCTTTCCCTTTTTCACATATCCTGCAGACATATCCTCAGAGATGCTTGTCCTCTTCAAATCATCTCACATATCTGAAATAAGAGTATAATTACAACACGACGAGACTGTGAGACTGGTAGAGTCGAGGCAGGAACGGCTTTCCGAGTCGCCGGCAGCAGTATCTCACAGGCTGATTATACACGATGAGGGTTGAGTAGAAAATAGGCATTGTACATGACTGCTGGGCTGCATAATTCATAGTTACGGAAATGCGAGGCTTATTTCTGTGTTGCCATGGGAAGTTGCTTCTTCTCCAGAGCTCAGCAGATTTTTTTTTTTTTTTTTTGATTGACTTGTACTTGTTTCTTTGGCAGAACATTGCATTGATTGTGTTTCTAACAAGTGAACGGTACTAACGAACATTGAACTGCAGATCACACACGGTGAAGCCTTGAGACGCTTTTTAGATTATCTGTCAAGGCACATTGATTTTATCAGCTTGCGCTTTACTCGAGGTGTTGATGTGACACACATCATGTACATAGATTCAAGGCACAGCTCCAATGGTAATTGCTTGACCTGGAAAGACGAATTGCACTTTTTGCAGCAGCTTACATTATTAAAACAGAGTAAAATCTCAAGATTAGAGATGACTGATAGCGGTGTAGGAAACACAAATGAATAAGATAAAGAAGATGCAATTCAGTCTTTTCAAGTTGGATTTGTTTCTGTGCGTGCTTGAAGTGTGCAGGAGATGATCTCGTTCCAACATTTTTTGTGCAAATGGTGATTGCAGTTTGGTTTAAACATAAAACTGGCAGAAGTGTTGCAGCTTGAACAAAGTCCAAGGTTCCAAATCAATTAGGATTCACATGGTCAGTGTGCAGCCACACAGTGCGTCATTAAATAGTTCCTCCTCCCTCCAAGCTGTGCGTTGTCTGTAGCGTCCAGACGTTACGGGGGAAATAACAGGCGCGTTGGTGCAGTAAATGTGTATGGTTTCAGCCCCAGTGGAGAATGGAAGCACAGAGGCAGACATGACCACAGAGGAAGAGACGTGGGAGCAGAAGGAGGAGCCGGGGGGAGACGGAGGAGGCGGAGGACAGGAGGACCTGGGCTCGGGAGGAGCCGGTGAGGAGGAGGGCGCCGCGAGGAAAGAGGATGAGGAGATGATGATGGAGGAGGAAGAGGAAGAGATGCCCATGCCCAAAGTGGCTCCGGCACCTCCGGATGCCCCCAAGAAAGAACACGTGAACGTGGTCTTCATCGGTCACGTGGGTGCGCGTCTTTAGTGTGTGTTTGTATTATTTAATCTACGGAAGCTTACAGAAAGTTTTACTGATCCTTTAGTGTCTATTTCTGTTTTTGTCTGTCAGATGCTGGTAAATCAACTATTGGAGGACAGATCATGTGAGTATAATACATTTTACAGCGTCTGTTCTCTTTTGATCTGCTGTATAGAAAACTTAAACTGTATTCAAACCCAGAAAGTTAAAAACAAAAACTGATGTTTATTGTTGGCAAAGAAACACATGCACATGCACTGTAATGCATCATCTGTAGCAGCTGCAGTATTTAGAAAAACCGTGCAACAGGTTTCCTCATACTCACCAGTGTTTTTAGCTTAAGCTTCACTTTCACATTTTGCTCTCCTGTTCTCCTGGCTAGGTACTTAACTGGAATGGTGGACAAGCGAACCCTGGAAAAATATGAAAGAGAAGCGAAGGAAAAGAACCGGGAGACATGGTGAGACGGGCTCGTATTGTGTCTGAGAATCAGACCTGTATCACGGCAAATTAATTGTTCCCCACAACAGCAGACAGCTGGTGCTTCATGGCAATTCTTCTCTTTTTTTTCTAAAAACAGCCCGCCTTTTCATTTTTTATTATCTTTTCATGTCCGGTATTAGTTTTTGTGAATAAATTGCAGTAAGCTGCTCAAAACATTTTAATGAAAGCCTTCAGAAGTGCTAAATTTGATTATAGTTTGTCACTTTGCTTGTTTATTTTCACTCAGCAGTTAATCACCATGGAGTTCATTGAATCAATATTCATATATTCATAATCAAATATTGCAAAAGGGTTTGATCCCATGAGGACTGTTTGCCGTGCACGGACAGTAGTTTTGAGTGCTCCTATCAGTTTTCTAAAACACAAAGTGATCATTAAACGTGATTGCTGCAGGTACCTGTCATGGGCTCTGGACACAAACCAGGAGGAGAGAGACAAGGGGAAGACGGTCGAGGTCGGGAGAGCTTACTTTGAGACTGAGAAGAAACATTTCACCATCCTGGATGCCCCCGGTCACAAGAGCTTTGTCCCCAACATGATTGGTGGAGCGTCACAGGCCGACCTGGCAGTCCTGGTGAGACGGACTTGGACACACAGCCACCATAAACGCTAACTAGCCCTAAACCTCAGACACTCAGAGATTAAATACACTTTTGTCTATATTGTGTACATTTATCAGTGGTGAGATGTTGGAACGCAGGAAAAGAGTATATACAAACATCCATGGAAACATCTCAATCCACCATCTTCATCATAAATCTTAATAACGTGCAGAGAATTTACTCGTAGCTTATTCGGGGAAATTACTCATTGGTTTGTATCAGGTGATTTCGGCAAGAAAGGGGGAGTTTGAGACCGGCTTTGAGAAGGGTGGACAGACGCGGGAACATGCTATGCTGGCTAAAACAGCAGGAGTCAAGCACCTCATTGTCCTGATCAACAAGATGGATGACCCCACTGTCAACTGGAGCCTGGAGAGGTAGACAGGGACTGAATGAAAATGGATGTCAAGTGTTTGTATTTGCTTTAACGCCGTGCCAGTGGTAAAATAGCCACTTCATTACTCTCCTGCAGGTATGAAGAGTGTAAGGAGAAGCTGGTGCCGTTTCTAAAAAAGGTGGGCTTCAACCCCAAGAAGGACATCCACTTTATGCCTTGCTCCGGACTCACAGGTGCCAACCTCAAGGACCCCGTGCCTGAATGCCCCTGGTATACGTAAGTTTGCTTTGTGAATACGCTTCTATGGGGCCTGACGTGTTGGCAGGTTATCTGAGATTCTGATGCTGTGACTGGAAGTACAGTCGCCCTCTCAGGTCTTTATTAACCACTGGCTGAACACAGCTGGACAGTGAAGCTCTGTTATAACAAAGAAAATCGTCAGCACTTAGTACTCATACTCATGTTTCACCTGGATATCTGGTTCATCTGCTAGCAGTTCCTATCCATTTAAAGCTACATCAATATCACCTTTATTTTCCATTACACCTCTACAAATATTTCCCAGAGGCGATCAGAGATCTCTCTGGGGCCTTTTTTCTACATTGGTGGCACTGACACAGTGTTGATTCCCAGTAGTTCCCTCCCTGACATCTGCCTTTATAATAGGCCCTTTTTCTTGTTCCCTGAAAAGTTGCCACCTGTTCTTTTTGTCTTTAAGGCCACCAAACAAAACCACATGTCCAGTTCCTCCATCTCACACAGGCCTTCTGGTCTGACCTTGCCTTTTGCTCAGAGTATAGGAAGACTAGCGCATTGTAGATATAAACATGACTGACAACAGAAATAAAACATGAACAAGTGGATTTTTTTATGGCAGTATTCCTTTTTCTTCTTTTTCAGGGGTTTGCCATTTATTGCCCATCTGGACAGTTTGCCAAACTTCACCAGATCCAGCGATGGACCGGTCAGACTACCAATCGTAGACAAGTACAAGGTGAGCAGCTGGAGGCCAGTGATCTTCCTAAAGAGAGAAAAACAGAAATCTGTGCGTCAGATCACTGTGTCCTCAGCTGATGAGTGGGCGTAAAATTTCTTTTTCGTTTTTGTTCACTTGCCCAAAAATCTTTTCTTTTTTTTCCCTCCCTCTGCAGTTTGTCATCCTCCTTCCTCTTGGGTGATTTTTTTTTTCCAAGAACACACCAGCATGCTTACACATACACACACACACACACACACACACACACACAACAGCCTCTGCACAGTCACTCCTCTTTAAGATAATTCAGCTTCTTGGCGCTCGCCTCAGTGTAGATGTTGGAGGCAGTTCAACACATACTGTAAGTGTTGGTGGAATCGAGTTATCTTGGAGCTCTTTTACTTGTCTCTATATTATTCATCGGCTCTTCCCTCTCTTCACATCATCTTTTCTCTTCATCCTCTTGTCTTTAACTCATTTAAATACTCTTTATACACTCCCCTCCAAAAGTATTGGAACAGTGAGGCCAATTCCTTTATTTTTGCTGTAGACTGAAAACATTTGGGGTTGACATCAAAAGATGAATATGAGACAAGAGATCAACATTTCACCTTTTATTTCCAGGTATTTACACCTGGATCTGATACACAACTTAGAAGATAGCACCTTTTGTTTGAACCCACCCATTTTTCATGTGAGCAAAAGTATTGGAACATGTGACTGACAGGTGTGTTTTGTTGCCCTGGTGTGTCCTGTTACATTGATTATTCAAACAATAAATAGCGCTGAATGTCTACGTTCAGTTTCAGATTTGGGTTTTGCCTGTGCAGACTGCATTTATAGTTAGAGGTGTGACCAACAAGAAAACCAGAGAGCTGTCCATGCGTGAAAAACAAGCAATTGTGAAGCTGAGAGAAGATGGAAAATCAATCAGAGTCATTGCACAAACATTGGCCATAGCCAGTACAACCATTTGGAATGTCCTGAAGAAGAAAGAAACCACTGGTGTACTAAGTAACAGACGTCGAACTGGTAGACCAAGGAAAACAGCAGCAGTTGATGACAGAAACATTGTGAGAGCTGTAAAGAAAGACCCTAAAACAACTGTTGGTGACATCAGCATCAACCTCCAGAGAGCAGGAGAGAAGGTGTCACAGTCTACTGTTGGCAGAAGACTTCACGAACAAAAGTACAGAGGCCACACCAGAAGATGCAAACCACTCATTAGCAAGAAGAATAGGAAGGCCAGGCTGGGATTTGCCAAAAAGTCCAGAGACAAGCCTAAAAATTCTGGGACAAAGTTTTATGGACTGATGAGACAAAGATGAACCTTTACCAAAGTGATGGAAAGGCTTTGGAGAAAGAGAGGATCTGCTCATGATCCCAAACATGGGCTTGGGCTTGCATGGCTTCTTCTGGGATGGGCTCATTCATCTTCATTGATGAAGTAACACATGATGGCAGCAGCAAAATGAACTCAGAAGTCTACAGAAACATTTTGTTTGACAATTTAAAGAAAGATGCAACCAAACTGATTGGGAGATCCTTCATGGTGCAGCAAGATAATGACTCAAAACACACTGCCAAAACAACAAAGGAGTTCATCAGGGGCAAGAAGTGGGAGGTTTTAGACTGGCCAAGTCAGTCTCCAGACTCCAACCCTATAGAGCATGCATTTTACCTGCTAAAGAGCAGACTGAAGGCTGCAGTGAAAGCCTGGAAAAGCATCACAAAAGCAGAATGCAAAAGTTTGGTGATGTCAATGGGTCACAGGCTTGATGCAGTTATTGCAAGCAAAGGATTTGCAACTAAATATTAAGTCTTTTCACGTTAATCTATTTTAAGTCTATCTGTTCCAATACTTTTGCTCGCCTAAAAATTTGGTGTTCCGTTACAAATAATGCTATCTTCTAAGTTGTGTATCAGATCCAGATGTAAATACCTGGAAATAAAAGCTGAAATGTTGATCTCTTGTCTCATATTCATCTTTTGATGTCAAACCCAAATGTTTTCAGTCTACAGCAAAAATAAAGGAACTGGCCTCACTGTTCCAACACTTTTGGAGGGGAGTGTATATATTATATAGTGGTTATATGATTCAGTAGACAGGACTGGCATTCTCCTGGTGTATGGTTTTCATTGCACAGTGCATTAGGTTAACATTATACAGGTTATAATGGTCCACACTCTGTCACTCTGTTTTGACTCTACAAAACATTTGAAGGCAAAGATTCTTGTCCCTCCTCCAGCTGTAGTGACTTTTTGTTTATTTTTTGATTAGCCAATCAATCATTTACTTTACACAATGACTAATGCATCAAACCTTACTGATGGCTACCACTGACTTGCTGTGATCTTCTTAACGTGTGTGTGTGTGTGTGTGTGTGTCTGCGCTTGTAGGACATGGGCACAGTTATCCTCGGGAAGCTGGAGTCTGGATCCATCAGTAAAGCCCAGCAGCTTGTCATGATGCCAAACAGGGTGAGCTCTCCTCTGTGTGACTTTGCTCCTTTTTCACAAGGGACCAATAAAACCTTAACTTCAAGGCCTCATTCTTGTATAAAAAAAACCCTGCAGACAGATCCTGTAACCAAAAGTATTTAATTTCAGTTTTAACACCAACCACGTATCCTGTTTCAGTACAGCAGTAATGTGTTTATTTAAAGAGTTTATTTAAAGTATTTACAGAAAGCCGTGTTCATGTGTGTTGCAGCACACAGTGGAGGTATTGAGCCTGCTGAGCGACGACGTGGAGACAGACGATGCTACTCCTGGGGAGAACCTGAAGCTGAGGCTGAAGGGCATCGAGGAAGAAGAAATCCTTCCTGGGTTTATCCTCTGTAGCCCCGACAACCTGTGCCACTCCGGTCGCACCTTTGACGCGCAGGTAAGAATGACAAGCAGCGTCCAAAGTCACTGCTTCAGTTTCCTCACGGTACATCGGACTCACTCAGCGGGTTAGCAGAGGGAAGACTTTGAATCAAAGTCTTCAGGTTTAAGGTTCAGGCAGCTGCGGACTTGACAGGTTGTCATTAGTTTGATGCCAACAGATAAACCCTCCACCACACGCACTTGTATTTAATGTGCTCAAATCTCCGTCTGCTGCTCCATTAAAAATACACACAAAAATATCAGCGTGTTTCTGCAGGTTGGCTGAACAAATAGACAGTAGCCGGGGTCTGTCCAAGCAGGAAGGCTGATTCAGTTTAAGGCCAGAGGTCTGTGCAGAGCCACTGGTTGAGCTTAAGCACAGTCTAAACAATAACTACTGTATAAATGTCCTGCTCCTTTTCTACACTAATATATGTAAAATCAACTGATTGGGATTTCTGATTTTAAAAATATCTCAACTTTTCATGTTGCTCACTTGCTCCTTTTTGTTTCAGATCGTCATCATTGAGCACAAATCAATCATTTGTCCTGGTTACAATGCAGTCCTTCACATCCACACCTGTATCGAAGAAGTGCAAATCACAGTAAGTCGCCTCCTAAGCCGTTGCTGAAACATGTTACTGTGTGAGAGTGGCTTTCTGATTGGCTCCTGGCTTTTCTTGACCGTGGTCCAACTCTCCAAATCCTGACTGCAGGCCTTAATCTGTCTGGTGGACAAGAAGACGGGGGAGAAAAGCAAAACAAGACCACGCTTTGTTAAGCAGGACCAGGTGTGTATCGCCAGGCTCCGGGCAGCAGGAGTCATCTGCTTGGAGACCTTCAAAGACTTCCCTCAGATGGGACGATTCACGCTGCGAGACGAAGGTAAGACACTTGGAGTGTGTTTATCTTAAAAACCCTTCTAAGAACAGCTAATAGATTTTGCGCAACTTTGCTTACAGAGTCCGATTTTGCAGCAAAGACAGAAAATTGTATTTGCATTTGTTGACATCTGCCTTGCTTGTTTCAATGATACGAATCTTGAATCCCTCACTTCTCTTCATACACTCGTCCACCAGGCAAAACCATCGCCATCGGCAAAGTGCTGAAGCTGGTACCAGAAAAGGACTAAATGCAACAGTGGCAGCATGCATGGAGTTCTTCCACTCGTTACCAGAGGAGAAACGCTGCTAGAGCCGACCCAAACAGATACTCTCTCTTTACACACAACTATGCTGAAGAGAAGAACAATGACAACAAGGAGCGAAAAAGGAGAATAAATCCGCATCAAACGAAGAAAACAAGACTGAATCAGTTTTTATGATGAACAATATGAAACGAGAGACCAAGTCCAGTGTGTCAGCTTTCTCATATTGAGAGCTCAGCTATGCCACTAATGTAGCTACATGTCCCCCTTCTCGTACTCCCACAGCTAACCGCGCTGCCGGCTGGCCACGCCATTTGTTTTTAGAATGGAGATGGATGCAGTGTTATTGAGAATGGGGAAGGAAAAAAAAAAACAAAAACTACAGAATGATTTCATATCCTGCAAAAGACCAGTTAGCCTGTCACTATAATTTGCAAAGTACATCTCCCCTTTTTAAGAGTGGATGAAGAATCCGACGGACATTTTATTTGGTTTTAAGGATTGCTGTACCAAAATTTTTAGTTTGGTCTCTCTCCACACGAGATGGTTTAATTGGATTGAGCTCACATACTGCTCTGATGAACCATGGATAAACACACACACAGACACACAGACACACACAGCTGTTACACAATGTGAACTGAAAATAAATGATCAAGCTGCAACAGCAAGGTGTTTTTGTTTTCCTTTTAAAAAGTATTCACACCTGAGAGGGGCAAATCAATACCCAAAACAATCTTAAATGCACAACAATATCAACGCTAATGGAGTTTCCTTTCTTTTGTTATATAAACATTTTAAAACTGAAAAGCTGCCATTTTTTGACCCTTTAGGGTTGCCTTACATTTGCAATTTACTTAAGTATTTTATAAAATGTTCAGTGCGGAGACAGACTTAATATATAAATATATAGAGAAATATCTATGTCATCACTGTAGACAACCTGTTGCCATCTTTTCTTTCCTTGGTGTTCACCGTTTTCGTACTAATAAAGTTTGTTTGGTTTTATGTGACGTAGAATATGCCTATTGCGCATGCGTGGCATCGGTTCACACGTGAAGAAGACAGCATGGCTGAGGACAGTAAAGTTGAGTTGGACCGGACACAGGTAAAAAACAAAGACTGTTTTTGCTCCTTTACATTTAAAGGTTTCACAGATAGCACCGTGCTTAACAGGAGATTACATGACTGATGAGTTATATTGTTATGAATCGAGAGCAGCTGAAAGCTAGCTAGCTAGCATTAGCGCACAAGTTTAGCAACGGAGCTAATTCACAGTGGCACTGCAACAAGTACCAGTGGAAGAAAACTAGAGTGTTTAGTCTTTTATAAGTAGAGTTAATGTCTCTGTCAGGTGAAAAAGGCCGTCCAAGCTCTGCAGGCTTTCCTGAAAACTAAGTCGACCAGTGAATCCTCGTTCCTGGACGACACTCAGCACATCAGCCTGCTCTTCACCCTCTGGAAGATCCCCCAAAAGGCGCAGACCATCCGCATGTGAGTCCACCACACAGGGGCACAACGCTGCCTTCATGCCTGTCCTGTAGTTCATCTGTAGATAATGTCCATGATATTTGTTACTGATCTCTTCATTCTGCCCACAGTCCCCTGCCCCACGGCCAGCGGCCTGAGACAGAGGAGGTTTGCCTCTTCACCAGAGATGAGCCCAAAATGACCTCAGAACAAACCCAGAGGTTTTATAAGAAGCTGCTGGAGGAGAGGGGAGTCAAAAACATCACAGAGGTATCTGCTAGTCAGTCTTTACAGCAAACACAAAGCTCAGTATGGAAATATTTACAGTTAAGTGTAATAAATGTGTGTTCATGGAGGCAGAGTTGGGTGACGAGCCAGTCAGATCACACAGACCACAGGTGTTAAACCAGCCAAAAGGTTTTTTGGTCGACATTAAGACTTCCCAGTGATGGCCTCCATAATCATGGTGTGTCCCTGTATCCGTGGCAGATCATCCCCTACAAGGTTCTGAGGACAGAATACAAACCGTATGAAGCCAAGCGCCGTCTGCTGGGAAACTTTGACATGTTCCTGTCAGACGACCGCATCCGCCGCCTGCTGCCATCCCACCTCGGGAAGCATTTCTACCTGAGGAAGAAGTAAGACCTGTGCCCAGTGTTGTCATATGTTCAGCAGAATACCAGAGCAAACAGTTTTATGAACTCTAGAGTTGAATGATCTTAATCACTTCTGTAAGCACCAACTGCAGATTCATGTTATGCTCTAATATGGAGACGAAAATGTAGAAATTAAGGTGTAAATAAGCTGGATCTAAACCAGCAAATCTAACAAAAACTGATGTTAATTCCTACTTATCTTTCTTGCAAGTTCTTTAACGCATTTAGTACCAAACTTTTTTAACATATTTATGTACTCTAAAACTTTGTTCATAATGGGTGGCTCTGTAGCTGCAGTAGCTCCGTTCTTACCACATGTCCGTCTTCATCAGAGAGCCGCTGTCTGTGAACCTGCAGAGCAAACATCTGGCCAGAGACATCCAGAGAGTCATCCAGGGCACCAGTGTGAAGGTTACCAACAAGGGCTGCTGCTGGTGAGATTTGCTCTACGGCTCCGTGTGTTCCTAATCCAATCTGAAGCTGCTTTATTCCGCTTTCTGTGACGCCAACCTTCGTTTTCAGCTTCAGGACAACCTGGAGTCCTTTTGTGTAACAAGTAGCACCTCTCAGCAACCCTGTCGATTCTGTTAAGTGTTTGATATGGGCGATTGCTGGTGCCATAGAGATTCAATGTAAATCCAGATGGACCTCCTCTTCCAGTGGAGCCTGTCTCTACAACTTTGATACACAACATGTGATGTTCACATTGAGCACAAAAATACTTGCATCTATGCTACTTGTACAGACGCTTTTTGCAATTCCACCTTACACACGCTAACCCTGCATTATGTGCCATGGTTGGGCTGTATTGTAGCATGGCGCGTGTTGCCCACTCCGGCATGACTGCAGACGAGGTTACAGAAAACATCGAGGCTGCTGTCCAAACAGTGGTGGCCAAACTACACACGGTGAGTCTCACGTTTTCATTAGGGTTGGTTTTGCAAGTTGGATTAAAATCACCAGAAATCATGAATGGACTTAGTTCCCTGCACAACTTTATATTTTCATTACTATTTACAGAAAGGACCCGTGATGAAGCTTGTCCATGTAAAGAGTCAAACATCAGTGGCCCTGCCCATCTACACCTCAGACCTGAGCAACCTCAACATGCTGCTGAAGGCAGAGAAACCCCAGACTCCCAAAAAAGAGGTGGGAACAAGTTCGTATTCAAACGTCCATCTTGTGTCAGAGCCACATTTATTGAAACAAAGTGGAAAATAACCAGCTTGTGTGTGTGTGTTGGTCTCAGGGAGCTGCAGCCAAAAAGCAGGCAAAGAAGAAAAAGACGGAGGACACAAAGCAAACGGATAGCACTGCAGAGGGAAAGGAAGAGGAGGAAGAAATCCCACAGCTGGTTCCCATAGCAACACCTACCAAAAAGCCTAAACTGGAGGTCAGTGCGACTCACAGCTGCTAGATTTAAACACGTAAACTAATTCAAATATTTCAGCTGGCATTGTGGAAAAATTCGAGCGCTGTCTGACAATTGTGTGGACCGCTCACCCTCACTGCCTTTTGTTTGTTTTAGAAGCCATCCAAAAAGAAGCAGCTGGAGAAAGCACCCAAACCTGCCCCAGCGAAGAAAGGAAAAAAGGCACGAGGCAAACTGACCAAGAAGGCAGGCAAGACTGACTCTAAAGTAAAAAGAAAAGCACCCAAAGTGAAATGATTCTCAGCAGAGCGTCTTTGCACATTTTCTTGGACATTTTACACAGAACACACCGGATGGTTCACAGTACGGTCGATTATATTCAGTCTTGTTTTTTTTTTTGCTCGTATGAAGCAGATTATAAAATATGTTGATCTTTGGCTATGTAGTGTTCTCTGAATACTAAATAAATACAGCAGGCCGCTTTTCACAGCAGACACTTTTATCATAGCAGGAAATGCACAAGTGGAACTGATATTATCAATAACGCAAAGCCAAATGGACTCCAGCCCTGATAAGGTTATTAATCACTTGTATGATTTTCCTGCTATTTCAAAATGATTGTGTGGAAGAAGACCAATAAAATACTTATGATTGCCTACGAGTGTTCATGCATAGCAAAAGTGGTGATTTATCACAATGTTGTGGTTTGAAATTCTGCAGAGAATCTTAAGTATTACACTTGCAAGAAAATGACACAAAAAAAGGACTTTTCATAAAGCATGACCTTTTCTCTTAGTGTATTCATACCAGTCAGACAGCGAAGCTAAATATTGTCAGGAAGGAAGAGCTAATACAGATGCATTTAATAATTGATTCAAGCAAGGTTACTTTGCCCGGTACTTACTTTTACTTTCTCCAAGAATGCATTTCTCAATACACACAGTGGCTTTGCAGAGTGACTCAAACAGGACTAGACAGTTTTTATGTTTTCAGCTTGTGTGACTGCAGAGTTTTGTTTGCATCCTTTATTTGAGCTTTTTTCCCAAACGGATCACTCAAACGGCCACACTTGGTTTAACGTTAGCGGTGCTACAGTTTAAGAGCATTACTATCGAGCCATACAAAGCACTGCTGCTCGGTTAGTATGAGCTGTTAAAACAACTTTTATGTACTTTAACATCAGACGTGCGTTCGCCTTGAGAAGTGTTTGCTCTTGGTGAGTTAAGCCATCCGAGCTATGCGTGCATGGCTGCCAGCTGTATCAGATGACATGCCTATTGTTATTGGGATTATGCTCCGCTTGTACAGCTGCTGCCTGCTACTCGCTTGCAATAACGCTACATGGGCACAGTTATATCCCCCACAAGGCTTTGCACCTGTACATCCTTTGTATTGAAGACACCAAACATGCATACATCTACAAACAAGCTCATCAGGGAGACTGAAATCTGACTTTTTAATAGATGATATATTTTTTTCTGGAGATGAAGCGTGTGAGATGATCAGTGGTGATGGCATTGTTGTCACCAGGTGGGCTGGGTCTGTCCTTTCATCCAAGCCCTCCCTCTGCTGTGTGGGTGTGGTGGGCCATCTGGAATTACACCGTGTTCACGGGTTAGTGGGCAGGAGAGAGCGAGATGCATCACACACACACTCGCTTCTTGATCCTACAGATGATAAAACTCCCTCATATGACTGTTGGAAGGTGGCTGCATTGATTCACAGAGGGACCGGCCGAGCAGGCAGGACTGCTGGAGACGAGAGACACAGACGAGAGCTGGCGAGCTGTGGATGTTCAGCGGCTGTTGTTTCCATTATTCATGTGTTAAAAAGGTTCTGGAGGGGAGAAACAAAGCGGTAACAGGCGTTATTCTGTGAAGCAACCATGGAAGCAATTGGAGAAACTTCATTTCCAGATGACTCTGGGAGCCAAAGCCTGTGTCCGGACCCTCACAGCGGCGCTGCAGTGGCCCCAGGTTGGGCCCACCTCCACAAACCCATCATAGTGATGGTGATGGGATCTCTGATGTGTGTGGCAGGCGGACTCCTCTTCCTGCTCCAGTCGCTGGGGGTGACCGAGGCGTCCCGCTCTGTAGCCTCTGCCTGCCTGTCCATAGGGCTGCTGTTTGTTGTGATGGGGCTGGTGTGGGTCCCTGTACTGAAAGAGAAGCAGAGGCGGAAACAGTACAGCCAGGGGGCTTGAATACAGGATGAAAATGACTATAATAAGTGAGAGTGGAAACACTGTTTTCGTCAGGGATGATGCAAGTGCTTCCTCTGAAACATCCAATACGGTCACAAAGCTCGTGCGGCTCTTGCTGATAAGAGCTTGTGTCCGTTGTACTTTGACCAGCGTCGCTGCAGATTCTTTCATGTCTTTCTGTTCTGTCAGTGAGGAAAACACTTCACTGTCCTGCAGGTTCATCAACTGCCAGCAGCTGTCACTTGTGACTTTTTTCCACATCTGGATTAACTCTGTTTCCAGTTTAGCAGATCCCCACTGCCGCCATGTCAACATCTGTACAGGTAGAGCCCGTCATAGAGAGGAGCTATGGAGGAGTCGGCCGCTGCAAGTGCGCTTTCTGGTTCGCCGTGGCCCACGACATATTCGGCGTCTTCATCATGATGGTGGGGGTGTTTGGAGGGCTGGTCATCCATGACTTGTTCATCTACGCGGGGGCCATCATCATCTTCCTCAGCCTGATCTGGTGGGTGTTCTGGTACTCCGGGAACATCGACGTGCCACCGGAGGAGCTGGAGGATGACGTGGGCTTGATCAAGCTGAAGAACCGCAGGTTCAGCCGGGTGGTGAGGCGTGTGTCCGGCCGCCTCTCCAGCAGCATCAGGAACTCTCTCAGAAAGAGCGGCCGGCCCGTCAGAGGGGGCAACAGCAGAGACGTGTCGCTCTCCACCATCTATGACGGCACCATCGCCTCCACATCTAAAGACCTCGTGAGAGAGACACTGTCAATATGAACTAACCCACCGCAGAGTGTGAATGACACCAAGAGACACTGAACTTGGATCTTTATATTTGTTTCCTTTGCTTGTTAGTTTATTCTTTTGTGTTTGTTCTGCCAACAGACACTAGTAATGATTAGACAACACTGAAGCCTTGTCTAGATAAGATCCACATGTTCTTACCTCGCTGATAAGACGCAAACTTTACACACTGTAGCACAGACTGAATCAGACCACAGCATTCTCATCAGACACCATTTTGTTATCAGTCAGGTTCAGTAGGGCTGTGGTGGGTGTAAATAGAAAAATAAAAGGTAAAATGAGAGATTGGTTATGTTGAAGCTGTTTACAGCTTCATGTTTTTTTTTTGTAACAACAGTAGAACCAAATGCAGCCAGAAGGATGAGTCACACAGTTATTATTTATTTTATGTATGAAGGTACATTTAAACTATTATATCATCTGTCTAACAGATTAAGTACACGCTAACACATTGGTAATTTTAAGCATGTTTGTATTTTATTTCAATAAATAAAACTAAACTCCCACCTGGTGTGTGTTAAATGTCCTTGAATATTGGACCATAGGTGGCTCTCACAGTATTTATGATCAGATAAATCCTCCTCCTCCTGCAGAGGAATGTGAAAAACAACCTTTTAGTTACTAATTTAAGTGTTTGACGAAAACACTCCTTAAGTTTAGTTATTGTTTTTGGACAAAGTTGCTTCTGTGTGGTGAAATATCACACAGGAGGGGTTTGTGTTCCCTGTAAGTTGGTCTTTTAAGTCTTTAGCTGCCAGGAGAATAATTCTGGTGGAGGAACACTGAATCCCTTTATGACTCAGTGTCTTCACAGTTTCTTAGATAGGATACAAACACTAGTGTAGTTTATTCTACCGTCAAGCAGTGTGCAGTGAAAGAGTGACGTGATTATTGCTTCATCTGTGACACTAAAACCTTAGATTAGATATGAGCAGACCGATCAGACTGAGCGAGGGAATTATCGAAGTTATTACATGTCATCCTGAGCCTGATCCCACCTCCAGAACTGGAGTAAATACACCATGAAATGAAGAAGAAGGAGGAGGAGGAGGAGGAGGAAGAGAAAAAAAAGAATCCAGCCTTAGATACTCAGTATATATCAAAGCATAAAGAACAGAGTCAGAATGCAGTTTAGAGACAGTAAACGTGTATTTATTTCAGTGGATACAGAATTATTTGCATATGTTTGATTGATTTCTTATTTATTTATTTGATTGTCCCATCTAACCCTCGTGCACCTGCCAGCTACGTGTCACATAAGGAACATTTTCATAAAAATGAGATGTTTACAGCAGGTCTGTACGGAGCCCCCAGCGTCCACATGTTCAAGTTCACCTCTATGCAGAATATGAATATTGATCATGCATTGACCATCTAATGCTTCCCTCTGTGTGGGGGTGGACAGTGGGTGCCTTTAAGCTTACATTTACAGCTCAAAAGATGGTCGAAGAAGCTTGAAGATTTAAGAGGTTCTGGGAGATGTAGGAAGGCCCTAAACTGTGAACATCTTTATCAAACATACAGTGTGATGCCAACAGAGATCCAAATACTGCAGATGTCTGAGAACTTAACATGGTGGACGTAATTCCTTTTTTCCCATTTCTCTATGAGGAAAACAACAAGAGGAAGAGCAGCCCAGAGCTCTCAGGGAGCCTGCAGAAAAAAGGTCCTACCAGCCCTCTGGCTGTTTCTGTTGGCAGAGTGACCTCTACAATCTCCTGACTTGTCTCATTCTTGTTCCTGAACTAGTCTGACCTGTTTCTTCCTCTTTTTTTCCTCTGTCCATCTCTCTAACAGGCTCAGGAAAGGAGCAGTGGGAGACAGAGGGAGCAGCATGCACCTTAGGAGTGCTTCGATGGTCATGCCCAGCTCAGGGGACCCAGGCCCACCGTGTGTGTTCCCCCTCGGGTTCTCCTTTCTACTGCTCAGGAAGTACTGGAGTTACTTAGTCATTACAGTGCAGTTCTCCAGCAGAGCAAACAGTTTAGAGGGTTTAGTGGTTTAAACAGGTCAGTAATGCCAATATATATGCAGGCAAAGTTAAGTCTCAAACTAAAACTATTAGAATTCTACACAAATGAAATTAAAAAGCTTACAAATTGACTTCACAACAGAAGAAAAGGACTTTTGGAGGGTCTACTGGTAATATTTGACTCCAACTGGTTTTCCTACACTGCTTATGTTAATATAAAGTCACATCATTTTTGAATGTGTTACAATGTGAGACTAATTTCAGCCACCAGAGGTCAGGAGTACAGAAGTCTTCTGTGTGATCTTAAATCATTAATGTCACAGTCTGCACTCAGCTTGTCAGAGTCTGAGCCAATCTTTCATTACCAGCTGTTTTAGTGATGAATATCATCTGGACACTGAGCCACAGAACAGAGCAAGAGGCTTAACGAGAGGCTTCAAGCATCGTCAGCCCTCATTTTCTTCCTCATAAAACATTTGCAAAGTAGATTTAGAGTTGCTTATTGAGACATTCTGTCTTTCTATCATCTTACAGTGATGCTGAGAAGAAGCCTTCGCCTGCAGGAAGCAGGTTTTTACACGGAGGAGGGAACTCCATCCGTGTCCTACAAGGAGGTCATGTGCAGGTGAGTTACTGCAGCATTTCTGTACCTGTGTACTGTGAGTGGATATGCTGTGATGTTAGCACACTATTCATCTACACATATATCAGACTTACCTAACTTCTGTTGCACCTTTTAGGGTCTTTCGGAGGAGAACCAGTCCAGGCCATGGTCCCATGATATGGCTGTGAGTGGCAACAGTGATGCTGTTGACCTGCCTGTTGTGGATCAGGCCAGCGATTATTGGGCTCCTCACGCAGGGACTGTGGACAATAATCAGACCTCATGTACAGCGTGCACGGGGACCCAGGCCAGTCTCCCCTGGGCCACCGTTAGCACAACCAAGAGGACTCGCACCGTTTGGGCCAGAAGAAATGAGGGTAAGCACTGCCTCTGACCTGTAACCACAGCAGTTTATAAGAGAGAGACTAGTTTCAGGTAGATTTGTTATCAAGCTCTAAACATCCTGTTTGTTCTGTCTGCAGCCAGAGCACAGTGTGGATTATTTGCAGAGATCCTCACTGGTTGGCTTTTCCTGCTGCTCCTGGGGTTTGGGGTTTGCATAAATGTATTACCACCTAATGTTCAATTTCTTGGGTTCAGAACACAATTTTAATTTCAAAAGATCCAAATCTGAATCAAACCTGGTTAATTCTGAGGTTTCTACAGTAAAGTCAATAGAGACTTGTAATGTCCTCCAGGTATAAAAGATGTTCTCCAAGTACAAATATGCATGCAGATTTTCACACCTGAACATTTGTGACATTGCGTACCAATCAAATGACATTACATTGCTATGCAGCACCCGAGCACCTTACCAGATTTAATGTTCAAAATAAGTACTTTCTCAGCATTTTAACATTTAATTTAAACACAGGGAATGACTTTTTATCAGCCAATTAGTCCTGTCACGGCAAATAAGAACGACTCCAATCGAACCAAGCAAGTGCATCCACTGTCCCAGGATTTGTCCGGACACAAAATCTGCAGAAAAAAGTTTTTCCCACTTCTGAAGAGATGGCCTCCTGCCCTGCTCAGTCTGCAACAAGAGCAAGAGAAAAGACTCTGAGTTCTCTGCACAACTTCAGGAAATGAAGAGGATGATGGTGAAGAGGCTGTAATAGTTGCAGTAGCTCAACATGGAGCCTGGGAGCAGCAGGCTTAACACCCTGACCTCTGACCTTCCAGCTCTCCATCTGTAATCATGAAACAATCATAATGGATGGTCAGTGAATGCACAGTCTGTGGTATTTTTATCATTCCTTCCTATGTGCCCTCTATAATTCAAGATAATATTATTCCCTGTCCATGTTCATTAAAATCAGTGATGAGTGTTTAACATCAGGAGCTGGATATATCTTTAGGAAAATGAAAGGGGCACTCCACAGATTTTACAAATAAAGATCTGGTGCTTTGTCTTTAGAAGAAACTAATAAATGATCATGTCTTAAGTCTGGAGAAACAAACCCCAGAAAGCCTGTGTAGGAACATGGAGTTTGAATCTGTTTGAGCAGGCAGAGAGGGTCTAATAAAAAAAAATACATGCTTTGTTTGCATGGTTTTTTTTTTTACATAAAGGACATAAAGGATGCAGCTTTGTAGTGTAACTCCATTGATACAGTATTGCATTTACTAGGGCATCCACAAGACAACCATAAAAACACAAGCACAGGCTGACTTAATTATCGTGAAAATGTTTTGAATATTGAATAAAGAATACATTTATAAATCACCCCGTTCAAATGAGAAGAATAAAAAATCTTTATAAAAATGTTGTGCAAGTCTGTACACGTGCAGTGGGTTAAAAGTGTGAGTCCAACCACAATGGAACAAAAATTAATATAACAGAATCACTATTTGTTTGTTTGCACGCTGTGTCCTACAGTGCAGGTCCTTTGTGATGACTCTTGAGTAATAAACTGACAACACAACCTACCCAATGGTCCCCCTATAATAAATTATAGGGAGTGGATAATCAAGGAGGAGACTACTCAGACAAACCTCATGAAACCATGTGATCGTGACCATGACCGCTATTTAAAACCACAAACGTAGTTTAATTCCTTTACTCTGACGCTTACTATGCTGCCGTCAGGGTAACACAGTCGGTCACAAGGTGTGATGAACTTGTGTCCGGATCTCCATCTTTCCCAACCACAAACACCACATAACACACCGGCTACGGCGAGCGAGGAGGGTCTGTCTTCTTTAAAGCTTTCCGGTCTCCCGCTGTCAACACTTGGCCCGAGCGCTGCTGAGGAGCGACGACGATGTCGGAGCAGGAGTCTCTGAGGTGCTCCAGTGCCAGAAACCGTGGCGGCGTGCAGAGGGTGGAGGGAAAACTGCGAGCCAGCGTAGAAAAGGGGGATTACTATGAAGCACATCAGATGTACAGGACTTTATTTTTTAGGTAAGGCTCCGTTTCACGCTCGTAGGTGCAGTTGTAATTGTCATTTGGCTTTGGGGCCTGCCTGTTCCAGATCATTCTGCTGTCAAGCGTGCTGACATGCCTGGCCGTTTATGATTGGTTGGATTTCACCGTGGACCCACCCACTCACGCCGGTCCGCCTGTTTGTTTGGACAGCTGGAGTGTCGATCTCACACACTCACAAAATGGGACTAATGGCTAGTTTGTTAGCTACGAGCAACACAACCGACTTAGCTAGAGTCAGTTGGTGTGCTAATGAAAGACAGCCAGGCAGTCTATGTTTACACGTTATTGGAAAACACACTTCAGGTGTAAATGAACAGAAAATTACTGCTAACTGCTTTGTTAGCCGCTGTCATTTCCCAAACGCGTGTGAAAGCTATCCAGCTGTGTTAGCATGTAACGTTAGCTACATAGCCACACACTGCACCGCCGCAGTCTGAGCTATGATGGCTAGACATGTCTGTACCTACTGCCTAATAGATTTAGTTAGTCTTGATTTTACTGCTAGTTATGCTAATCTTCGGAGTCTGGGCCAAGTCTAGTCAGAATTAGTAATGGTCTGTCTTGTAGGGTTTATTTCACACACTTGCTGGTGCTCAAATCTACCTGTTCACTTACAGTAAAGCCCCCTGGATGCTCTTCTGGGCAGCGATCAGGTTGATTGAGCTGCCAAACTGGTTGGCTGTCAGCCTTGAGCATAACTTGTTAAAAATGGTGATTTGTTGTGAATTCAATCTGGTTAAAGCCAGACCTTCTCCATATCACAGAGCCAGTATGTTGCCCTCCTGTTTCTTCGTCATTGGCCAGCTTTTCCTTATTATTACAGTCAGAATTGCAGCATTGACTCCTGAAATATTGTGATACATTCTGTATAAGTAGTTCAGAAAGTACTGCAGCTGTCCTGTGAACTTCAACAGTGTTATTTCACTCATTGCAATATTAACATTGACACCTTGTTTTGTACCTCAAGCCAGACCGGTGTTCACGTGTCTTATCTTGCAGCCTCAGTAAGGAATGGCATTGAGAGCAAACATGTCTCCGTGTTGATAAGAAACCCGTGTCATCTCATGTGCAGTGCTGACACCCCTGTCTCCCATCAGGTACATGTCACAGGCAAAACACGCTGAGGCCAGGGAGCTGATGTACAATGGCGCTCTACTCTTCTTCAGCTATAATCAGGTACATGCTACACTAGATTTTTCAAGTGTGCACATGTTCATGGAAACACTGCAGAAAGGAAAATGATAATGTCACGATTGGTGATTGTGTTTGGCGACTGTGCTAATTGTCTACTTTTGTGTAATTGTGATACTAAACCTTTTAAAATAACAAAGCTTCTGTGTGGGATCTAATCTAACAGCTAATGCTTACATCCTATTATTTTATCATTAGTACGACATATAAACTTTGAGAGGAGTTACACTAATACTACACACATGTACACATTATCAGGTCTAAAACCCCTCATCTAAACATCCACACTTAAATCGGTGTTAAGTGTGCATGTATAGTAAGCCAGAGGCAATCAGATGCCAGTTGATTGATTTATTGATAAAGCTTCTTCCGGTCCCCCAAGGTGCGTGTGTGACATATAATTCTTTTGAAAATATGCAATTGAAAAAAATAAAAGCTCATTTGGTTGTGTTTTCATCTCCAGCAAAACAGTGCAGCAGACCTGTCCATGCTGGTGCTGGAGGTGTTGGAGAAATCTGAAACAAAAGTTGAAGATGAAATATTAGGTGAGTGGCAGCCTTCGGCCTTTAATATGCACCAATTCGTCTTCAAGATGGCCTGTGGTTAACTATGAATGCTGTAACAATGAAATGTATCCGAGCGGATAGTTGAGGGACACGTTGTGCTTTTATACCCACGGTCTTTATTGCGTTGAAGAGAGTCACATTAACACCAGTTGTTTTGGGAAGTTAGCCCTTGTATTGTTATTGAGTTATTATCAACCAGCACCTTTCACAGCAAGGTTTACACAACTTCAAAACACAAAGAAGGAGCACTTAAACTTTTTAATGGAAGTTAATAATGCTTTTAAAGAAGAATGTAACCATCGCAGAAAGTGCCAATGTTAAAATGAATGTCTTGTGTTCAAGATGTATTCATTATTTAGAGAATGTCCTGATCAATGAGTACCTGATACATTTTAGGATGATGACTGGGTGTAAGTTTTTGGTTAGCAGTGGTTATGGTTGATAATGTTCTCTGGAGTGATGGAAGCATGAATCTGTGTGTGTGTGTGTGGAGCAGAAAGCCTGGCTAAGCTGTTCAGCCTGATGGACCAGAACTCCCCAGAGAGAGTAGCATTTGTGTCCAGAGCCTTGAAATGGTCCACAGGAGGATCCGGCAAGTTGGGTCACCCAAAACTACACCAGCTGCTGGCCGTCACCTTGTGGAAAGGTAATCAATCAATCATTTATTTTATAAACTGCAGAGGAATGCACCAGTTATATTCCAGTCACACCCTGGATTGGCACACACCAGCTTCTGCACCTGTCTGTGGTATATCCAGTTTGTGTTGCCCTTAGTAGTGTCCATTTTTGTGTGTCCAGAGCAAAACTACAGCGAGTCTCGTTACCACTTCCTGCATTCGTCTGACGGGGAGGGCTGTGCACAGATGCTGGTGGAGTATTCGGCGTCACGAGGCTTCCGCAGCGAGGTCGACATGTTTGTGGCGCAGGCCGTCCTACAGTATGTGAAGTGTGACACCCACACAAACATTATTTTTCTCGTACGAATTAAAGAGCAACTTGCAGGTTGTAAATGTTTATTCATACAACTGCGACGGACCACAGCCGTATGGTTATGAGCCTGTTAGGAATAACAATCAGAGAAGAGAAGCTCAGTTGTGGTGTGAGGAGAACCAGTGGATAAGTGGGCTGTAGCTCACGCTGTGGTCACATCACTACATTGCAGTAGTTTGCTGTCATCTGCCAGGCTATAGCAAAACCGGCCAGGAGTGTTTATACTTACCCATAACAGAAAGTAAGGCGCAAGTAACACCTTCGTGTCTCGCAATGCGTGATATAACCCTACAGCTACGTTGTGTTTTACGGAGCTCTCCCTTGCTCTACCTTTTACAGTGAGAGAGAGAGAGATCGCTGCCTGACTAAAATTACTGTGTCACGTGTTGCTTCTCATTACTGAAATTGTGCTGACAAATTTGGAAGTTATCAAATGTTAGAAAACAAGACTCCTTGTCTCCTTTTCCTGCTATAGGAAAACTCCATATGCTGACAGGTTACAGTTTGTTGCAACCTGTACAAACGCAATAATTTACCGTGACGATATGTGGTGAAACTACCGCAGCGGACAGCGACTCCCTTATTTGACATCATATGACACATTGCTGAATAAAAGAGCGCTTGTAGGAGCTTGGTGTAAAATGGCCACTTTCTCCTCTGAATTTCTGCCCTTGTATTTTGTAAAACATATTAAGTCCTACGTTACCACTTAAAATTGTCATTTTCAGACAAGGTTAAGTATAAATGTCAGAAAAAAATGAACCTGCAAGTTGCCCTTTAAGGTGTAGCATCTGTATGTGCAGCAGACAAACTGGTATTGATGTATCCTCCTCCACCACATTAGCCTGCAGTCCATTTTCTTTCTGTCAGCAGCTTCTTGAAAATGTCTCTGATCTCTCTGTGTTTCTGGCCCACCGCTCTTCTCCCTCTCTGTCATCGTCATCCTCTGTGTCATTTTTTCTTTCCCTTCTTCTCCTTTTGTCTTTTCCCCTCTGTCCCTTTTTCTATTTCTGTCCCTTTTTTTTCTATTTCTGTCTGAACGTCCACCCTTCAGGTTCCTCTGCTTAAAGAACAAAAACAGCGCTTCCGTGGTGTTCAGCACATACACAGAGAAACACCCGTCCATAGAGAAGGGCCCTCCCTTTGTCCAGCCTCTACTAAACTTTATCTGGTTTCTGCTGCTGGCAGTGGATGGGTGAGGACAAATGTTTATTTAACCATTAAAAAAACTTTGGTGTAGATGTATTTATTCATTCAAATATATGTTGAACTTATTAGGACCTCAATGATGCATGATAGTATCTTACATGTTACCTCTTATTCTGTATGTATTCTAATGTAATAAGCTAATTAAGTTGGCATTAGCTCACGTTTTGTACAGAGACCAGAACAAAGTCTGCCATAACTACTGCTGGGCTTGTTCCTCTTCCACTTTACAGCACTCGTTAGTATTCGAAAAATAGATTGAGGATAATAATTTACAGTATTCTAAAGCCTTTTTGTCTTTGTTTTTCAGGGGTAAATTAACAGTTTTCACAGTGTTATGTGAGCAATATCAACCTTCCCTGAAGAGGGACCCCATGTATAATGAAGTGAGTGTTCCCAAAAAGCTGCTCAATGCCTGATGCGTGCATTAAATGACCATGTGTACTATATGTATTCTGCTTGTATGATTTCACTCTAACCTTATTCAGGATGAGGTCATCATAAACAGGACAGTGGCTTATTTTGAACGTTTTATTCATGCTATGATGGAATATTTTAGTCCGTGTTGAGATGGTCACCATCTGTGGCTGTAATTTGGTAACCTGTTTTAATCTCAACCATTTCCCCCTGTCCTCCTCTTCCTCTTCCTCTTCCTCTTCCCTCTGACACGTTCTTGTCTCCACAGTATCTCGACAGAATAGGACAGCTTTTCTTTGGCGTTCCACCCAGGCAGTCCCCATCATATGGTGGGCTGCTAGGTGAGTAGAGCAACACTCGAGATAAATTACCGATCAACTGTACTGCTGAATCACACTCCTCAGGTTACAGATTAGTTGTGCCGTGCGAAATTCTCACTAAATACATGAACGTATATCGTCTCAAGCTTTATGTGACAGTTTATTATAGGCATTAAAGAATGGGTTTGACATTTTGGGAATTATTCTCGTTTGTTTTCTTACCAAAACTTAAATGGAAGATAGGTACCACTCAGGTCTGTACGTCTGGAGCTAAATATTTTTCTGGGTACAGCGACTTCCTGTAGCTAAACACCCTTTGTAAACTGTAGCACTAATGTGTGTACAGACTGATGACCGGTATGTTGCTCCCTGCAGGAAACCTGCTCAACAGCCTGATGGGTTCAGGGGAGGAGGATGACTTGGCTGAAGAAGCCCAGGAGGACAGCAGCCCCATAGAGCTGGACTGAGCCTGCTGCAGGACAAAGAGAACAAACGAACATACACAAAAAATAGAGGAAGACCACACCGCCTCCCTCCTTCATCTCCACAGCAAGGGTGGGGCGAGGTGCCGGTCTGTTGTCAGAGGTGTGCCGTTTCCAAAAACCCCTTCCCACCCAACCAGTCTAAAATCAGAGCAAGTATCAGGCCGCCAGAACATCCCTCTCAGCGCTGCTGGGACTGACTGCACCAAACTGCAAACTCTTCCCGTGTTGAATTATTCTAAGATTATATTATTTTATTTCAGTCATTGTTTGCATTAGTTTGGGAGTCTTGCTCTCTGTTTAGGGTGTATGCTTTTTAAACAAGAGATAACAAACTTCCCTCTCCTTGTGAAAACCTGCTCCCAAGAGATGGGAATGGTTGAAGTCTCCCAGTGGAGAGGATCTCATCACAAATACAACCCTCTTATAATGATGCGACCAGCAGCATTATGAGTAGGGTTTAATGAACTCACTGCAACTATACAACTGTTTTGTTTTTCACACAGCCACATGGAGCTTGATCAGAGTTGAGGTGTTACAACTTTCTCCTTTTAAGTCTCTTCTGTCAGTAGTAAATTGTATTGTAAGTGTAGTTAAGGCCACCTCTCAGTTTCTCATCTTGTTTGTCCATCAGCTATGGGACAAAAAGACAACAGAGTTCATCTTGCACCTTCAGTATATCAACTAAACCATCCCCTTCTGCCCAGCGTCCCCCCCCTATGGACCATAAAGGTGGCTCTCATTTCTATTTAAATGGATTACTGCAAACTGTATACCAATAACTCCATTGTAGAGGCCACACTTTTTACTGTGCACTTGCTGAACTGCTGCTGAGCTTGTTTGCATCTCCAAGAAGAATTGCGTGGAAAAGTCCAATCTTGGATTTGGATTTTTTTTGTTTTCTTTTTTTGAACAGTTGCCAAGTCATAGAAAATGTCTGGCAGTGAGGTGTTGGAAGCACTTAGTCTTTGTTTTGCTGGTTGTCAGTTCCGGCTGTCTACGTGTCGCTGTGAAAAATAAAAAGTCAAATCTTGGGGACACCTTCAAAGTTTGTAAAGTGATCTTTTGTTAGAGGAGCGAAATGATATGATAGTTATAAAATGCTAATATCTCCACTTAGTCTTTTGTGCGATTGTGCTCTCCGATTGTTTCCCTGGAACAGTTCCTCTTGGAAGCGGATCAAGGGATCCATCAGCTCAGCTAGTGCACAATCAGAAGTGTGGTTCCTCCAATAGCTACTGTTCATGAGTGTTAACTTCACGGGCCCTCAGAAAACACACGCTCACTGCCCGCTCCATCTGACAGCTTTCTTGTCTTTTCTCACATCATTCGGTCTTCAGCCTCTTTTCGTCCTCATAGGGACATTCGATCAGTCCAGGTCTTGTCAGGTCTGCTGGTTTTTAAGCCCCAACTGCGCTTCAGATAATCTTTAAAAGGGGTCAAATCCCCCCTGTGAAGTCAAATTACAATTAATGCTAGGAAGCTGGGAAAGTTCAGAAGTCTTCCAGCGTAAAGTTTATTTACTTTTATGTAATTATCTGTGTGGGACTGTGGAACACCTAAATGACCAATACTAAATAAGAAATGATGAAATAAAGTTTGTATGAATCAGTAGAGTAAAACACTGTATATAAGTGAACCAATATGTAGCTCGGTAAACTTGGTAACTCAGTTTTGGGGAATATTTAAGTTTCCTACATCAACAAAAAAAAAAGAAATAGAAATAAACTCCCCCCAGTAAATGATGAAACATCACAAAAATTTGTTATAACCACTTATTTAACTAAATCACATGTTTTGTATTTACACATTATTTTGTTTCATTTTCGAATGAAATACCAGTTCAGTATTGGCCACCCTGGGATGCCATATGGGACTGGGCAGTGCTACAGAGGGACAGATAGAATAGTGCTGAGTCGTTAGCGGACAAGCTCTGCTGTGATCATTTTTCTGTAATAGTGGTATTGTACTGCGAAAGAGACGATGTGGAGGTCAAACGGTGAACGGCAGCGAACAGATTGGAAAAATAGAAACATATTTAGATAACTGCTGTAACAGTATTGTGTCAGTAAAAGTCCCAAAAACTGGTTCCTACACAATTTGCATTTTCCAAAGAGATCAGTCGGTTAAACAATGACAGAAGACGCTCCATTACTCATATCACATCAGTTTTATCATTCAGTGTCAGCTGTCATAACTGGATTCTGTGTGACATGTCGGGTGCAGAAAGGACTTCTTGCTAACCTGAAAGTTAGGTTTTTTTTTTTAACTCTCCTTTTAATTATCTGGCAATAAGAAAAGGTGTGTGACCAAAGGTCTGCCTGTGTCAGAGAACATCACCACAGCTGTTTGCTTTTGTTTTTCTTTGAGAACTAAAGGGGAGTGTTTGCCTTTTTGATGATTCACTAACTGAGTAAATAAACTACAACTGAGAAGTTTGAGAATGTCTTGAAACAAATGCGGTCCTGTCCATTTCTTATTGCATCATGTTGTGTTAATAAATAGTTGGTGCATGGGGCACTGGGAAAGAAAATTAGAATTAACAACCAAGGGTTATAAAAGAAAATTAAAGCTGCAAGCAGCGTTGGAGGGCCCTCGCACCTTCGTGCACGTCGGGGTGTGCAGCGGCTTCGTCCTGTTCCCGGATTCCGACCCTTCAACGCGGCTGAGAATTTTCATGTATTTTGGACAGTGCATGAAGGAGTTACATGTCACTTCCTGTGTCCCCTATGTGGCGCTAGAGAACAGCCACTAATCACATCCTATAGTCCAGTATATGAAGTGTTGACTACACTGTGAAAATATCATGCAAATCAAATGATGATTGGCACAGAAGTCTTACTTCCTGTTGCCACAAGGTGGAGCAATGACTGCGCCCGCTAACTGGCATGTAGGTGTCTTCATGCTGGGACCTTTATTAATCATGACAAGTTTGAAACAGATTGGATAATGTACACTGAAGAAACAGCAATTTCCTGTTTCATGGTGAACACGGCGTTGCCATGGTGACATCGTTTGGCGAAACCTCAAGAGCTTCATAAGTGAGCATCATCCATATCTAAGCATACCTAGACTATACTATATACTATATCTTGGGAATGTTTTGACTGAATTTGAAGTGGCTGTGGCTAACCTGCTGGGATGGACACTCAGAGAATAGAACGTATCACTTCCTGTCACCACTAGGTGGCGCAATGAGTGTAGTTCAAAATTGGTCTGTAGATGTCTTCAGACTTGGACTGTCATCAGACGTGTTGAATTTGGTAAAGATTGGACCTTGTATAGTCGAGTTACAACACTACGAAATGTTCATGGCAAAGGATCGAAACTCGCCGCGCTGCCATGGCAACGCCTTTGAACAAGGACTGATAGTTGTCTGTGTGGAACATCATCAAGGTCTTGAGGCTTTTCTGACAAAACATGAGAAGTGTGAAACACACTTGATAATCTACACTGAACTTAGAAGAACTTTCTGTTTCATGGCGAGATATGGAAGTTTGACAGCTTGCCATGGGCAAACCGATTTTTAATAACTTTTCATCTTTAATGTCTTTTCTACCAGCTGACCAGGTTTGAGGTGGATCAGATCAACCTCCTCGCTTTCATGGCGAACGAGGCGTTGCCACGGTGACAGCGTTTGATGAAACCTCAAGAGCTTCATAACTTTGCATCATCCACATCTTGGGAATGTTTGGACCAAATTTGAGGTGGCTGTGGTTAACCTGCTGAGAGAGAGACGTCTGAGAATAAAACATGCACTTCCTCCTGCCACTAGGTGGCGCTATGACTATGGTTCTAAATTAGCATGTGCATGTCTTCAGAGCTGGACAGTCATCAAACAGTATAAATGTGGTGAAGATAGGACCTTGTAGAGTCGAGTTACTGCACTTTTAATGCTCATGCGAAGGAAAATTTTCTTTCCTGACCAAATTTGAAGTGGATCTGGTCAACTGGCTGGTCTTGAGACATCATAGCGTAAAACATAGCATTTCCTATCGCCACCAGGTGGCGCTATGACTGTGAATGAACATTGACATGTAGACATCTTCAGGGCGGGACTCTTATCAAACATCTCAAGTTTGGTGCTGATTGGATCATGTAGAGTCAAATTATTAACAACTTCCTGTTTCATGGCGAGACACTGAAGTTTGACAGCTGGCCACGCCCACACCGTTAAAGTTTTGTAGAGACCTTTAATAACTTTTCATCGTTAATGACTTTTCTACCAGCTGACCAAGTTTGAAGTGGATCGCGGACTAGTTTGTTCATTTATGACCCCTGTAAATTGCCAAAAATGTACGGAAAATCCAATATGGCCGACTTCCTGTTGGGTTTAGGTCATCGCTCCAAGAGACTTTTTTGTACGAACCCACCAAATTTTGTACATGCACATAAAACACAGTTCCGGGGCTTGAAATTAGGGGGCGCTATGGAGCCATTTTGCCACACCCATTTGCAAGACTCATAAAATATGTAATTTTTCACCACGACTGATGCGTGTGCAAAGTTTCACGAGTGCCCTAAAAACTACATCTTGTTTATTTGATACTGAATAAGCAAAACAGAATTAGTATCAATGAGAACAACAGATCAAAAATAGAATTGTACTCAAATTCAATGCAGGATGAATGTTTATTTCTACAAATACATTAGGACGACATGTTAAAACATTTGTGAAACTGATAATATTATACAGTATATAAATTGTATGCATGATAATACAGTTGAACAGTTGGTGGATCTTCAGTCGTGTGTTAGATGCAGGGAAGCACTGCAGGTAAATTACAGCAGCGACTTCAACGTAAGCATCAAGCTAAAACTTTGCAGCACATGAGATGCTAATTGACTTGTTTGTCCTGTTTGTGTATTAAAGTCGCCCACCTGTGACAGAGGAGCAGGAAACATGCAAAGAAATGGATTTTTTCTGTCTTTGCAAACTTAAAATCATTGTTATCATTCATTGAAGTTCTATGACTTATTTTATCTAACATACCCCCGGATGTTGACATTGAATAGGAACAGTGACGAAAACTTTGAGTGCATGATTTTGTTGTCCTTTGATAGTTTAATTAGTTGCGATTTCTTGGCTTGAAAATGGCAAAAAACAAGACATTTTAGCAAAAGCTGCAAATAGCAACATGTTTTTCCACGTTGGTCCAAAGTGATTTCACAAAGTGTCCTTGCACAAAATACATTAAGGCATTTTTTTCTTCTTCTTTATGCTTCTTATTATTTTGTATTTACACAATCCTTTTCCAAAGGTTGTTGAGGCTGATGTTCAGGTGCGGGACTGCAGTGCCAGCCTCTGGACTGTATCTGCCAGGTGGCTCATGTCAGGCTGCTGAGCCCGGTACTTGATGTACTCCAGAGTCCGAACCTGGAGCAGACAGAAGACACGGGGAGTCACTAAGGCTGCACACTAGGGTAAGAATGTTCACTAGGGTCTGGAGGCACTTTAAGTGTTTCAAATGTGTGTAGGTGTGTGTGGGTGTGAGGTTAAGACTTGATTTGAATGGTAAAGTTAGAATTAGGTTATAGGATAAGGATTAGTGTTTGGCAATTCGTTGTGATGGTTAAGGTTTGGGTGAGGGGCTAGGAAAAGCTTTACATCAACTAGTGTCCTCACAAATGTGGAAAGACGAGGATGTGTGAGTGTGAGAGAACTCACAGAGATACGAGTCTCACAGTATCCGTGTTTGTGGCTGAGGTTCCACAAGTTGACGGCCAGCTGGCTCAGCTTGTTGTTCCTCAGGTCACCGTGAGCCAGCAGGACACCGAACAAGGAAAATGCGAGAGCGCCCTGGCGCCGCATGCTCTGCTGCAGAGAGGCGACAAGAACACGTCAATGCAACGCTGTTCATCACCGTTCACGCAGCCACAAAAACGCGGCGGTGGTAGTGAGCCGCCTCTGCCTCACCTCGTCCCGACTGAGCGCCTTCAGGTGGTCCAGGACCTGTCCGATCAGAGTCTCACACAGCTTGTTGATCTCAGACAGGAACTTGGGGTCTCCTCCATACAGTGTCTCATTGGAGTCCACTGAGACCAGGAAAAAGATCACATAACATCTCTCCACAAATGTTCCAACTCAGAAAGATGAAAGTAAAGCTACTTGTCATACAACACTTAAAACTTGTTCATCTAAATGTACACAGAAATTAACGTTGGGCTGATCCAAAAAGAAGGATTAGGGAGTTCTGCTTTCTGAAACTTGGGAATTTTGTGTTCCAAAAACAAGGGCTCAGAGAAAAAAAAGAATCTTGTGGCCTGGATTTGTGTTTAAGAAAGAAAACAAAACAAACGTGTGCAGTATTGTGGATTCAGTGTATCACATACATATGTAAGACACAGTGTAGGGCTGCAACTAATTCTTTTTTCAATGTCAATTTATCAAATAGTTGTTTGGTCTGTAACACACAAAGACATTCAGTTCACTGAAACTAGAGGAATAAAGAAACCTGAACATTGATTGTTCTTTTTCTTTTCTTAGACAAATCACTCAAACCAATTCATCGATTATCAAAATAGTTGACGAATAATTTACAAGTTGAGAACTACTCCGTTAATCGTTAGCTGTACCTTTAGGGATGGCGTACAGGTAGGTTTCCTGGCTCATGGCAGCAAGCAGAGGCAGAGCGCTGACGTAGACCCGCACCTTGGCGTCACTGTTGTCCTCCCAGGTGTAATCCTGGACCATGTTGAGCAGACCGCGGACAAGGTAGAGCACACCGTGCTCTGGATGGTCCTGCAAACACACACACACACACACACACACGAAGATGAGCCTGTTGGTTTGGTACTTGATCTCCTTTCACTCAGAATCCTGACTGGACTATCTATCTATCTATGCGGAGGAATGTGCAAAGCGTTTCCACTATGGATGACTTTCCTCATCTTTCTGCTTTGAAAGGCAGAGGAAAGGAGACTGATTGTGTTACCGGGACGACCAGCAGCGTAGCCAGGAAGTTGTTGATGAAGTCAAACAGGAAACACTCAGAGGAGCGAAGCTTCCCCTCCACGCTGATGGAGCGAGGGACCTCCGGAATAATACTGACCGCTGCCTTTAGGAAAGCGTCCGCTGGAGGTGTGAGGAGAAGGATGGAGAGAGGGAAGAAGGACGCAGGGAATAGGAAGGAGACAAGGGAGGAAGAAAGGAAAAGGAGGGGGGGATAACAGAGGAGGAATATTAGTATATATTTTCACTCCTAGTCTAATATGTGAAAGGAAGCAGCTGCCCACCCTGGGAGAGACACTGGTTTGCCAACGCAACCTGACCAGACAGCAGATAGAGGCTGAGACGACTGAAGATGCTGCTGAGAGACGGGATGGTGATGAAGCTGTAGGCAGCGCACGCCTGGAGGACAGAGAAACATCAGCATTCATGAAATCTCTCGCCGTAGGAGTGTACGGTGGCCTGCAGGGATCGTATGTTGACTCACCCTGACGAAAGCTGCTGTTTTTCTTGAGTGACTCCCTCTCATCACCCTATTGGTCTCCATCGCCAGCTGGTTCACCGCCTGGAAGGGACCAGGTGAACATAGAGGATTGTGTGTGTGCGCATGAATGTCGCACACAAATTAAAACATAAAACAAACGTAGATTTATACTCACATGAATGAGCTGCACCAGCACTGGCTCCAGGTTACAGAAGGTGGCTCTGGCCTCCACACAGAAACTCAACTGCTGCTCAAAGTCACGACCAAAAGAAACCTAAAGGAGACGGACGAACAGATAAAACACACAGTTCCTTTTTTACTCAACGACTGCCTTTTATCAAATTCACTTATATGACATTTGATGTTTCATCATCAGATTGGGGCATTGTTTCATCTTGGTGGGTATGTAAGTTTCATCATGCAGGTCTGAGTTCTACAGTACACCGTTTATTGGGACATTTTGTTTCTTATCACCATCAAATCCCATAAAAAGACCAAAACCAACCATCTTACTTACTCACTCACTAGTACGTATCGTCTGATTGTCTGTGTTGTCAGAGACAATAATGTTTCTTACTCCTCTCCACCATGAAGCTCCATTGTTGTACATAAATGATTAAAAAACACATAAATGACCGTCCTGCTGGTGGACACACTCACAAGAGCGCCAAATGTGTATTAATTCACAGCTGAAAATAGTCCCCAACAAATACAAATACAAATACTATTTTCAACTGATTTAGTTTCCTCCCAACTACAATGTCCAGCTGTTCATTCAGCCTTCAAAAGAACATGAAACCATGTATTTGTGAAGTGCCTGGGGCCGAGAGAGAGAGAGAGGACGTCAGAACATACCAGATAATAGAAAATAACACCAGTGTTACTTTTAAAGTCTGAGGAGTCTCACCATGCGGATGAAGCCGATGATCAGCAGAGCCAAAGATCGTTTCTCATCCTCAAGAGTGAGAGCGCTGCAACACAAAGAGCAGATTACTGACTGAAGACTGTCGCGCACACACACACACACACACACACACACACACACACACACACACACACACACACACGTCCTACTTGACAGAGTCGTGCATGGTCTTGCAGATGTGCAACATGGCGTTAAGGATGACAGGGTCTCTGGTGGGCTCCACCTGGTGTCTGCAGGAGACAAACCAACAGATGGAAACAGATTAGAAGTCTAGCTTATTTTTTACAAACCCATTTGTGAGATGTCACTTTCTTGTCACATAAATCTCGTTGTCCTGTGAAACTGTGAGGTGGCTCTTACTTGATGAAGACCTCCATGATGGATCTGCAGACCTCCACCCTCACGCTGTCCTTCTGGAACATGTCTAAGAACGGGAGGAAGCGCTCCTGGAAAACAGAAATATTGGGGAACATTGTGACATAATAAAGGTCAGTTGTCACTGAAAAAGCTTTGACCATGTGCAGTTTGACCTGGTGTTTGCTCACCATAGAGAAGAGCACGGAGAAGTCGTGGAAGTAGGTGAGGATCTTCCTGATCACAGACTGCAGCTGGATGCAGAACAAAGCAGAACAGAGTCACTACAGAACAGACGGCAGTGGGAGGGAGAACAGTTCACGGTTCAATGGTGAGTTGTCCTGTTGGCCTGCTAACCTGAGGATAAGCGTCCTCAAATGCCCGGTCAGGGGTCATGTGTTTGATGATGTCAGCCAGAACGGTGTTGACCTCACGTTTCTGAGAACCAGAGTAAAAGAGAAAAAAACTTTAAATTCCACACAATAAAAAACGTTGCAACTCCTCTTCCCTCCTGTGCTTTACTCACTGTGAAGTGTCGGCAGGTGAACTCCACCCAGATCTCAGCACAGTTGATGTAATCCTACAAACCACATACACAGTCAGAACCTGAATTTAAATAAAACATCTGTATGACAGCAGCTTTATGCTCTCAGTACCTGAGGACTGCGGATTTTGGTGACAACCTTCCAGGCTTCGTTGAGGATCGTCAGTCTCTCTGATTCTGGAGGGTCGGCGCAACCCAGGCTGCGACCCAGAGACCCGAACAACAGATGCTGAGGAGAAGACGAGGCTCTTGTTTATGTTTCAAACTGATCTATTTAAAACATTAGCGTTCATTGTATCGCCACATCACAACTGTTCACGTCCGCTGACCTTTGGGAAGCCGGCCTCGTCGCAGTCTTTGATCATACCGATGAAGTCCGTGGCTCTGGCTGCTACAAACTCAGGCCTGAACGCCCTCATGACTGAATTCAGCAGCAAGGCACTATGGGAAACAGAAAGATGTTGGATCTTTGCAGGGAAAATCTCTGATTTTCATCAGCACCAGAAACCACTGAAACACAGCAGCATTTTCTTTGTTGGCAACTGTATTAACCTCTTAACATTCTTTTGTTTCTTAAACTGGATTCTTCGTGAAGTGCTTCCCTAACTTGTGATCCCTTAAAGACTCAACAATGTCTACAAAGTATCTCAATAATTTGAGATCGTGGCAGAAATACGTTTTTTTTCTACCTGCTGTCCTTTTTTTTTTTTATGTCACCGTAAACTTTGTTTATCACCTTGTGACCTCTTGGTTTTCCCAATAAATTTGGTCTAAACGACCACTATATCTTGAAGACTGATACAGATTTAATTTCCTATTTCTCTCTGGAGGAAAATTAAAACTCTTGTAGCACATTATCTTTCACAAACAGGAAAGAAGCCTACAAATTAACTTCACGTCATTATTACTGTACTCACTTGTTCCCCAGCTTCTTGCATCTCTCCATCATCTCTGTGAGCAGAGGCTGAAATGGAAACACAAGCAGCAGTTTGGACCAAACCCCACTTTTGTACTAAAACAACAGAAAGCTGACCATTTTGTCAGCATTCAATAACTGTGAGGAGTTAAAGTTGAACAATCTCCTAAGTGAATTGCGTGCGTCCACGTGCCTCTGGAGCTCTGTAGGCGATGCACTGCAGGATCCAGTTGATGGCCGGAGAATAAAGCGTCAGGTACTCGGGCACCTCCACCCTCTGAAGGACCAGCTGGTTCTGGACACTCTCCCCGCTGATCTGCCGGAAAGTGCCCAGCAGGTCGAAGAAGTTGCGATTCAGGCTGTCTTTCAGGTGGGGGGCGACTTCCATGCCCACCTGGAAGGAGAGAGCACTGTGACTTCTTGCCCTTCGTTTTCTTCAACTGATCATAATAACGGTAAGAACATGACTGCAACTGTGAAACACTCAAAAAAGTCCAGATAAAATTGATTCATGCTGCTATTTTGTTGGTTAAAGTTACGAACAAGATTTTGATTCATTCAGGATGGACATTTTGTTGACCAAAGAACATTTGACACTGAAAATGAGCCAACAGATAAGAAATGGAGACAGGATTGAGGAGAAAAAGTAGGAAGTGATCCTGTCTCACCCTGCAGAGGTAAGCCCTGGTGTACGCTGCCACCAGAGGGTCTCCAATCCCTCTGATCATGGCTGTCAACCGAGGGAGCGTCTCCTGAATACCACTGTGGAGGCAGGAAGCAAGCTGTGTTACTAAACCTCTTAAGCAGAAGGAACTATTTCATTGGTCCACTGTATCAAACAAAATAAAGCAATAATATCTGATTTAGAAAAGAAAAGTGCATGCTGTGATACAAATCTAACTAATGTGCTGAAACAAGTAAAGGCAGAATATGTAAAAAAAAAAAGGTTTTCAGGCTGAATTTACTACAAGTCGACCTGAGGGTAAACCTGGGATGCGAAGGCTGACTGATAAACCCCATTAAGGGAACAGGCGGTTAGAAACGTACGTTTTGTTCAGGAAGCGGTTGCACTTGAGAATGGCTGCCTCAACGTATCTGGTTGCAGAGGTCAAAGAGTCAGATGTGTATAAGAGGTAAGAAGTGTGGCTTTAGTGGTCAGGGATGTCACGGAGGAAATGAACGTGCGGCATTCCAAAAAAAACAGGTCAGCACCGAATTAGTCCAGCTTTTCCGAGACAGTCTACGTGTTCTTCCAAATGGAAAACTGATGCTCAAATATTTCCTTTCTTTTAAAGGAAAACTTTTAAAACTGGGTCGTAGTTGTACATATTTTGGGTTTGAAATGGCTGGTGGGTGTAAAACGTTTTGGAATTGGGCCAGTAGTTCACTTCCACCGACAACTGAAAACAGGCAGTGAATAGGCTGCGATGACTTTGGGGCTATTGCGTCTGATCAAAGTATGTCCACTAGAAGTGCTGGTTTTTGCAACTGTCAGGCTCAGAGTGTTATTCAACGTGTCTGATAACATTACAGAGAAAGACAAGACCTGTGTGATCATTTTTCTTTAACCAAACCAGACACCAGACTCTATTGACAGAAACAGTTATCTCATCCTGCATCATGGGAGCGGCTGGTCTACTGCTGCCTCAAACGGATAGTTAGTGTGTGTTGCACGGATATTTGTTGGATTCATACTAACCAACAAACAGCTGTAGTGTACAATTACTGTTTCTGTTGATGGAGTCTTGGTGGCTTAGAAGCGAGCGATATGACAGCTGCTCGACTTCAAATAACAACCTGAGCCTGTGAGAAACAAGCTTGTTCACAGCCAGTTTTATATGTAACACATGTACAAATAAATTGAGCCCAGGTTTAAAATACGTGAGTTATACTTTAAGCAGGGATGTAGACTGATGATTTGAAAAATTAGAGTCAGTAGAAAGGGGGGGGTCAACAGATCCATTAAAGGATACAATCTGGGCAGAAGCTCCCTGATGGAGGCGATCTTGAAGAACCAGTTGAGGCATGTCTCTTTGGCCGTATCATTCACGTCATCAACTGTGAATGAGTCTGAGGGGGGGGGAGGAAACCAAGCCATGAACCATGAAACCACTACATGTGACTGAACATGAGAAAGTAACTTACAAAACATCCCGTCAGTACCTGGCAGGGGTCGTGGGTCTGAGCACATGGTCCAGATTCTATCGTACACCAGCCGACCTGCAAACAAGTGTGAGACTTAAATCAGAAAATTTGCATCGTTTTCTTTACCGAACGGAGAGAAACAAGACCTCCGTACGCACCGAAAGTGTCGAGGATATCGGTGATGAGGACGAACTTGCTGGGGTAGAACTGGATCACTGAGGTGTCGGACAGAAGCTTAGAGCACTGGAACACAGATCGGTGTTTTTACACAGGAGACAGGGATTTTTTCAGGATTTTATTTTAGGGACGAGGGTTTTTACTGCTGGATTACCTGGATGACGATTTTCAGGGCTTTGACCTTCTGGTCGGAGGCCCAGGCCTCCTTCAGGGACTGGTTCAGCTCCTCGATGCGGTTGGCGTAATCCTGCTGGGAGAGGTTGAGCAGCTCTCTCTGGGAACCCTGCACACACAAGTAGGTCCAAAACACACACTCGATTCACTCTGCTATGTTTACGTCAATGAAAACCCAATGAGTTTATGGCTTATTTAAGCACCAATGGAAACAGTGGAACAAATACCTGTAATATATAAACAGGTTGTGTATGAATTCAAACACAAATAACAGAGCATTTGGTGACCAATTTCATTCAAGGAGTCTTACAAGCTGGACTTGTAACCCTGCCACACTTGACCCATTCAAGTGTCCTGTACAGGAGAACACACACACACACATACACGCCTGTTCCCATGTGAGTTTAGAGAGGAAAACGCACCTCCTCCAGATCATCCAGTTCCTCCAGGCGAGTACGAACTTTCTCTGACACAGCTGAGGATCCTGGACTTGGAGCTTTTCCTACAGTGACAACAAGAGCGATGGGGTCATCATTCATTTTTCAATGAAAACAGCTACCTGCAAAACAGTGAGCTGAAAGATGCTGTAGAGTTATGAGGGACTGAGAGGAACTGCAGAACCAGGCATTAATTCTCTCCACTCTTAACATATGTGTAACATTGATTATAGCAGCTATATTTTTTTTCCCAATACAATAAATACAAGCACGGGTCTTACCTTTATCAGAACCCATGAAAAGATTCTGTGAAGACAAAGTAACTGGATTAGGTTTCTGTCTTACAAAGCAAGACTTTGTCCAAAGGGCTGATCAGACAAACTCCTTTAGTGACAGAACCACTGGAACCTCACTGCTATGATGGATGATGACTCACAATTGAGAGTTTCTCTGTGGTGGTGAACCTGGCCAGGATCTCTCCCCGTTTTGCCAACCAGGGCTCAAAGTCTGGTCCCACCGCCTCTTCCTCCTTCTCCCTCCTCTTCCTTCCCAGATCCTAGAAGCACAACATGTCTCCTATGAAAGCAAGCTACAGTTTCATGGCCTCTTCGCTTGAATCAGGATAGAAACGCCTCTGCGGCGGCATTAGTGAACTGACCCCTGTGGAGGCGCTGTGTGGCACGGCGGGGAGCTCACTGGCCGAGGCTGCTGCAAACATGGAGAGGGGGTCGGTTCCATCCAGCATGGAGCTGAGGGGGTCCGAGGGCGCAGAGGAGGAGGAGGAAGACGAGGAGGAGGTGCTGCCTTTACGAGTCCCACGGCGGGTCTTTGTATCTGTCACCTGAGAGAGTGTTAAACGGACACCTTGTCAAATGTAACGGAAATGTGCTTCTCACAGCATCGACAGTTGATTTCAATGTCTGTTCAATGACAGATTGTGTTGAAGTACACTGATGCAGTATTGGGTGATACAACACTGATATCAGCAGATGGTCTACCATGATGGGTTTGAGGGGATGGTAGTCTCCAAACTCGACCGGAGCAGCCTCAGGACGACACCTCTGTAGCTCTGCATCATAGTTGCGCCCACGGGAACGCCTTGTTACACAGCAGGCAGACAGACAGACAGACAGACAGACAGGCAGACAGACAGACAGACAGACAGGACACCAGAGCAGGTTCAGCTCTTTCTACTTCCAGTCACCATGTGGGCTCACACAGACAGCCTGAGGAGTCTGAACACTCACTGTGGTTTAGCAGCTGTGGAGAGCATGCAGTGCATTTGCATTGTATTTTGGTGTGTGTGTGTGTGTGTGTGTGTGTGTCCTCATGTCTGTACATTTAAATCTAAATTACCTGAATATGAAAGAGCTATAAAAACCTGTGTAATAACTTTCACACATCCCAGTAAGCCTAGCTAGACAACAACCAAACTACAACCAAACAGGAGCATTTGATTCAGCCATCACTTAGTTATGTTGCATTAGACTGTCACTGTTGACAACCTGCATACAAAAAGTTGACGTTTCATTAAGGACTTTAAATTATGATTAAGCTGACGATACACGCATTACCAAGGCATGCACGTTCTCGAAATTCGCACAATATCCATAAGTACGTGATTTAACCGATTAAAGTTACTGATACGGAGTGTTTTTAAATGAGAAAAAAAGCATCTCACCACTGCACCGTAGCCATTTTTCTACAATCATATGACGCTTCAGTACTTCCTGGTGACGCCAAATTATGAGGAAGCGCTGTTTTTGTTACTAAATATGCGGTCTGTCGCATATTTAATGTTGTCAACGTAAAGACAACATTTGATATGCAACTCTGAATACATGATAAGGTGTTGTTTCACCATTTGTAACAACAGAGAGTGAATTAAGAGACGTTTTAATAAGCTGTTACAGTAAAATATGACTTCGTTTCCCAGGATACATTGCGCAGTTTCAAGGGCGCTTCCAAAGAGATAAATAAAAGGGGAAGAGGTCTCACTTTGGGATTTTTATTTTTTCGGGCACTGAAGCCTTTTTAAATAAGTTTCGGTTGTCTAACTGGTTATTTTGAGCAAATGAACCAAGCTGATTTACATTCGTTGAGACAGTAGTTGACACCCACTACTGAATTTTACTCTAAAACGTTTTCCTTTAACGGCCAGATTATAAGTATTATATATTTTTAAACTGGTGAATAAAATTCCTGTTCAATAGACAATCTTGGTGAGCAGTGCCGCTCTGTGCTGCGGGTCTGCTGCAGCAGTCTGTGGGGAGTTTAGCTAACAGTTTAGCCTCACCATGACCTGACCGTGGTGCCGCAGGCTTGTCCGCCCAGTTCACCTGACCAGGTACAGTATGTCAGTGTCTGATCCGAGATGGTGTGTTGTGTTTATTAAAAAAAAGACTGTTAACATGGGCGGGTTGGAGGCGGCTGGGTGCAGCTAGCAGGCAGCTAACGGTGAAGCGTAACTAAATGTAATGTTAGCTAACTGGAGGTTCATCCACTGTGGACAAGATGAAGTGTTTAGTTCTAAGATAATATGATGCAGCCGCTCAGTGTGAACTGACTTAATGTGGACATTTGTTCAGTTGTTTTATCTCAGTCCTCTGTTGGAGCCTTCAGCCCGCTTTACGACTAAGGTGACAAACTGTGTGTGCTGACAAAAGCTTTACTTACTACAGTAAGTTTGGTCTCAATACTTGTATGTACGACAGTAGAACGATGTTCTGTGTGTGACTTCTTGTGCTTCCACACAGTCTCTAATCTAAACTAGAGAAATAATCTGAGGACAGATTACTGTTACTGTCTAAATGGGGACCATATGGCGGGATGTTTGTTCATTTCACTCTATTACAACTGTAGATTTAATCTCCTGGGCTGTAATGTGGCCTTTAAGACAGCTAATATATGAGAATGGCTCCAAGTAACGACTGTTTCCACTGTCAAGTGATTCATACATTAATCTAGAACATGTCAGAAAATATTGAAAAACGGCCACATAACTTCCCAAAGCTTAAGGATGTCCTATTTTGTCACCACAGACAGTCCAAAGCCCAAAGGTATACGACTGACAATGAAATAAAACAGCAAATCCTCTTATAGGAGAGGCTGGACCTTGCTGTTGTCAACCATTTTTGCTTGACAAGTGCCTGAAACTATTGATTTAATTGTGAAAATAGTTTAATTTCCTGTTGATGGATTAACCAATCAAGTGGCTATTCCTTTCAGCTCTACACACTGTCCTAATAACCATAACCCCACAGGTTAATCAGCCACATCTCACCACATTAATATGTATCTACTTTCTTCCACCCTGCTGTAGAAAACCTATTGGCACTGTGTTGCACTTGTCAGTATCTGTTGTGTTTAGAGGGAAACACAGATGACCTTAAACACCGTGGTGATACACGATCATATGGATCCACCCCCTTTGTCGAGGCCTAAAATTGTCTAAAAGTCCCAATCAGCAGATTCATGTCCGTCCTCTTGGACTCAGATAGACTGAGAGGGCGAAGTAAAGCTTATTACAGTGAGACACGCAGACAGTGATCGTCCTTTCTTCTAAGACCAGATTTAGGGCAGCGGGTTGCCATAGAGACTGCGGTGCCCTGCTGTGTGCCACTCTCTCATGTTCCTCCCGTCTGTGCCAGGTACAGAACATGGAAATGAATATTATGCATTTAAAGGTCCTGTTTTGTCAGCCAGCAGCCTCTCCGTGAAACCAACAGTCGTGTTGCTGCATGTGTCACATTTATTTTCTGCTTGCTCTCACATCATGACGTTCATTTTACGTCCCGATTGTGACTTGTGTAATTAAACCTGCATCTCCTTCCAGACATGCTGTTAGCCTGGTTGTCTCTGGAAGAACAGCTCTCCTTTTCATATTTGCTATGAAGAAATCCAGCAGATTTTCCTCCAAATATGAGCTGGTTAATCAACAACAAACACTAGCGTAGAGGTGAAAGGTCTCAGTGGTACAGAGGCTCATTTCAGGCAGCAAAAAAAATGTTTGGAATGACTAATTAAACAAAATGAACTAATCTAATTTAGACCAGAGCAAACAAACGTATCGTCCTTAGTATCCCATTTGACAAACTATCTCATGTGAAATAGTCTAGCTTTGAACTAACATTCTGACTTTGAGTCTCATACGGAGCAGAAATAATTAGTCCATTATTCGATTGCTTGATTGACAGAAAATTCTGCTAATTATCTATTTGTTTAAGTCACATTTAAAGCAAATATGACTTCTCATGATTCATCGCTTCTCTTTGTTGTCTATAATAGCAAAGTGAATATCTTTGCTCTTTGGACTGTCCTTCAGGCAAAACAAGTATTTTGAATTTCTCACCTGAGAAATTGCAGTGTGTATTTTTACATATTTTCTAATATTTCACAGACCAAACGATGAATTTGAATCTGAGGACTCGTCGAGAATGAAAATAATCATTAGTTACGGCCCTAGTCTCGCGATTAGCTAATATCAAACAGCTTAGTCAGTCAAAATTGCGTGCACCATGGGCCAGGAGAAAATAATCACCAATTAATCATCTCAGTGTTTTTTCAAGCAGGAAAACCAAACTTGATCTGGTATTGGTGGATGCCAGGATTTTCTTTTTTTTGTCATGCATGATAATAATACAAATATCTTTAAGTTCTGGACTGGGACTTGGATAAAACAATCACTTTGAAGAGGCATTTTATATATTTAGATTAATTAATTTGAAAAAATAATCTGCAGATGAGTTGGTTATGGAAATAATCATCAGTTGCAGCCGTGACTTTGACTCACCATCACATTGTTTTGGTTATTTAACCAACTAACTTGTTAGTGATCTCCTTTTCCTGGCTAGAATGGCCTTCCGAACATTTGCATTGTCATTACAGTAATATTGAAGAATGAATGTATCCATGATTTATTAATGTTGCACCTTTTAATTATCGGTGTCAGTGTGTTTAACCTTGACAGATGGGACGTGTGTCTCATTTGCAGTGTTGACAGGTTTGTGCTATATCGCTTGTTGCACTTAAGCTTGTTTTTAAAGGTGTGTGTGTGCACAGCAATGATAAAGAACAAAGTTTGCGTTGGCCACCCTCTATGGATAGTCAGGGAGCAGCTGATAGGAGAGACTTAGGGCAGATTGTTGTCGGGCCTTACTGTTACTGTCTACTAAAGGTACCAGATTAGCATCTCTCATTATTCATGCCATCCTATTTTGGAGAACCTGAACGAGCCTTATCTGTGTAACCAATACTCACTTTCATGAAATGATGCCCTGGATCAGGTGGCCACTTTATTTCCCTCTGAAGACATTCATCCCTTTGCATTTCCCTCTTACAGGGTTACCACTCTGCGTCTCCACTGCAAGTTTCTAAGAGGTTTTTGGCCTGCAGATCAGGATTTGCTGTGAATTATTAACAGGAGATGTTTATTTGTAGGCGCAGATGGGCGTAGCTCATTACCTGATAGCCCCTGTCCTTGTTTTCTTTGACGGACGGGTGTCACGCAGAAGATGCTGTCACCAAACTTCACTGACTAGTGCTGTTCAGGAAAGGGAACACTTTCTAGTAGTGGATGTCCCGTGTGCTGCCTTCCTCCTCTGCTCTCGTCTCTCAGCTCACTTTTCTTTCTCTTAGTTAAGTTTTCAAATGCGCTGGGAGCTCTCGCAGCTCTGACTTCTCCTGAAGGAGCTAGAGATGGCGATGGAAACCTCAGCGGCCATCAGGCTACGCTACGAAGAGCTGCTGTTTTACGCCGCCTGCGTTTGTAACTGCTGGTCTGTGTGCCTGTGTGTGTGCGTGTGTCTGGAAGGCAGAGCGTGTAGGAGGGGCGGTGGCGGTGGCATGCGGATGGGCAGCAGCTGGAGGTGGCAGCTCTCCCGGGCCATGCGACTGGCGCTGCGCTGGTGCCGGCTGTGCCGCCCGCAGAGAGGCGGCAGAGGTGGGGGAGCCACACCGTGGGTCAGCGGCAAGGTGTCGGAGCTGTGGAGCTACAGCAAGCTGCTGCTCAAGTCACTGTACTTCAACAGCCTCACCAACTCGGACACTCTTTTGGACTGCGCGTTTGAACCCGTCTACTGGATTGTGGACAACGTGACCCGCTGGTTCGGAGTGGTGAGTTGTGTCGGATTTCCACTCTGGATGCTTCTCTTCTCTCCTCGCCTCCAAACTGTGTTCCTCACCCTCTCTCGTCTCTCTCAGGTGTTCGTCTGCCTTGTCGTACTGCTGACCACCTCGGTTTTGATCATCGTCTACCTGTTCGTCCTACCCACAATCCTCAGCACCTACCCTCTGCACTGGATCGTCTGGCACCTCTGCTGTGGCCACTGGCTTCTCGTCATGGTGGTCTTCCACTACTACAAGGCCACCACCACCTCCCCGGGGCACCCACCCAAGGTACTGACAGGAAAATGTAACATGGTGCAGCAAGGTTTCCGCTGTGAGTGCTGCTCAGCTGAAGGAGTCTGATGCTCTGTTTACAGGGGGGTTGTCCTCTTGTCTCCTTCCTCTATACCACAAGGAAAACACACTGTAGATTGACTTCTGTTCTTCTTATTGTAGGACAAAATTCATATTCCCTCAGTATCCATCTGTAAGAAATGCATCACTCCGAAACCGGCCAGGACGCACCACTGTAGCATCTGCAACATGTAAGTACTAATCATTAAGAAGTAAGAAGGTTAGAAAGTACTATTCTCATGTACTGGGTTGGCAGTTTTTTTGTCTTTTTAATTAAATGTGACCTGTTTCTGTTTTATTAAAGGTGTGTTTTGAAGATGGACCACCACTGTCGTATCCTTCTAACAAGCACCACACACACAAAAAAAAAAAATTAAAAGAGAACGTTCGCTTGAAAATGTTTCCTTTTTAAATCTTTCAAGTGTTTTTTACATTTTTTTGACCCCACTTTGTACACATTGAACTGAACGTGCTTCCAGCCTGGTTGAACAACTGTGTGGGCCATTTCAACCACCGCTACTTCTTCTCCTTCTGCCTCTACATGACTCTGGGCTGCATCTACTGCAGCATCAGCAGCAAGGACTTGTTTCTGGAGGCCTACAACGCCATAGAGGTGAGGCCGAGCCAACTGTCTTTACCCTTTAGGCTACTGCCACCCCATAAACCCAACTGTGTTATTTTTGTTAGTATGTTCCCGTTGAGTTTGGACGTACCTGGATTTATTTACTAATGGTATGAGTAGAGACTCTGCCCAGTTTTAGCTTTGACGAAATGTTACGGTGGCACCTGCCAGACGCTAGCAAGAAGGCAGAGGTCGAGCTCAGATGGCAAATGACAAGCGAAACAGGAGACATGAAAAGGATCTTTGTTTTCTGTTCTCATATTTACCTTCAATCCAGGATGGTCTTATCTCAAAGGTGATTGCGCACCAGCTGGTAAACAAACAACCCCGGGCTACGAATACCAATTAGTTTGAAAGTTTGGAAGTCCTCCACACCCAAAGATCACTTAACTGGGAACAGGATCCAGCTTGTTAGACTTGTAATTTACCCATGTTGTAAGCAGCCTTTTGCTCCTGAGGGAAATGATCTCATAGAACAGTGAGCTAGAACCTCGTCAGGCCAGATCTGAATGTGAAATAACTTCATATTTGACATGAGTGTGTGTGAGCTGGACGTTTGCCTGTCCTCCTCAGACGTACTATCAGACCCCTCCTCCAATCAACGCCGTAGAGGAGACCACTGCTCACAAGAGTATCATCTTCCTCTGGGTGCTGACCAGGTAAGGAGCACTTCTCCAAATATGTTCCCCCTGTTTGAAGGGATAGCTGGGAGTATTCGAGGTGAGGTTGTATGAGGTACTTACTCATGGTTAGTGCTTTACTTGCAGTAGAATGTGGGCGGCACACCCAGTGTTTGGAGGAACGGAATGGATAAGCACCTCATACAGCCCCACTTCAAAAGTATCCTTTCAAAATTCAGGCAAAGAAAACATCATGCAGATAGGTCAGGTTCTAATATGCACCCCTCCCCCCCCATCAGCTCAGTGGCAGTCGCTCTGGGAGGACTCACCCTGTGGCATGTCATACTCATCAGCAGAGGAGAGACCAGTGTGGAGCGGCACATCAACCGCAAAGAGACCAAAAGATTGCAGGAGAAGGGCAAGGTGCATACACTTGATTACAAAGTCAGTGTTAGACCACTGGTGACTCAGAGTTTTTATATATATGTTTTTAACTCTAAGTGTTAAAAAAAAAACCTGCAACTTGGCAAAGTAATGGCTGCTGATGTTTCTTTTTTTCTAACAGATGTTCAGAAATCCATACCATCATGGCAGACTCAACAACTGGAAGTTTCTGTTTGGCGTGGAAAAAAGGAGGTGAGTTCAGTCACACGTTTTCCTAAATGATGCCTGTAAAAATGTTTTAATCCCTTAAAACATTTTCAAAGATGCTTGAAACCTCACAGCACTGTGTTTGCACATCATCACAGGCACTTCATTAAGATGTGAAACAAAACAGCATGACTGCAATTATTTATTTTCCAAAACAACCTTGTCTTGCATAAGTCTCGGTGGATACTCTTGTTTCAGTAAACTGAATTATAACAGGATTACAGGATAAAAGTCACATTTGAAATGTGAAACAAGTGATGTAATGTGTAAACACAGGTAGAAACCAACTCCTGATCCCTGAACCAGACTACATGTTTGAAAATGTCCTTTGATGTTTGCAGCCACTGTTCAGGTTATTTGTTCTTTGTGTTCCTCAGTCACTGGTTCACGCGGGTCCTCTTGCCCTCCAGCCATCTTCCCAATGAAGACGGCATCATGTGGGACTGCACCTTCATCAGGAGAGACCCCATGGCCATCTGATCCTCGGCCTTTCACGCTCACCATTTCAAAAAAACTTGTACAACCTATAAGCACGATGACTGACACTGCTGTGACCTGCCAGGGACGGTAGACGTCCTGTTTCATCTGTTGTGGTCTGCTGCTACAATGGAGAAAGAGGCTTTGTAGTCACAAATCAAGAGTTTTTCTGTTGCGTTGGTATTTGCACTGTGGGAAGTTGGAACCACATGGGAATAACCACTAGTGATTCTTAGGATCAGTTACCGTCATCACCAGTCGACCTTGTACAGTAGGTCCAGTTGGAGACCTCCACCGGCCGATGGCACCCTGCCGCTGCAGCGCTGTTGACCAGTTCGATTTCTAAATGATGCTGCTGGCCGGCATTGCTGTCAAGCCCAAAGCTCTGTCTCCTTTCTCCCTCATGACCAAGACTTTTTGTGCATTTCTTGGACTGAAAACCTTGCACCAACACTTAGGCCTCTTAACAAGCGTGTAAGATGGAAGTGTGGGTGAGTGATGAGGTGCTATGTGTTGCATTTTCAGACATCAGTACAGCACAATATAAACTCGTACATGGGCACGACCGGCAGCCGCCATTTTATTCCAGTTGTATTATTAATGCTTTCAAATTAAGACCACGTTTTCAAGAAACTCTGCTAGTTTCTTTAGAAAAGTGGTTTTCTGTCTGTAAATATGATGGCACTGTGTTTTTTACTGCTTCCACCACAATATGTGTCCTGTTTATTTCAAGTTCTGCTGACGGAACAGCTGATTTCCCTCCAACTCAATGGCAATATAAAAGGTTTCAGTTCTTGACACTGATTTGAATGTGCCGGCATGCATGTGCTCATGATTCACTGATAAAATGCAAAACATAGCACCATAATAATGGACACTGCTAGTGTAGATTATAAAGGTTGTCCATAATAACTGTGTTTGTGTGTCCTGCCATGAGGACGTTTCCAAGTGTTTCTTAACGTGGGGGAGGGCAAGTTATGAGATGAAAATCAATTTTTGATTTTATTTGATAAATGTGATTATTTAAATCTTTTTTTTAAACGTGTTTTAAGATTTACTACTCTGCATGTTTACATGTGTAATATGTTGCTGTTGTGCTTTGGGGAGGGTGTGTGCTAACTGGGCAGAGAGCCGCTGCTCTGAACTGATGTTCTGGTGCCGAAGAAGAGCGAGAAAACCAAGTTGAATTCACTCGTCTTAAATTTCTGCCTTCACACTTCAAAAGAAGAAAAAACAGCTGCACTGCACTCATTTTGTCATCAACTTCTTAGACACTGTTAAGAGACATTGTTGATTCAAGCCTTTCAAATGAGGAACAGTAAATTGGTGAATCAGGCACTGTGAAATCGAGTCCAGGTAATTCCCTTTCAGATTCTTCACCCCCAACATGTTCATATCAATAACTTAATGATGGATGAGTTGGATCTGTAGTTGCCATAGAAACATGATGTGCAGCTGTGATATCATTTGTAACCAATGGGAGCTGTGCTCCAGTTTGATGTGTCTTTTTTAATAAAACAGCTGTTTGATATTTGAAATGTTTCCATTTTCTTAAAAAAAGGACTTGAAATGCTTTTTGTATAATTATAAAGACAAGTTTTAATGACATGTTAAGTTAGACATTTTAAATATCGTCTATTTCCTTGGCATAAGTTGATGTGAAGTCCAGTCAGCCAACCTTACTGAAATGACTCGACAATAATAGATGTTCCAACCATGTTTGTTCAAACATTGAGAGAATACAAGATGGTTGACATAATGTTCATATAACTTATCTTAATTCATTGTACATTAATCTTAAAAACTGAACTCATGTGAGTGGAGTTGTGATGCCGGTGTTTGATTCACGTCGCCTTGTGAGCAGCTGGAGGACAATTGGCACAGGTCTGAACAGCCCCACCCAGCTGGCACACCAGGGTAGTTGAATCAAACACTCCGGCTGTTGTAAAGACACTACTGCTCAGTTCTACATTCATCCAGATGAGGAGATGAAAGGCTGCAAGTCCACATCTTTACATGCAGTGAAGTGCAGAGGTTTAAATTCTCAAAATAGTCAAAAGTTTAAGACAAGAAAATATTGCCACCACAGTTCAACAAACACTGTATGAATGTATGTACTGTTTGCTTTCTCTCTTCGTACAGAAGTTGACGGATGCAAAATGCATTCAATAAGAGCCAATTTAATTTCAGAATTTAGATATCTTTAACTTTCCTGATCAATTTTTCAAAAATCTTTATTTAAAAAAGAAGATGTCCTGATTATTTTATTTAGTTGATGGAAAATCTCCTAGAAATTAGTTATTTCTCAGGTGAACAAACTGACTTTAGCTGCTGGTCTGACTCAGTCGGAAACCTAGAAGATAAAACTCTCATGTCACTGGACACGTTTCAAATAATGAGCAACCAAAATGCTGACATGTGATCTGATGTTGCATTTTCTCCAATACGTAGAGAGAAAGACAACATACATGAGGCGTATTACACGTTAAGCAAATAAGTCATTTGCACTCTTTTAACTTAAGACACTGCTCCACAGTCAGTCCATGTGCTCTTAATTGTGCGTTTGTGAAGATAAAGACAGTTACAACAGAAGCGTTTCAATAAAAAAAAAAAAAGCGGGGGGGGGGGGGTTTGCTACTGCTGGAGAGTTTGACCGAGGACAGAGAGGTGTGCACAGCCTTCTTGGTACCTGCTCCTGGAGTCTGGCTCTCTGACATCTGTACTCATCCACGTTCAGGGACGATGGCAGACTTGGGGTGTGTTTGAAAACTCACCTTCCCCCAGGACTTCCCACTAGGAACCTACAGGGGGAATAAAAAGGGACAAATGTGAGGCTTGGTACTGTTCACATTCAAACTGATACAGATAAACTGGTACCCATCAGTACCTTTTCTCTTTTTTACTTTACTCTTGCTGTGATGTCAAGACTTCTTCATTTCAACATTGTTACTTATTAAGAACATTTAGTTTTTTATTTAGAACATTTTACACACCACACAAACTCAAACTCCTCCCTGTGACCTCTTTTGACTCACCATCGTCGTGACTGTGTTGGACTTGAACAGGGTGACGTAGTCTCACTGTCTCTCTTTCTTCTCTAACCTATTGTCTCACCTACATGTGCTCTCAGGTAATGAGACGTGGCACCGATTGACTTGACATGAATCTGTAGTGCCGACGTAATTCAGTACCCTTAACAATACTGAGTTTGATACCCGGCCCTGCACAAATACAACTGGCCTTTCCTTTTTTCTTGCTAGGAGTATAGACATTTCATTCCTTTGCATTTAACCTGGTTTAAAAGCCACTTCTGAATTTTTTTCCAGGATTTGAGGCTAAAAACAGTGACAGAAGGGAGAGTGAGCAGTAATCTCTCCTATCAGCAAATATACCACTGAAACAAAGAACTAAAAGGATCAAATCTGTCACGACAAATGTGATACGTTGTGATTACCAGTGTATTTCAGATTCTGCATATCCTCCAGTGTCTGATTCTTACCATTCCGCTCTTGCCTGAACCGCCTCGCCTCTCACCAGCCTCTTCCTGTCGTCCAGAGGCCGGGCCAGAGCTCGCAGCACTCGCACCCGGAATGGTAAGATCTGAAAAATGTCGACAGAAGCATGATTGTTTTTGCTGTCATATACACACACGCACACATATACACACATACATGCTCCTCAGGTTTTACCTCATGTACGGGAAAGCGGGAAATGGCATGGAGGCACCGCAATGAGGCGATCCTTACGTTCTGCAAAAAACAAGCAAAATATTAGTTAGAGCTCTGTCTAATTTACATGCTGCATAAGTCGGCTCCAGCTGTGAAGATCTGAACTGGACGAATAAGTTGGTTAGTGTCTCATAGAAATTCTCAGGGTGCACATGCATTTGTAACTGTAGTTTTCAGCACTGACTGAACACGGATAGTAACACTTGTACGTTTTACTCTCCCCAGGAACACTCGGCCTACCCTCTACCTGTGTGAAGCTGCTACCTCTACCTGAACTGCTGAGACTCACATGCATGTGGTGTCCACACAGACAGCAGGACTGCTGCAGCGCTGTCAGCCACAGACATGCTGCAGGGCTCTTGATTCTACACGGATACAGGAAGTGTTGAGTGAAAATGTCATGTGTGTGTCCTATTCTACAGGTACAGTCATTAAAACTGTAGTGAAAAGATGGATAAAGTTGCTGGTATGATGCCAATATGACAGTCAAAGATGATTTTTATTGTCTATTTTTGCGTGTGTTGCATAAACAAACAAACGAGACTACTGAGCTGCAGCTGAGCCACGTGGGCTGTGAGGCTGCTCTGTCCTGGTAACATGGATGGCAAAAATCCCCCCGCAGGATTCCGCGATGCACACGTGCTGCTCAGGTGCTCAGCGTGCTGATATCTCACTAACCATGGCTGGACTGGAGGTGAGGGCCAGCAGCCTGCTGACCAAGGCCTCGAGCTGCTGTATGAGCGCTGGTGGTGGGTCGATGAGGACGGGCTCCAGGCAGGACAGGGTGGACAGCTGGACGCCCTGGTCAGGACATGACAGGGCCTCCAGCAGCAGAGACAGCAGCTGGACGGCAACAGAAAGCTTCACATTAGTGCTGACCATGTGACAGACGGGTTACAGTTTAATGTGGAAATTGGAGTGACAGCGGGAGTTTGTTATTTACTCACCGCTGGTAGTTCCGTGACTTGAACCTGCTTGGGCAGTTTATTGACTATGTTAGACAGAGCCTTCAGGTAGTTGGGCTTCTTCTCTGTAGGAGACAGATGATAAAATTAATCTGCGACCTTAAGCCTAAGACAACTGCCTGCAGGAGAAGATCAGAGAAAAAGTCCAAAACCGTAAAAATACCTAACTAACTGTAATGTTGTTGTGTTCAAATATCCTGTAAATATTGTTTAAGTTTTGGAGCATGAGCAAACATCTACGGCAACTTCCACTAAATGTAGGCCTCTGTGAGATGAATCTTTCATACACTGCACTTGTGTGAATAAACTGAATTCATGTAAAACTGCAGAACTAAATAAAAACCTTTGACTCTTCACAAGTTTGAAAGCCTGAGACTTCCATCATACAGTAGAAAGGATATGAAGCTTCTTAGAAAGCCTGCTGAAAAGGCTGCATTTCCTTCTCTCATTTCCTCTTTATGCTTTACATAACCAAATATCACAGTCCAGGACTCTTCATGTCAGTCACAAAGCTCAAACTGCTGTACAATCTGGTATTTTCAAGTCTTCCTATTTTCTCTGATCATTCCTGGGCCACCTGTAATAGACAACGCTGTCTGTTTCTGTCTTTTGTAATGTCAGAAATGTATCTGAAATTCAGATACATTCCTCAAGTTCCAAGCGTTTATTTCAAATTAAAAACGTCCACTCAGGCGTGCCGTTGGCTCGTACCTTGCGGTGCAGCGTTGAAGCCCTTGACCAACTTGGCTGAATTCTCACTGAAGAAGCGCTGGCGGTAAATGATGCGAACATCGGCGTGACAGCCGCGGTTCAGGACGTCGGCAGAGTCGCTCATCAGGAGCGAGAAGCCGTCCGCTGCCACTGGACCCAGATCAGCGTCATCCAGCAGAGAGAAGAGCTTCAAAACCACACAGTTTAGGAAAATGAAAACCAAATTATTCAGTCCTGAATTTTTATAAATGTCCAAAAGCCCTAGAAAAATGATTGTGTGTGTGTGTGGTTACCTTGTCAATCAGTGCTGTGGACAGAGGGTGGTATCTGAGAAGCAGAGCCTTGGCAACCTAGAGACAAAAAGTTGGCTGATCAAAAATGACTGCAGCAAACTATATAAAAACAATGATGGAGACGATCAGCAGCAGACATGTTGAAAACAGAGCGACTCACCCAGATCATGAGGGTGAAAGCCTGAACGCGCGCTGATGAAGATGCAGAGTCCAGCTCACTGCACACTCTCTTCATCGTACTCTGAATCAGGCTGTCGAGAGAATCTCCTGAAGGGGGAAACCAAAGCATCACAGCCGCTTTTAGTTGACGAAGTCAGTCTCGCAGTTTTGGAACAAAGAGCGGGCAGACATTTAAAGACACAAACTGACCCTGAGCTCTCTTATTGACCAGGCCGGCGAAGCACTTTGCGGCCGAGGTGTACGACAGCGGGTGGCTGCAGGAGCAGCTCATCTCCGCCAGCTCTGACAGCAGGTGATCCACCTGTGGCACCTCCACCTGCAAGACATACGCCACACTCACAATACAGCTCCAGTAGCAGGAAAACATGGGTGTTTTTTAAGGGTTTTTAGGAAAAGTGGAATCAAAAGTTCAAGTTGAGACTCACACTGCGAGGTAATGAACACACGCATCCCATTAGCAGACAAACCATCTGAGAGCGGCTCCACGAGTCCCCCTGCTGCTTCTGGGGAGACATTATGTGCCTCAATAACTACACTTTTCAAGAGTCATCGACATAAAACAGTGCTGCAAAGAAGATTATCAAGCCCTAAATTAGGGCTGGAAGCGTTCATTAATATAGTTATCGGTTTGTTGGAATCGCTCATTCACACAAATCTATTTCCATACAAACCTTGAGCAGCTGCAAGTGTGAAGGGAAGGAGTTGTCGGGCAAAAATGAAACATCGCCATCCAGGAAGAGAGATACAGCCCTCGATGCCGTTTGTCCCGCAAGCCTGACGACAGACAAGCCACATGAGAAACACTCTTACAGTATGTCGTTAAAAAAAAAAAAAAAAATCAGAGAGACTGACAAAATAAGACAGGAAATAAGGTTTTTTCTTAGATCTGCAGGTGGGACAAAGCCTGAGATCTTTAAATTTAGTTAAGACTAGTTCAGATAGTTCCATTCATACAGATGTCCTTATCATGGTGTTGTGGTTTTAAAGAGATTTATTGTGATTGTATGTTTACATTTCTACAAAAAAGGTAAACAGCGACACAAGAGGTGACCGAGTTTGTACTGACGTGGGCTGTAGCCTGGAGCAGGAAGTGCTGATGACAGGGACCATGGCAGACAGGACCACCTCCTCCACAAGAGGACTACGACGACCAGATGACCCCTCACCTGCAGCAATGAATAGGAAATAAAAAACGTTTGGAGTTCAGCTAAACTAATTCTCCCTTTTCAACTTCCATGTTTTTCAAATCCCTGAAAAAAAAAAAACCAAAACCAAAAAAAACAAAAACAAAAACAACAACGCATCATCAGTAGCAGGATAATTCCGATATTTTCAAAGCTGGATACTATTTTTACATATTCTGTGTGGCCGGTATTCAAAGTGTCTGACGACATTACAGACAGTTTACCTACAGAGACAGACCTGTAAGATCAGTTTTGTTTAACCTTTGTTTAACCTGAAACAGCTGTTGGATGATGCCATTCAAACTCACTAGACTAAAACAGTAATTTTACAGGAGAGTCGACCGCTGCCTTGATTCGTTAGTTTGTTTGTTTCTTTGTGTGACTTCTGGTCACTGTTTTAAACAGTTCGTTCAGATACAAACTGACGTGTTAAAACATCAAAGTTCAAGCAACTTGACAAGCAACTCAGATGTTAAAATCCGAGTTGCTGCGAGGTAAAATGACTGTTTTTGTGAATGGAGGCTGGTGGCTTTGAATTGTGCGACGTAAAGGCTGTTTCTGGTTAAACAAAAAGGATCTTACAGGTTTGTCTCAGTAGGACACTTCAAATAACAGTCTGAGCCTGTCAGGGGCTAAAACAAGCACTTTTAGTGGACGTTCTTTGATGAGGCAGGTTGACCCAAAGGATTACAGCCATCGTAGGCCTTTGCTGCCTACTGAGGCATTCTACTGGACTGAACTCCAAACCTGTTTCTACTGACCAATCATCTTGAACTCAAAAAATGTTAAAAATAGGGCCTCTGTTTAAAAATGCTGGAGTTATGTTAGTGAGACTGCTCACCTTGCAGTGCTGCCTGGAGTGCCAGAGACAGCAGGCGCGGGATGATGATGTCATGGAAGCATCGTCCCGTCTCCTCCGTGTCCTGAGCCTGCTCTGCTATCCTCTGGAGGCTGCGACACGCCGACACCACCTCCTCCACTGAGAAGTCAACATCACCTGAAAACCAAGAAACTTCACTGGCATTCATCTGAAAGTCATTCTTCATCTCTGAAGCCTGCACAGGAGAGACAGACTACCTGTGTGCGCTGAGCTGAGGACCTCCAGGAGAACCGGTGTGCTCTCCTGGACAACACTGGGTTGGCTGGACACCGCAGCCAGAGCGGACAAACACCGCTGGCGCACTGCATGATGGGAGCGCTGATCAGAGGCTTCTTTGTTGTTGTCTTGATCCATGGGCTCTGAGGAGGGGAGAGATTTTAAATTCAAGAAAAATATTACTGGAAACTGACAAATACTTTATGTTCAAGATCAAAAAATACAACATAAAACTTATTTTTAACATAAGTAACATGATTAATTATGTAACTGTATGACACAAATATTAATTTCTGTATAGTGTTTTCACATATTCCCTTATAATGTGTATCTTATTTTTAGTGTATGCTTTCACTTACCAGAAAACATTTCATTCTTTAGTCTTGGGATCAGTTTAGTGATAAAGGTTGCTGGGTGCATCTTTGCTAAAGCTCCGGCACAATCCACCACAGCAAGACTGCAGGTAGAAACAGAGAGATACGATTTATCTTTATTCCAAACGTCTTGACTCAGATTGTCAAAAACAAGAGAATAAAAGAAAAAAAAAAAGAACAGTTCTGTTTTCATTTGGCTGTTAAGGATGACTGGACTATGCTTAACACGAGCTGACCTGACTCTGTCGTCTTCCTCCGCCAGCAGCAGTCTGGTCAGGTGATCGACGGCCAGTTCGATGTCAGAGTCCAACATCAGACCTGAGAGACGCAGTAGATTTGTAATGTCTGTCAACAGGGCCGAATGACTGAATTCATTGTAGAGTTGCACTGCACCTCACCTGTTTGCTGTGCTAGCAAGGTGAGCACAGAGGTGGCTGTGATCTGCAGACTGGAGTTACTCTCCGTCAGAGCTGAGAACACGATGCTGCACAGGGACGAACGGAAGGCTACAAACACACTCTCCTCTAATGTGGAGGGAGCAAACACAGACAGAGAAACAGCTACAGATGAGCTACAATCTGAAGGTTGGTTCTACATTTGGTTCCACACAACAATCTCTGTGGTACCATTACTGCAAGAACAGAACAAGAAACAGAGCTATAAAACTTACAAAGAGCAATAATTCAGTTATCTGTCTGATAATCTTTAAAGAAGATTATCATGTGGGAATAATTACATCAAAAAAGGACATAATTATATTATTCATAGGATAACTTGAGGATTTGTATCACGGTTTATGTGACGTGATGTGTGATGCTGTAAGAGAGACATGAGCGGTCTGCAGTGGATATGATGCCCTGAAGTCAGACAGTAATAAACAGCACTTGCCGTTCTCTGAGGACGAGGAGCTTTTTACTGACTGGATAAATCGCTGCACCACCTCCAGTAAAGTTCGTCTGTGCGAACACTGCACAAAGACAAAAAGTCATGTTTTCCATGTTTATTACAACTCGGTGATATTAACGCACATGGTATCAGAATTCTCACTGACAGATGTCATTAACATGTGAATGAAACGAAAAGAGAATCTCTCAAAAAATACAGTCCAAGTATGTATCATCACACTGGCTCATAGTAAACTAAACAATCATCTGGATGCCAGTTTTCCTTGTTTACCTGTGCTCTGCTGTTGTACTGCTCAATGACAGAAGGCATGACGGCGGCTGTTATGATGTTGCTCGCCCTGTTGGAGGCGCTGCAGGCGGCCTGTAGCAGCTTGGCGCTGGGCCACACAAGCTTCAGGTCTGGCTCGGACAGGTGATGTTTGCAGTCTGGAAGAACGTCACACACACACACACAAAAAAAAAAAACAGACCACCGGGTGTGTTTCACAGTGTTACACTGACACGTTCACGCTGGTTTCATTTATAAGTCAGTTTGAGTGTCTCACATGTTGTTTTTCTGCCCTAAAAAGATTCACACGGGAATTTTTGGGGGGTTTGGGGATGTGAAGGATCAAATATTTACAAACCCTTACATGTTTATACTGATATTGGCCTTTCAAAATCAACCAATATCAAACCCCAGAATTATAATTATAATTAAGCTTTGTTCAAATGGTAGATTTTATATTAAGGTACTTATAGTCACTTATATGTAGATGGTCTTCACGTAAAAGCCTATAAACCTGTGATGGTGGTTGGAAAGTTTCCCTAACTGCACTTCTGTTAGCATGACATGTTAGCTGTACACTGTCACTGTGGTATAATTTCCTGTCAGTGTACACTGCAGTAAACCCCCCCATTACCACAGTTCTGACATATATAGCTCAATCAGTTTTGCATCTACAGACCCTCTCTTACCACCTTACTGTCCCCCTGCCTGCCTTCCAACTAAATTTGTTTGTAATGCTCAAAATGAGGTGGATTTCACAACATTTCACCTTGAAGCACGAGAGTCAGGAAGGTGCTGAGGGAGTCTTCAGAGTCAGAGTTGAGGACCGAGCGAGACAGACAGGAAGTGAGTGCGGTAAGAGCAGCGAGGCCAGCAGACTCAATCTTCTCACTGGATGTCTGAAACACCTGCGATGAGACAAGAGCAGAATGTTTTTCATTAGCTTGAGCTCGAGTTTATTTTGACACAATTCTGTGATTGATTTTTATCATTTCAAAAGGTGTTTTCAGTGCGTGCAGCAGGAGGAATTAGTCTCTTCTCTTGTTAAGAACACGCTGCTGAATATCAGCATCGGTCCAGACTTCGCTCTATTTTTCTTGGCTTCCCAGGCCTTTGTTCCTTTCTTCCTGTAAAGCATTGTGCTGTGGGTCACTTTACATCCTCACTTCTGACGAGCCATCCATTATATTGTTACATGATGGTGCCTCACATTTTCACATGCAGAGAGGCCATTATTTGGAGCTCAATGCAAATGCTTTACAAAAAGCACATTTAAATATTAGAATTTAAATATAGACACCAGACACACACGTCGATCAAAATCACAAGCACTGTTACTGTTTCCGTATAAATCCATCTGAAACAAACCTCTCTGCGCAGTGACGCCCACAGGCCCTCGAGGAATTCTGCCAAGTCCTTGTGTTCATATTGTGACACACAGGCAGTCTGAAAAATATTAAGTGTGGTGAGATAAGAAACCAAGGACAGCTTGCATCACCTTCATATGCCCTGCATAACTCCTCCTGCTCTGGGCCTCTCAGCAGCTCCAGTGTAGTTGTAATGATTGACTATGTGGCTTAAAGGGATAGTTTGGATTACTAAAAGTGGGGTTGTGTGAGGTACTTATCCGTAGTAAGTGTATTACTTATAGTACACTGCAGTCAGGAGAGGGAGGCAGGAGTCCCAGCATAGGCACCAAGCAATGGACAGCTGAGCACAGGGGCAGCAAACATATTTTAGCCACTTCAAAAAGGCCCACATAAAAAAAATAAAAAAAACTATATCAGTTTAAGTGTATGCTACATTTAGAATATTTTCACCGCTCTACGCTGTTGTCAGTCCTTTCGACAGGGAATTCAAGCTGTTCTCTCTTCATTTGCTTCAGAAGCACCAGACTCCACTGAAAAAAACCTACCACAGCTTGATCACTTAGTTTGCTTGCATTATTGTGTGACTTTGATTTTTTAAATGGTTAGTTTGGATCCAAACTTATGTGTTAGTTAATTGATCGAGGGAGAGGTAGCACAGCGAACTTCAATAGTCTGTGAGGGAAAATTACTGTTTGTTGCCAATAGAGTCTGGTGGCTTTGAAGCAAGCAAGCAAGCAAAAAACCTAAAAATATCATAGACTAAAACTGATATTGATTTTTTTAGATTGGCCTTTTTTAGTTGGGTAGAATTAGATTTCCTGCTGCCCTCGTCCACAGCAGTGCATTGCTTAGGGTCAGTGCCGACCGCCATCTAGTGTAGGAAATACACCTCATGTAACTCCACTTTGAAAAATCCAAACTATCCCTTTAAAGGAATATCAACTGTATATCATCCACATTTACAGACGTCTTGCAGCATCATGAGCTGTAGTCAGAGGCACGTTTTAGAAAATAGTAGAGATTTCTCACCAGTGTGTGCAGCGAGTCCAGCTTCGCACTCTGAACATCTGAGTCCAGCTTCTCAATGATGAGAGGCAACAGAAACTAAAACAGAACATAGACTCTCATTAGGCTCACATAGAAACATGTCGTAATCCAAATCCTCTCAGGTCACAAGATCTCCATCCCACCAAAAAGCACAATGTCATACATGGTATGATGGTCCTACCTCAGCAAACTGTGGGGTCCCAGTGAGGACGTCCCTCAGCATCTGGATGAGTTCCTCCTTGGTGATGCCGTGGGGGTCATTTGGAGGCTGGGTGAGGTAAGAAGAGATAGGACAGGCTTTGAAAACACACCTAAATCATAAATGCATTTACATGTTAATAAATGTGAAGCCAAAATAGTCCAATCCAAACAAATGTTAACAATTAGTCACCACTGCTAATGTCAGTTCAATGAATCACATTTTGCCAGATATGTTCTCTTCTGTCAAAGCAGCATTAAGGCTAAATCTCTGAAAGCGTAGAAGAGCGTAGAAATATGTGTTATATAATCAGTCCAACAATATATCAGCTTGTCGTTTCCATGGAGAGTTTTTGAATTATTTGGATATTTAGTAATACAGTAAATTCTAGGAGACTTTTCCATATTTAAAAGAATTTCAGAATATCATTTAGGCACATAGAACGCATGTCAACATCTTAATTAGTGTCAATGGTTCACTGCAAAATACAAAACTTCAGGCTGTGCTTTAAGTAAAAAAAGACTAAATTCCAACCATAATGTGAAAGATCTGCAAAGTGTTGATCCTGTTTCATTATCATGTGGTAAGACACTGCTGCGCACAATAGTGGCATTTTGGCGACGTGTTCAACAAACGATCACAGAGCTGTGATCTTCTGGGAAATGTGCGTGATGGGAAGATGGGAAGATGGGAAATGTGCGTGAGCAGATGAGACATGATGAGACAGACTGCAGTGTTGTTGTTTTCCACACAGTTCGTCTCCGGTCACAGGAAGTCGGTGATGAAATTTCTGTCTGCTACCATCTCTGCTGTCGTCACTTCTCAGGCAAAAGCAGCTGAGCAAACAGGGACTTACGGGGGTGAAGTCGATGGGGAAATAGCAGGACGTCACTTCGAACAGCTCCTCTGTGAATTTACCTGAGGCAGCAGACAGGAAATTAACAGGAGGCGAAATAGCCATGCTTGAACTGTGCAATGGAGGTTGAGAAAAGGTCACAGAGAAAACAACAGCGAGAAAGATGCTGCGTGTGTGTGTGTGTGCTCCCACCTAGATCATAACCGCGGTGGATGATGTTCTTGGCGATCTGGAAGGCTAAAAGGAGGTTGCGAGGATCCCTCTCTCCGTCCATTGATTGGACAAAACCAAACACAAAGTCTGCCCCCAGACCCTTCAGTTCTGTGGAAGAGTCAGACACGAAAACACGGTTCTGTTCAAGTTCTGTGAGACAGCTGACAGATTTACAGGATAAGCTGTTTGCAAAGCAGCAGCAGATTCTTACAAGTCGGAGAAAATTCTCCACCGCTGACTGTCATCTCTGAAAAGTTCTTAGGATGTAGTGTGTAGGCTAGAACTATTGGTTCATCTAATCCAGCCTGACCATGAAGGAAAAAAACAAGTAAATCTATGACTAACAAATATATGGCCTGAAGGGATTTATCAGTTGTCCTCATTTTCTGTTAAATCAAATCACTTTTATTATATTTAATTAACAGATACACTGTAAAGCATTATTTCTTTGACAGTGATATTGTTGTGGTTCATTTTATTACAGGATAAAATGCAGAGTCAGAGGTGAGGGCTCACTGCATCATCCTACATGTTGGTGTGTTCATCTCGCCACACAAAAACACTTCACTGTCAGCCTTCTATTTGCATCCGATACAGTACGTCTACGCAAAACATGCAAATCAATCAACTGCTAAACAAAGCAGCAGAAAGTGTGACAATCTGTCCTTTATTACAGCAGTGGGAAGAGTTTAACTGCCCTCAAGTGATTCGGGGGGCCGACTGCTGAGATTTCTGACTTCCAAAACTCACTCTCTGACGTTTTCTATCACCTTCGTCTTCAGTACGGAGACTATTTCTTTATCGGCCAGAGCTCAGTCACTGTAGGGAACCGTTAGCATCTTACTCTATTACCTGAGCTGCTGCGAGTCAGACTGAAACCTGCCGTCTCTTACCGGCTTCTCTGGTCTCCATGAGGTTGATGAGCATGTTGTAGACACAAGCTCTCTCCGCCAGCATCAAAGACTAGAGGAAGACAAACAGACCCGATGAGCTTTTAAGTTAAGAACAATTTAGATGAGCGTAGTTAACCTAGAAAGAAAAAGAGGAAGTGTTTCACAAACGAAACAAGAACATCATCACACATCCTAGGACGTGTGGTCTGATATTGCAAGGATGTGTGTACGCATATGTCTGGATTCAAGACACAGTTAGAGCCATTATGTAAGTGAATAAGACAACTTTTGTGCATTTTGACATTTGGCCAAAAGCAGCAGATTAATATTAAGCTTGTAGGTGAACTCATTAACAGTTTTTAATCTGTTCATTTACAAATACACTAAACAATACAGTTTAGTACAACGACTGGATTAGACTCAAATCCACAAACACTCAGGCACCACTTCCTATATCAGATTTCCTCAGGTGTATGTTAAGATAAAATCTTGTTTGCTACAACTCTAATATATCTTTGTTGTAACACAATGCGGCGCCTCACCTGAACGTGAACATCCTGGAACAAAGACCTCAGCATGGACACCGCTGAGCCAGGGGGCAACACTGTGCATTTTGTCTGGAGGGGGGAAAACACACATAAACACACACACAATGCACGCGCTCATCACATCTGGAAGTTCTCACATTGATTCTCAACCCTGCCGAGTTAGTTACTCTTACGCAGGAAATTTCAGACACCCACCAGCTCTCTGAGCCCCTGTAAGACAGGCGGTGTGATGACGTAATGGTCCTTTAGACGGTTTTCATAGAAGGCTATCAGCACTTCCACTGTGGAGAACAGATACATGCTGATGAAATATCACTCTTTACCTGAATGGGCCAACTTTTCTACTAAATGTAGGAGAACATGTGTACCTTCTCTCTCTGTAAGACCTCCATGGCACTCGTGTAAAACTTCAGAGAGAAGCTGGACTCCTCTGGCTCGAGTGTGAGGCTGAGCGCTGGTCAGACTCCGTCTACAGCAGGCCAGGAAATGTTCATCATCATCATTTAATATTGCATAAGAGGGTGACTCAAACTGACTTGATGCATTTTAATAAATAAAATTCTGCAATGTTGTGTAGATTGTAGTGACACTACCCAACTAGTGTCTACAAGTGTCTAGTGTCTGCAATAATCATGCTGTCTAATCAGCACCTTGATATGCCACACCTGTGAGGTGGGATGGATTATCAATATTTGAGAGAAATTGGGTTTTTTTTGTATATAGAAAATGTTTTAGATCTTTGAGTTCAGCTCATGAAAAATGGGAGCAAAAACAAAAGTGTTGCGTTTATATTTTTGTTCAGTGTATGTATCATATCATTTTAGAGCAAAGCCTGCTGCTGTAACCTACTAAAACCAGAAGATCGTTCAAATAGAGGGGAAAAATAACATTATAATATGGTCATACTTTTATGTTTGTAAATGCTATAATATTAGAAAAAATGTTGACATCTCACCCCAGTGCCTCCACCAGCTGCAGTACTGTAAACTTTCCATCTTTGACACCTGAATAGAGATCCAAACTTAGTGAGTTATAGCTAAACCGCTTGCAGATAACAGATTATAAACACACACACAAGCATAACTAAACTATCTTTACTTGTTAACTACAGATTAACTAGCAGCATCGGCGGGGTTCAAAGGTACAGAGTTCATTGACAGGATGCTTTCAGTGGGAGACAAACACAGCAGCTAACAAGCGGAGAACTCACACTGAGACTCGCATTAAAATTCACATTATTTGTCGCATGACAGCCCAATAAAACGCTAGAGACACATTCAGTGTGTGCTGGTGTGGTGATAAAATGAGCAGACCAGTGTCACTGCGCGTGTGTTTTTGTATCTCGAAGTTGTGACCCCGCACAGGATGTTGTGGCGCTAAGTTAGCTAGTTAACCATCATGCCGTGTTGCGCATCCTTTAAGCGACAGCCCAGCAGCCTCGACGGCGCTTTTTAACCGCAACGAGCTGTACTAGAAATGTGTCGAGGAAGCTATGATGAAGATTGTCTACCTGTTGCTGTATCTTTAGCCTTGCTGTCCTGTAATCCCGAGACATATTCCTCGACCAGAGACAGCAGCAAGGCACTGTCCGCAGCCATCGTGCCCCGGGAACTCAACTCAGACCGCGCATGCGCAAAAAGTTCGGAGCGGAACGCAAGAGTGACTCATTTTCTTCTTTTCTTTTTTTTTTTTAAATAGGAGGATTAAGAATATTAAACTACTGTAATTTGGGTCACGTCTGTGTTGCTTGAAATTTAAACATTTGCTTTATGTTGAAATGAAAATAGTTCTATTTGGTGATGCCTTCAGGTGCTGTCCGAATTTCAATGCACCACAAAGAGTATACTCTTGCAAGAGTGCAATTCCCTGTAATACTCCTGATATACCGTCTCCTCTTCTACTGAGGCACAGTGTGCGTTTGTACTGTTAATTACTTACAGCCAATGTCACTGAAAATAATATACTCGAAACAAACATGGAAGCCGTGCATAATAACTACGCATTACCTTTGTCGGTGTCCATTCATAATTTCTTTTCGTCCTGACGTAAGAGAACCCTACACCTGCATGCGTGCTGACGCGCAGGCGTAAAAAAGTTCGGTGGCGCTAGCTCCGCCGCTAGTCACCTTTTACCAGCAAAGAGGAAAGTAACGTTTTTGGGGGGGTGAGAGTTAGAGAAGAGCAAATTGGGCTCAACGACAAAGACGTGAAGTGGTACACGGAGGTCTGAGGGAAGCTGTAACTGTCTGCGGCGTTTGGAGGAAACTCAACGTGCGAGGAAATGGTTACGAGTGCGCGGAAGTTTGTGTCCACTGATGTTGTGGTAGCTAGCTGGCTGGCCCTGTTAGCTTGTTAGCGAGGAAGGTGCGCGCTGTTCGGACGTCTGGACATCAACGTTAACACCTATCCCAACTTATCAGGCAAGTTAGATAACTGTCGTGTTGCTGGTTATATCCTCACATTAAAAAACAGCTCGGCAGATGTCGCTGGTTTGGCTATCAAACTCTTGTAAGATCAGTGCGGGCCACGAGCTTTGACTCTTGTGGGATCAAACAGCGCTGATACATGAAATGAGAAAACGCACACTAAGTCGGGATCTTTCCCATAACTTATAGATCAACTCGGCGGCATCGAACATCCCAGCCTCCCCCGGTGTGCAGCTGCGGATGACCGATCAGGTCCGCCAGGCTTTCACCGTCGGACCTGGGACCCGTCCTCCTCATCGGACCTAGTTCGTCGTCTTCGTCCGCGATGGGCCCCCTGTTCAGCTAGTACGACGCGTGGGAACCTTCTGCAGCTCCTCTAATCATGGGAGGATGTGTGGGGAGATACTGGGAAGGCTGGGAGGACACACAGAGCCGAGGCTCCTCCAGGAACGGCGGACGAGGAGGTGAGACTAGCGTGTGGATAGTAGTTTAAAAACTGCTTTTCGTGCAACACAACCACTTGAACCATTTACACACTCTGATGCGCTTTTATTCGTAATTCCTTAGTTCAGAGTGGTAACCTCTGCTGACATCTGACCACTGTCCAGTAAAGTAGACAAATACACACCTAATGCACAGGATGGATAGATAGATAGATAGATAGATAGATAGATAGATTGATGTACTTCATCCAGGTGTATTTCACTCCTGCATCAGACTCGTCTCAAGTGACCACTTGTGATTGGGTTTCACCTCGCTCACCTTTTGTTTTTCTGGCTGCTGCTTAAGAGAGGAACGGAGCACTATTTGATTTATCACCCTGGGTGGTCTCCCTCCATGCTTAGGGGTTCATTTGCATTTTACGATGCACTACATGTCCTCTCTACATAAAAATGCGTATCAGCAGGCTCACACCAATGTGTAACTAAAGCTTTTGCTCATGTGGATAGGTTCTTAGATAGCGCTCATGTTGTGCAGTCATGAAATAAATATGCCACACCTAATAAAGCAGAAGGCCATCCGCGGGTAGCAGTTTTCTATTGTGAGATTTTGGATAGGAAGTCAGATTTCAATCTGGTTGCTGGAGACACATTCTTAGTTGTAAGTGTAAACCTGTGTGCTCATATGTTAAGACCAGTGCAGAGCCAGAGTTTGTGTGTCCTCTCTGGAGGGCAGTTTGCTTGATTCTTGCCTTTTCTTGCTACATGGAGAAAGTTGCGTTCTTATTTTGCCTGTACACAGAATGTGGGAGGGAAACTCCGCTATCCCAGACTCGCTTGCAACTCTGATTACAGCCAGATTCACCTACGCTATGCCTTCATTTGCCTGACCTAACAAAGCCGGCAATTTTCTCACCAAGCGATTTCAAGCCTCGCATTTATTCCCGTAATAGTGAGCCTGTTGGATCAAATGCCATCTTAAACGTGGTGGTGTGGTGGCCCTGGGAACGCCATATCACACTTTAAAGGTGGAGTTGGTTACTGAAAGTGGCAACACCAAAGCAGATAATGATTCCCGACGGTGCTGATATGTTGATTGTTCACATCAGGGACTTGAGTTCATGTCCATTACTTATATTGCTTAACTTTCCGGAAGATAACATTCGGCCGAAGATAAACACTGGCCGCCAGCCACGTTTTGTTCCTTTACACTCGTCTTGGGTAGTGACAGATAGAATTTGGATTGCTGCCTCAGCACTTAGCGAGAGTAAATGTTAAATTTACAACCAGACTAAACTGAATGACGCAGGCGCCGCACAGCTGAGTTGTCAGACGTGGGGAATATCTGCATAGTTTCAAACCCAGACAACAATGTCAATGATATTTAGCGTGACCTTTTTATAATTTATGGCGTGACAAGTGAAAACTCTTAGTGTTTATTGGCTGTTTTAGAGGCTTTACAGACCTGCAGGTCTATGATTGTTGTTATGAACTCATTTAGGATAGGAAATAACTTTTAGGCCCCTTCTTAAGTCTATATGGTCAAGCAGTACAGTCACATTCAGCATTCTTCTGCAGTAATGAAGTTCCCCTTGTAGTGAATGTTTAGGAATCTAAGTGTCTGTTATGCATTTGGATGCAGGTCCTGTCCCCTCTGTTTCCTCCAGCTTTACAGATGGAAAGTTTTTCACTTTTTCCACCAGGAACGGTCTCCAGTTTACATCACAAAAGCGGGACTTATTGTAAGATTGAGCCCAGCTTTGTGCGTTAGTGTCAGGGAAGTTACAGTAGACATTTTTGACCCCTTGCCACATGGCTGTGTTCCAAAACTGAAAATCTGATCTAGATTTTTGGAGAAGAATATGACCTTCAAAGTACTTTGACTTTCTTTGTTACCCGCCAAAGTGGCCGATGGGCAGACTATTTAAAGTTAAAGCCATGACAGCCAAGATTCCCGGTTTTTGGCAGCGGCTCATGGTAATTTCTCACCCTGAATGGTATCAGCAGACATTCCCTACTAGACCAGGCTTCGATCAAAACGAACAAGTCACGTCATGTCCCGCTGCATCATTGACTGGATTCTCTTACGGGCCCGAATCCACTCTGCTTGACACACCCTCATACAGACAGACAAAGGGGGAGGTCAAATACACTCCATTTTTCACAATATGAGTTCCACTCTCATCAAACTGTTAAGGTTTTGGCCTCACTGTCTTTGGATGAAATATCTGTGAGACTGTGACTGTATTGTAATGTATAGGTTTTGCCTCTGCGTCACACCCCCAGAATGATAAAAAGCCTCATTTTACACCCCTGAGGCTGGAACATACCCTGGTAGGACAAGGATTCACCGCCGCCTTGAGAAAATAAATGCCTGTGCATTCTTTGTTTCCTTTTTGTCGGTTTGTAGCGTTACATGATCACATGTCTTTAATTTTGCCTTCATCCAACAGCAAAATGTTAAAAGTATTTTAGCTCAACGTTGACTGCAAGAATAGATTTACCTGATTTCAAAACATATTGTAAGATGTTCTGTAGAAGTTATTAAACTACTTGATTAAAGCTCAAGTAAAGTAAAGTAGAGGTGAGTTTCAGCTCCATAGGGAAATTGGAGGTGTACCGATCCCTAGTGGGGTGAGAGGTAAAAAGATGTCCGGTGTGATCTCTGGAATCTAAGTACATTTGCTCCTGGTGTGGTGAGGAGTGTGAAAATGGTGGATACTACACTGGACTTTCTCGTGGTACAGAGGCCGACTTTATCTGTCGTCACAGAAAGCTGAATGCACCGTTGTGATAAGATAACCAGCTGCAAGGATGAGACCCTATACGTGTGTTTGACTGTGTGTGGGCGTGTGTACGTGTATTCAGTGTTCACCTCCCTCCCAGCAAAAAAAGGCCTATGTACAATGTAAATATATGAATATAGATGGAAAAAAAAAAACACGACAAAGAGTGTGAAGAGGAACACAGAAAACACTCCACAGTTATTGTTCGCCTCATGTCAAGGGAATGTGTTGAGCTGTTAAACGTCTTTACGGGGCCAAAGCAGCGTTAAGTGTTGCAGCTGAACTCACTTTTCCCAGGAGCAGGTAATCCTTTAACAGCCACCTATGGCTGTGTTGGCTGTGCTGTTTTTGTTTGTGCCCTCACATACGGCACACAGAAGCCTCGTTTATGACGCATTCATTCACACTCATAAATACAGCTCGCCTCGCTATAACCTCATCCCGTGGCACCTGCTTTTATGAGCCCAGCAGGGTGAAAACACCCCAGATTTTGCTTCATGTGTCCGCAATGCATTGCTTCAGCTAGATTTGATACACCAGAGCCATTCGTTGAATCACTTCCTTTTGTCACTGCCAACTTTTCTTGCACACAGTCCACCAAACCACACTTGTTTTCATTTTATTTCTACCACTTGTTTGTACAGTGTTTTCTTGGCAGTTCTTGGTTTTGGTCCGTGCTTTCTTTTGTGTGGAGATTATGACAGTACAGACACAATTTCAAGTCGAAGAAAAACTTCACAGGCATCTTATTGCAAGAAAGGGAAAGCTCCTATGGTCCAAAGTGTTTGTCTCTCTCATCGTCTGATGGTTTTTGTGAAACCTGAAAGCCCTTAGTTGTCCCACATCTGCTAACTGTCTAGCATGTCGGCACTTCAGAAGTTATCTCTTAGTGACACATTGAGTCTGCTCTCATTGAAGCTGAAATCACAGGGTAGCTCACAGTACAGAGGAGAGAACTAAACATGATCATGCTCTGTCGATGGAATCGTGTGCACCAAATTGCATATAATCAGAACCTTATTAATACCATACGTAGCAAGGAACAGTTTGACATTTTGGTAAACATGCTTATTTATTTTCTTGTACAGTTAGGTCAGTAGATTGACACCACCCTTCTACAACCATAGACTTTTTTTAAATGGACGTAGCCATCGTGACGTCAACCATTGGTTTGTGGACTGCCATTTTCATGCCTCAAGTTGTGCATTCTCAAAATCACCATCTTGGCCGTCCCCATCTAGATTTTGGAGCCACATGTGATATTTGCCTCTGATTGGCTAGGCTTAGGCAGGTAGGTATTCCTGCCTTAAATCATTCCCTGCTTTTTTTGTCCTTTTTACTCTAAATGAGACCATAGTTTAAAACATGAACATCATGCTGTATTGAAGTCGACTTCAAACTTCAAAATCAAAATCTTAAGTGAGGTAATAAATCAAGTGAGAATATGGTCTTTTTCTCATAGACCTGCATACAATTGGACTTCTCTTTGGAGTCGACCCCTGTTGGCCATTAGAAAGAATGCAGGTTTAAGGCACTTCCACATTGGCTCCACTTCTCAGTCCTGGAAGCTAAGTCTACCTTTTATACAGTCTATGGCTACAACAAGCTGTCTGCTAGCATAGCATAGCATAAAGAGGGGAAATACTCTGAGTGATGGTAACAAAATTCACCTACTGGCACCTCTGAAGCTCAAAAATACACATTTTGTAGTTTAAACTGTACAAACACAAAGTGTAAAGACTCTAGCCCTGTAACAATAGATACAGAACTAGAGTCTTTACACAGTGACAAAGATAACGACTTCAGGAAGTCACTTGCTTGAAATATCAAATAGCTACAAAGCAGAGGCAGGTTTTAAGTTTAGATATCGGCAACAAAAGAAGGCATCACATCTGCCTGATAGTCTGATGTTGGTACCAGTTTTATTCATGATAAATATTTATGAACGAACACTCAACCAATTTATATTTCAGGGGCTTTAAAGTCACACTGTGGGTCACACAATTGACACAACTGCCCTCGCTACACACACACACACACACTGTCCATCCTCTTAGTGAGCAGAAAGTATGCTTTTGCCATGGAGTCAGTGGGTTTGTTGTGAGCCACAACTTGAGCGTATATTTCCATTTTCTCAAATTAGCAGTTCCTGTTTGAAGGTAACTATGGATGTATGTACCATAGACTGTCTATAAAGATGGACGACGGGGAGTCGCCTGAGCCAATCACAAGTTAGAGTTGGCTGGTAATCATGACATTTCAGCCCCTTTTTATTGCATCAAAAAACTAATTCAAACCAAACTAATCAGAAAAATGAGCACTCGAACATCTATATGTAACAAGACCTACATAAACTGACAGAAACCATCTTAGGGAGAAATCTATTTGACGTGTATTTTGACTTTGGCCCATCTGCTAACATACTGCAGCCAGGGGACGATCCAAATGTTTTGGCTTCACTTTTGGTGGTGCTGTCACGTCGTCCATCTTTTATATGCAGTCTGTGGATTTACCCACCGGGAATACTGGATTACTTGTTGAGCTGCAATGATCAGTGGATTAATAGACCATTTTGATAGTCGATAAATTGAATTGAAGTCAGTTCTCTAGCAAAAAGCAGTCAGCAGTTTTATGGACATTTATTTGTGGTGACAACAGAGATAATGATGTCCTCGGGAAGTGTAAGCGAGGTCTGCCTCACTGTCTGAAAACCTCTGATATAGTTTGTTGTGTGTTTCGGCCCAGGGTCCTGGAATAATATGGAAATATCACCACCTCACCTGTATTGTATGTTTAATTAAGTTTGGATGTGTGTGTTCTGCTGCAGCATACGGAACACACAGGGACAGATGTTGCTCTTTAAACCCCACTTTTCTCTTCTATACAGACTCCACCTCTACTTTGGCTGAGTGGCAGGGAGGAAGTCCCTTTGGTTCACGTGGAATTCACTCCACCAAGTGCTAATCCTACACCACCCCATGTTCTCCAAATTACTCCTCCTAAGCCGCCAGCACTATAAATAATTTGGTTGAAAGAAATGCAACCTCGTGGATGTGTGCGGTCTCTTTTTTTACTCCTCTTCATTTTCCATCCCAGCACTCGTCAGTAACTGGCACCTCTGCCTCTTCAGAGCCTGTTTTTGACGCGTACTAATGAAGCTTTTTGACAACATAAACTGAAGAAGCTGGCAGTTGGCATCCATTAATATACCATCCACAGCGGAGGACTACACCACAGCCTATTCTCTTGAAGTACTCCTCATGGTGGCAAATGTCGCAGCGGGCGGCCACCAGACTGTTGCTGATGTGGTAAATTGTGGTGCATTTGGTGATTACTACAAATGTTAAATGCTGAGTGGTGGTTAGAAATGTTGGTTTTGTGTGCCGATGATACCTTACTGTCTTAGTGTGTGACCCTGAGGCCTCCACTAATAGAAGTGCTCTGCTGGCCCTAGGTGTACTCTGTGTTAATATTGAATGGTGGGAAACACAGGTAAAGTTACAAGACAGATATAGGCTACAAATGCTTCATGCATATTGCAAACTCAGAGTGACCTCCTAATTTTAGATTTGGATGACATAGCGAGGCGCAGTGGGGTGGGGTGTTCCTGTCTCTGGTGACTGTTAGCGTTTCCCCCTGCTGCCAGCTCTGTTTATGAGTTTTAAGTGATGAAAGCACAGGATATGAATTATATGGGAATGTCATCCATCAGTCAGTCTGCCTATTCTTTGCATTCCCGTGGTGCATGTTTACACATGGTTTCAATGAATTTTGTAATCTTGTTAATGCATTTCTGCATCTCTTTCTCCCAGTTCATGTTTATAAATTTGAAACGGCAAATTTGCATAAAATGAATGTCATTAACAAGCAGCACATATAAAAATGAGTGCAGGTGGGAGAGGTAGAATGCAAATATTGAAGCATCTCTGGACACTGTGATTTGATTTGCTGGACAAACAAAAGGAAGTATTCAGAGTCTGCAAGTGAGTGTCAGAACTGACATTTTCAGTCGTTTTTGTATTCAAAGCACAGTTTCCATTCATTGTACCCCGTCTTATATGTTGCTTTCCCCTGTTTCCTGCTTTCCCCTCATCCCGTCATGCAAGTCGGCACACTCACAACCAGATTGTTGGGCTCTGTTTGTGCCTCTGTTGCTCACTACGTAAGCCAAAACTACACCGTAGATTTGTTTGATTACATTGCATTGAAGTCAGACTTTTTTTACCACCTGTGCTGATCTTCCCTTGCTTTGACCTCCCATCACAGGACGTAACGAGCCTCTGAAGAAAGATCGCCCCAAGTGGAAGAGCGACTATCCGATGACAGAAGGCCAACTGCGGAGCAAGCGGGACGAATTCTGGGACACCGCGCCGGCCTTCGAGGGCCGCAAAGAGATCTGGGACGCCCTGAAAGCTGCCGCCGTGGCCCTGGAGTGCAACGACCACGAGCTGGCCCAGGCTATAGTGGATGGGGCCAGTATCACACTGCCACATGGTGAAGACAGAAAACGCGCAGACCACAAAAACACATAGTTCTTACTCTGGTCTGTGAAAATATGTATATTCAAATTGTCCTGTTTTCTGTGACACCGCCGCTCCCCTAGGTACTCTTGCAGAGTGTTACGACGAACTTGGGAACCGATACCAGCTGCCCGTCTACTGCCTGGCTCCACCAATCAACCTCATTTCAGAGCGCAGCGACGAGGACCCCAGCGACAGCCCCGAACCTCCCGTAGCACCCAAGAAAGAGTTCCACCTCAAGGTACCGTGACAAGCACAGCATTGGACATTTATATATACAGCCTGTTTTTTACTTTTACATCAAAGTATTGGAGAGAATGTTAACTTTATCACATAATTATATGTTATGTAAATACACAAAATGCTAATATTACATGAGTATGTTTTTAAGTAGGTTGTTGTGTGTTGACAACATATTAATATCAGCCTCTGTATCATCTCAGAACACTGCTTGCCAGTATTAAGTAACCATCTTGGTTTATCCTTGAAAGACACATTTCACCTGTGTCCGTGCCCTCATTTCCACACGGTCTGTTCCCTGTAGGTTCGGCTGTCCTCAGGCAAAGACCTGCGCCTCAGCGCCAGCATGGCTGACACCATAGGGCAGCTGAAGAAGCAGCTGCAGGCCCAGGAGGACATTGACGCCTCCCACCAGCGCTGGTTCTTCTCGGGGAAGCTGCTCACGGACAAGACGCGGCTGCAAGACACTAAGATCCAGAAGGACTTCGTCATCCAGGTCATCGTCAACCCCCAGGCCCTCCAAGCCCCCAAGCTGTCACCCTCTACCCCTGCCTCCTCGCCTGCATCCGAATAGTTACAGTCACAGAGGATAAATGGAGGGATAGTGGGTAGTGGATAGTGAGGAGGGCGGCAGTCACTTAAGGACCTGAGGTGCCTCATTTTGCTGGAAAACGTGTTAGCTTTTTGAGAACAGCAACTTATTGATATCAAATGGAACTGTGGAGGTACAAAACGAATTTGGAGCAAAAACATGAGTGAGGAACTGAAAAGTGCTGCTTTCTTTCATCTACCATGTGCTGTATTTTTTTGGGGCCGCTGGGTTGTTAACGTAAATCCAGCCACCGCACCAACTGTGGAGATCCTCTTCCCTTTGAACCATCTTGAATAAAAGCAGAACTTAAGATCATGCTGGTGTGCAGCCTTTCAACCACATCCAAAATGTGCACGTCATGCTGCACACGTAGACTCTGCCTCTGCCCCTGTATCTGCACTAATGCTAACTAAGTGCCAATGGAAGAAATGCAGAGGTGTTCATGTTGATTCTAAAGCACATTTCTCATTGACTGTGTACTGCAATCGTTTTCTCTTCTACAGAAACTGGAGGGGAAGGGCGAGGGTGAGATACTGAACATTTGTTTTCCTTTTTTTTTTCCCCCTTCTCTCTTTTATTGAGGAAATAATGTAAACTGAGCTTTTTTGCACATTTGAAGATTATTATTATACTTTTGTGGTAGTTTGTGTGCCTTCTACAAGACGAAAAACAAAAAAGGGTTATGTCCTGAGAGATGCTAGTTTTACTGCTAGGCTACAACATATTTTTTTAGATTCAGGAACTCTTAGATCAATCCAAGCTATAACTGCTGCCTTTTTTTTAATGATTTCATGAATCTTGCAGACATAAGTGTGTGTGTGTGTGTGGCTGGGTGGGTGGGTGTGTGTCTGTATGTATGTGTGTCCCATATGATACAATTCAATCTGATGTAGCTCACAGAGACAAGACTGTTTCCCTGGTGTAGAAGTCATAGCCTTGCAGTTAGTCATGTCATATCGTAGAAGCATAGAGACATTTTCATGCAGAAATTATGGTCTTAAAAGCTGCATTATTGACCACTAGGGGGCAGCAACACAGCCCTTTATAGTCATTTCAGTTGCTTAGGGCTAGTTGTCACTTTTCTCACCACCTAATGAATGTAAGTCACCCCACTCACCCTTTATGCTTGATGTGGTCCCGTAACTTCGTCACCTTTGTTCGCTCGATGTTTGACCTTCCTCACCAGCGCACAGTCACCTTGTGTGAAATGGCCGCTCACGTGTTTTTAAATGCAGGATTGGTGAGCACCATTGGGAGTGTGAATGGAGCGGTGAATCAAATCAATGCGCTAAGGGCTGTAAAAAGCTGCAGACTCGGGTGTTGATTCTCAATGAAACCAGAAGTACAATCAACTCAAACAGGAAGTGTTTCCAAAATATTGCTGAAAAGGGGCACTGATTTAGACATGAAGATCAGTTTATGGGACATGTTTAGCCTTTCTGTGGCTATTGAGTGAGAAATGACCCTGATGATATCATTGTGATGTCATCAAGGGTATCTCATTTTGGGTTTGGAGATCACAACAAAAACCTTGATCACAATCTGGATGTGTGGAGTTTAAAAAACGTGGGTATTAGCAGGCAACAAGCCTTTAACCCCAGATGCTGCCATGTTGCATTATGGGAAATGTAGGACTTTTTTTTTCTTCTTTGGAGCTTGAACACTAAAATGCTGGAGTATGTGTTTAATGAGCTGTAGGTCAGCTGAAAAAACTATTTCATAGATTGAATTGGAAAGTTTTAAGAAAAGACAATATAGGACGAGTCACTTCACTTTTTTTCCTCCTGACAAAGCACTGCGAATGCATCATGTTATTTGTGTTAGGACCTTTCTCAGTTGCCGCTACCACTGCACAGACATTAGGCTTCTGTTTTGTCTGGAGGGCAAAGTGAGTGATACTGTTTGTAACCACAGTCCAAACATTTAGTGTGCTTGCTGGAGCAGAAACATTCAAATGAACAGCTTTTATAATTTTTAAGTATCCGTCAGGTAAATTCCCCAGGTAGGACAGTGGCTCACGGGAACATATGGTAAATGAAATAAATGTTAAGATTAACCTCTCACAGGTCAAGAAGGGTCAGGTCAGTCTTTAAACAAGTAATTTAGCCTGGCTCTGTTTGACAGTGAGCAGTACCAGCTTTTTGTCTGTGTATACAAGCACAGCTTCTCTCTGCTTCACACAAAGATAATTGTTTTCAATGGAAAAGCGCCTCCAGCTTTGTCACCAACCACAGAGGCTGCCAGAGGACAGAAACATGTTGGCCACAAACAAAAAACTGCCTTGAAATTATCCTGGCAGCTCCAAGTTCCCATAAAGCCCTGAGTGGTAGAAACACATTAAAACACAGTGGCTACATTCACACTGCAGCTCAAAAAGCAGTTTGATCCTCCCCCATCACTTGACATGTGAACATCAAGAAACCCCACAGCTGCATTTGGTTCAAATTTCTCCAGAATAATGATGATGTTTTTCATACGTTTGACTGCATGGCAGCAACACATGGCATTTTTGCTGTAACCAAATAGCTCATTGTGAAATTTCACCACTACCTGAATTTATTCTCCTGTTTCAAATTTCTAGTTAGTAATTTTATGTGCGTAATGTAATGTGACCACACATCCAGATCGTTCAAGCGTCCAGGGGTCAACTTGGCTGATGGCTGTCAGTCTACCACTTTGGTCCAGACTGAAATGTCTGTAAGAATTTTAATGGCTAGCCATATGTTTTCATGGTCCCCAGAGGATATTTCCCTGCTTTTCATCTAGTGCCACCACTTGGTTGACATTTCGTGAAAAGTCTTAACAACTACGGGACAGATTGCTGAAAAATTTGGTATATACATTCATGCTGGCCTACGGATGAATTGGTGATCCTTTAAATGGTCATCAGGTCCAATTTCCAGGTACTCAGTGCTCTGATTTATGACCGAATAGTAGCAAACTAATAGCATCCCCATCAGCCTCAGCTGCACTTTGTGTTTAATGCTAATTATCACACGTTGAACATTGAAAACACAGCCTCACAGAAATAAAATATATGAATTGAATATTGAATTAACATCTATTTATGAGCCTTTTAAACAAAACAAAACAAAAAACAAAACAATTTTTTACAATTGCACAACTTGAAGTTACCTGCTGGAAATTTTAAAAAGGAGAATTCAAACAGTGCGTGTTCTGTCCCAAAGAGGAGAAGCAAAGATACAAAAAAAAATCCTCCTTCTAGGTCGCGGTAGTGTCAGATTTAGGTTACATCCCAGAATAGAGATTCAGGCGATTGAGGGTCGAGAAGCGAGCCCTGCTGTGTGAATGAGGCCTGTGTCGTGCATTGTTTCCTTTCACCGCTCCTGTGACACCACTGTGCAGCAGTATGATCATGGAGGGAAGAAAAGCAAAGCATCAGTGTGAAAACTAACTGAGCCACAGCTCACCACATCAACATCAGCTCATCCCAAGCGCCCTTTTTTGTTCTTTCAGGCCTTTTTTCTTTTTTTTTTTTTTCCTCCACTTTCCTTTTGCCGATGGCTCTTCTGAGGACACTTCTTAATCGTTGTATGCAAACTTGAATAAGCATTTTTCTCCGTATGTGCAATACAATAGACATAGACCTCATATCATTTTTGTTTTGTCCTTCTGACCACAGATTTCATAGAGCACCAGCTGAGAGTATTGTCAAAGAGATGTTAAACCACAGGCACAAGTCTGCCAAAATCTGATGCCTCTGTCAAATGTTTCCAATGTTCACGTTTGTCACTTTGAAATGTGTTCCAAGCTTTCGCCTTTGATCGCTCACACGGGCTCTCACCTTTCACAGAGTAAATATCTAAACATTAAAAACGCCTATGCCACTTTTTCCTAGTGTCCATTTGGCGCGTCTCGGCTGTGAAGGGTAGGGCGCCATTGAGCCTCGGGGTGGGGAAAAGCTCTGTTGACAACTTCATCGATAGCGTCTCGTGTTACAGCGTCCTTGCTGAAGTGAGCCGGGGGGGGGGGGTGTTTGCCTTTGTGTTTCTGTCCCCGTGCCTGTCCTGAGTTTTAACCCGTTTTAGCAACAAGCAGCGGCCACTGTTTCACGTCGGACTGCGATGGTTAAAGGGCTTCCTCAGTTTGCAACTTTTAGAGAATTAGAAGGAACCCGGTCATTGAGGGTTGTAGATAAAACAACCAGTCCCTTTCCTTATGACGTCACACACACGGCTAAGGAAAGAGGGCATGCAAACGTATAATAATGTGCTGTTCCCCTTTAATGTGCTGTGTGAAATACATTTCAGAAAACGGCCGCAAAGGTTTACCTACAAACCTTAAATTAACATATTTCATCCATTCTCCTGTTTAGATGCAGTGGAGTATGTTGTATGTCCCCGACTTAAGGAAAGAGCCTCAAGGTTACAGCCTCCCTTTAGCGTATCACATCTAACATCTGACTCGTTGCCAGACACAGAGGTCAGGCTGCCACCCGCCTTCCGCTTTTCCGACCTCCAGTTAACAGAAAAGGATAAAGAAAACAGCAGAGGGTTTAAGAAAGATCTAAGATTCCTTAGCTCTTATCTCACCTGTATCTCCAGCAGCGTCACCTCAGTTACGATCGACTCCGCCTGCAGGTTGCACCTCTAATTTTAGTAAAAACTGAAGGGAAAAGTGTTAAGAGTCACAAGAAGTTAAGCACAAAGGCCGTGGCAAGGAGAGGTGCTAAAAGTGGTGCTCATGTTGTTAACTGTCTTCAGATTTTTGACTTTTGGAGGAGACAGTGCGTGAAGTACGAACCATCTCTGAGATTTTGACCAACTTTTAAAATGCTCAACTTTCTAGGTGTCAGTGAAGATTTTCAACCACATGTAACACTTAGAAGAAAACATGCAAGTGGTCGCCTGTATGTTGTCGCACACATGTTTTTATGGCACACAGATGGAACTGAATTACATTTGAAGTTGGGTTTTAAAAGCCATAATAGGCCAGGAATATTTATTTTACACACACACACACACACGTGACAACCAATTCCACTCCATACACCCCCGCTCTCCTTTAAGAACTCAGATTCCTAGAAGCTAGAAAGAAGCTTTCACACAAACAGCCATAACACACCCAAATATGAGAAAGCTCAAATGCTACATTTTTAAATTGTCCCTTAGGAAATGTATGTTTAATCAAGTCACCACAAGGACATCCACAATTTATTTTACACTTGATGTGTTCCTTTATATGCTGATTTCATCTTCAATCATGTTTATAAACTGTTGAATAAAATTTAGTGTGGAAAATGAGATTATCTTGTGATAATGTGTTCTCCTTTGAATGAATAAAGGGACTAAAACAGGCAAAAAAAATAGCCTTAAAGTGGCTAAAATCTGATTCCATGGTTTGACTTTTGTCTCGACATAAAGTCTCTATGCAAGAGGAACGTATTTATCTTTACCACAAGATGGTGCTCTGCTCTTGTGCAAATACTGGAGTGAACTGAGGCTTCTAGTGCAATGGTGGAAATGAAGGCAGGAAGATGGAGCACACAAAGTTTTGTCTGTTGTAGCCTCAAACATATTCAGGCATGAGTTAGTTGTCATACAGTTTGTGTGTTCCTTGAAAGCAGCGTTGTGCAACCCGAGATGCTGAAAATTCTGGACTACGGAAAAGATGTTCTTCATAAAAATGTTGGCATCTTCACATCCTCATTACAAGGCTTAAAAAAAGTGAATTACATCACAGAAGTTAGGAAAATTGTATTTAAAATTTCCCAAAATGCCTTGCAACTCATCCCTCTCAAATAAGGGCGTGGACGTCGCCAGAAGTAGCTTTCAGGTGTCAGCTTCATGTCTGTACAAGTTACTCATACACAGGAATAGATGATCCTTAACATTCACATTAGCTTTTTATTTTGTCACTACCCGAGTTGCTGAAGTCTCACGCCACTGTCACGTTCCAACACTACATTTCCCAGCAGCCACCTGTCAGTCAATCAATGACCTTTCCAGAGTTTTCTCTTGATGACTTTTTGTAGGTGGCGGCAGTGGCACAGCTTCCTCCCACTGAACTACAACTTCTGCTGAACTTTGGTTCACATCAGCGCTTATGATGATTAACAATGTTTCCTCCTGTTGGAAACAAACACAGTAGCTCTGTAAAATCGGTCATTTCCTGTCACTATTCTGTCACGGTGAATCGCCAAATAGAGGCATTTCCTTACTGGTGCTGTAGTGTGAAAACGCTGCTCATCGTTACTGTCATGCTGCACATTTTGCAGCAGTACGTGTAGAGGGAGATTTTAAAGCAGTGCAGCTCTCAGAATCTCCACAAATACAGTCAACACGGGGTCTCTGGAGGGTTGCGGTGCACCGGGCCTGGAAAAAGCCCCTATTGACGGTGGAATTTCACAGGGAGCGCTGTGTTTGTGGTCACTCGCCCAGTCAGCCTTATTCTAAACTGTGTTCCCCCCACCGACAGGCCCAGGATGACACAGACGCCACAGAAGAGAGCTCGGAGGCTTTGAACGCAGCATTGTCCCATGCCTGGTTGTTAATATGACTTTGTATCTTAGTCTATATGCTCTATAAAACTCCCACATCATAATGTGCGTGTCTAATTTTCTTTCCAACCCCCCCCCCCCAAGTGCACACCATAAAGTTTTCTCCTCCCCGATGACCTGTAAAAATGACTGAACTTTTAGGAGATTACTTTAAAATGCCAGTATTTACTCCCTGTTAAATCTATAGTGAATCATTGAATGTCTCTGTATTTTCATGGTGTTTGGCATACATACACGTACATTGGGACTAATTTCTGATTAGTTAGACAGTGATGGGCTCTTTTTTGTCAACTCCTCCATTAGGCTGATGATGAAGAGCTGTAAATGAAACAAAATTTACTTATTTTGTTCAAAAATCTCCCAAAGAAGACAAAACAAACCCGGCAAATCATATTGACTGATAAAGCAAAGTTACGGCCACACTGTGCATTAGCCTAAATCAAATTCTGTTGTCCGTGTGGTGGTGAGTCTGGTGTGTCTGGCCCACAGGAAGTGGTGAATCAAAAATGCAAGTAAAATTAAAACCATCCAGAGAAAGCTGGACTGGCCGGCAAATCTCCTGCATTGCCACCCCCACCAGACATGAGCACTGTGGTCCCTTGAAGTTGGGAATTCCCAATTTATAGGCTCTAATTACGATTTACGAGGCTTCCACTGCCTGCTGCCCGTTGGCTTACAGGGCAAAAGCTAACGCTAGCTTAGCACAGACAGTGCAGACTCTTCCGTCTTTTATTAAGACGCTTGTATCTCATGTTTGGACTTTAATATCAGGTGTAGGAAAAGATAGTGCCCACATTTAGCCGGCTAATGTGCCATTAAATATTTGCTCATTGTGAAGCAACTAAAGTTACAGCATCATTAGCTTCCCATGTTGAGGAAATGAGATTTGTACTTTATTCCAAGCATTTAATTGTTCACTAAAATCAAACACTGATTATGATTCTTCTTATGCTTCTCCACACATCACCTGCATCTTTTTATTTAGCTAATGCGTAGTATTTAGGAAAGCTGTGCTCCCTTTGACTTCTAAAGAACATCTTCAATTCCTGCTCATTTCCAGCCTTCCCACACTCTTTTCCATCATCAATGATTTTCCAGCTCTCATCGTATTTGCTATTTTCCCCTCATATTGATTACGTTGTGACTGACAGAAGGGGAGTAAATCAACTGCTTGGTGGAGCTTCCAATTCCAAACATGCTTTGTTTCTTATCAGCGGTAAACAGTTCAGAATTGGATTTTTCTCCCCAATATATCTTGGCGATGTTTTCAGCAGGAATGCTTCCCTCTGGAGCTCATTCTGACTTGCTTTTTTAGCGAAACCCACCATTATTTCTGCTGATCCAGTCCAGTTCCATGTGTACTTGATGTTAGTGAACTTTCAGTAATCTGCTGCACTGACTTACAAGAACTGGAGGTCATTCATGAGTCATCATCAGGATGTTTATGTTCTATGGAATAAATACAGAGGATTGTTATGCAGACTGTTGTCCAGAATAACAGACGACTCTAACCAGAATAGATGAGGAGGTAAAATCCTCTCAGCACAGGGATGGGTGGCTAATGCGTGTACGTGTGTGTTTACATGCATCCGTGTGCTCGTGGGCTAGTTATGGTGGCTTTAAGGCTAATCCCTGGACTCCTGCTCTCACCAGACTCTCATCCACTTACCTAACGCTCACCCAGTGCACACCTAAACCTCACCTACTAATACTAATACCTTATACCGTCTAATACCTTCTCCCGTAAACTACATCTGTAAACCTGGTCACCCCATGGGCTGACAGGCCACGTCACAGCGCCCAGTGGGAGCACAGCCAGTGGAAGGTGTTGCAAGACGAGGCTTAGAGTGGCGGGAAGGTGTGTGTTTGTGTGTGTGTGTGTGTTCTTGTACTTGCTACATAGTGAGGACCAGAACATGTATTTTACTGGCAAAGTGAGGACATTTTGGGGAAGTGAGGACATTTTGGGGAAGTGAGGACATTATGACCGGTCCTCACAACTTCAGCCATTTGAGAGTTAAGACTTGGTTTTAAGGTTAAGGTTAGAATTAGGTTTAGGTTAAAGTTAGGGTAAGGGGCCGGCGAATGCATTATGTCAATGAGTGTCCTCACAAAGATAGAAGTAAAAATGTGTGTGTGTGTGTGTGTGTGTGTGTGTGTGTGTGTGTGTAGAACCGAGCTGTTTCTGGCTTGAAAAGGGAGAATCACTGGATTGAAATGATCATGTCGTATAATTATACAAAGCAGAGTCCTTTTGATTTGCAACTCCTTGAAACACAAGGATATGCAAATCAAAAGGACAAATAATTTTTGTGTTGTTTCCAGCAGACTGACAGAGCCTTACGTTCCCTGAAGTCCACCATTAGGCGTTAGCTTTCCAAATTCAGGGACCACCTCCCTCAGTGCAAGTCTATATTTCAAGATTGAAAATGTTGTATCGGTTTGACAAGGCCTGTCACATCTTATACACCAAATTTGATGCAGTGATTGACAGAATATTTCACAAATCTGCAAAAGAAAGTGCACTTATTGCACTTTATGTTGATGCATCAACTTTTTCACTTTGTGTTTGTGATAGACGTTTGCCCAGCTTTTCTACACCAAGTTAAAAATGGGCATAGAAACATGTGGATGCAAACCCATCTATGGACACATCTAAATGCTAAATAAATTGCAGACATTTTTTCTCCTGAAATTGTGAGTTTGCTATACTGTTCTTCACCTGGTTGCATTAGCCCTTTAAATGTTCACACAGTTCTTATTAGAATGATAAATTAAAACAGGTGGCACCACACCAGTTACGTGTTACACATCAATAAGTTGTTACAACATTTTTACATAAACTTTTTACACATAGTAACGGCCAGGTGTGGTTGAATAATCTAACAATTAGCCTATGGAGATTGCATTAAAATGAACAAAAATAACACAGTGTACCTCAAATTACAAAACATTATGCTGATAACGTTAGAGTAAATGATCAAATAAGGCCGGCGAAGTTGAGAAATATCTCTAAACTGAGCACCTATTAGTAAATTTGAAACACATACTGTACTTCCCTGCATAAGCATAATTTGAAAATTTGAAATTTTTGTAAATTCCTGTTAATGGTGAAACCCATTTCAGTAAATCATTAGTTTCAAACTGGCTACGTATACTAAGAACATAGAGAGGGCTTTCCTCTCAAAGTCACACACAAAAAAAAACAAACTGCTTGTGTTGCCCGATCCAGTTTTCTCTAGAGGACACATCTCAACATCTCCATAGACCGCAGCCTTCAAACATGTTTTTCTCTGAAGTGGAACACATGTAGAGCAGCTTTGCTTGCTTCAGAGCAATAAGCTGTGACAGCAGCGACATGAAGAAAATTCTGCAGAGCCCCACATCAAGTGATCCAACGTGGTTGAAGTAGGACAGTGGCAGACTGAGTGTACACCCTTCAGATACACAAACACACCAGCACGGGGACAGATGCACATGGATAGACATGCTTATTAACCCAGAGACAGAAACCCAATTAAGTGCACTCTGTGTCCAGGATCAAAACTCTGGCTGACCAGACAGACCCCCCCGTGAGAGTGTGCCAGTCAAACACTCACACACACACACACCCAGGTGAGACACACTTCAATTACTGGAGGATTAAATCCCCCAGAGCCAAAGTAACCATCTCCTCATTTCCAATCCCTGCCCCTGCAGCCAATCAGGAGGCCCCTGGGCAGCTCCTTTCTAATCAGCAGACTGTCTTGGGGCTTTTACTGTACCAGACTGTAGCTTATGGTATTAGGCATTGATATGAGCTGTATCAAAGGCAGATTTTCCCACAGCGGAGGGAAAAAGTGAGGCAGAGGTCACCTGAAGGTTAGAGAAATGCGCCTTTGACTGGCAGGACACAGGCTTGAGTCAGACTGTCTGGGAGAGTAAACAGAATTGCTCGTCTCTAATGCACTGCGAATGACTTGGTGTCTAAATTTAAGAACAGATTACACAATTTTTGAAATACGAAACAACGATCTCTCTCATATAAAAAGATAAATGCATAAGCAGTAAAACACACCCTTGCAAAATTGTGTCGCTACTATAGCTTTATTTGTTCTGCTGTGCCCAGTAGCTTATGGTGGCTAACATCAGTAAGCTGTAGATGGATGTCTTTCCACTTGCTCTCGTTGGTGTTTTTAAGGAATTCATGAGCTTCCTGGGAAATGTAAAGCAATTCAGGTCCTCTGGAGAAGTGTGCTGTGTTCACTTGTACTTTTTACTTTTCTGACAAACCATTGAAATGTTTATGTGTGACATGCTAAAACCTGGCACAAGTGGCACAACTAGAAAAAAGTTTGCTGATATTAGCTAACATTACCCACCGTAAGCCACTTGTCACACACCAACTAAGCAGCAAAAGCCCTGAGCATAATAAACTAAAGTGGCTTTTACACCACCCTCCTGTCATTTCTATGGGTTGAACCATGTTGACCATACATTGATAATACGTCCGTACTGATAACGCTGGTGTTATCCTGGTTTTTGACTCGATTTGCAGAATGGTTGTACCAACATAGGGTGGAAATGATGGCATGGTACACACTCCTGTACAGTGGGTGTGAAGTGTACCAGGTTTTGAAGCCAATTTGACATAAGTGGCCATACCGTGCAATTACAACGATGGCGTCTGTCACGTGATGCTATTGGGCCCAAAAAGACTTTTCCCATAGACTTACATTGTGAAAGAGATGTCTGTCAATCAGTGGATACATTTTTTTTGAGAGTCACAACCAGTGAAATGACTCGTTTTGCCATCAGAATTTGATCTATTTGGTCAGATAACATTTGAGAAGTCTGGGAGACCCCCACGATTAAATCATTTTATTCCCATTCAGATTAGCGGAGGCCTAACCCACTTGGCAGGAGTGAGACACTGGTACGTCATGCTCCATGAGCCCAATAATGCGCGAGATCTGGGTGCTTTTACATGTGCCACTGAACGGAGCCCCTCCTCCAATGCTGTATCCAGTTCTCTTGACACATCCATGGTTTGTGTGCATCTTCAAGCTGTTTGCGATTGCCATTTAAACCGAGAGAGAGAGAGTGATGGTTGTACCAACACTACGATAATTGCAGCCTTGGACTGTGGGGGCCGCTTTTAAGAACGCTTTACTTTTTCAGGCAGGTGGTTGTCATGGCGGCCTTAAACGTTACTACTTAACATTTTCCTCAAGCACAGCCTACCAGTAGCTTTTATATATTTGCGTCCCTTTCCATAATTTCCAGGAAGCCGCTCATTTCTGTGTGGTCTAAAAACACCATGCAGAGAACAGAAACATGCTCAAGAAAAAAGCCATCCATCACATTTAACATCATGTCTGGTTTTCTTTGTTGCAAATGTTACATTATTATTGAGCGGTTATGCAGATGCAAGTGTGGAAAGAACTCCAGTACGGTGCATTTGCGTGCTGGGTGAAGCTGCAACTGAGAAAAAATGAAAGAACTTACCAAACCAAAATGATTGCTTTCATTTTTGTTGTCTCGGTTTGATTTTATAGCATGTGCATAAAAAGATGCTAATACTGTGGATGTTGAAGTATTGGTATCTGCTTTAAACCTCATTACCATGACATTTGTTGCTCTCAATTGCCAGACAAAGTGAACAAAATCAGTCAGCTGTATACAAAGCAATCCCAGTCAGATAGAACCTGCACAGAAAGAAACTTTGATTTATCTGTTTACGTTTTTTCCTTGTACTGTTTGTGCTGCACTTTATAATTCATCTTTATAAAAGTGCCATATAAATAAGGTTCACTGTTATTATTGTGGTGTAATGACAATACAGTCATCCTGGCCTCCCTGTCAGTGAACCAGGTAGCGATGACTGCAGTTATTTTCCTCTTCATATAAATCAGTAAGTAGGTTGTGACAGAAGAGGGTCAGTTGCATTCTTGCATGAAATGCACACACAGACACACACACACACACACACAACCTCTTAATATAGGATAATTACTGCAGGCCTACATAATACTCTGTCCAAACCGCATGACATTCCAGGATAGTGGAAAAATGACAGTTTATGTCATTTTTAGATTTTGTCCTATCAGGTTGCACTGCTGTTTGTTTGTCTTCTGTGGTTGGTGATGGCATCTGACTGCAGCTCTGAGGGAGAAGTCAAGCTCTTGAGGTTAGATTCAGTCATGCAATGTTGTGACAGTTGCACCAGGAGGCTATGTCATATCAGTGGAATAGTTTGACCTTATTGTTCGACACCTTATTGCTATCTTGCTCAGTATTAGATAAGAAGGTCATTACCACTATCACTGTCATGTCTGCACTGTAAATATGAAGCCACAGCTCGCAGTTTCCTACCTAGCGCCACTCTTTATGCTAAGCTAAGCTAACAGACTGCTGCTTGTAGCTTCACATGTAGAGCGCAAACACGAGTGGTATCAAACGTCACGTTTCACTCTCAGCAAGAAACCAAAACAGATTTCCCAAAATGTCAAACTGTTCCTTTAATGATGTAGCAACAGGACAAATTGGATACAGCTGCCTTTCACTTGTTAACACTGAGGCAGGAGTGAGATCGCAGAAAGTGGCTGCAGGCTGCAGAAGTGAGCCTGTATGAAAAGTAGATTTATGCACAACTCCTGCTGATCATTAGCTGGAGGTATTTCATCTCCTTAACAGCTTTAACGCTGTCGGATTAACGTGGCAAATATTCCGATTATTCATTGTAACTGTTACAGAGTTTATGTAATACTTTGCTTGGTGTGTGTTTCAGCATTGTTCTCGCAGTGTTCAGGCTTCGCCGTGATTTGACATCGTTTGCCCTGCGTATGCCTCCCTGTATTTTCCACTCGGTCACACCACACCTACACTCTTCCTTCAGTCTGGTTGTTTTTGTGGTGTCGCTCAAATCCAGCGCTCTCTCCACCTCTGTCTGTCCGTCTCTGTAGCTCCTCCTCCGCCAAAATTGATGCCACTGAAACCAGTTGAGACAATGCGTGTTTCCCACTAAGTATTGCTTTGGTCATGTCTGTAAAAAGTTGTTTAAGCACATAACGTCAGTGGATACTGTTTATAGTGGATGCTTCACGGCACCTGAATAATCACCATCCTTCTCTACTACAGAGGTGGTTGCGACCAAAACACTGTTGTTAAAACGTCATTGAAACGGCCACGTAAACCCTTGACTCTTCATCACATCCACGCTGGATTACAGCAGTTAAACGGCAGATGAAATTTCATGAGGCACAGAGTTCTCCGCCATTTACTCTCTATGAGAAATAAATAAGCTTGATAATGGGATATGGGGATTAATGCAAACCAGGCCTGCAGTATACCTTGAACATTCTGAAGAGGGAGTTTGCACATGAGCACATTTGTGGGATGAGAACAAAGTGAAGTAAAGCAAGAAATACTGCAGGCTGTGGGTGTCCTGGCTGCTCCGCTGGCTAACGTGCCCACCATTTAATGTGAGAGTTGTATCGGGTCCCTGAGTTTGGTCACGTCATGCCTTCCCTGTCTCTGGCCGTGTCTCCTGTGTCTTTATACTTCGAGGCGTCTACGGTTCCTTCCAGAACTGTAAAAAAGCTGGACACCGTTGGTCTGCTCTGGGTGTGTGTATCACAGCTGGAGGAGTCTGAGAACTCTTCAGGACCTGTACGGACATTATTATCATTATTTATCGTTAATCAAACAAACCAGATTCATTAATGTTATTTAATGTTGGCTACAGAGTGGCCCCCCTCCCCTCCCCAATAATTTTCATACAGGCCCCAAACTACTACTTTTATTAGGCACATTTGAATACAATATGTTCTCCTTCAAGGAACCTTAAGAAACAACTTTTGACATTACTTGGTTTGAATGTACCTCAGCTTTATTTCCACATACTGCCCCCCTCCCCCTTTAAACCCCCCTCTAAACCAGCTCATGCTTATTTCTCTTGATCCCTGCGAGCCAGCTCCATGTGTATTCGTGTGTGTGTGTGTGAGTCTTGGAACAAGCTGTGATCTCTGTTTATCGTTCTTGTTCTTCCCACTTCCTGGTCGGGGGGGTTGCACAGTAATAAAAGTTTTAAGGTAAGATCACGTGTGCTGGAGACAGTCTGGGTCGAGCTAACCTTAACATGGACGTTTCCTCACAAAAGACTGGAACACAGTCCACGGGAACAGTGCTGTTTTCTCAGTGTGGTGCAGGAGACAACCAGGACTGTTTCCGCAGATGTCAAAGGTCATGACATGAGCTGCACTGGCACAAAGAGATGTAGTGAGGTGAGGGGAAAGGGAGGGAGCTGAATATGTGAAACCGTGCTGTTTGGAGCAGATGTGAGAAAGGAGGAGGAGAAGGAGAAGAAGTGGAGATGGAGGGGGAGGTAGGGGGGAGTCCGTGCCACACAAGTTGCCCCTGGGGCCTGAGTGGTCGCGTTGGCAGGAAGAGGGAGGGAGGAAGCAGAGAGGAGGGGGATATGTGTGTGTGTTTATGTGTGGGGATCTTTTTGTGTGCTCGTGTGTGTGTGTGTGTGGGGATGGGGGGGCTGGGGAGGGGTTGGCTGTCGAGGGCAGCTCCTGGTGCCACGTTTGCATCACAGAACTGTAATTCCTTTCAGTGCTGAGCAAAGCAGAGCTAACACTGAGGCTGCTTCTCTTTTTTATTAACCCTTTTTGACCAGTTACTGCTCCTCTGACGCCTACAGAGCGACACCATAACAACAGCGTGCAGATTATACTAATGTATTCATTTACTTCTTATATACTCTGTTTGGATCTTCTCAGAAATTACCTTTGTGAGGCACTGTAGTTAAAAAGTTAAACGTTAAAATGACAACAGACGCTTGCAGTTCAGCTGTAGCTAGCTAATTTGCACCAACTTCTAAAGTTCGCAGAAAACTTTCTATATGCTGCTTGGCTTTGGAAGTATGCTAGGTTACTGCTTCATCTCTAAGCTGGTTAGCTGAGCATGTTAATATTTAATCCTACAAATGCTTTAAATCAGCGTATTGCTCCGACCGCTCGTTGCCTAGTTACGGTTGCTAAGCTATGATGGGACAATCAGCTCCCTCCGATTTCAAGATGATAAACTGCAGCTCACATATTGTGTGTAATGTAGAGACAAGTAAACAAAGTTCAAGTGTCAAAAGTGTGTTGTACATAGGCCTATAGTTTAGTGTAATTACATTTGCTAAAAAAAACAAAAAACCTTGATGTTGTCAGATCACTAATTTTCCTGTCAATAGAACACAAAAACCACAGGTCTCAGCATCGTTCAAAGCAAACCAACCACCAAGCTGTTGTCTGCATCTCTGCCCGGTAATGACACTGTTTGTGCATCCTCATAAGATGAGGATTGCACGACATCAAGTCTAATTTGACCCATGCAGACGCGTCGACAGACATGTCTGTAATTGTGTCTATTTTTCATCTTTTTGTTTTTGACTGTACTTCTACATTGTGGAGGATAACATGTGGCATCGCAGCTGAAGCGTCTTGGCACGCAAAAAGATTCTGATGTATCTGGTAATAGAGTTAAAACTAAAATGAAGCATGGCATGCATTTTAGTAAACTACTATGTGACAGAAGCAGGGCCTGTTGACAAAATGACAATACATGATCAATACAGTGATACATTCAGAGCCAAAGTTAAAACCACCAGCACCAAACTGAGCATGGGCTTGTGGGAAAATAAATGCTGAAACCAATCTCAAATTAAATATCAGTATGAAACAAATAAGTTCCCACCACAAAAAGTGGTGGGAACTGTAAGATTGTCACAAACCCACTGTTCACACACACACACACACACACACTGTCTACAGCAGTGTCAATCAGTCATATCAAATCAATTATGTATAAATGCGATAATTTGGAGATTGGTGGTTTTTGAATGTCTTTGTGCTTCAGCATTTCCCTTAAAACAGCTGTAAAGCTTGTAAAGGCAGTTTACAAATGAAAGGAGGGATGACAGGAAATGACAGGACGTCTTCATTGTCACACCCTTCATATTACACGTGTGCAAAATGTATTTAATAATCATTAATATGATTAATAATTAATAAAAAAATTAATGCAATCAGTAATCAATAATTCCACCAAAATATTACAACATAATACAGTAAGTGAACAATTTATATGGTTTCATGGAAAAAAAGAGGCAACATTATGAACACAAAAATGAAGCTGTCACTAGCCTTTATTAGATTAAAAAACCTTCAGAGTTAAATGTGCAGACCCAAGAATGCATGACAAGTTTTCCCCCCATGAGCAGCAGTGCATAGAGGATCAGAAAGAGTGAATATGCTCATATAAACTCAGCTTTAACTGCAAAAAAACCACCAGTGTGCTTACAGGACAGCTTTCCATCTTTCCAGCCTGTTGTTTGCACTCACACCAGTTGCCCTGGATACCAGAGGCATCAAAATACAGGCACAATGACAAATACCAGCATCTGTGTGTGTGTGTGTGTGTGTGTGTGTGTGTGTGTGTGTGTGTGTGTTGGGTCAGTGAGGTTCAGTCTGGGCGGTAATGTGAGACCAAGATGAAACACACAGCCATCAGCACATTCCTATGGGCCTCGGTTTTCCTCGGCTCGGAGAGAGAGAAAGAAAGAAAGAAAGAAAAAAAGAAAGAGAAAATGGATGGGAAGTCAGAGAGACAGGAATATTACAGAGAGAGAAAACCAAGCTGCAGTAAACATATCAGCAACTATAAATGATGCAGTTGCCTTCAGGGCCCTTTGCTAACAATGATAATCATACAGCAGTAACCCTTCCACCTCTCAGTATGTAAAGGTCTGCATAGTGCTGTACTCTTTACATAATGGTGAGCAATATGGAGGCACAAATCTGCCTTCAGCCTGGCCTGCTTCATGATGGTGGCTGACGGAGGAATTTACTTCCCACAAATATTGTCTGAATATCTGTGAACCAGACCAGAAACAGAGAGCTGGCTAGAAATGATTGTTGTGATGTGGCTGCGCAGCCATTTAATATCCACTTGGCTGGGCTTTTGTTTTGTTAGAATAATTCAGGCTACAGACAACAAAAAATAATTCACAGTCTGCCATTCAAGCTGCTGGCTGCCTTTATTCTATCTAGGGGACGGAGTTTAGCCACGACATCAAGTCTTAGGACAGCAGGAAGGTGTGCTCATCACTTTGTTTTTAATTATAACGACAGCCTGTTGTAGCTTCACCATTTTTTTTTTACCAAATGCTTGTGCTTGGCATTCTTCAGACCTCCATAAAGTGGATGAAATACATTGTAAAATGCCTAATTCATCATATAACATGTACGTTCCCATGCAGTCAGCAAACTAGTGTGCATCACTGGCAAGTACACATATTCTGCTGCTATCCAGACGGTAAATGGCATCACAGAGGCAGAAGAAAGCCCTCCATCAATCATTCCTCCACATGACTCAACACAATACACAGTCCAGCTGTGGAATCATATCCATTTACTTTAAGGGAAACTTTGCGATACTTTATGTGGATGTTAAATCAGTGTTGGTGGGAAACGTAGTCAACTAAAGACATACAGTGGGGCAAAAAAGTATTTAGTCAGCCACCAATTGTGCAAGTTCTCCCACTTAAAAAGATGAGAGGCCTGTAATTTTCATCATAGGTACACTTCAACTATGAGAGACAGAATGAGAAAAAAATCCAGAAAATCACATTGTCTGATTTTTAAAGAATTTATTTGCAAATTATGGTGGAAAATAAGTATTTGGTCAATAACAAAAGTTCATCTCAATACTTTGTTATATACCCTTTGTTGGCAATGACAGAGGTCAAACGTTTTCTGTAAGTCTTCACAAGGTTTTCACACACTGTTGCTGGTATTTTGGCCCATTCCTCCATGCAGATCTCCTCTAGAGCAGTGATGTTTTGGGGCTGTCGCTGGGCAACACGGACTTTCAACTCCCTCCAAAGATTTTCTATGGGGTTGAGATCTGGAGACTGGCTAGGCCACTCCAGGACCTTGAAATGCTTCTTACGAAGCCACTCCTTCGTTGCCCGGGCGGTGTGTTTGGGGTCATTGTCATGCTGAAAGACCCGGCCACGCTTCATCTTCAATGCCCTTGCTGACGGAAGGAGGTTTTCACTCAAAACCTCACAATACATGGCCCCATTCATTCTTTCCTTTACACGGAACGGTCGTCCTGGTCCCTTTGCAGAAAAACAGCCCCAAAGCATGATGTTTCCAGCCCCATGCTTCACAGTAGGTATGGTGTTCTTTGGATGCAACTCAGCATTCTTTCTCCTCCAAACACGACAAGTTGAGTTTTTACCAAAAAGTTCTATTTTGGTTTCATCTGACCATATGACATTCTCCCGATCCTCTTCTGGATCATCCAAATGTTCTCTAGCAAACTTCAGACGGGCCTGGATATGTACTGGCTTAAGCAGGGGTGTAGTGTGTTACTGATGGTAGCCTTTGTTACTTTGGTCCCAGCTCTCTGCAGGTCATTCACTAGGTCCCCCCGTGTGGTTCTGGGATTTTTGCTCACCGTTCTTGTTATCATTTTGACCCCACGGGGTGAGATCTTGCGTGGAGCCCCAGATGGAGGGAGATTATCAGTGGTCTTGTATGTCTTCCATTTTCTAATAATTGCTCCCACAGTTGATTTCTTCACACCAAGCTGCTTACCTATTGCAGATTCAGTCTTCCCAGCCTGGTGCAGGTCTACAATTTTGTTTCTGGTGTCCTTTGACAGCTCTTTGGTCTTGGCCATAGTGGAGTTTGGAGTGTGACTGTTTGAGGTTGTGGACAGGTGTCTTTTATACTGATAACGAGTTCAAACAGGTGCCATTAATACAGGTAACGAGTGGAGGACAGAGGAGCCTCTTAAAGAAGAAGTTACAGGTCTGTGAGAGCCAGAAATCTTGTTTGTTTGTAGGTGACCAAATACTTATTTTACCAAGGAATTTACTAATTAATTCATTAAAAATCCTACAATGTGATTTCCTGGATTCTTTCCCCCCATTCTGTCTCTCATAATTGAAGTGTACCTATGATGAAAATTACAGGCCTCTCTCATCTTTTTAAGTAGGAGAACTTGCACAATTGGTGGCTGACTAAATACTTTTTTGCCCCACTGTAAATACTACATCAGTGTGTGCTATCTTGAAACTGTTGTACTTCCTGGTCACCAGCACTGTCATTTGAGTCATCGGTGACCAGGAAGAACTACAGGCTCTGTCAGCCCGGTTAACCTGCCCGTTCTGCTGCAGTGAATCCAACATGGACGGTTTTTGTTCAGTCTTGTTTTTGTCATTTTCAAGCTGTCTGTAGCTGACGCTAAACCAAAGGAGAAAAGATTTGGCGGCTGGGAGTCAGAAACTCGCGCCCAATGCATCATAGTAAACGTAGGCACTGCCAAGGCTCTGCGAGCAGGTGAATTCTCAGTCAATATAGCCACACTGAGGTATTTATTTCTTCAAAGGGCTTACCGTCGACACTTATTGGACATTAAAATAAAAAGTGCATAAGTTTCCCTTTAACAGCTCAACATATCTTACTATTAAATTGTCCGAGCGCTTGAATTCATTAAATCATTATTGCTTTAAATTCCTTCTTTTAAAAAGTTTCAAAACTTTTACAGTTGAAGCTTGATGTGTCACAATGTACGCTACGCACGTACACCTCATTCCTCCACGAATAATCTGTCTATAACAATCTGAGATGTCACAAATGGTGAACGAGTGAATGCACGCAATGCTTTTAACACATTTTCAGAGGAGCTCAGGGAGTATGTGATGAGCAATGACAGCTTGAAAGTGATTCAATGTGTGGCCTCAATATACTGGCACTAAAAATTCCTATTTATAGAGACAGTTTAGGTTACAACAGAAATGAAGCAGCCAGCAGCAATGGACATCATCATGGTTCTGTATTTTCAAGGGTTTTTACCAGTGTAGGACGTGACCGTGTACATTTTGTATACTTTTGTATACTATTTAGTAAGTATTTCATTACAAAACCTGCATTTTTAATCTTTTATCACATGCTTTGTGAGACTGACTTTGATGTTTTTGTTAATCTGAATTTTTACAACTCATTGCAGTGTCTTTTGGTAACCACTGGTAACCACTGGTAACCACTGGTAACCATGCGAACATCCATTCTTTCATCTCTGTCATTTCAGGTCGTTATGGCGCCATTTCAGAAAACTGCAGTTATGAACAGGATGTGTGTTTTTGTACTGCAGCAAATGCAGTCTTTTGGGTGTGTTACACAGACGGGTTCTTCTGGTACACCATGTAAAAATATTGACTAACTTCACACTCACATAATGCTAACATTCACTGAGGCAGGATAAAGATGGAGAGGAAGCTGGTGTTGGTGAAGGCGATGGGGCAGAGAGTCACGGCTGCTTTTATTCGTGCTCGTCTCTTTGGAGGAGCGACTGCCTCATTTTCTCCATTCTTTTCTCCATTTTTCTGATTCAGCCCACCCCTTTCAACATCCCACATCCTTCGCTCCTCTGCATGCAGAGGGGAAAAAACGCAGACTCTACAGTAATTACCCAGCTGGAACTGCTCACGGGGGCTATTCTGGTATTAAATTCATTACCAACCAGAGAAACGGATTTTGAGTAAGTGTGTTTTTATACACATTAGGTTATGAACGCGACACCTCAGCTGTTGGCTACAGAGTGGCCTCCTACGTGATGGAATGGGTGCTCAGATACACTTGAATCCAGGTCCAACAGCGACATTATTTCCGACCTCCTTGCTGGCTCTTGACTATTTGGGAGGTGGAGGTCAAAAGGTTAGCATTAAGCTTGTGACCGGAAGGTAGCCAGTGGTGAGCCCAGGACAGCGGTGGAAAGAAGTATCTGGGGAAGTTCAACGGAAAGCACCCTGCCCTCCGGCAGAAAAGAGGATTAAAGGACAAGGGAAAATTTGTCTAAAGCGAGACCACTTTTCTGATTCTCTCTTCCATAACAGGCTGGCTGGGAATAAATGCCTGAGTCTGCCCCCCCCCTCATCCCCAGCTCTCCTATGTCCCAGGCCGCGTGCTATACTCCGACTCCCCAGACCTGCCATCCTCCAGCTGTCCACCAGATGCCCTCGGACCTTCTCTCCTCTCCCCCTCACCCCGCTGCCCCACCCGTCCACACGCCTGCTCCCACTTCTCGTCAGCTCTGCACTTACCTGGCCTCCTCCGCCCATTCGCTCACCTGTTTCTACTTTCCCTCATCAGCCCTCCAGTACTTAAACTCATCATCGTATTGCTTTTCTAACACAAAAATACAATTTCAACAAGTGCAATAAATCATCACGTTACATTACTGCGCTCATACAGTATGTGGCAACAATACGACACTGATCATGCACACAAGGCTGATCAAGCAAAGCAATAAGGGAACAATCCCTGTCAATAACCAGTATTACTACAAGTTCTGCATCTTTGACCTTCTACACGTTTGTTGCCTCCTGTTGTTTGGAATACCCTTCCTGGTTTTGACCCTTGCCTGGCTCACTTACTCCATAAGACTTGCTACCTCACATTTTAGGAATTAAACCATTGCGGTTCTGCCATGTCGTTTGTATTTGGGTCCTGTTCCCTGTATTACTGCTTGCGCCAGCCGTGACAGGACCTCGTTACTGGTGCAGGATATTTGTGTCTCAGATTAACTTTACAAGCCAACGAATTCAGTTTTTTACTCATCTTGTTTTGGGTTACCTCACATGCACCTGTTCGCCAACAGTCGCTGACCTACACATTGATACATTAAGCAACATTAGCAGTGATTTGGAGTTGTGTTGGCGGATCGAAGTCCTGGGCTCCCTCTCCTTTTAGCCCTATTTTGCTCTCCTAGGATCTTGACGGGAATATCTGGGAATATCTGGTACTTTAGCCACCACATGCTTCACTATGTTCACTGGAGAGTTGCTAACTTTGTCAGGACAGAACCAAAAACAACAAAGCTGAAAGATGCTAAAATGGTTTTGGTGATTGTTGATGGTAATTATTAACGTATGTAACACTTAAAGATGGCCATATTTTCATACAGGAAGCCAAACATGAAAAATCCAGTTTAGTTTACTGATCAGTTTGAGTCATTTCGATCATTTGATCCACTGTTAACATAAAACATAAATATTGCAGCGAATCAGTCTGCTGGCTCAGACTGACGTTCATGACATTTAAACAGCACACTAACATTTTTTGTTAGTCTGCTTATGACCTCGATAAACCTCATACTTGTAGGACCTTAAAACGGTTACAGGCAAGTTTCTGTTTACTTTACTGGATGAAGATCCAATTAGTGTCCAAGTGAACACTTCTGTGGTACAGGTGTTACTGATCACAGTAACGATGGCTCATTTTTCCCACTGTGACGTGTCAATATGTCTTCCATTAAAAAGGCTGACTTGTGCCGTCATTTCCTTCCCTGCAATCAAAAATATGATCTGCTTAGATGTCTTTCAAACACAGGTGCAGCTCATCACAATAATCATGTCTTCTTCACATTCCACTTGCAGGATCCTGCTGCACTTTGCATCCTGGCTCATTTTCAGGGTTTGTGGAGTCTAATTAAACAGTTTATCATTAGTCACACCTGTGCTTTTTCCTGCTATGATGTGTTAAAATGTGTTCAAAGGCTTATTTTAGACAACTCAGCTGCAGGCCAAAAGGCAGGTAAATCTGGGTTTATGAGGGAGGCCAAAGTGTGTGTGTGTGTGTGTGTGTGTGTGTGTGGTATACAGGCCTAACTATGAATGGTACAGTTATCCACTGCCCAAACCTGCAGGGGTGGAGCTGCTAAAGGGAAGTTACACTGTACAGGCGAGACACTGACTCCTGTATTACACATGGGTCCACAAGTAGAAATAACACACACAAACTCCCTGGTAGAAGCTTGGAATTCAACCTTTATTGATACTGTTTTTAAAAAAAAAAAAAAAAAAAATTTGTCAACCAAAACGAGAAAATCATATACGTCTTTCATATTTGCTTCAGTACTGCTGTTTATACGTATAAAAAAACCACTGATTAACATAATGTATCATCATCTCAGCTGGGAATGACACCGAGCTCTGGGCTGGCAGCGAATGTTCCCCTTCAAATGCTGATCCTGCATCAATGCTGCATTTATTCTGAAATCCTTTCTTGGAGAGAACAGAATTAGCACATTGTACGAAACTAAACCTCTTAAGTCTCCCAAACAATAAATCTTTGAAAAGTTAGAAGTTCAGCAACTTTGTGCAGTAAGAAGTGGAACATGTACCGGCCGCATCTGTATATTCTCATCACAGCCGAGAGATAAAACAAGGAAATGCACACTGCTGAGTCCACAGTAATAATACGCTTCTATCCAGGCTTTCAAATCAGATCAACTGCTAGAAAAATGTCTAATTTGTTTAATTATGAGTCAAACTAAAAGGCCTTTTCAGTGAAATAAAAAGATCTTGTGGATAGTTGGACACAACGTATGCACCTTTTTCCTTAAGCTCAGCTTTAAGGCACCCAGACGATTACGGACGTTTGTAGAAACACAACGGTACACGACATAACTGAACGACGTACATCAGAGTGAAAGTATAAAAAAAAAAAATCAAACAAGAAGAAAATTCCAGAAGGCACTGGATGTGAAAGGAATACCAGCATCTGTCAACCTCATTTTTTTTACACTCACAATCGTGTAGTCCTGTTGTTTCTTGTTAATTTCTAGAATTTAGCCTGCAGTCACTGCTAACGGCCTGCAAGCACAATGTGCTCCGAGATTTAAACAAATCTGAATTTGTTTAAAAACTTAATAAAGTTTTTTTTTTTTATTCACACAGCAGAAAATGTGTCTCGATCATGTTCAATTTTAAATATTTCTCTCTGTAGCTGGGGGGGTTAAGAAACGCTGGTAAACCTTGTGTGACTTTTAGCTGGCTAGCTGTTGTTTCTAAATTCTGCGCACAGTGTCCGTCTTGGTGGTTGGACACCTTGTCGATATTCAAGTACTCTCCTCTATTTCTCTCGGGGAGTAAAATAAATTAGATGCTCTTTGAACTGCCCTGCAGTTGCAATGTGACCGGTGATGATAAAACTGAAGACATAAAACACACATATTGGTATCAAAGTACAGTATCAGGATTGTGTATAAAAAAAAAAAAAAAAAAAAATGTGAGGAGAGATGTTAACCTGATTTCTGGTTGCTCGATTTCATGAGTTTCAATGTCTGAATAACAACAACAAATACATACTGTAGTTGCCCAGCAGTCTATGTGCGCAGATACCATCAAAAAAACAAAAGAAACAAAAAATATATATTGCTGTATTCTAAATTCAACTACATGAAAAGGTGGTTAAGGACAAAATCCGAAGCCTCAAAGATAACAACCAACGTAACATTCAAAAAAAGCATCTCAAACACACTGTAAAAACACCTTCCATATAACATCTGTACACTTCCCTGTCACTGAATGGTATGAAACTGGGCCACAGAATCACGTAACTGGCTGTGTTCAGAATCGCATACTAATGTTACTTATAAAAAGCATGATGTAAAACAGAGAATGTGCCATGCGCTCACTGGACAGACTCAACCCTCCCGAAATGCATTACGTCTCCAATGGCGGACTGCGGGACAGGTTGGTCTAGCGCCACGGTGTGGCTGGTGAGATATAAATAATTAGGAATGATGTCGAGTAAAGGAGAAGCTACGAAGGTCACGCATATATATCCAATGTGAAAAACAATTTAACACTAAAATATTCAATAATTTTAATTTGCCTTTAAATAATGGTGGAAAACATTACATTGAGTGGATGAGGTCACAAAGACGTACTACTGTAGCACACATACTTAATCGTTCATTTAGTAATCAGCATGTTAGTATGCGATTTGGAACACAGCCACTGGATCATTTCTGTATTAAAGGGCTGAAGTTTGTTGGGTTAGCATGTTCATGGATGAAAGAAACATCACAAAGAGGTGAAGAAAAAAATCACTTTGGCACTGAAAACAAGAACCCGAAATGATTTTTTTTTTTTTTAGTAAATCAGATGTGTTTCATCTTAGTTACTCAACACCACTAACACCACATGAACGACTGAAATGCCTTTGAAATCTAGTTCTCAAAACCTCTGATTCATCATTCAACATCACAGCAATGGAGAAATAAGCCAATCGAAGTTTGAAGCTCGGATCTTCATGTACAACCTACTTTTCACCTTGACTCCTGACGACAATGGCCTAACTCAGTAGTTGACAGAGACAACAAAGAAATTTCATCCATTGCAGTATTCTTCTGTGGACTTCCTGTCCCTACATGCTTTGCTGTCCAGCAACAATCCTCCCTGATCTCACAAACACTGACACTAAGTAAAAAACTTCCCCAAATCACCCCGTTTACCCCCCTGCATGGGACTGAATGTCAAATCAAGTCATTTCTCTCGCTCATTGGCAAATAATCTGCAGAAAATGACCTTTTCCAATTTTGACACAGAGAGCATCGAGGCTAGCAAACTTTCAGGTTTCATAATGGGGTCACTGGCACTCCTCATCTGCTTCCTCTGGAATACATGACGCTAGGTAGCAGCATGTTTGACTTGTCAGTCTTTCCCACACAGGAGGAGCACAGGATGACTGGGCCTGGAAATACTGCTGATGTTTGGTTTATAGCAGGAGCATCTTTGGCAGCGAGGACCACATCCTTCAAACTGAAGGAACTGGTCGACAGAGCGGTAAGTCTGTGATATCAAAGCGAGTGCGTTGGGGTGGGGGTGGGGTAGGTGGACGGGGTTTGTCTGTGTGATTCAGGGTCGAAGGGTGGGAGGGGGACGCGACGGCGGTGGACAGGGAAGCCCCGGGGGCGTGCGGGCTGGTGGCGGCCCCGGTGGCACCTGGCCCGATGGGGGTGATCTGGCGGGAGGGCTGGTCTGGGTGGGAGAGGAGGAGTTGGTTTGGGCCACGGGGCGGTAGTCCGGTGGTGGGGGCGAGGGGGTGTGGATCGGGGTGCGAGGTTGGGCCTTGGCCGCCGCTGACTCGTCTTTCACTCGTGTGAAGTTGATGCATCGACCCTGAAGGGAAGAAAAGAGATGTGAGACATTAAATTAAATTCAAGTCAGAACCAAAATGAGAGTTTGGCTTGTGACATTCCCATCAGCCTCAGCTGTGCTTTGGGCTAAAGTAGGTCGACCACATGGTCACCGTACAGTCACTGTTTGTGTCACTGTGTGTGTGTGTGTGTGTGTGTGTGTGTGTAGCCAGCTGGTGTTCCAGATTACACTTAAATCCGTCCCAACTCCAAATGATCCTGGTAAGTCCAATGTTCTGTCCCGACAACTCGCTTACTAAAGTTCCCTCATACTCATGATGAGACCATATGGAGGAAAAAGAAAAGATGGGGAGGGGTTTCGGTTAGAGGTGTGCGTGTGTGTGTGTGTGTGTGTGTGTGTGCGCGCGTGTGTAGAGGTAAAAGGTAGTATTGGAGTTAGAACATTTTAACAGCGTAAGGTTTACACACTTATCAGACTGTAAAACGAATGAATTTGTTCCGGCTGAAATCTTATTTCACTCCTGAACTTCTCGTAAAATATTACACGAACCACGAGCCTCGCCCGAGTTCACAGAGGTCGCTGTTGCCATAGTAACTCGACCCGCTCCACTGCTGCATGTGGTTGGCAGCCGCAGCGCGCTGAAGTAATGTTAATCTGCTAATAACCAGTATGGTTGATTGGAGCTACAGGAGCGGAGTGGAAAATGTGGAAACTGGGATTGATGTCACTTACAAAGCTGCGTGGAATGAGCCCATTCCACCTTAAAAAAAAAAACATACATGCAAAGTGTTGTACCATGTTCTTAAATGTATTTTTCAATAGTGAAAAGCCTATGGAGAAAATGAATGAATGAACACGGCGAGGAAAAACACATTCTGGACGTACACTGGTAACATGTAGTGTGGCGTAGTGAATAGTAGCAGTGGTGTAGAACACAAAAACTACAGAATTAAAGTATAGTGAGTGAAAGTCAGACAGGGGGAGAGAAGTTATTTAGCGATAAAGATAGAAAACCATACCAGAAAGAAGGAAATGATAATAAACCTCATTGAATTGACTCTCTAATATCCCCTGTAACCTTTTGCCCTCTGCTCCAGCCAGCAGCTCCCGTCCTCCTCCATTTAGATACATCTACCGCAGACTCTTCTCTAACACACACATAGTCACTCAGAGGCAACATTTGGTGCAAAGTCTAAATGAAAACGGTCACAAAGGACACATGCCATGCATCCCGACTGGGAAATTAGCTGCTGTGAGCACAAACAAAAAGTTAAATAAACAGTAGAAAAAAAAACAAGAATGTAGCAGCGACCACCGGTTTCTGGTCTGTCGCCACTTATCCAGTCTGGCATTCCTAGACATCGATAAAAAAAGCCGTAGTCAGGGTCCTCTCACATTCTCAAACTGTTTTCCTGCCTCACTGAGGAGACGTGTAGAGGCCGCTCTCTTTGGGGAAACATACACAAATGCTCTTAACTAGTGCTGCACTTTGGCCCCCGCCTTACTCATTTGTTTCTTGTTGTTTTGTTTTCTTTACAGATTACAGCCGCTTTGGGAGATTTAGCTGAACCGTAGCCGGGTGTCATAAATTCTCATTTCGTTCCACAGGACAACTTTAATTAGAAGCAACCGTATGTAAAGGGGAACGCCTTCCTGCTCATACTAAGGAGCTGAGCTGGAAATGGTTTCTTGCTACAGTGTGGTAACCTTCATTGTCATCACAGTGAGAAAAAAAAAATGATATGAAAAACATAAATGAACCAAAAAAAGATGCCTAAAGTTACTGGAAAAATATGTGGACTTTTGTGGTGAAAGGTTTCATTGTAAGCAGATTTTGATTAATAGTAACACAGTTACAGCACACATTCTTAAAAGAAAAAAAATGGAAGCTAAAAGCTAAAACTGGAAACAGCTAGTCCTCACTGCAGGTTTCAAACCCTCTCGAAACGCAGAGAGACGTTTTTTAGCTAACCCAGCTTCGCCTCATGTGCATCCTTCTGTTAGCGCCCAGCTGCGGTTTGAATCTATGGACATTTTCCTGGATTAAAGCAAGCCACACTCGCTCGTTCTTTCACGCTGACCTCCTCCACTGTCTACAGTCTTACCAAGGTCATAAAATTGTCTAGGCCTGGCAAAGTGTGTGTGTGTGTGTGTGTGTGTAAGACATGGTCGGTCAGTTGGTGGAGACAGCCCTGGCAGTCGTCTGCCTAAGGTATTACCTCATGTCCTTAGGCCAGCTAAATGCTTCCCAGGGGAGGCTTGTGTTTATGAGAGAGAGGGAGAGAGAGAGAGAGAGACTGCTCATACTGTACAATCTGACGTCAGTGGATGTGGTTTGGTGACACACACACACACACACACACACACACTCTTAATGGCTGACTCAAATGTAGATAACTTAATCCTTGTGAGCGTAACGCTGGTGTAGCACTCGTGAATTATGTGGTAACTATGTATGTCTATATACATACATACAGTAAACACACACACATGCATAAAATGCATAAAAGCACACACACACACACACACACACAGCAATGTGAATCAGTCATAGCCTTCACTGGAAGATTCGGTTGGCCTCAGTGTCACTCCGGGTTTTACTAAGCAAACATGAAGCAGGGTTACTGGGTCTGTTTTAGGCAGAACGGAAAAGTGTGTGTGTGTGTGTGTGTGTGTGTGTGTGTACAGTAGATACAGTATAGAACTGACTACTTTACTGTTTACCCTGCTTTCAGGTGAGTCACACAGATAAAGTGACGGTGCTCTGAGTGCAGGAGAGATGAAGGTCATGACTGCACTGTGCAGGACTGTACCCCGCTGGTCTCAACGGTGACATTCAGTAATCGGCACAGCGACGAAGAAAACACCATGGCAACGCAATGACCAATCAAGAAAGCAGACTGAGCTCGGCCAACTTGGCCGCATGTGAAGAGGGAGTGTTCCTATTCATTTGAAAGGCTGCCAGCTTTGGATGGTCAGACTTTGCTGTAGCAGGGGCTATATTATGGTCTGGACTGTGTCAAATAGTTTCTCAGGTAACACTTAAACCAGGGAGAGAGGTGTCCCGCACTCGTTTCCACTCGTTCCCCTTTGAAATAAAACATTACCGGCCCGCTGGCCTGGGAGATGTTTCTGCCGCTTCGTTACAAACCGCTAATGACTTGACGAGGCGACATCATTTGAGTGGAAAGAGGCACGATTTCTTCTGCAAAATAATCATTGCATCATGCAGAGCTTATGTACGCAGCCATCGCTAAAAGCTTCCCTGGAAAAGAAAAATGTGTTGACTAAGGAAATCAAATCCAAAATCTTTATTTTAACCTCACTGCCAGTTTTCTTTTGGTAGAGATGGAATCGTGATCTGACGGCGACTGTTCTTCGTCTCAGGGAAACGCACATGTTTGTGAATCCAAGAAAACTCTTAAAGGTGGAATTCCCGTTAAAAAAGATGATTGGAAATTTTCCGCTAATAAGGCATGATTTTAACTAACGCTGAGACGGGGCCTGATCAGCGGGAGATTTGTCCGAGAGAGGGGAGAGAAGGAAAGGGGAGGAAACAAGTGATAATAAAAGAACACAATAAAACATTAAAACTGCTGAATGTGTCGGAGGGATTTAAAACATCCCCAGAGAGATTTCTGGTCTCAGTGACCTCTCCTCTCCACATTTTTCACACAAAGGTTTGAAACATGTGGCTGATCTGAGGAGGATTTTTACCAGCTCGCACACACGAACGCATCACTCTCCCATCGGGCGACGGGGATGTGTCTGGGTGCGAGCTGCGGTTCTGCTCTCTATCAGATTTATGGAGTCTAATGTGAAGCAGGTGTGAGAGTGAGGCTGGCTAAACGGTGGAGACGGGCCAACAGAGGTGTTAGCCAGCACAGAAACACCAGGAGTGAATGAGACGGAGAGACAGATGGAGGGAGGGAGGGAGGACGGGATGAGTAATGCGTACAGATGACTGAAGCATTTTCAGACTGCAGACACACCAGAAGACTTTTAAAACTCTGCCAGTTTGGAACATAACGTCGGGCTTCACAGGCTTTAGTCTGACCAAAGGACAGATTATCACCCACTTGGATATATATATGAAATTCTCCTTCTGATATAAAAAAACGACACAACCTTGACGTTTACGAGCTCCAGCACGAATGTAATGTATTCATATGCATATTACTAAAACTGCTCCACATATGCAGGCTAAACCCTTCCCATGTCCAATCAGAGCTTAGGAACTGTGGGGCTGCATCAGTGTATTGTGTATCAGTGAAGTCGATACAACCCAGCAGAAAAATTCACAACTTTACATCAGTTATGGATAAAAGCCGAGTCAGTTGATCAGTCAGCTGGTGGTTGATCAGTGTACTTGCCAACCTCCAGGATCTGGGGGTCTGGGTTGTTAATTTCAGAAACTGTTCTAATGCATTCTAGTGAATCTATGGAGTTAAGGAGTAAACATTTATATGAGAGTATTGAAGGTGGTTGTTGGACAGATGTAGCGGACACTGTGGTGTTATCAGAAGTCAGCCATGGCTGTGTGACCATGCGCACACTCCATTAGAACTGACACATATCAAATGTCTTCTTCACATGCGTGAGAAAACAGATGCGTGAAAAAAGTGTCAACTGTGTGAGTTCCAGCCCTGATATGTCAGTGGTAAAATCACTGTTCGTCAGCTAGAAATGAGAGGCCAGCTTCGGTCTGACCATCTGTGTGGGTGAAGTCACTGTTTCAAGGATTACTAAAGTAATAGATCTGCCACCAGCGTCGTACTTTCATTGTACCTTCCAGGAAAAATGGTCAAATTTCACATCAATTTTCGTATTATTGTGGGCGTTACTTTTAATCCCCTGTGAACTCAAAGTCTCAAAAAGAAAAGACATGAAACGAATAAAATAGGAACAGCTGAATGAAGCTGGAAAGAAATGGTGAGAGAGAGCGAGTGAAGAAAGAAGAGTGCAGCACAGCTGTGGGTCATCACAGGTGTAAAACGCTACAGGAGGGAGGAACTGGAGGCAGAAAAAATGTGGCGCAGGGGAAGTGAATGTGAATGGGCGTGGGCAAAAGCATTTGATGAAATGAAATATTTCCACGGTGCCCCGCTGAGGTACTCACATGATCCCCAGGCTGGGGTCTCATCAGGGAGACCTGGTCGTACCCGCGGCGAAACAGAGCCCAGATAGCATCCAGTTTACCCTGAACGGGACAGAGGAGAGGGAGAGGTTCAACAGCTGGTCACATCTGGACGCCAAACTCGCCCACACCGCGATCCATAACTTAATAAAACCCTATTAATACTGATTCCTCTGTATCAGCAGACATTGAGCCTCTGCTGTGCTGCTTCAAAGCCAACAGTCTGCAGGTTTTTAATCCCAAACAAACACTACAGCAGCTGATTCCACTGATTAGTTCCTTCCTCTCTGGTTGAAGCAGCGCTGATGAGTCACTTGGTCATATTTTGGTTCAGGCCTGATTAACTGAGCACACGTGAAGTTTTATTCCCAGTGGATCAGTTTCTGACTGCTGTTGGACTGAAGCAGTTAACAGGGTTTTTCTTTTAATAAATACAACGATCAGTCAGGGGAAAAAAAGGTCTAAATCTGGTGTTAAGTAGATTAAGAGGGGAATTCTTCTTCCTTTTATCAGGCACAAGACGCTGCTGTTGTGACGCATTCGATAGGATCAAAAAATTGCCCCTGAGTCTGAGGAAGGAAGTCGATCCTTACACTAACCACGGCTAATAAAGGCTCTCCAGGAGCAGGAATACAGAACCTAGTAGGGACCAACGACAACCCAACACACAGTGACTAGTTAGAGAGTAAATTCACCTTTTCCTTACACTGACTGTGGTGTATGAATCACTGCAGTGCTGTTTGTAGGCCCCTGTCATGTTCAAAATCAAGCTGCTGCAGACAGCAGTACCTGCTGCTACTGTATGAAAGGCCAGTGTTGCTGCACAGAGCCGTATTGTAGCGTACGATTAAAGCTCAAACAGCACTGACGCCAAGTCTAACAATGTCTCTCTGTCTGGAGAATATGTCGCATTACTTTGGCCATGTGCGCACAGTGATAGTTATAGTTTTATGTTTATTTAGTTTTATCCAACTGATTATACACAAACATGGCCACGACAGGCTTTACTCCTCCCTTCGGTCTCATCAACTTGTGGTGCTTTTCATGCTTCAACTTCAGCTGAAGGACCTCAAGCTTCTCTGTGGGCTGAGAAAATCCTGCTACCCTCAGTTATTTGAAACTATCTGGGCAAGAACTCAAAAATGCACAGCGGTCAGTGTGTAAAAAAAAAAAAAAAAAAAAAGGCAGATTTTTTAAGTTCCTGAAAAGCTGAGATTTAGTTGCACGACAGCAAGGATGCACTGCTGTGCTCAGAGTTTACAATCACACACTGACACGTACAATTCTGCATTCTTCTGTAGCTTCACTACACGTACAAGTCGACTAAATGACATTTTAGTGTCTCAGTGTCTGCTGGTCTTGAAGGAAGCTGAGTGTGTGTTTTTACCCGGATGGGCGTGTACCACTTCCGGCTCTGAGGCGGCTTCTTGCTTTGAGGTTTCTTAGGTTTGGGCTCGAAGGGTTCGTACTCTTGCTCCGGCATTTTCACCACGGCGTTCTTCGGCTTCTCCAGCTTGGCCCCCTCCTCGGTCGAGCCTTTCCCCCCCCAGCGCACCTGCAGACAACAGACAACACACGGTTATGCAGCCAAATAGAAGCAGCGGATGTCCTCTAAAGTGGTTTAGTTTCCATTGGTCCATTTTGTCACCTCCATCCTCTTAATGCCTCCGATTCCTCTTCCTCCGTAATATGAGGCATCCACAGTGGGCCACTTCTTCTTGGGCAGGCCGTCCTCATCATCTGACTCCTAAAACACAAAGTAGTTACACAAAAAATGACTTTTTCCTTTCTTACAATCTTTCTAACACAGATTCAGAGGCTGTTATCTTGGAAATGTAGGTACTAATTACAAGTCACTTTAAAGGTGTCAATACTTCATACTGACCTGAGATCTGTACATAAACTGGGACTATCCATTAAAGCCTTTACAATCTTTTGATGTACTAAAAGTATTAGATTATATATATTTCCCTTTCAGACTTGGTGGGTAAGTGTGTGTGTGTGTGTGTGTGTGTGTGTGTGTGTGTGTGTGTTTTGACTCACAGGCTCAGGAGGAGGTGGAGGAGGAGGTTCTTTGATCACCTATGGGAGAAGAGAAGAGAAGAGAAGAGAAGAGAGATGACATTGTGTAACTCATAAATCACATCGGTGCTGTGCGTATTTTTTTTCCATCATTTTTTCATTCTCGTTGGCCCTTTGGAGTTTAGACAAACCCCTCTGACACTCTGTATAACTGTAATTTAAATGCTTCTTAAAAAGTGGCCACTTCCTGCATGTAGTTTAGGTTTCTTACCACAGTGCAGCACAGAGGCCAGAACCACCACATGAAGAGCAGGGCCAGCAGGAGGAACAACACCAGCAGGGTGATCAGGAGGATGGTGCCATCAAACTGGAGAGCACACACACACACACACACACACACACACACACACACACACACACGACACCAGTACATTACTACAGTACCACACAGGGAAGTAGTATTAGAAGCAGTAATAAAAAGAGTACCAGTGCTATTAGAACCAGCAGATGTCCTGTAGTAATGCTAGTAGAAGTAATGGTAGTAAGTAGTGATAGAAGTGTAATCATACTTGTATGCCTAAGGGATGCCTTCAGACTGATTACCTTTCTTCGTCACTGTAGATATTCATGTTTTTGTGTTTTTCTTATTCTAAGCTGTGTGATTCCTGAATGAATCCATCAGTCACTTTAAGCCAGGCAGGCGTCGGTGAGCCAAGCCTGGTTCCAATTACAGACCACAGATGAGGATCACATGTGGTTAGACTTTCCCCTATCTATCTTGTGGCAAAGACGTGGGGGATTTATCTGAAATCGTCAGTGGGGTCCGTTGTCACTGGAGCCAAATGACTGTTTCACAGAAATTTCCCAATCTGCCCGTTTCCTATAACTTTGAACAGCTGATGCGCAGAATTCATGAAATAATGGTTTAGCAAACAATGAGCCACATCTGTATCTGCGTCAGGTTTCCGTGGTGTATGGGCACATTAGTTGGACTACAAACTACAAAGGCTAAAAGTGCTCAAAGTGGCACTTTGAGAGGATTTGGGGAGGTGTCCCAGGGGTTTGTTGGATTTATTCGTATGCTTGGTTTACACCTTAGACTTTAGCTTGCATGTTGTTTATTGCCCCCAGCCCCCCATCTCAAGTTAACAACTTGTCATGCCTCCCTAAGCTTGGTGAGCCTATATGGTTTAGTTTAGTGGTGAGGAGCAGCTAATTGCAATGGTATGTCTAATTGAGCCCCGTATATCATGAACCACAACACAGCCATTTGAATTCACAGTATTTCCGTGGATATGAGGTCACATGGACTGAGGGAAAACAGCTTGAAAGAGCATGTTTCTGCTTGGCTGGGTGGGAATCTGCTGTGGCTTCAGTCCATATGTTCCAACATACGTGTTTTATTTTGCTAGATTGCTTTAAATTGTCTTAAATTGCATCTTGTTGAATCTTGGTTTTCAGGGAATGAAGCTCCACCCTGCTTCACGCTGACACAAGTTATATACATTCACACACCTCGGAGCTACAACGGTCTATAAGTGTCTCCGTCGAGCAGCTCCAACCGTGGAGTACATGCAGGACACAGGATGCGTCTCTTTCACTTTCACAACCAAAATGCTGAGACTGAACCGGCAGCCTCGCGGTCATGAACCTGCTTCTCTAACCTTTTGTCTCCAGCCACCCCGGGGGGGTTCAGAGGGTCTTTTTTTGGGTGGATCACTACGACACACCCCTGTGGTTTGGCTCCCCCCCAAAAAAAGGGGAAAATAACAAAATTGAAAAAGGGAAGATGAAAGAGAGAAAGTGGGTAAGGAAACTCACTGCAGAGAACAAAACAACAGACTTCTAGGAAAAGAGATGAGGTTGGAGAAGCCCGAAGAAGAAGAAGAAGGAAGAAGAGTGGAAACCACATACAGTACAAGAAGACATGGAAAACCTTTTATAATATTACAAAACATACAAAATCTCAAGAGAAAATCTACATTTTTGAAGTTGAGATGCTTCAACATATGAACTACATGGGTGCAAAGAAGTTTAATTAGTTTATTTTTCATTTATAATGTTTTTACTTCATAATTTCATTGCTCTTTGATGCATCTCCAATAGAGAAAAACAACTCTGTTGTAGCCAGGAGGCATTTTTGAAAGTATTTGTAAAATTACAAGATTACACTTGTAGCTTCCAGCACCTAATTCCAGTGGTGGAGGAAGTATCCAAATCATTTACTTAAAGGGATAGTTTGGAATATTTGAAGTGGGGCTGCATGTAATATCTATATTTATTCATTTACAGTTAGTGTATAACTTGAATAGATTGTGGTCAGCATGGCCCCAGTTTGGAGAAGCAGGCAGAAGTACTGAGGTATAAGCAACAAAATGTACTTATAGTATGAAAAGTAGAAGCAGTCATGATGCAGAGCAGCTACTGTCAGTGTTACACTGGTCTTTATAACTTACTGTATTTATATATGAGAAAGCAATCATTTAATGTGCTCTTTGGTCATGACTTTAACCATTTTTGGCAGTGGTGGTAATGATCATATTTCATAAACAGATCAGATGTTTTGCCTGTGAGAGATTAATGTAGTGAAGTGAAAAGTGCAATATTCCCTGAGCTATCTACTTAACTACAATACTTCTTTCCACCTCTGTATAATTCTGCTGAACCACACATTGATAGGTAATAAATCTGCGGGGGACAAAAAGCTGCCACTTACACACTCTGTGGTGGTGATGTGCACGTTGCTGCTGATGAAGGACAGACCATCATTCATGCTCACTTGGAGATAAATCACCCTGAAACAAAGCAACACACACAGACAGGACGAGTGAGGTTCTGTATCTCCATGCGGGGATGTGCCATTACGCTCCACAACAAGCATGTTTTGGAGCAGTTTATTTAGTCTGAAGAGTTTCCTCCTCAGGCTCAGATTGTTTGAGCGGAATGATGTCATTTGAACTTGGGGTCACACCAAATAACGTCACCGAGCCGCCTGCAAACTGTGAGGTGGTTTGTTAGCAGTGAGAATGTAATTTGAACCAACAGGAAACGGCCGCGGAGCACACGGGACTTGGGACTTGAAGGAGACTTTCAAGCTAAGAACAAAGCGCTCACGTTCAGATACTCCTCCTAAGATTACAGAAACTGGACTTTTTTTACAGAGTCTCCAACCTGGCAGGGGAACGCGTTACCAAAACTGTATCCAATAAATGAGCTCCTCTGCGAGTCGAGTGACTTTTGTTTACGAGCCCCGTTTTACTTGTAACCGAGCAGTTTGAACCCACGTGAACCAAATACAAAAGTTTTCCACTGTGCTTAAAAAAAGCAGAGAAAAAAACAAACCGACTGTAGGTGTGACGGCGTGACCCACTGAGCCACGCAGCGGGCTGGGAGGCCGAGGTGCCACAGATGAACATGGACGAAATGGAAATGGAGGAAAAAAAGCAACCTGCTGGTTCAGATGCAGCTAGTTTTTATGGTTCTGGGAAAGTGGAGTATTTTTCCAAGACATGACACCATACTAATTACACTCTGAGGAATGAGAACAATCTCTGCCGCTCGTCCTCTTTAAATACAGCAACAGTCTCTCTAATGGAGCTGCTAAATAATTCCCTTTGTGTAACGTAAAATACAGCAACATCTTCCCTCTCTTCTACATCTTCTCTCATCTTTCCACCTCGGATTTTTGGAACTGCGAGAGTCTTTGTTGATAGTCTGAATCCCTTCCTCCTCCGAGTGGGGAAAAACAATTCGGAGAATTTCATGTGACCTCCAGTGGCCTCTTTGGAGCCTGTTGTCGTTCAGATCTTCAAAAACACGTGGATGAAAGGCACGCACTTTAAACACCGCCGCCCTCCCCCGCAGAAGAGGACCAGGTGGATGTGAGTGAGGTCTGGTAGACAGAAAGCGGAGCATTTGACAGATAAACCTGCCTTGACTCTGACTCAGAGAGCTGTCTGTCTGGTGGGGGGGGGGAGAGAAGAGCTGGGTTAGTGGGTGAAGTTCATGATCAACAGCATACGTACCTCGCTGACAACAAACAGCTGGGACCTGAGAGATTGAAACTTAGCCTAAAAGCTAAAGAGCTAAAGCTTGTTTGTGTTCATGTTTTTGATGTATGAGCACAGTATGGCTGGAGGGAGCAGGATGAAACACATCCCTCAGTTTTATGTTAGGAGTTTAAGTTCAGGCAGATAAAACAGACCTGACTGGATTAGACAACTATGAACAGAGTTGGCATGAATAAAATACGAGTGGAAAAGAATTGGAAAGCATTTGTGAGGAATTTTAGGTTCTTTAATACAGATGCAGCATTATTTGAAAACCACAGTGGACCTAAATGCTGCTGTAAAAGAGCTCGATCTATTCATGGCTGCAGTTTAAAGCATCTGGCTGGAATTATTCCTGGTTTTTCTTATTGTCAACAAAACCTATGAAAAGACCAAAACCAACAATGTGTTAGTCTGTCTCCTGAACCTTCAGACCTCCATACCCTGTCTATGGCCCCAAAAACATTGGTTTCTACTGAAGACATGATTATCTAACAAATGTATAGTTTTTAGTTATTTCTTAAAACAGCTGGGCACTGTAGTTCCCCAAGCAGGAGTAAATACAGCATTTGTTGGGGACTACTTTCAGTGGTGCATTGATACACATCTGGTTCTTTGTGTTTATCATATATAATAGTATTATAACATTCACAAAAAATATAGTAAATACAGTTAAATTACTACAGTTCCCAAGGTTCTTTGTAATGAAGGAACATGTTTCATTCATTTTTGCACAATAGAGTTCTACAACAACAAGCGATGACAGGCTTAGGCTACACAGGCTATCGTCATTGTTGGTCTTGGAAATAGTAAAACTGTAAAATATTGATCTGAACATTATGATTTTAATCTAATCTTTTATTGGATATTTCTGTGAGAGAAATGCCAAGAATCCTGAAGCACGACATGAACTTCCTGTAGGTTACGGTACACTATATGTGACAAATACCATGCTAAAAAAATGTACAAGAAATGTGTGATGCTCCTGAGTGTACCAAACACGCTGCTAACTTCTGAAAACAGTAATCTCTTGTGGGTTTGGTTCACGTTATTGACCTTGATTAGTCTTGTCTTCTAGTGATAATTAAAAGAGGAGAGAGACAGAGAACAGGCTGCTGGCTGTAACGCACACCGTCTGAAAGCTGTTGAGCAAGGAAATATAGCAGACAGAGCAGGCAGCCGGTACAAGCATGAACACACTCATAGGAAACTAGAGTTCAAAGACCAATTTCTGTAACTGAATTATGAGCAAATAGACCAGAATACAATGCAGCAATGATAAAGGGTAAAATGGCTACAAAATTTGCAAGCAAAGTAAAATCAGTTTCTTGACATGAACAGCTGCTAATCAGTCAAAACCCAGCTTTGTTAGTTTGGGTATTAATGGAGCAGTTTAAACACTGTCTGAGCTTTTTCCACCCTGCCGAGAATCAAGCTGCATACAAATGCATGACCACACACTTGAAAGACCAGGGGAGCTGCTACATGGCTTTGATCAGCCACAACTGGACAAGGGGCCTGTTGAAAGAGCGTGGAAGACTGACAGGGGATGAAAGAGGGAATTTCTGTGTGACAGAGACAAATAAAAGACAGATACAGACAGAAAAGCGAACAGGCGGGCAGACAGAGGAGGTGGGTGGGGGCGGCCGGGGGGGGGGGAGGCTGGAAAACAACCAGCAAGGCGAAGCGGTTGGTGAAAAGAGCCACCGTGGCACCGAACGTAGAGGCGGAGGTGGAGGCGGGGGGAGGGAGATAAGCACGGGGATTGGAGAGTTGAGAGGTTAAGTGTTTCGCAGGGATGGGATGGAAAGTTTAAGAGTACTAAGGCGAGAGTAGAGAAAATATACAAAGGCAGAAGCAAACTGGCTTAATGGGAAGTTCAAGGAAGGCAAAAGGCACACGATGTACCCTCGGTTTTTATGACCATTCTGTCAAGGTATTGATTAAAGCTTCAAGTCATCAGTCCACGCTGTTTAAATCTTTCCCTCATGCAGTTAAAATCAAGTCCTCTCTCTTTCCACACCACTGCCAGTGCAAATATTAACTGCAAATTGGATTTATAACTTCAATGGGAGCATAAAATTAGGGAATTTGTACCGTGATTATAGAGGTACGCTCTCACCAAAACAAATAGCATTAAAGGTAAAGGCGGAAAGTGTGTACAAAGAGTGTGATGTTGGCTGGCACGCCGTCTCCTCCTCTCTTTGTCTTTAAGAGCCTTTAACCAACGTCCACTGAACCTTCTCTGCTGTGGCCCGTTGTGCTTTTCTTCCCAAGAAGACTTCGAGAGGTTAGAGAGGTTTGTGGATTGTTGATGTTGGAGCACGGTTTAGCGCTAAAAAGAGACTGAGGCCAGCTGATAGGGTTACACTTGGGTTACACCAGAAAACTCTGTGACTGTCGTGTGCTGAATGTTTGAGTAAAATAACCTCAGTTGTCTTAGTTTTCACATCCCGCCACATCCCTCTTTTCCCTCAGTGAGCCAGAGAACACCGAGGTGAACCATGCTGTACTCTTTAATGCTGATCTTAAACTAGCAAAGAAAATTCACTTTAATCAGATCTTCTCAGTCTGAAGCCACCGGTACAACAGGCTTTTGTGTTTTCTCACAGTGGCACAAGTGGCAGGTTGTCAAACAAAGAACTATGTTGGGTTTTTATCAGAAGCTGCTGTAGCCACATAAGGGCACAGTAACAAGCTCCCATGGTCCCATGTTCTTTCAAGTTCATATTTGTTTTTGACATGGTTTAATGTTCAGAAAACACATTATTTTTCTTAGACCAGACATGGCTGCTGCTGCTGCTGCTGCTGCTGCTGCTGCTGCTGCTGCTTTTTTTCAGCCTGTGTCTGCACACTTAGAAGAACAGAACAACCCGTGTGCTTTGTTGATATTTTTGTGTTGTCGGGAGCTGGTGTTAGTGAGGAAAAAACAATAGAGGACAGGAAGGTGGACTCAGGAGGTCACAGAAGGGCTGGAGGTCTCCTCACCGAGGGACTGACATATTATCTTATAAGGCGAACATGTTAACAAACATCTGCCTCGCTGCACATTGAGCAGATTGAACACTCATTGGGAGTCGTTTTTTCTGGCCACCTAACAAATCTAAGTAGAACATTCCCTCTTTGTTTGGCTCTGTTTTGGTCTCCACAGACTCCTGGGGGAAACATCTGGCTCCTTAGCTGCTAAATGCTTCACTATATTCACCAGCTAGGTGCTAAGCACAGAGCACTGCTGAGCAGGTAGTGCACAGTGTGTTTTTGGAGCTTTTTTGCAGAATACAAATGACACTGGTGTGAGAAGTGAGACTGAACCGAAACGGCACAAATTGCAGGTTGTTAAACCGACGATAATTAGCTGAAAGTTGTGATGCTACGATGTTCCAGAGAGCTGCAGAGCTGGCTGATAGTGCTCTGTGGATTTGTCACTGTGAGCGACACCTTTCACATGGAACATTTCATGCTGAAGTTATGAGTTATGCTGAACTGCTGCTCCACCTTTGCTGCGTTTCTTTAAGAAAAAGGAAATATCAGCCCTTTTTTGTCATCACATTTCAAAACCATCGACTCAGCAACTCATGGGGTGATTCACTTTAGATGTGCAAGTGTCTAATCTTGACTTACTTGAGTCTCCAGTTGTTTTCACTGCTCTGTTCTAACTGAGGACAGAAGCAGGACAAATGCATGAGGGGTTTACCACTGCATGCGCTGGCACGGCTACACAACCCCTTATACTGTATTTTGCTAAGCTGTACTGGGATCTAGGAAAGAGGAATGCGGCCACGGATCGGGCTCATAAAAAGAGCTAATGTATGGCAGGCTTGGTCTCTGTGCCCATACACACGTGTATGAATACATGTGTTTCTCTTTGAAGCGAAGAACGTGATATAAGATGCACGTGGACGCAACTTAGTGTGAAATATAAGATCAAATCATCACAGTCATTAAAAAGAGGCACTTACTTCCCAACTTCATCGATGACAGGAGCTGGACACAGTAGGTATGTGTTTTCTACATCGGCAGGCTTTTCATCTAGGAAGCAAAGACATAAGTCATATTTCCAGAGGTAGTTGTTTTCATACTTTGACAAAAAGGCTGAGAAAGACCCAAACTCACTGCAGACTGATATAACCCTTGTTAGGTTGGGTTCACATTAAAAACAGAGGAAGGTGTAGGTGTACTCACTGACTGTAATGGTGTCGTTGATTTTGAAGCTGCAGAGCACCTGGTTGATGTTTCTGGCGTGGAGAAAACCGTTTCCTCTCACCACCACTTGGAAGGACTCTGGTTACACAGCACACAATAACACTTCTACATTTTAGACTCGCCTTGTCGAGCAAAATGACATTTTCATGTGCAACACTGCAGCATTTGTCACCAAAACAAAACTGTGCCGACATATCAAAAATGTCATATGGGCTTCGGTTCTCAAATCTACCGTTTTCATCTTTGCATTTTATTTCAATTTCTGTGACCTTTATGAATTTCACCCCAACAAACTAAAAATCAATAAACTAAGACTCTTGATAAAAACTAAACAAAAACTTGGCATTTAAAAAAAAACTAAACTAGCAAACCCCCTTTGCTAGTTAAAAACTAATTAAAACCAAACTGAAAACAATGTTAAAATGAAATAAAAAGAAAAACTAATGAGAAATGAGAAACTACAATAACCTTGGTATGAATATATATATATATACACTATATGGTACCCATGTATACACATATACAGTTTTCTACCTCACAAAAGAGCCGCTCAGAATGTCACTGACTTATAACTTAACCACATTAACTACTACAGTTGCAATGCTTCCTTTAACAAAGACAAAATGCTCATTTCAATGACTGACGGTGGGACTGAACCTGCAGCAGTAAACCACTCACTGCAGCAGCAGACAGGAGACTGAGATTGAGTTTCAAACTATTTTTCCTCTTGAAGGGTGAAAATAACTCACCGCTTAATAAAAGACAAAAGCAGATGTGAGAAGCAGTAGAAGTCTCTCGGCTTGTGCCAAAAGTGTTTAATCAACCCCTGTTTTTATCTGTTCATTTGTGACTTTTAACGTCCATTTAATGTTGCTTTAACTGTCGTAATGTTTCTCTTGGCGGGGCACTAAACGATGTTGTCTCCTTTACATTTCAGCTGTAGCCATTTTCACCACTGTCCCTCTCAGTCCTTTTTAATGAGACCCTATAATATTATTCCCACTACGGTACCTTCACCCAGCAGATTTTCTGTGGGTGACCTGGATGCCCATATATGGTCGTTATTCAGTCTGGGATTGTCATCACTGAAGTGAGAGAAGGGGAGCCGGGACACCCAGTAATGAAATAACACAAGTGAAGAAATGATGGGAGGCTGGCACCGGTGTGGACGACTCAGGAGGGACCTACGGCGATTTGTGTGTGAGTGTGTGCCAGTGTGTGTGTGTGTGCGTGTTCAGCCCCCCACCTCCTGCACACACACTGGAGGGCTCAGCTGCCAAAATCTCAATGCAGGATTTCTTGATGATCTGGAGGGCAAATGAGGAGAGATGGCCATTATTTTCTGTTTGTAACTGTTTGTCAAATTTTACTAGCTCAATAAAAAAAAAAAAGTTCTACAGCTCTCAAAGAATCAAGTCATTTCCTCAATCGTACTATATCACTGTGCATCTCCCTCTTCTTGCTACACTATTGCCATATTAGTCAAAGAGCCAGAGTAGCTTTACATTTCTCCACATCCCAAAGCACTGTGTTGTGCAGAGGTAGCTGTAATAAAAGTGATTCAGCGTATATAAAAAATATAAAGGGCGGAGGAAGTGCAGAAGAGGAAGTGCAAACAAATGAATCAGCTCTAACGTCAGCTGTCCGCTAGAGATGAGAAGCCTTGTTTTGTCTATTTCAAGTGGTAAATCTGTAATGCCGTCACTGTAAACTGCATATGGAGGATTATATGACGATCGACCACTTCACTGACAGACTGACTGAGAGTCTGTGCTGTACTCTCCAAATATGTGTATGTTGTATGAGCCACATAGGCTTACAGTTCTGCCTGGCATATATGAAAAATATCAATTATTTGACTAAAACTATGACAGTGGGCAGCGAATCAGTGTTACTCTGAACTCCTGCTTTGTGAAAACCGGTGTGGTGACTTGATTTGAGAGGCTGGTGAGGAACAAGGCTGGTTTAAAGTCAGTTCCGACACCCAAGGGAGTAATAAAAGGTGATTTTGCTAATGCGGGACAGACTCAAGATAAATGCATGATTGTGGACGTATGCACGGCTTGTTTGTGAGCCTCAGCTATGGGAATGCTTCCCTGTGAAGAGAGAAGTTTATTTACCGAGTCAATGACTCCCTGGAGGGCATGGAAGCCTCCCAACACAGGAAACACATGCTCGATGGTGTCTGCAATGGTGGCCAGCTATATGGGGGAGAGAGTTAGACACAGAGGTGTGGATGGAGAGAAAACAGAAGAATTCACAAAATGATTCATAATAAGATTTGTTTTTCTGCTGCTGTGGTTGAGGAAACACTTCCAACATTCAGAGGTGGATTACAGTGAGCTGCTGATATATCATAATATTTCATAAAAAGCCCAGATAGGCCTCAAATGTAGCTGTGTAACACAATTTCAGATGTCATAGACAGGAAGATCTCTACAAAAAAAAATGTGAATGCCATGAAAAAGTGCACACACACACACACACTTACACTTTAAAACCTGGGAGTCCAGTTCACAGTAATAATCCCACATTATCCACAATCAGGTAATGGGTCCATTTACAATCAGTCAAATGGAGCTCGAACTAAACCTGAGAGGGACCATGTCTGCTGACTGAAGGTCGACCAGGTCTCAAACATCTTTCACGTTTAATACAGGAACCTGAATCTTCCTCCAGATTGAAGCTAATTGTTGAGTATTATTGAGGTTACAGACATTTCTCCAGTCCAGCCTTGTGTGCTTGTATCTGCAGCGGCCTGAGAGGCGGCTCGAGGGTGAAAAATCACTCAGATTCGTTTTCAGGAAATATTAAATTATGGGTTATTCTAACTGCACTGTGGCCACTGAATGCATACTACACAGTACACAGTACAGTATGTGGATGGTAAATATGGTGCACTTATTACACTGGCGTGGGTGCTACCTGTGTCTCGTTGAAGTCTTTGACACCAACACAGTACACGATGGCTCCAAGAGACCTGGCTCTCTCTGCCTGTTGGAAAGAAAGAGGGAATAAATCAATTACTAACAGAAAACTGGCACTCAAGCAGTGAGAGTAGAGCTGAGTCACTGGAGTTACTAGAGCTGTAACTGCAGCAGTTTTGGGGTTGCTACCTCTTGCTGTGCAGTGATGAGCTGGTGTTCCTGCAGCTCTCCGTCTGTCAGTGCGATAATCACACTGGCCGTGCCTGGAGGAGACACACAGACACGCTCTAACCTCGACATAACACATAACTTTGAAGTTAGGTTTTCGCCTGAATTAGTTGTTTGATGCTTACCAAAGTTCTCCTGGTGTATCTGCTCGTTCGCCTTGACATGAGAAGACATTTTCACAGTCAGATTGTCAGGAAGCAGCCAGTGTTGCACATTTCACGTGAGCTTTGATTTGCTCTTTCCATAAAAAAAAGTTTGATTCTCAGTGTAAAATGACAAAAGGCTTACCCTGTGCAATCCAAGGTCCATGAACGTGTCTCCACCGGGAATTTCTCTTTTCAGAGCGTTCAGCCCCTTTCTGATGTCCACTCTGCAGAGAAGAGACACAGCTGAGTTGCTTTTGATGAGGAAACATTTAAAATCTCTCTGCTGCTTGTGGAAACAAATCCATCTCCATGTGACGTTTGTGTTTTTTTTTCCCCCGCTCTTCTCTCAGGGGTTAGGGTTAGGCACTATGTATTAGCACTATGTTCGCCATCTTTTTCACCACATTCTGGAGCACTAATGCAAAACTGGAGGCGTCGCTGCTGGAAATGGAATCCCAGTTTCCGCCATAGTGGTTAATGGTGTGATTCACCTCGCGCACAAAACTGTCTCGCACACAAAATAAGACTTACATTTGTGCAACAACAGAGAGCATCTGCTTTCACTCTGGTGCAACAGTTTGAGTTTGTTTTACGCCTGATTGTTTCTCTTGTGTAAGAGCATTCCATGCTTGAATAACATTTATTTATAACACAAAGTCAGCTTGGGTCGGTCAGCCGCAGTTAAACTCAATTTACCTGTTTTCCGTCAGCTTCATGATGGTGGATGCTCTGGAGGAGAACGTTATGAAGGACATCCTCAGCATGGGACTGGAACAGACAAACAGATCATCACACCTGTCATTCAGCAGCCCACACTGTTGGCCAGTTTGGATTGAAGAAAGCTCTGCGCTAAAATCCCCACAGATGAGCCAATCTCTAATCATACATCCAAGGACTGACGGTAACTGCCAAAGACAAGATTCAACAGTATTTGGCTGCTGGTTGGTGATTTCCCACCTTGCACAACATTTGAGTAAAACAAATCACATCATCTGAGATTAATCAGAAAACTTTGTCACAACACTTGCTGTTTTTCTCAGAAACATGAAGTAGCTGGCAGCTAATCTTTATGACTTATTATCATTATTATTACTTTAAGTACGTAAGTAAACCTAACTTTACTTTGAATAAAAGGACTCGTTCTTCGTTAATTTTAAACAATGAGCGTCTCATTGTGGACAAACCACTTCCTTTGAGGTCCCTCTGACGGGCTTTGTGGATCTGTGCCGCTACGCAGGATTAGAACCCTCTGTGCGTGACAATGGCTTAAATATTGACACTCAAACTTCGTCACTGGTTCCTCAGATGTGGGAAGGTTCGTTAGTTTTGTTTGTTGGTGAAAATTTATGTTTAGAAAGGTTTTACATGCATGTAAACATACACGCATGCACGGCTATCTGAAATTAAAAACAATGTGTTGTATTGTTTGTGAGAGAAAGTGAGTTGATGCTGATTTCTGCCGTTTAAGACTGTTTGTTTAAAACCGAAACTTTGAGGAGGGTTGGTTCTCTGCTGGCTGTGGCTGAGGCACAAAGCTCCAGGTGTTGTTGTGGCCTTCAAGCAGTCCGGAAAAAACAAAAGCATCCATTAGCTGAAGGTCAGCTGTTGAAATATCACATTTTATATTGCACTCTTACTGGTCTAAAGACGCTTTGTATTAACCTCTTAAGACCCGAGCTCTTGTTTGATATGCATTTTTTATTTCTCCTTGCTATTTGGGCTTATTGGACCCTGATAAGTATAAAACCTAAGCATCATCTTTTTACATGGTGTAGTTTTAGAGAAAAATGATGTCCACATATGTGGACAATCGGTCTTAATTTCCAGAAAACACAATAAAGTCACCTTTGTGCAAAACTCTTTATTTCCACCCTGAACATAGCAGTTTTTTTTCCTGACTGCTTTTGCATGTATTTATAACACATACAAAACATATTTTGAACATGTTTTGAAAATCACGGTGCAAAAAACAATATGAAATATCAACAATTTAGCCCACATACATGTCCATACGGCCCCAGCTAAGCAGAATTAACTACTATGGTAATATATTCCAAAATGTGATGTCCACGCATGTGTACGCCAGGTCTTTAGAGGTTAAGAAATAGTTCATATTGTCACGTCTACTGTATCGTTTCTAGTTTTCTAGTTTGGCCACAGATCTGACTGTCATATAAAAGTGATCATGTACACATCATGTGATAATATTGAAGACATTGGATTGTCTGCCTCTTCAATTTGTCAATTATGGGGCAAAATCATGCTGCAGGTATTGCAAGATTTAAAAAATCATTCATTCACGATCTCTACTTAAACACCACTTTCTATCACTTCCTGTCCTGTTTGGGCCAATATTCCTGTAATGCTACTATAATAATGGCTGAATGGGCCTATTCTTCTGCTACCAACATTTTTAAAATCGTTCTCACTCGTTATAAAATGTCAGATGTGAGCAACATCTAGGGGAAAAGATCTGAGCGGAGACACTTCAAGCTGCCGCGTTAACGGAGGTTTCTGTCAGCGTGGCCCATTGAAAGCATCCATCACTCTTCGACCCCCTTCCAAGTCAAAAGAGGCTGTAAAACCCAGGCTGCTCAAACACACAGAGGCCTTCCAGCCTGTAATCACTGCTGGTAACCCCACTGACACCAGACATGAGCACAGCTAAGGCAGAGACAGAGTCAAACATCAGCCTGGATGCTGAGCGTCTTAGCACATGGCCAGTTGTAACAGTAGGGAGACAGATTTTATTTTACTTAGCTGGAGGGACTGCTGTGTAATGTGTGTGTTTCTCTTTAGTGATCTACATCTCGGGGCTCCAGGAAGTCGACTACACAGGCAGCAAGGCTGTTTAGTGTCTGGAGAATTACATGTCCATGCCTTTCAAAAGTCACAGTACACACTCCACCTATGTAGCTCTCCTTTTTTCCTGCATGCATACATACAAACATTGTAGATTTGACGGAGTCATTGTGTGAAGTGTCTCTTACCTTTTGAATTTCTCTGCTAAATTCTCCACAAAGTAGTAGATTTCCTCCCAGTGATTCTTCACACTGCCGGACCTAAGACAGAAAAAAAAAACAGAAAATCACCAAAAAAACTTGAGTACATCTGTGCATAACAATAAAGACGTGTAAAACGTAGACGTTATTAGCATGGTTAGAAGGTGGCACACAGCTTGAATGACTGCAGCAGCTCTAAAATGGAATTTCTGTATATATCTGTGGGTTGCAAATGATTTGTTTGGCAAAAAATGCCAAGGCCTGAGCTATCTATCAGATACACACTAACCTCCATATGGCGGAGCATTTAAATAATGTTGTCTTTGGTCAGCCAAAGGCAACAGGGGGTAGAAAAGACACGAAGAACAAGCTGTGTGTTTGCTGGGGAAAATGGTTCAACTTACTCTTACTGTAACTCTGTTGTAATAATTTGTAACAAAAACTATTTTTGTCTTTTGTTTAATTCACAGAGGGAATATTATTATTATATATTATTTTGATTCCACGTCTGCTATGAATAGCTACCATGCTATTAAGCTGTCTAGCTATCTACTGCATGGTTTGCTGGTTGGTAAATTTGGAGGGAAGCATATTAAACCTGAATCTCACAGAGAAATGATCATAAACAAGAATCTTTTTTTTTTTATTAGCCTGTGCTATAAATTTGGAAGCAATACGTGTGCTGTTGAGATAAAAGAGCCTGGTGGCACCGTGTGGTGTGTAACGTTCATTTAGCACCCTCCTGCACCCTGAATGAGCCCCGGAGGGCCATGGAAATAAGGTCTTAGTCTCCTCAGGGGAACCTCCATAAAACTGGACTATTATTAAAAAAAACTCCCTTAGGAGCTACCTTCATTTCCTCTGAGCAGACTGTGTGCCTGCGTGTGTTTGTGGCAATTTTATTAAGTGTGAGCGTTAAGGGAGAGGGCATCCGGCATGATGTGACCAGTCAGCAGGTCATCCGTTAGCTAACGACTGAGCCGGAGAGATGACACATGGGAAATGAGCTAATTGACTGCAGTAAAACTGAAGGCCTCTTTAGAGGTTGACACTTATTTAAAGGCTGAGTGAATGTTATTCTAGGCGCTGACTAACTGATGTAACGGCATTAGACACACTGGAACTGGCCAGCATTGATGTGTTGTTATTTCTCTGTAAGGGACAGAAGGTCAGCACCACCTTTTATCCACACGAATCTGCTGGACTCCAGTTCTTTGGCTGGTCTCCATTTACATGCAGCCCAGTGAGAACTCCTCATTTTTTGCAAAATCCAAACATGGCATCATTCTTGAGTGTCATGAAACAGTGAATTTTCAACATTACCGCTTCATATATTTAGAAATAAAGAGTTCAACTCATGATACGGGAGACAAATATATTCAACAATCGGCCTTGAAATCCTTGGCTTGTATGGGAGGTAATGGGGACCAGACTAAACACTGACTATGTTATCTTAGCTTACCTTTTAGTTGAATTAGTCCCCAGCACACTCAAAAAGCTCTGTGAGAGTCACGTCTAGACATAATAAACACAATGAACTATTTCTTGCCTATGGGCCTTTTATGCCTTGGGCTGATGAGACAACATTTGTTCAGTAAATTGGATTACTATCATCAAAGTTTATTTGCTGTACAATCTATTTTGATTATGTGGATGTTTGAAGATACAGGAACCAACAGAGCCTTAGTCTTGCGGGTTGCTTTGGAAAACGGCACCAGATTCATGGAAATGGTTTGTGACTAATGTTATTTGTGTGCAATCGAGTGTCACTGAGGCTATACCCTACAGTGTTTCTGTGTTATTGCTTGGCAGCAGATGGGTTATTATTTGGCCAGGCTGGGGGGTAGACAGAGCCAGGGAGTACCAGGGACTTTCCCATCATGCCTCAGTCATTATCCTGCCAAACCAGACTCTAAATGCTCTGTTTGGTAGATTTGTTGAGCAGAATACTGTGTGTAAGTATTCGCAGCAGTCCACATTTTTTCACCTTAAAGAGGCAACAGCTTTTTACTGTCATAGCTCACACAATATCTGCGAGAGGTTGACAGAGTTGTTGACCTGCGATTAGTTTTGTAGATGCAGAACTTCTTGGCATTTAAAACTGCAGTTTACAAGCATTTCAAGGAGAATCGGCACGAGCAACAGAAGCTGAAATGAGAGCCAGCTCACATTCAACTTTCATCAACTTTAAATCCAAGAAAAACAAACAGATTGATTGCTCAGGAGAGGGTGAGCTTTCTGAGTAAAAACACTCTTGAAGAACCTTCCAGAAAGAGTAGAGAGTCGCTCCTTTGCCAAAGCTAAAGGTCCAGGTTTTGGTTCCCTTGGACCACCCTTGGTCTGGTCTTTCCAGACCCTCACTCCAAATCCAACAAAAGCATCCACAACAACACATCCATGTCATGTGAGTGTCAGTGTTTTCACTCGTCTAGTCTGAACAGACGTGAATGCCGGTCAGCTAAACGTCCAACCGAAGCCATTTCTCAGAGTAGCTGTTGATCTGATGACATGACTTGCTCCCCCACATCAAGGCTTTACATTCCTGTGAAGCTGAGCAAAGAAAGAGGACAAGACCTTACAAGCAAAACAAAACCCTCCCAAAATAGAAAAAGCTTGAGGTGGATGGAGGAGAGGTTTTTTAGCTTGGATGTTCAAGAAAATGTGCAGCGCAAACAGAAATAGTCACACAAGGATTCCACACACACACACACACACACACGGCCTCTGACCCAACGGAACAGCAGCAGCCAATTTCTTTAGTAAACTGTTCCATTACAGCAACGGAGGAGGGGGGAAAACTTTCTGCAGCTAAAAGTTATGTCGAGGTGTAGGGATCTTTTCTGAGTATTTATTTAACATCAGGGTGAATCTGAGGACTCCCACCTTTTGGTTTTCAGCTGCTTATCTTGATTTCTGAGCCACAATAGCTCTTGTTTGCCTTGGAGCGGTCCAATTGTCTGAGGTGGCTGCAGTCGTGGGACCGAGGCCTAGCTTGCAGTTTCACTCACCTGTCTAAACAGCGTTGGGAAAGGAAGTGGGCCATTTTATTCTATGATTCTTGATGAAACCATTTTATGCGGTGCCTTTTCCCCCTTAAATCCTTTGATCTAATTTAAATGGTCTGAGTTGAGCTCTACAGTTTAGCGGTTTGGGGTTTTGGGCACAGAAAATACAGGATTTCGAGAGGTGAGGGGCGTTACAATTTGCTGACAAAGTGATCAAGCCCAACAGCAGTTTGAAGTTATGTCATAGCAAATCGTCAAAGCTGAGCGACAGTGTTTACTTGATTGGACAGATTCTCGGAGCACGATGAGGAGCATATGTCTGGCCGTACGCCATTTGGGGGCTGAGGGAAAAGGGAAAGAAAAGGAAGGAAAGAGCAAGGGGAAGATGAAGAGCCTTATCTGTGAGATTGCTGTAGAATTCAGCTGACTGGCAGTGAGATAATGTGAAAAATCTGTTGGCTCTAATGCAAACACTTCTGCCAGAGGAAACATGCAGATGATTCGATGAAAACTTCAACTTGAGGCCAAGTTTCTCTTCGACCTGCCTCAGCCGACACAGCTGGCAAATAGGTCAGAACGGCCTACAGCAGCAACAACAGCAGACAGCCAAAGCAAGGAGCAAATAACTGATTAAATCACTGTGTGACTAAATCACTTGACTTTACTTACCGCTGGTCATCATTACTTGGTTCAATATCCAACAAACAGCTGCTAATGCTCCAGTGTTGCTGGAGCATTAGCAGCTGTTTGTTGGATATTGAACCAACCATTAAAGACAACATTAAAAGCCATTTAAAATGTAAGAAAACAAAAAATAGGCACATGAGTAAGCAAAGGATTAAAAACTAAGACAAAAAAGCAAAGTAAGTGAAGCACAGCATAACATGAAAAACAAATTAAATACAGCAATGACCACATAACACTGTCACGTTGACACAGGTTGTACAGTAACATGACAAACAGATGAATCAGGAGGATGACAAACGGAGCGTGCGGTGGCTAGGCATAATGACAGCTGTGGCTGCTATAAATGTAAAAGTGCCATGTTTGCATATTCATGTTGCAGTAATGGTAACTTTAAGGTTTGTTGTCCAGGATCTTGCTACTTATAGATAGTAAGATGCCCAACTAAATGTAATACCATCCACACTGAGTGGTAAAAAAAAAGGGCTGTTTGTCTGTGGTTACGTTCACCTCTAAATCTAGCTGTCCTTAATTATACACAGTTTGAATACTTAATTTCCTCTGCTTCTACATCGGTCCATCTACCATTGAGGGTGGTGATCCACCGTTTCCAAAAAGCTGTGGTCACAAAGGGAGGTAATATGCGTCATTACTGTTTAGTGATGCCGAACAGACCGTGTCAAGAGAAGACAGGAATGTTGCTGATGCCCCCCCCCACCGGTCAAAGAAGACTGGAAGGAAAAAAATGTTCTTCATTGTCTTCAATCATTTTTAATAATGCCTTTTTCTGCTGGCTGGTTTTAGGTTCTTAGCTACAAGCACTTTACATTTATTCTGACCGCTCTAAAATACAGACTATACCATTCTACAGTTGGGAATGTTATTTATCTAACTTTCTGCACAACACGCCTTTTTTTTTTCTATTAACAATGAGTCAGATGATGTGCCGTGTGAAAAATGTCGCTCATAGTCACGATGCAGAGATAACGATCAGCCATCTCTACAGTTTTAGCAACCGTCAGCGCACTGTTTTGGTTTTATGGACCACAACTTTATTGTTTGGTTGAGACTCAACTGGCAACAAGCTCAAAAAAAAAAAACTCAACATGATGTACCTGTCCAGCACTGAAAAGCAGACAGACCATAAATGTTTAGACTAGAGATACGACTCAAAAAGAATACTGCCAGCTGGATGTAAATAGGCAACAGTTTGCTAGCAGTGATTCGTATACCCAAGTGGCCATGTACAATAATTCATACTGCGTTAAGGTGCCTTCAAATGAGAAAACACTTGGTGTTGATTGGGCTGAGGGCCCTAAAGCAGCCATTTTGAATTTCAATCCTGTAACTTCAGCTGCAGCATGTTTGATATTAGCCAAGGGCTGTGGCTAGAGCGGCTGAGGTAGAGCGGGTCTTCCACTATCAACTGGAAGATTGGCGGTTCAATCCACGTGTCAAAGTTTCCTTGGGCAAGACACTGAAGCACAGCTTTGGTGTGTGAATGTAAATGCATGCATGAAAATGATTAGTTTCCTCCTGATGGCAGGGATGGAAACTTCCTCCACCACCAGTGAATGGGTGAATGTAGTCCACTCTCAATTACCCAGCAAGCACTTCTCTTTTAGAGGGCGACAGGATGACGGCATGTGGGAAAAAGCTCCATCAGTCTGAAGGCTTAGTGGTTCTCAGCTTCATTCTCACGGTTCAAAGTGTGAAGAACGGGGAAAAAAAAAATCCCAACTCCACTAAGGAGGCTGTCTGCCATTCCAGCTGGGCCTACCCACACCACCCCAACCTGCAGCCAATGATGGTGCTCCAATTTAACTGACTGGGCACAAGGATTTGTTTGTTTAAAACCACTAACCTACTTTTACAGCCATTGCAGAAGTCAAAGTCTTTACTGCGTGATTGCTGAGCTAATGCTGTACGTCTATTCCCAAACCGGGAGGAATTGTTTGGAAAAAATCTAACTGGTGAAGAGGCATTTGAGAAGTGTATCAAATTATCCTGATTTTTCTTTGTATGACCACCTAAAATGTACTTTTTTCTGTAGAATGAGTCAGAGTCATGTGTTAAACATAACCTGGAAATTTGGATTATAATTAGAGTGGCATTTACTACCTTTAAAACATTTTGTGTTGCTTTAGTCCCTGAGGGACCTCAGACAGCATGATATCATTTAACAAGAGATTTCTTCCTGCTGAAAATACCAAAAGCAACAAGCTGCAAAAGGCCGAATGACAAAACGCAGAGCGAGTGTCATTCCGCAGCTAGAACATCTAACACGACTAGACATATCAAAAATATTTACGGACTGCAGCTGCAGCTTGGTTTTTCTGCTGACTTGCCAGGATTCAGGTGCCATGACCCAACGCCCAACCAGCACGCCAACTTGTGACTCCATCAACGACAACATTTTTCAGCAATGATTAGTAAGAGAGAGATAAATGGAAAAGGAAATTCTACAACTGTCACCCCTTTGGCTGACATCATTATCCATAAATTCAACAGTGATAACAACGCTGTGGGATTAATATATGCAAGAAATTACTCAAATTTGTGCCCAATTAACATCAACAACAAGATGGTTGAATGCAGTCAAGCGGTGAACATTAGCATTTGGCCTTTAGGTGGATTCCTTTATCTCCCATATGAGCACACCCAAAACCATTCCTCTGGCGCTGTGTTCCATATAAAACAGCAAGCTGCGTCCCGCCCGCTCTGAATCAGCAGATATACATCCTGGTATGTACATAAGCAGCAGTATAGGGCTTAAAGGTATACACCAAATGATCACTAAAGTATTTTAAGGCTGAGAGTTTCAGAGTTTTGACACTTAAATTGACCATCAAGCAAATCCCATCACTATGTATGTGCCTGAAAGTCCTGGATTAGGTAGGTTACAGTAGTAGTAGTAGAACCAACCTCTACATTTATTTGGTTGCAGCCTTTCAGTCCTGTCACTGGTTGTTGTGTTGCTGCCCCTCAGCCCTCTGACACTCTGTGGGTATAATAATAACTCTGCTTTCCTTTAGGATGTCATACATAGTTCTGCGGAGCGCTTAGCAGCTGAGGATAGTGTGTCTCGTTACAGCCCAAATTTTCCAAACTCAGTCCCAGATGTCCCAGATTCAAACTGGCAACGACGCAGTCATTAGCCACCTTCTCTGCCCTTCAGACTGCAGCCACCCAGATGTCTCTGAGAGCTCCGTCCAACGTGACATCATCTGCCCGAATCTGCAATAAATACCTTCGGAGTCAACTTTATGAGCCAACACAGCAGTTATCTTACCTCATTACTGTGAAACTCATGACCCTCTCCTCCACCTACAACACAGTGCCCAAAGTGTGTTTCTCATTCTTAATCAAGCATCCCAATCCAATGCAGACATGATGTTGGTGATGGAAAATTCTGCAAAGCCCCAGATAGACGCATTCGGTGCTGATGTTTTTAGCCTATGGATGGTAATGCCAGTTAGTAGGTCTGTCAGCTTCGTGTGTAGTTTGTGTTTAGTGCTGCTTCACAAATGTTGGCATGAAAGTAAGCATTATAGCTGCTAAACATCAGCACGTTAGTGGTGTCACTGTGAGAATGTTAGCACGATGATGTTAGCATTTGGCTCAAAGCACCGCTGTCACAGTCACTATGTAAGATCGCCCTGCCTTGTTTGTCCCTCAGTGCTCAGTCTAGTCTGTTTCTCTTCTTACTGGAAATGAACCTCCTGCATGTCCTATTTCACATGACAACTCATACGTTTCTTAAAATTTGGTCCTTAGGACTCTTCATTCGCTTCATTCTGATGAAAGATGAAAGGTAACACAATTCTCTGGGTCTCTTGTTATTGGTTTAAAATACAATACGTGAGCATCACATGCACAAACAGGTTTGGAAAATAAAGGCAGGTTTATGGCTGGGTGACTCCAACAACACGACCATGCAGGGTGGGAGTCCAGGTAATCTCTATCAACAGATACCTGCATACAAATGCAGAATATGTGGGCAAGATCTTTGGTATCCAAAGCCCTCTGGTTTCCATTTGTGGTCCAAGCGGTATTGATCAATCACGCTTGAGTGACAGAGAGCTGAAGAGGTGGAACACACTGGCCGAAATGAAACCTTGGAACCCATCAATGATGATGATGATTTAGCTTTTTATTCACCTTTTTTTTTTTGTAATTATCAACATTCATATAAAGATATCTGTTTATAAAGTTTAACCAAAATGTCGGCTGGCCCAGATATCTGCTATCTGGATATCCGCTGGCTGAACTGGAAGCCCAGAAACATTGGCTTTTGCCCCCCAGAGGCTACATTGTCGTCAGATGATGGCCAATGGGTTCAGAGATTGGGTTCTTAAGTGACCAATGGTTCAAGCTGTTTGTGTTGATGAAGGAAGGACTGTCAGCATGCTAGTACCCTGCATCTTCTGCTATTGTACATACTGAAACTCTTCTCACTCTTTACATTTTTCCATATGGATCAGCCAGGGCAGAGAGTTCAGGCCGTGCCTCGTAAAGCCTATACAGGCCTGAGGCCTGGGCTTGAGACAGGCGTCTAATGAGCTTCCTCTTGTTTGAAGTCCCCAACTGAGGTCTAAACCTTGTTAGTCACCCCAGAGTGCTCACCAAGGCATGCAGGCGAGCTAACAATAGCATCTGACTTTGAAAAACATAAAAAAAAAAAAAAAAAGGCTGTTGCTATTTGCAGCATGTGTCAGTGTTTACCGCACAGCTCATGCCAAATGTAACCCATCACATCTGGGGAGCAAGTCTCGTGTTTTGTGTCTGCTTCTGCTCGTCAGTCAAATGCCAGGAAGAATGTGAAAGGTGCTGTGACATTAAGCGGGTGCAGCAAGACACTTATGCTGTAGCCAGGCGCTGATTCTCACCGTCAGCATGGCAAATGTGGGATATGAGATGCTGTACAGTCCTCAGTGATGCTAAATCTGCATGAAACAAATCTCAAATCTCCTTTATCTCTCTCACGACCTCAAAGACGAAACCCCAAAAACAGGCTGCCTTGTTGCTGTGTGCAACACTTTGTTCTCCAGATTAAGACCATATTTTCCATAAATGTTGATACTTCCTGTCCTTTCTTGTTTCCCCTCCCCATTCCTGGCATTGCTCCATTAGTGCAAGAGGAAGGATAAGGGCTTACACAGCAATATGTTTTAAATCCCCTTTCGTTCTCTCCAGATAGACGAATAAAGCTGCAAACTGTCTCAGCGACCTTTTCATATTTATGTCTCTAAAACGACTGCAACAATGAGGTACATAAGCAGCGTGCTTAATCTGTGATGTTTAGTGGACATTGGCCATGGCTCCTGTGTCAGAAAACACAACAGTGCACTCCCACGGCACAGTGGAGGCACTGAAAGAGAAGCAGGGACTCCAGATGTTTCTCCAGCTTTTCTCTGACATTTTATTTTCTCCCCCTGCTGAAGTCCAGCGCTAAGATGTCACACAACCACAACATTTTTCCTATGTGGGCGTGCAGAAAGTGGAAATGAAAGAGTGAACGGTGAGCAGTCACTGAGCAAAGAGCAAAAAAAAAAAAAAAAAAGTCCCTTTAGCCTGGAAGGGAGGGAAGAAAAGGCCCTTTAGGAGAGTTTTGAGGTTCTTTCTTGTTGAGCTGATGTGGAGAAAGAGGTTTTAACTTACACTGAGAGAAAAAAAGAGAGAGAGATGTCATTCTTTTAGCATCCATACACTCACCTCTCTTTTTGCCTGTTCAGCAAACTGAACCCTGCGTCAGCCTCCTTTCTGGCGTCATCACGCACGCACGCACACACACGCACGCACAGACGCAGCGCTGCTACTTTGCATAAACTGTGCTGCCTAACTTTTGCTCTTTAAACAGTCACCTTAGAGGCTACAAATCTGGTATCTTTCACCTCATGCTTGGAGAAAGAAGCACAACTACAGCATGACGTAAAGCAGCAATAAAAAGCCTCGGCAACACAGAAAACTTTAAGCAACAGTTGGCTTATTTTTGGTGTTTTGCTAACTTTAACCGGAGAAACAGCTATAGCCTAGCATCCCAATGCTACGCCTCTGAGAAGAAAACAGTTCTGAGGTGTTTCCACTTACTTATCGAGCACAAAGTACAGGTCAAAGGCGCCCTGACAGGAGCTCTCCTCCTCAACCTCCTCCTCCCCCTCCGCCGCCAGCTCCCGCTCGGCTCTCCCGGATGGACACGAGAGTAAAAATAATCCGAATAAAAGCAAAACAAGACGCATGGTCAACAAAAATCTCGCCATCATTTTCCCCCTTGCAGAAAAAAAAAGTTAATTCCTTTGTGGATAAGAAGAGAAAAAAAGAAGCAAGAATGCTGCAGCGTCTTCTTTACATCCCAGAGACGGTCGTGTAATTGCAGAGGCAGAGATGTAACAAAGACAAAAGAAAGGATGCAGGCGGCGTCTGTTTTATTTTGGAGCTCAGTTTCCAGTGATGACCATCCCGGTCACAGAGATGCTTCCTCTCAGCAGGGGGGGAGGGGGGGGGACTGAAACATAAAAGTTTCGAATAATTCAGAATCCACATTCAGTTCACTGGAAAAAAAGAAAAACTTCTTCTTCCTTTTTTTTTTTTTTTTTTTGCAGAAAAACAAATCCAACCCTTCGTCAAAGGGAGAACTGGCTGAAATGATGGGATGGGTGCTTCAAAACAAATAATAATATAAAAAAAAAAGGATAAAAGTTTCCTGTCAGAATGTGAAAACTGGCTGAGGTGTGAGGAAGCCAAACGGAGCTGGGTTAGTGCTGGAGGAACTGGGAGCCCGCGGGACAGACTTGGCTGAAATGGACCAGGTCTCATATTTCAGACTGAGGAGGAGAGAGAAAGAGGGAAAATGGGTCAACATCCCATTTTGCGCCTCCCTCACGTGGCAGACAGGCGCGTTTTGTGGGGGGAATCTGAAGATATCTATGACATGATTATTGTCATATCATTAGTATATAGTAGAATTACCAGCCTTTGCCCCTCATTTATCTGTACAAGCTTCTCTTGTGCTGCAGCTACCAGCTAATAACAGCAGCATGTAGAGCAACATCCTCCATAATAACACCATCATGAACCAGAGGCTGTAAAGACAAAAGTTATTCTCATTCATAGAGCACAACAAACATTTTGTTGTCCATTAAACATACGGACATGATCAACACACTGGTCATTTATTCAGAAGTCTAACGTGGGCTGAAGTAGGGAGGGTGAAGGAATGGATTAGATTATAAAGATATTTTTTAGAAGTGAAGCAGTCTGGCTGGTAAGTTTAACTTGATAGTAGTCTGATTACTTTGCTTATTCAAACAGCCCTTTAGACTCTGTTACCTGGGTTCATTTGTAATATTTTCAGGGATGAGCTGTGTTCTTAAACTCCAGCATCTACAAACTGTGTTTTTTTGTTTTGTTTTTACACTAAATCACTACAGGTTATGCCTAGTTTGAATTTCCAAAGACTGACAAGCTAAGTGGACATTAATATTAAATGCTGGTTAGTAGCAACTATGCTTCTTAGAATAAAATTGAAATGAAGTTATTATATTTATGCAAATAAACAACAAAAATACTAGTTTCTCAGCTGTGCCTGCTACGTGTCCTCCTCCACAGCCGTTCTTATTCTGTGAAATTTATACATCTGAACTTAAATGTGGCGTCCTGTGACTTCTGCACAAACCAGGCAGACAAACAGATTCCTAAAAAAGTGAGTAGCAGCCTGACTTCTTCACAAGGTCAATCCCATAGCGGAGCTTTACGATTCAGACCCTCCCACCCCCTCCCACACACACACACACACACACACACACACACACACACACACACACGATGTGTATGTGCCCCAAAACCCATTGGCCCCTGTTTAAAATCTCACCACATGTTGATGTGTGCTGACTTTTTCCTCACCTCACTGATCCCCTCTGGTCCTTGTGTTTACAAATGAAAATCTAGTGCTTAATCATCACCATTGTCTCATGTCTACTCTTTAAATCCACTAGCATACATAACACTTACAACACACTTTTAATAACCTGGTTCCATTGTAGATAATCAAATATGCGACCAAATATCTCTATGCACAATTAAGGTCAAGCCTATTACCATTAATTGCCACACAAATGGGAAGGTTCAGCCACTGTTATATAACTTAAATGGCAATGAGTTGGTTTTACTTTATTTATTTTTCTTAAATAAGATGAGTTGAGGATGCTCTTCAATGTAAAATATATATTTATCATTACATTTCTAAATAATGTGATAATGCTTGACTTGAGAATTGATAGATTTGAATTAAAAGAGATTCTGTAAGATGGTTTGTTTGATGCAAAAGTTTGGTTTCTATATAGAGCAACAATAGTTCTTGTGTTTTCTTTTGGTTTATTTTCTTTCATTGTATTTTAAGACCACATAGCTAATGCTTGAAACATGTCATCAAATTATCTGTGAAACCACCAAAACTGTGACCGATCAAAAACGTGCTCTGGCAGTCCATGATGTAATTTAAACACTGTTGCACTGTCACTGACAAAAGACAGGGTTTGAAAGGCTGCCATCTGTGCTTGTGGTACCCTTCATTTTCAGTCTTGTGAAAATCTTCTGCTGCTTGTCTGCTACATGATTCCTCCAATAGACCTTGTTTATTGTGGTGCCAATGTAGAAGTCCATATTTTTACTCCTTTGTTGGTGAATTAATGCTACAATTTAGCAGCATCACAAAGAAAAATGTCGTGTTCTCTTTCCAGCTGTTGGTTAATGATGTTATAACTGACAGTTACATGTTATGATAAACTAATCTGGCTCGGTATCAATTTAAAAGGGAACTGCCTGCACTTCATTATGGATTGGACACACAATATGTTCACGAAAAGACTTTTGTAATGGTAAAAACTGATTTTTTTGTCTCTGTGCTGTAAAACTGTGCTGTAAAACTCTGCTGCTGTAAAACAGGACCAACACGCACTTTGGTTTTGTATTTTTGTTGTCTTTTTTTATTGTCTCACCACTTAAATTGATACAAGCAGGCCCACATGGCATAATGGACATACATTATTCCCATACACAACAAATATATTGCGTGATGGTTTTCTGACCAGTACAATAAATGGATTACTTCACAGAGGTCCAAATTACCAATATCCAACATAATAAATTAATAGCAAACTTAGTTTGAATTAATTTTGTGTGTGTTTACTTAATTCGTTTCCTCTCTTTTGAATGAGATTTTGAATTTTTGAAAGTTGCTTTGATGTTACAACTGATCCAGACTTGTTCATACCCACTTAATAAAAGAATCAGCTTCTCAGCACCATTTATTTTCCAAACGTCCAACACCAGATCAACATTCAACAGAAATAAAAACTAGAGGTAAATCATTCTGTTGAACCTTTGCTCTACATTACAAGCAGGCTAAAAAGGCTTAGGTGTCAAGATGATGAATAACAGATTACACGTTGTACTTTGTACTTAATCTACATCCATCTTTTCTTAAGGTCTAGACTCTAAATCTTGAAACCATTTGGCTGCCAAAGCAAAAGTGAAACTTGAACCCCCCCCCAGGCTATGTTCAGGACTTAGTTTACTTCTGTCCTGCAAAGTGCTTGTTGAAGATGCCCTTGGCGGTCTCAAGGGCGGCCTCAGCTGCGACGGGTATGTGAGGTGCGATGCCGGCTCCCTCCCATGCCGGCCCAGTAGCAGTGTCGGAGTGGACGGTGGGGATGCTCAGGAAGATGCCGGTCTCGCCAACACTGAAGGTCTTGGGTGGTTGGGAGGCCCCAGCTGTAGTCTCTCCGACTATCATAGCACGGCCGAGCTTCTTCATGATATACACGAACTCCTCTGCAGCACCAGCAGTCGCTCCGCTGGTCAAAATGATCAGGCTCTTCTTGGAACCGTACCTTGTTCCTGAGGAAAAGGATAAGATGGAGATTTTTTTAAAGAAATAGGTGAACAGTGAGTAGCAGGTAAAATACATTATGTAGTAATCACATCTTCCCTAATATGGATGCAGATATCTGATTAGCGTTGAGCAATAAAGCTTTCTTGCTAATTGAAAATGGCTTTGCCAACCAAGAACATTCAGACAGCTTTATAGCTTATTTGGCCAGTAAGACAGTTGATCTTCAAAAGCACAGATGCTTCCATGTTTTTTTTCCGATGTGTCTCTGAATGCAACTTATTTTTCACCATTTGTGGGCATCGGTAACTCACTGTAAACACAACACCGATCACCTTTTGAGTAGATATGCCAAGCTTGTGTGGAAAAAGTAAATTTTACACATTGTGCAGGTATAGAGCAATGTCAGCATTCATTTGGAGTCTTTGGCCACCTGGCAAATTTCAGTCCCATATAACCGGCCTTTTAGCTCTGTTTTTGGTCTCCACCAACTCTCAAAGAAATGTCTACCTGTTTAGTTCATCAGCTAATTTTGTTGCAGACCGGGATCCAAGGTACAATAGCTGCAGTGAACAATGAGTAAAAATGACTGGATTTTTGTTTTTTAATTACCAGTGAGAACAGGCAGGGTTTGGAGCTCTGTGGTGGTTCCGGATGGTCTGTCGTACAGCTTGTCCAGCACAATCTGCTGGTCGGCATCAAAGAAATAAGAGCAGAAGCCCGCAATGGCAGTTGTTTGCCCACCAACGTTGTTCCTGCAAAAACAGTTGTATAACAGTCATAGAGAGATGATTAAATGATTAAATTGAACAATCCTTTTTGGAATTTTCAGTTATGCAGGCTTTAATGAAGATAAAAATAGACAAATCCTCCAAAAAAACAATATACTATTGTGGACTGAGTCTTCTAAATATAACATTGACTGATGAGGTTTATCAGCTTTAGTGGAAGATTTGTTTTCTAAAATGGACACACTGCATTTTGAACAGAGGCTTTGACTTGCTCTGTGAGCAGGATTACCCACCTGAGGTCAATGATCATAGCATCAGTGTTGACAACTATGTTCCAGACATGCTCAACAATAATCTGGGCCACGGCCTTGACCTCCTCAAAGTCTCCAAACATGTCAAAACGCAGGTAGCCAATGTTGTTCTCAAACACATCAGTGTGGAAGGAGACTTTGATCAGCTCAATGTACAACTCTGGAGAAACATTCTGTAGAAGTGCAAGCAACAACTCAGCATTAGTAACATAGTCATGGAGAATACACCAAAAAAAAAGCCAAATACTCAAAGCAAATAAGAAATACCTAAATTGCTGATGTTCATTGACAACATTTCTATCCAAATGTTTTTATTTGATTTTAAAAGCATAAAACGTAGTTTGACAGTTCTATTGTCTATCTGTTTATCTGTTTACCTCAGATCACATCACTATAACCCATACTACTCCAGAGTATTTGAGCTCTACAGGTGAACAGTGAGTGAAAAACTTTTGTCACTAAATAAGAACTCTATTTAAAACAACTAATAAGAATAGCTGTGTTTCAATATTACATAATGACAATGAAGGATAATTTTCAGCCAAAAAACAATAATCTTATGTACAAGCGTCTCACCATGGGTGGCAGGACTGGGGTGTTGCTGGTAGTCTTCAGGCTCTTGTCCCCAGACAGGGTCTTAAGGTCAGCCGACAGCTTTGCCTCCAGACTGCTCTTGGAGAGCACCATGCTGTACTCGCCCTTTGCGAGGAGCCCTTTCAACTTTTCTGCAACATCAGCCCCAACATCTTCAAAGGCGTAGTTGTCAGCAATCAGAGTCGCTGATCCCTCAATGATGGCTGGGACTTGGGCATGGAGTTTGATGATGTTGATGGCAGTGGCGAGGGCGTCTTCAGCACTGACCTCCACATCAGGGGTCACACCTGTAACCTCCCATGTGGAGCCAGTGATTGGGTTGACGGACTTTGCGGTTGGCACAGTAACGTAGAAGTCAGTGTCACCCACTTTGATTTTATCGATTTTCACAGAGCCCCCGGCGGTCTTCTCTCCCACAATGGTGGCCCTCTTCAGGTTCTTGAGGCTGTAGGCGACATCCTCAGCAACACCCTTGGTGTTTTTGCTGGTGAGGATAATGAGGGGTTTGGTGGCACCATATCTTTCCCCCAGCAGTGTGGACTTAGACAACAGATTAGTGGTGGTGTTTGAGGGACGGTCATAAATGCTGTCAATGTGAATCACAGGCTCAGCTTCGGTGAAGTAAGACACAATGTACGGGATTCCTGAGATGTCCCCGCTGCCAGTGTAGCGCAAGTCAAATATGAGAGCTGAGGTTGGAAGGATTTTATCCCAGACCAGGGTCAAGAGCAAAGGGCCAACCTTGTCAGCGACCTCCTCCCCGAGGATGTTATCGATTCTCAGGCAGCCAATGTTGCCCTCCAGGATGTCGAGCTTGATTGAGGACTGGAGGACGGCAACGAGCTGCTCAGGGGGCAAGGGTGGCATCTTCGGAGGGACCACAGGGATGTAGTTTGGCTCATAGGAGACCATCAAGCGTGGGTCACTGACAGTGGTCTGGACTCCTGTGCTTAAGACAGTAGCCAAGGTTTCACTGTCTGGGATGTTGAGAACTTCTGTGTTGCTGCTGGCTGCATCAATTGCCTCCTTCATCCCTACCAGCTTCTCTGGTGAGCAGTAATTGTCCATGACGATTTTTGCGATATCTACGATGAGGCTAGGGGCAAACGAGGCATGGATAAAGAAAACATTTCCCAAAAGGAGCAGAGATACCACCAAAAACAGAGTCTTCGCCATTTTTGTCAGACAAAAAGTGAGTAGATGGGAAGTGGAGGTTGTTGAGCTGGACCTCCTTCTCTGAAGAGGTTCTTTGTCAAATGGCACTGTTTTGGCGGAGAGGTTTCTGTTAACACACACCTAAGAGGATTTCCCCACAATAAACCTCTAATCGTATTATCCAGAGTGGCCCTGTAAGGCAATAACAACCTAGCCAAGTAGGTGTAGTAACGAGAGGGTGTTGCCAAAGATGCTAGCCTTTAATTTACAAAAGGTATTTTGAACACCTATTTAAAGCAACCCCTGTCAAATAGGGACAAACATCTAAAAGAGATTAAGGGTAGTAAAAATCCTGCTATGGTAGTCAATGCTCATTTAAGCCCCTGTGTGTCAATATTTATGTGAAAGTCATTGATTTGTGACTTTTGTGCCTTTTTTTGAAGACAAAAACATGGGAAATTGTTAAGTAATGCATGTGAAAACTCATTCTTGACATATAATTCAACACAAAAGTCAAAGCTATTGTTTGGCCTGCTCGTTAATTTCCTCAGGTATGATCCTGTTAATGTCTGGGAAAACAAATCAAAACATAACTCAGAACCACTGACTTCTTTTATTGTTTCATAAACAGCACACATTTAATAGCAGTCGCTCAGATGGTGTGGATTGTCTCCTGTCTGAAGAAGAGCTGTGAAGTTTGTTTGGTGCTTGCTCCCTCTGCTGGTAGTTTTGTAGTTTAGGGACAGGGAAGCAGAAACATCATTACAGCATACTGAATAACACAGAGTGCAAAGGAAATACTAGCAAACAAGCATTCAAGTGGTTTAGCAAGGAGATGACAAATTATCTGATATAATGACAGACATAAACATACATTTACATACTCATCAAATAAGTTTCCATGTTTTGATATGGGTCAACAGAATATTTAGCCAATAACACATGGCCATTAAGATATAACTAAAGGGAATAAGAGAAAATATCAAAACAAAGCAGGAAAAAGTTTACTTTACATGAGTGGGGGTGTGAACTCAACATACACATAAAAAGAAACACTGATGTTTGCTATTATGAAATAGAGGTTGTTTTATTTACAAAACTTACTTACTGTTCACACTGAAATTAGGTTATTGTAATGTCATTAGCAAACATTACATCCTATTTACTGTCAGGGCAGATAAGTAGATTTGAGGTTAAATGCTATTCACAGGTAGTACGCTCTGTCTTGTAATGATATGTACATGAAGCCATACCCGCTCAGTGAAGGTCTCTCTAAACACCAAAAATGTAAAAGTAAATTTCATAGTGAAGAAAGCTGGTCTGGGATTTGGGGCCATAATATAAATTTCAAACTGATACAACATTTTGTATTAAAGTTACCAATGTTAATGTAAAATTTGCAAGGAGTATTTCTCCCAGTACTGTATCCGTGTGAAAAGGCCTCAGAAACTGCACCTAGATTATGTGACTCTTAACCTCTAACCAAAACCAGACAAGGTGACTTTCTTTCCAGTTAAATTATTGAAAAAGCACTGTGTTGCATTACTGTTTTAAATCAAAAACAAATGATCACAAACATTACTCAATTCTTAAATTTCATTGCAGGGCAACACTGTTTTATATGCTGGGGCTGTGGTCACTTGACTGCATGACTCGTACATATGAGACACTGACTACAAGGCTGCACATGCCACACTTAAAAACTAGACTTTGACATTGATATGGTGGTAAATACAAGGCAATTAAACTAATAGTTTTTAAAGGAAGTTAGAAAACAGCGTGAGGAAACTATTTCCCTTGTTCTCTCTTCAACAGCCTTGCTGCTATGATTTTCTGTGCTACAGGAAGAGCGTCATTTGCTTGGGCAAAAACATGAGGCTCAACCCCTGAAACGCTCCACACTTTACCAGTGACTGCACTTAGCACAACCTGGTTAGGGATGGAAGCATACAGGACGCTGTCCCTGATTTGATAGGTTCCACTCGACAGAGACCCTCCAATCGTTGGCTCCCCAATGATTGTGGCCCTATTCAGGTCCTTCATAGCGCGGGTGAACACTTCAGCTGCTGACCCTGTCATATGACTGGTGAGGATGTAGATGTCTTTTAAGGATCCATACCTTTGACCCCTGACATGAGGCAATGTCATGACCTCTGTCATGGTGGTTGTGGTGCGGTCAAAAACACTGTAAAGATGCTGCAAAGGTCCAGCATCAAAGAAATAGGTGCACAAGAGTGGAACTGCTGTTGAATATCCACCAGTGTTGTACCTCATGTCAATTATGAGGGCATCTGTGTTTACTATCTTACTCCACACTAGTTTTATCAGCTGAGGCCCAATAGCTTTTACCACCTCTATATCTGCCATCATGTCAAACCTTAGATAGCCAACATTGCCTGGCAGAAGCTCAATTTTAAACAACGCATCGATCATGTATCCCACTTCTTCAGCTGAAGGGATCTTTGGGACGTCATGAAGTGACTCAGGCTCGACATCGCAGTGGAAGACATGGAGGCGGTGATCATTTGAAGTTTCTTGGAGGTCTGTCGTCAACTGAGATGCCAAAGATTCCAAGTCGACGACTTGCCGGTACAGTCCCTCAGCCCATTTGCTCAACAGTACCTCGCTGACCTGTAGTGCGACTTCATGGATTGCATAGTACTTTTCTAATAGTTCCCCAGCCCCCTCTATGAGCGACTTGAGGCCTCGATGAAAATGTGCAATCTCATGAACGTGCTCCACAGCTTCATCTGCTAGCACAATGGCATCTGGAACCACACCACCTCCCAGCCAGCATTCACCATTGTTGTCAAAAAAGTTTACGAAAGGGACTGTGATGGCAATATTTGTTCCCTCTATTGGAAATGTCTTTGAGTGCATCAGGGTACCGGATGTAATTTCCCCAATGACTGTGCCATAATGTAGGGACTGTATCAGGTAAGCAAACTCTTCGCCAACACTTGCTGTGTAGTAGCTGGTCAACACGTAAACCCCACGTTTGGAACCGTAAATTGGGCCTGTAATTCGAGGCAGAGAGCCATATTCTGTTGTTGTGTTCTGAACTCGGTCATATATTGTGAAAAAGTGATGCTTCTGGGAAGCATTCTGCAGATACGACAGTATTAGCGCTAGGGAAGTAGAGGATCCACCAGTGTTGTATCGTAGATCAATAATTAAGTTATTAGTGTCTTTGAGGGGCTCCCATACTTTTTTAGCCATGAGTTCTTCTAGTTTATCCCCTGCAGATGACTTGACAAACGTGTCAAAGCGGAGATAGCCAGTATTGTGTGGGAGAATTTCCACTTTGAACGTTGTATCAACCAGCACTCTTAATAATTTCATATCATCTGGAACACTGTAAGGCTCAGGCACTTCTGTGGCAGCATTGTCTTGCATGTATTTGATGATCAGTCGTGGATCTTCAGACACAGTCTGGAGGTCCAGGTTGAGTCTGACTGCTAGATCCTCCTCAGATATGACGGAGAATAAGTCTGTGGATTGCAGATGCTGAAGAAGAGCTTGGACTCTATCAGTGAAAGCATAGAAACTCCTGATTACGTTGAAGATACTCTGCACAACTTTTGGAATGGCACTCCTCATAGCCAGAAGGGACTTGGCCTTTGTGACAGCTTCCTTGGCGATAACGTTGACTGTTGGGGAAACACCACTTACTTCCCAGCTCTGGCCTGTGATTGGACTGACTGATCTTGCCACAGGAACTGTTATGTAGAACTCAGACTGAGCAATCCTAATCTTTTGGACTTTTACTGACCCACCAGCAGACCTTTCCCCAACTATAATGGCCCTGTTTAGATTTTTTAATGTGTATGCCACAGCCTCAGCAGCCCCCATGGTATGCTTACTGGTCAAAATAATCACATCTTTCTTCTTTCCATACTTTTCGCCCATTATTGATGGCATGGTCCACAGTTCCTTGGTTGTATTCGAGGGCCTATCATACACAGTGTCAATATGAATGAGGGGCTCAGGGTCTGAGAAATAGGAGATCATAAAGGGAACTCCAGACAGTTCTCCAGCTGTGCTATACCTTAGGTCAAAGATCAGTGAGGATGTTTGAGCAACTTTGTCCCAGATGTTGTCCCTCAGCAGAGATCCAAGCTTTGCTGCTGTCTCCTCCCCAATGATCCGATCTATCCGCAAATATCCAATGTTGTTGTCCAGGATATCCAGCTTGACAGAGTTTCTCACCAGCCAGATTAGCTGCTCTATGGGAAGAGACGGCAGCGTCGGTGGCATCACTGAGACGAAATTGGGCTCGTATGAAACAGTCAACCGTGGATCGTTCAGCGCCCCTTGTACTCCAACTGTGAGCACAGCTGCCAAGGTCTTCCTGTCTGAAATTTGCAGGATTTCTCTACTGTTGATGGCTTGTTGGATGGCGTCCTGCATCCCAACCAGGTTCTCAGGGAAGCAGTAGTTTTCCAAAAGAATCTTGGCCATTTCTAACACCAAGGTGGGCTGGAATGACGAGTTGACACATAGACTACATAGGAGAAGCACTAATAGCAGTGGTGGAGTGTGTCGCGCCATCGCCAAGGTCTTCATGAATGCTGATGAAAAGCGAAGTACTCTGTCTCCCTTTTCAGTGGGCTGTGTTAGTTGTCTGTGTTGAGATATGGTGATTTTTTTTGTAGGAGGGAACATTGTCATTGTCTGGTTTTTTGGACAACAACATCAACATAAGAGGCTTTTGTCCCCAATAAACCTTTAATCGCATTATCTTTGGTGCTTCAGCCAGCAGACAGTAACAGACAGAATAAAAATTGGTAAATGGGAGCCTGTGCAGTTTCTTACCTTTTCCCACACAAACACAATGCATGTTTCAGTTCAAATACAATTACACTGTAGCCTTATTTAGGCTTGATTTACAGCATGCATTGCTTTCTAAATTCACCATATGTTATGTTATTTAAAAGAAAACTGCTCAAATTTTCTTTTAGATATGAAACTGGTGTGATGGACAGGTAACACACGTATTCAGGGCTCAGTTCAGTTCTTTCTTTTCCTACAAGACAAGGTTCTTTCTTTGCATCAAGACAACATAACAACTCTCATTGATGCAAAAGCCTGGACAAACTCTCACACTCCTTTACCCTACCTCTCACTCTCTCTCCATTGTCTGTTATGAAAGCTTATGGTGGTGTATTTTGGTACTGTTGGTAGCTTTAAGGGTCATGTCTGGGTCGCTCCTCTGGTGAAATGATTACACAGTTTGTGGACACGTGGTAAAGCCTTCTTAAAACACAAGCAGGATCAGAATTGGGTAAAAAGAAACACACTGGATATAGAAACAAAAGGTTTATTGGAAAGTCTTTAGCTGGATTGAATGTTGAATTATTTGCTATTTGCTCTCCTTTTTCTCCTGCCTCACAGTATTGTTTCCATTGGTCACTAGTTTTGTATTTTCTAATCCAAAATATCTTTTCATTTGGTCGACAGTGTAATAAGGAAAGTATTTATATCTATAATATGTAATTGCAAGTGTTTCAGTTTTCATCCAAACTGTTAGATCTGCACGTTGAGCTTGAACCTGACATCAGTGACTTTAACACATGACCCTCTAAGAGTCTGATCCAGGCAGTTTTGCAGCTCCAAATTATGCAACCAGACATCATCTACTTCCGAATGCTAGACGGTGCTCAGCTAATCTTAACGTCTTAAGAAGTAATACCGCCTCACAGCTTACATAATACAATCCCTTTGCCATATAAGAACAGGTTACAGCAATGGATTGGAAACTGAAATCCCTGAACTGCTAACTTGTCTGAAATACAACAGCAAGTTCTAACATATTATCCATATCATATAAAGTGATAATGACAGTGTTGACTTAAAAGTTTGCTGTGCTCAAGAGGACAGAAAACATATAGAAATATCTTTAATAGCTAGCAATCATCATTAAGTAGCAACACACAGAAGCTAAAGTCCGCCAGCATAGTGTCAGCTAGCTAAATAAAACACTACCACAACTTGCCCATGTGTGTAACTAAGTAACTAATAGGTACTACCCTCTGCCAAGTTCCATTTTTTTGTTGGAGTTGGTAAATGACAACGTTACAGTTAAATAGCACAGAATGCTGGCTAACAGCAGTGGTGACTAAACAATAATGATTCATTTCTTTGCTTTTCAAAAGTGGGAACATGCTTTTCATTTCCTCCAACATGTACAGGTATTTTAATGTGGAAGGAAAAACAACAGGATATTTTCCACTATGTTTGGCAATCTGTCTGACCTATGAAGCAGTATTTTCACATTTATACTTTACATTAAATACAAATTCATCTCAGGTGTGACTGTCTTTAAACCAGCCACCATTCTGCAAAGGATAATGGTCCTTTGAGAAATGCCTACCCATCCTGGTCTCCAGGACACCCAAGGAACCTGAGGAAACACCTACATATCAATTATATGGATAAATGTACACATGCAAACAATGAAACTGTTTGCAACTGCAACACGACAACTCCAATATAATACTAAAACGTTTCTCATTTTTACAATTCTTCTCACTTTGTGTTTTTCACATTATAACATTGATTTGTTGTTATTACTAAATACCGAGTTTTTACAGTTTTACAAAAAAAGTCAACAAGGTATTTGCTACGTCATGAACCCTTCTTATTTCACAGATAAGCACGACACGATAAGCTGGAATGTAGTTATAACAAGAAACTTCTGGAAAGACCTTTTTACTGGGATCTGTTTGCTGAATGACCATATTTATTCTTATTCAGAATCAGGATAAAAGAAGTCAACAGTGCAGTTATGTTAAAAGATTTACTACTACTACTACTACTACTACTACTACTAATAATAGTAGTAATAATGATAATACAGGCGTTATAAGGCTTCAGTTGATAAGTTTGTGAAAGGCATTGGTGATATTTATTATCACCATTTATTATCTGAAGCTACAGACACAAGATAGAACAGTCAATGTAAAAAGTCAAAGAAGTTGGAATTAGACAGAGAAAGGCGTGAAGTCATTCCAAAAAGCTACTAAATTTAGCAAATGCAGGTTAAGCTAAATAGATGAGACAAGCAACTAAAACTGGATTTTATTTTGAAACCAGATTTTTATTGATGTCAGGGTCGAAAGCCTCAGAAACAAAATGTAGACATCATGAGACATAAAGTACAATGAAAACTCTTCATGTGCAGCTAGACAGATCACCTTTAGGGTTAGCAGCTCTATTATAGATTTAAGAGTTAAACTTCAGGGTTAAATTTATTTTCACCACATTCTGGATGTTTTTATTAAAAGAATATCAGCCTTACATAGATGTTCACAGTAGGAGTGTGTCACAGCTACAGTGTCTCTCTCTCTTGTGGTGGCATGTAACATGCAAGTATAAGCTGAACACTCTGTACAGGTCCGTATGGCAGTAATTTACAGACTACTACTAAATATATTAATATGAACAAATTACAGTTACAGTAATAATGTACAGATTTACATTAAAGCTAGAGCAGGATTAGAAGATGAACAACGGAGAATAAATGCTAGCTACTTAATGCCAACAGGTCAATGTATTTGTTTGACAAACATCACATTGCTAATGGAGATTTTTCACAAAAAATGAAAATGTCATACTTTATAGTAGCTGTAGTAGTAATTAACCTAACCAAACAAAATGATGGATTCAAAAATTCAGATTTTAACTTTACTTTTTACATATATTTGTTCAGTTTTACATTATTTACCACACACAAATACAAATGTATTAATCTTATTGAAACAGATTGGATCAAGACAGGGTAAGGGTGACCTTTTTTTTAATATATACATACAGTATAACCAGTATTAAATACACAATGTAAAGATGTCTGTTTCCTTTGGTTTTCTGCTGGGTGGTGTTGACATCAAATGCTAAAAAACCCAGTTTTAGTGAAGGCCATGGATTCCATTTGAATCCATAGCAGCAAGAGCATGCAGAGTGGAAAACACAAAAAGAGGTGCTGGTTGATGACTCTGCTGCTATGCTGCATTTCAGATGTATATTTATATTCATATATCTATTTTTGAGTTCCAGACTTTTTTATTAGCTATAAATTTGTAGGAATAGCTCTAAATGCTACATAATGTTACGTCACGGCTACGAAAGTACACATAAAATATATTTAATTACATGCATATTGCATTACCTTCATTATATTCTTATGTTGGTGGCTCTAAGGATGGCAGTATTGGTCGGCTGCTCCACCACTTTTCTCCAGACCGAAATATCACAGCAGATACTGGATTGATTGCTATCCAGATTGGGTTAGGTGATTCTCTTGACTTTTTGTGACTTTTCCTGTAGCGCCACCATGAGGTTGACATTATATCTCAAAAGAGGGATGGCGTCAAATTTAGTAGAGACATTCATGATATTCTGAGAATAGACTTTCAATCCAATTCTTTGGTTTATGGATACTTACCTGTAAAATTAATGCCATTCCAATTGGCCTCAGCTGTACTTTGGTTGGTAATGTTTGCATGCTAATATGCTAAGATATGATCATGAGTAGGGTAAAAATGATATCTACAAAATATCAGCATATCAGCCTTGGCTGATGCTGATGTGAGCATTTAGCTCAAAGCTCTGTTGTGCCTTTGTCCAAACTCAGAGAGCTGCTAGCATGGCTGGGGACTTTTAGTCTTATAAAATATCATTGATGTAACATAATAAAATTCTTTAAACTGTCAAAATAAGAAGGTGGCATCCATGTTTCTTCTGAAACCTCGGCCAAACTGCACTAACCATGGACATGAACATCGGACTGACTTGAAATAAACGCAGCATTAAAACCATTATAATTACCTGTGCTAAAACCAGAGCACTCCCTTCTCTGACTACCTGCAGCCGCACTCTGCCACCTTCATCTCTTCATAAAGGTATCTTATAGTGAGGCGTCCGTTCTCCTGATACATGACTGTGATGGGGTCCAGTTTGATGGGGACGCAGCATGCCATGTTGGCCTTCTTGGGGTCCCTAATGTTCATCAGTGTCTGGATGAGGGCGTGTTTTGATGGGGTCGATTCGTCTGTCAGTGGGTGGTAGCACAGGCCTCGACATTCGAAGGCATCATATTCTGGGGGCGCCACGATCCAGCTGTCCCAGCCGATGTCTCTAAAGGTGACCTTAAGAGATGTCCGCCGGCAGTATTCCCTCTCTGCCTTCCTTTTCTTTCTCAGCAGATGCTGAGCCTCCGGGATCTCGTTTGGAAGCTGATCTCCAACGTTCCAGTCGGCGCCCGAGTGTAAGATGGTTTCCTCTTCATGGAGGATCATCTCCCTTAATTCCTTCTTTGTTTCCCTCCTCCTACTACCCAGGTCATCTGAGAAGACAATTAACGCAGCTGAAGTGTTATCTCCAACAGACACACTCATATTGAAACAGCCTGCCCCTTCATCTCCACTCTTGGAAGGCCCACAGTCCTTCCTATCCAACACTACATCAAAAACAACTCCATGACCAGATCTGATCCTGTGCTGAACAGCTGTGGTCACTTCAAACGTCTCCCAGGTGCTCTGTGAGCCTGTCACCTCTTTGCCAACCAGGAGTTGGGTCATAGACGGGGAATTGTGGTAATCCACTTCATAGGCTTTGACGGTGGCCTTGAAACTGTGGGAGGAGGTCAGTGACCTGGGATCTGGGAAGAAGAAGAGCTGTAGTTCAGCAGTTGTGATCTTTTCGTGGTTAGGAACGCTGACGTTGAAGCACAGCCTGTGCTTTGACTTTGTGCCATTTGTCACAAAGAGAGTGATATCTGTTGGAAAGATAAGGAAAGGTCAGAGGGCTTATTTGAAACAGCAGCTGTTTCGAATACTTGCCAGCTAGCCCCCCCCCGAACTCATCTTGACTTTAGAGGAGCTGCCAATGAGTCAGCAATGCTACTGTGCGTAATGTTAGCAAGCTAGGCTAACTAGGTTTCACTTTCTGCTTGGAATTTAGTTAGCCTAGCCTCCTAGCCTCCATTTCGTGTGTAAAAAACATACCTAAGTGTAAAATGGGTCCTCCCAAATGCTTAATGTCTGAAAAGGACAGATGTATGAATTAGCCCATATATCCTAGCAACACCATTCCTCAAAATGCCTCAAAAACAGTTTTATCCTCTTTTGAAAAAATGGAAAATGACCCACAATAGCTGTGGTATCATTACAGTTTATGTTTGCTTGCACAAAAAGTATCTAGATTACACTTCAAGTTTAATAAAGTGGAGGTTTCTGACTGAGCATTTCTAGGAAAAAGATTTCCACGTTTGGAGGTTGTAATTAGGCTCTGAACAATAAACGTGACAATAAATAATGGGACCCCACACAAGATGAATCTGAGGGTCTGTGGGATGATAATCAAGAGAGGAACTTGAAAAAATCATAATTCAGCTACACAAAATTATGTTGTTTTTTTCTAAAAAATCAATGGACATTTTTACATTTTCAAGCCTCTGAAAATAAATCACAGGAAAGATCACCTTTGATCACAGATGAGGGGTTGCAGTGACAGTGATTCCTTTTAAAGGGGTCACAGGCCAAAAAACAGTGATTAAGCTTTATATAACATAAAGAATCATGAAAACATCTTTAACTACTAAAAGATGTGCCAATAAAATGCTAATGCAGATTATCCAGCCTGTATTTATGTCATTGTGATGAAGGAAAAACCACTAACATGTCAAACGTTAATAACATAGACCAGCCATATGAATAAGATGACCTAAACTGTACACTGACAGAATATTTCACAACATTTGTAAATCTGTGAGTATGGTAATTACTACAAAAAACAGCCCCCAGATAAAGAGTTATCTGTATTAAAATGTCGAGTCCCCTTCCTACAAGATAGACAGAGGATTACTGCACATTGCTCTTCTCATTTAAAAGTTATACCCTGCTCATGTACCTTGGACAGTGAAGCTTCGTATGACATCAGACTGGGGGATTGTCGAGCTGTCCGTGGCGTACTTGTTGTATAGCTCCATCATGAACTGCGGTGGGTAGATCTTGCTGTGCTCCTGAGGAACATCTGACAGGTTGAGTTTCCTCAGAAAGCCCTCCTTCATGGTTCCCAGGAGGTTCTCCATCCTGGAGTCGGTGTCTTCCTCCTCTAGAAGGTCCTCCTCTGACAGCTGAGAGTAAAGTCCCCCAGGGCCCTCGCTCTGGATGTCATTGTTGAGTGGCTTACAAGTGCAGGAGCCAATAGAAATCACCAGACTCAAACACACCTGGAACAGGAATGATCTGAAGCTCTGCATTTTGAAACTAGATTCGTTCAAAGCCACTGAGCTGGCACAAACTTTACCTTCTTCCCAGCTTGAAAACAGACTTTGCGACGACAAGGTTTGAAAATGGAGATCCCCAATGCAAGGACCACGGTCCTGATGTCCGCTCCCATGCTCCCAGAGTAAACAGGGGGACTTGTGTCAACCAAAATAGTAGCTTGTCCATGCTTATCAGTGCCATTGATGCCTTCTTTTAAGCTTTGTTATCATTAGAGGGCTGGCTGCTAATGAAGACACTGTAAACACTTGACAGCGATAATGAGAGAGGCACTGGAAACTGTGAGGTCACTGGAAAAGCAGAGACTTCCATAAAATGCCTTTTCCCAGCTCGAGGGTGAAACAAAACACATACTGTGAAAGAAACAAAACAGCACACTGCTTTCTTCACTACCATCACTGCAACATATTTCATACAGGTTAGCGTTTTTCACTCCACTCACGTGATCCAGATCCCGAAATATGACAAAAGCTGATGTCTTTGATCCATTTAAGGGTACTGATGAGGTAAATAATATCTTTGACAGACACAGATAGTTACAGGAATACATTTTTTTTAAGTGAAATACTAAAGCAGTCACCAATGGAATGGAGTAGCTTAACATATGCAATTTCATAGACTATAAACATTTGAATCCAAACCTTTAAATTGTACTTACAGCAGTATGTCACTGGTCAGATATCAGTTACCAAATAAAAGGGAACAAAGCTATATTTGTGGTGAGAATAAAAGACGACTGTGTTCCACAAATAATCTGATTGAATTTTCTCCATCTTTTTTGTGTGGATTGTGCAAATTCTTTTGTCTGTTCAGTATTTCCCAGAGACCACCCTGTTGGTCAAGCAGGGTGGGTGGTACTCTTCTGTGTTTCTCCTTGGACTTTCTGCAGATGAAGTTTATGTCGGTGGGTTATCTCTAGTGCTCTCTTCATCCATAGTGGCTATTACTAACTACCCAGTTCTTGATCTGTTTATTCCAAACAAACAGGAAACATAGAATTCATGTAGAACTTTTTTCGTAGGAGGTGTTTGAAATGTTAGGACCAACATATGAAAACATTTTCATGAACTGATTATATTTATAGTTGGAATCTGTAAAATCTGATAGCCATGAGAGCAGGGATTAATAACGGTTCCACTGGCAAATGGAACAAAGACATGATGGTGGTGGCCTTCATCACCACATCCTGTATGTCCCAGATGGATGATGGGATTTGCTCCTTGTTCCTGTGGGGGGGTTTGAGCCTGAACCACAAGCCAGTGTGTCTGGGGACGTTGGCCTGAGTCTATCTTGGAATTTCTGTCTTTCACTCATGCAGTCACTCAGTACTTGGTTCATGCCGGGTTTCATAAAATGCTTTCATTGTGGCCCTTTCAAGCTTCCAAGAGCTCCTCTCTATGGAGTCAATCAGTGATGAAAGGCGACGACAAAATCTACTGGCATGGATACAGCAAATAATGTAGGCATGCAGGAGGAAAACAAACACAGCAGGGAAAACTGGACTGAGAGAGAGAATTGTGGTCACATTAGTTTAGATCAAATTACTGGGATGAGAAATATGCAGTATAAAGCTATTCAGTTATATCAGAGTTTGACCAATAGCTTATGGTTTTGAAGACTGATATTAATCATCAATCATACTGAGGCATGAAATGGCCAATGTCTGGTCTTAATATAACACACGTTTTTCTGGTTTTAATTCAAGAAATTCAGAAGTATCCAAATATTTCCTCCAGATTTTTTAATCAGATTGCAAAAGGCACTGAGACAACATTTATACCTTTAACATTTAAACTCTCCATTTAACTATTTAGTTTAAACAGTTATTGGACGCGGAGGAACAACCTGTAAACACAACATCAATATATTATTATATTATGTAAAGTTGACGTGGTAAACTGGTAACATTCGACCATTTACACCAGGCAGACACAGGGCAACAATTCACTGGAAGTCGTGTTTCAGTCATCCTGACAAACGTAGGCCCATTATTCACTCTGTTTTTAGTTCTGGTTTTGGTCTCCACCAACTCCTGAAAAAAAATTGGTGCTGGAAAAGTAGTGTAAAGTGATTTTAAGCAAATCTTTTTTGCTTAAAACAGCTGCCTGTCTGTATGTGGAAACGACACTGATGAAATTTTAACCAGTAAAACAGTAAAGTTTTGGGCCATGAAACCAGCTGAAAGTTGCTAAAACGCCTCTTAGAGCTATGGTAGTTCTCAGTGAGAATCACTGATCTAATATACAGTCATCTGGACATTACATTTCTGTATTCATGCGAGGAACTAAACAAAAATGAACATTAATGAGTTATTAATGACATTAACATGAATGAAATTTGATATAATCAAATGCAAATATCCCTACAGGTTTCCAGACTTCTTAATTGTAACTCCAGAGAAGAAGAGGTCAGAGAAAAAAGAATAAATGTCATGCTACCTTACACTTTTGACTGGCGAATATATCGTTATTTTTATTAGCGATATACACATAGACTGTATAAAACAAGTTATAGTAATAAACCAAGATATTTGCCGGACTTTACATAAGAAATAAGCATCTAATGTAATGTCGTCTATCTCGTATGATATTAACATATAGTAAGTTATGGTAGGTACATTTCAAATGTGCATAAATGTTTTGATATTTTTTTAAAAAAACCTAAGAAAGTCAACATGTATCTTTGACCATATGTACAATTCAGTTTATTTCCATACCATTTGTTACAGCACACATGACATAACTATTCAGATTCACTTTTAGCCATACAGTTATATGGAGGGATGCATGTCTCCCCTTTTACTTACTATGGAAATCTACTATACTTAAAAGACTGTACATGTCATCCTTAATAAAAAAGTATTTATGTATTAGAGGGACATACTGAATAGCCACAGGAAGTACTATAACCTTGTACTTTGAGAGGATTTAGTACCCTCAGCTTCCCCAACATGCACAGCAGGTGGCAGCAACACACTGTTATTCCTCTGTGCTGTATCATGTAACACAGACAGGCTGTACAATGCTTGTAGTACATTAAATCTCAGTAGGGTGGCAGAATACACTCATTATATTACAAGATATAAACAAATGACTATAGAAACATAGTTCAAAGAAGGTATTACCTCTCATGCATGAGTAACATATCTTGCTAATATATGGGAGGTGATCAATGACAACAGTGTGTCACCCCGTGTGACACATCACTTGAGAATAAGTACCATTTAGTATGCATTAGTAACTACAGTATTTACATGACATGGGTTGGTTAGTTTGGAGGATGTAAACATGCTCCCTTGCAGCCACTGCGCCCCCCCTGAGTTGATGAGTTTGCATGAAGTTCATCAGTTTGTCCAAAATTCAGTTTGCAGTAGAGCAAGCAGTAGAGGATACTGATGTCAGAAGGTTTCAGAAACTGTTGAAACTCAGACTCAACGTAGGTGGATCCAGCTCCCAAACCAGGCCTGAGTCCAGGCTGAGACCGGAGAAAGTCAATGTTAAAGCAGGCAAGATCACTTTATAAAAGTGAAAATGTGCTGAAAAAGTTTGTGAAGGATCAACAGAGATGACCTGCAGGAGTTCAACATCGAGTCAGTCAATACATAGAAGATTTTGGACCATTACATACACAGGATTGTAAGAGCACTTCTTAAAACTGCTTTTGGATGAGGGGAGAAAAATAAAAGAAAGTGGCCTTGGTGAAGAAGAACACTATGAAAATTGTTAAATAAGCAAGAAAAAGTCGAGTCAAGGTCCGATCATGGAGAGAGACTGGTCCAAGGTTCAGAAAAGAGTTCTCACACTGAGACTCAGGAGCCCTGCCTGTCGTATCAGTCGTATCCTCAGCTGTCCTCATCACTGCTGACCTCTTCGATGTGGAAATGCCCTCTGGATATATGCTGAGCCTACATGTATGTCCTCCATATAATCTTGTATCTTCAGTTATCGCACGTGCGGTGTTTCCGTCCCTATCTGCAGGCACAGGTGTCCACAGACATACCGGGGTAAACCTTGAGCACCATATTCCTGTTTGGATCCAGGAAAAGAACGCTAAGGGGACTCATCTTCTCTGGGACGCAGCATGGCTCAGGTACACCAGGGACGATTCCCACCGCTCTGACAATGCTCTGGATGGTGGCATGATTGGAAGGACGCACCACCTAGAGAAACGAGTGGTAGTAAAAGGGATTAATGTTTATACAACTTAGTGTTAAAACTGTCCAAATACATCTAAAAAGATGGCAACTCGTGCCGGATAAGAGCTGACTTGTATATACAAGTGACCAAAAACTGTTAAAACTTTTTGACTGAAACATTTTCTTTATGTTTGTTTCTAGTTTTTATCAGTTTTGCCTTTTTCTTTAAGAATTTAAACATATTTCATGCCATTATGTGTAGTTCACAATTAAAAGTCTTAAAGCAAAAAAAAGTGAAAAAATTCAGTAAAATATACGAAAACTGTCTCTCTGGCTCACTTTTGGGATGGGGAATCCACAGGTCCCGGCACAGTAAAAGGCATCAAACGACTTGGGTGCCAAAACCCATTCGCTCCAGCCGATGTCTGCAAAGTCCACCTTGAGGTAGCGCCTGGAGCAGACCCTGGGCTCGCTCCACTGTCTCCTCCTGGCCTTTTTCATTGTCCTCTCATCGAAGCTGAGCACCTGGGGCTTACTCAGGCTCTCGCTGCTCTCCTGACCCTGCTTCCTTCCTGGTTTCACTGCGGCTTTGGATTTTGCTGGGAAATACGTGTTCTGCCACAGTTCGTGATTCTTGAACGTGTTGAACTGGACCTCTGGGATGTCGTTGGTTTGCATCTGCAGATTGAGCTCCCTCCGAATCCTTGAGGCTGAGGCTGAAGCTGAGGGGGGGGTGTCCTCCCCTACAGGGAAGGACCCATACCGCTGGAGGGACATGGCCACACTGTTCGGCTCATCAATGGCTCGGTCATCGGCGTATACCAAGATATAGGGCAGGTTGGCTGAGGAGAGGCGCTCTTGGCCGTGAGGACTCCTCTGCTGCACCGTAGCTGCCCCGAACCCCATATCGAACTCCACTGTGACCACAAGCTCTTTGACTTTCCTGGCGTGTTTCAAAACCGCCGTTACATCCCTTGTTTGCCAAGAGCCTTTCTTGAAAGGAGCCAGAGTTATGTTTCCCAGCGGTGCTGCAAAAGCCGAGTTTGGGGCTGATCCATGGAAGAGGAGCCGTGGGGAGGGAGGATGGGGATGCTGGAGTCCGGCGGGTGGGTGGCGAGGCCTCCGGAAACGCCACGGTCGCTGGTGGTGGCGGGGTCGCTTGTAGAGGAAATGAAAAGAGGCGAAGAGGATGAGCTCTGATTGTTGGATGGAGGACAGGTTGAACTGGAACATGTCTTTGCCATGCAAGACCCCTAGGGACAATGAAAAGAAAGAAGAATGATACGATTGTCGAACTTATGAGGTAACTGACAAACAACCTTGGTTTTCTCTTGTCCTCCATGTTTTTTGTAATTTGTCAGTTGGCACTAAACAGTGATGTGCTTTGCTGGTTCCACCACACAGATGTTTTGTCAGACAGATGCTAAAGCCCTGAAGGAGGATCTCTCTCTGAAACGAACAATAAAGACCACTACAGCGATCGAGTTGCTGCCTTGAACTTTTCCTCCCCCTCTGTTCTTTTTCCTCCTCTATCATCTCGCTCTGGCACGTTTTGACTGACATGAATAACAGCATCCAATATATCTTCTGCAAAATGTTGCCCAACACATCTGACTGACATAAGCAGCAGCATGGAAAATATTAAGCGTGCCACGCTGAAGTGCCTGCTTCACGCATCACCAAAAGCCTCATCCTAGATGCCTGTAGTCTTGAAGTTCAACCTTGTCTCCTACACTTCCACCACAGCCTGAAAGACAAACACTGGATCTGTCCAGTAGGTCTGTTGCAGGCATATGGAAATGCTTAAAGGAGAAAGAGCTCCTCTGAGGCTGTTCGCTGTGCAGCCGGTGTCTGAGCGTGATAATAGGCTCTTGTCTAACACCTAGGCTGTTGCAGCTACCGGGCAAATAACAGCGGTAGAGATTTTAAAGTCCCCAAGTTCAGTAAATCGTAACACTGACGGAGCATAGAGGTGAGGATGTTCAGCACAGAGGGGAGCAAGAGCTGCTGTGTGATTGACAAAACACCTGCCTTTTGGATGTTTAGGATGTTGCACTGATGAAAAATTTAAGCTCAGACATTTTTCAGGTATTATAGTGTGTGCAAGAAGTTTAATGTGGACTCTCTACCTTTTTCTGTATTTTTAGCCTGTATAAGTAAAACAAAACTGACAACACAAAATTGAGATTAAGAACACGTACAGATAACATATATTTTGAGTTTCATTCAAGGATAAGTAGAATAAAAGTTTCACTTGAGTAAAGAATCACACTGTTAGCTGATTCAACTTTTATGATTTTTAAATTGCTTTAGGAAAGAAACAGTCAGTCTATTTTCAAGAGGCATTTTGTATCACATGAGCACCAAGTGGATATCAGTTGAATTATGACTTGAGTAACACAAAAGCATGCTTCAAAAATGCAAGTAAACCTAATTCAAATCAATAAATGGTGATAATTACCACTATGTTGTGTCATGATAATGCAGGGATTTTTAATTAAGAACATAATAATGTAAACCTCCCTACTTACAGTCAAAGCCACAGCAGGAACTATGATTTAACTGAGTTAATAAACGCGTGTGGTTACTCACTCGGGGCAGCTTTAAAGCTTCTCACGGTGTTTCCGTCCCTCTGGCTCTGCGGCTCTTTACTGTACTTCTCGTACACTTTGAACATGTTGATGGAAACCATGTCCCGGTTTGCGCTGTCGTGCGCAAAGACGCGCTGCTCCACAGCCGGTGAGACATCTGCACCTTGACGCACGGCTTCACCAAGATCCTCAGACACGAGTTTACCCCAGCTCGACTCCAGAATCAGCAAGAAATGCAGAGTGTGTAAAAGTCGGCTCGCCATGGTTGAAACTGTAGGAAATGATTCCATTAAAGCGAAACTTTTTTCAGGAAAAAAGGACCGAGTGCGCGCTGCCTTTCTGCTTCTCGATGGCTGATGCCCACCCAGACTTCAAGCCCGTATCCAGGTAATCCGTGTCGGACCCGCACTCCACGGTTCACGGTCTACAGCTGTGTCCACAATGGGAGGAGACCGGAGGAGGACGCATGCATGAAGCTCCGCTGCTGCATGACAGATGGTGACGCCTCGGAGCGCACAGCCAACGAGAAATATGCAGCCTTTTAGGTGAACTGCTTTGGAGCAAAGTTACAAACAGAAGAGAAGATTAAAGCTGCACTACACATGCAACATCAATTCACTCCACCACCGGGAGGGAGCTGGAGGAAGACGTTAAGGGGTCAGCTGGTGTCAGACACTGAGATCAAATACGAGGTTTTATGGCTGCCAAGTTTAACAAAAGAGATTCAAGAAATATATAATTTTCTAATTTCTAACAATATCTGCGTGTGAGATTGTGTACTCATGCCTGAATCATCCTGAAATTGGCTTTTCATTGATATCAAAACCACATTTGATGTGGGTCAAGTGTTTTTCATGAGGAGGCTGGTGGTCATGGAGCAGAACATTATTAAAAGATCAACAAACATCCAGGAAGAATGTAAAAAAGGAGAAATGCTGAACAGAATGGTTGGTATAATAATTTGCCACATTTCTGTCTGTTTTTAGCAGATTTATATATTTTTTTCTCACGTAGGAAACCAATCAGACTTTATTTGCTCAGGTTTTAAATATTCAGCCTTCACCCTAATGATAACTGAATGAAGAAGCTGTCTCAGCTGTCATATCAGCTTTGAGTGGTAAAAGCAAACCCAGCATGTGAAACCAGTGTTGCAGCATGTGGGGACTGAACTGAAGATGGTTATCTCAGACTCAGGACGGCCGACAGCTCGTCAACATGAGCGACAAGCAGCCAACAGCAGAAAGAGAGCCGCTGTCTGACGTCTGTTTGGAGTCTCCTCTGCTTTCTGTGTTTCTGATGCACCACAATAGGTCCCCTGTGAGAGACTGCCACCACAGGTCAGACAACTATTAAAATACCTCCTGCTGGTCCTGAGTGGGATCACAAGGGGCTCTTTGACACCACCGTGTCTTACATCAGGGATAAAGGACCCCGCTGGGACCGGGGTCCCCTTCAGTAAAACACTGGTGTGTTTAAAGGTTGTGCTGCTTCAATGAAAGAGCCAGATAGCATCTGTCTCCACCCAGGCGGCTATCAGACTCTGTTATCACTCAGCGTGGGGTTGTCTGATTGGTTCTGATGGGGTTAGAAAAACTAACGGTGCTCTTATGAGTTTTCTTTTGATGGTGTGATGCTTTTTTTAATGAGTGGTTCCAACACAAATTGATGTGGAATTGGGGACGATGAGTTCTGTCGCATTAAAATGATCATCAAACCCAGACGAAAACTACCGCTAAGCATTTCATCAAACACTTAAAGCGACCAGTGTTTGTGTTTTCCTGACGGGGGGTGGTGGTCATGCGAATAATGACTCTTCTCAGAAACAAAGCCGGCAGTAGCTAAGGCTTGGTTTCCAACTGGCCCCTTGGGACCTGGGGCCCTGAAATTAGCTTGATGTTGTTATAGTGCCACAAGACCTCTTAGGAAAGGGGTCAGAGGAGACGGTTTGGGGAATAAAGGGCATGATTTGGATACTAGAGTCTCATCCAATCTGCTAGCCAACATTTTTTTAACCATGACCACAATATTTTATTGTCCGAAGTTTAACCACATCTGTTGTCAGAGATAATTTTGTTTGTTGGCACTTATTTAAAACTAACTTTCCACTTGGATGTTTTTTTCTTCAAGATTGGTGTACAATTATTTTTGGCATAGGTCCGTTCAGGCAGAGCTGTGAAATTAAGGAGCTTATTGATCTGAGTTGTTTCATTCATGCTTCACAATCACTGGCTCAATGACCAGCTTACAAACATCCAGTCATATTCCCACAGATGCACAGGGCACCCATTATAACCTGATACTTGTTAGTGTTTGCTGCTGCAGCTCCATCCATCAGCCCAACCTCTTTGTTCATACGCTAAGCTCTCGGTGTTGTTGATTTAATGCAGCTGCGTGGAACTTTTAATTTTGTGGTGATGTTGGCGGTCCCTGTGGACTAAAGCGGTAGTGTTTCCAGGAATTAAGACAGCATTTGTGCACCTCAGAAAGATAGAAAAGCGTATTGGAAAATGAAGGGTGTAGTTTGGATTAAGGGCACTGGACCTTGAGATGATCGCTCCCCACGGCATCTCCAGCCAGACTAGCTGGACCAAGTGCTGCAGTGGGCGGTGCGCCTGCCTCAGTGGGACAGGGAAGAGTTTCATCAGAGTCACACCTAGTGACGCACCTAGTGACCTAGTGAGGCATTAAGAATTACAAAATAGAAACAGCCAGTGTAGCATGTTTTCACTGATGGTCTTATTGGTTTATATAGGTCATATAGAGGCATAATTATTAAACTGTGGCTGTTTCATAACCTGTTAAAAAGTCCTCATATTTGGTTTAACTAAGAATTAATATTCATGTATGTGTTTATTAATGTGGGGCTTAGCTCTCCCGGCAATGTCGTCGCTCCTGCCCACTCTGTGCATGAGTCTGTCATTTTATTTTCCCCTTACATGCTGAACACTTGCTCTTTGGTTTGTGCGGCAGGCACAAACACTGATATTTACCGCTGACATCAGAAGACTATCAAACTCTATTGTGCCAACCTGCCTTGTGGACATACGTCATCCAAAAGGCCCGCGCTCCGAATTGACTCCTCTGGTGAAGCAGCTATAGCCTCCGAGCCAAAACTGTTTCACCAGGGTGACCAGCCACCACTTCAAAGGTAATTTAAACCTTTGTGAGTACTTGTCACACCCACAGCAAACTTCATAAGACGCCTCTTACAACAGCTTTGCTGCAACAGGAGAAGCAGAGAAAATGTCAGAGCGCACATTTAGACGAACAAACCTCATAATTTGTTGAATTGAAAACTGTTGTATCCAATGAGCATAAATTCTCAATGATCATAAAGTCACCTCATTATCGTGGGTTTGCAGCCAGAGATCAAAGAAGCGTGTCCGGGCCTGTGTTCCACACACGTCAGCCAAAATACCAACACCAACACCAGCAGAGGTATAATAATAGTCAATATTAGGTGTTTAAGCACAAATATTAAACCATAGTTGAGGCTTTATGTCCCATGAGGAGTGTGTAGCTTGTTCTATGAATAAAACAGTCATCTTTATAGCTGTGCTGGAAATATCTCAGCTCGTCATGGTCTCTGCGTTTGGACAGTTAAACATTTCTGGGAAATACACTTTTTTCTTTGTTGCCGAGAACAAGATGAGAACATTCAAACTACTGTCGTGTCTGTATGTGAAATAAGAAGCTAAATTCAGCAGCTTGTTAGCTTGGCAGAAAGACAGGAAGCAGGGGAGACAGCTAGCCTGCCGCCCCTGTCCGATCATAATAATCCACCTACCGGCACCTGTAGAACTCACTAGTGAACAGGTTTTTATCTTGTTTGTTTATTTCATACAAAAACGTGGTGAGGCGAGAGTGCCATCGATCTGCTCATCTACCTCTCAGCAAGAACATGAATATGCATTTTTTTTTTTTTACCATCATCCATTCATGCTCCATCTTGGCTGTTTTCTATATTGTTAAAGGCCTTTCTAGACGTTCTAGCAGTGAAATGTTGACCAGGGCATTTCAAATGAGGCTGTAATTTGGGGGTCAGCAAACCTGAAAAGGTTGAGAACCAGTCTTGTTAGACAGCAATAGAAACACCAGACCCTAAATGCAGGCCAAAATTCATGTCCTCTATTACACATTGAGACTCATTTAAAATTTTTCATCTCATATGACATCATGGGTGAGTCACCTCTCCTCCACCTCCCTGTCGTCCTTCTCCTTCGCAGGGTAAAATGGGAAGTGTAGCCCCCCAAAATATGCTCTCATTCACAGAATATTTGCCTGGGGTGCTCATCAGGACAAGGAGGAGGACAGACGAGCCCACCATGTTTCTTTTGGCCCGAGACCCCATCCTTCATCCTCCCCCTTTTCCCCTCCTCTTCCTCCCTTTGACTTGTTTTCATACTGCTGGCTGGGGCTGAATGACCATTCATACTCGCTGCTGCTGGATATGGATGTTTGTGTTTGTTTGTGTGTGTGTGTGTGTGTGTGTGTGTGAGAGAGAAAGTCTGAGGGGCATGACATCCCCTCATCTAATGTCTGCCAAGCCATCCAAACACACACACACACACACACACACACACACACACACACACACACAGGCACACATACACTCACCGTGCTCCACTCCAGTCTGGATTCTGTGCCATACCTCCCTCATAGAGAGCCGCAGTCATGCCACTTCAGTTCACATCACTCAACCAAGAGTGACAGGTCCACCCACACCCACACACACACACACACACACACACACACACACACACACTCACAGACACAGACACACACACAGCCCTGCCGCTCTCTCTGGGAGATATCCGGTTGTCTCACGCATTAGTGTTGCAAGTAGCCGCAGCAGTGCCAGCTGAAAGAGGAATGTCTGCTGCTGTCAGAGGGGGAACCTGCGCATTAGAAATTTATGACTGCAAATCACCGCAATTTGCCAGACTTAACGGTGAAAAAACAACAACTGACATCCGAGGAGAATTAGACCACATTTATTCATTCATGCAGCACCTGGGGAACTCACTGACAGAGGAGTCATCCATGTCGCGTGTGTGTGTGTGTGTGTGACAGGGAGCGTGACAGAGAGTGTGTGTGTTTGACTGGTGACGAATGCGAGTTAGTTCCTGAAGCAGACACTGGAATATTAAAAGTTTTTTCACAAACTTTTTCACTTCTAGAAGAGCTCAAATGACCACTGAAAGATCAATGGCAGAAGTAGCTGTGTGCAAAATAGCTAAATATCTAAGAAAGTGTGTAGCAAGTGAGAGACACATCTTATCTTCACTCCTTCACTCTGCTCCAAAAAAACAATCAGCCAAGGTTATAGGTTATGGTGACACTGTGCACCCTAAAGTAATGGTTGAGGTCTGAAAATACGGTCAGGATAGGACAACAAGCTTGAGTGGTCCGAGGATCAGACAGGTTGTAAACATGCTGACAGAAGATTTTTGGCTTTGAGACGATTCAGAATTGTAGAAGGTAAGAATTTCTGTGAATCACCACAAGCACGCACAGAGTGATCAGTGTTGCGATGGGTGGAAAGCAACAGTTTCAACTGTTCACACAACAGCCAGAGAAGAGCTCCAGTGCAGCCACTGGAGGGTGTGCTTAAATTCCCAGAAAGCCCTCTCGGCTTCTCTGGAGTGTGGTCGCTTCTTGCTTGGCCTCCCCGCTGTCTGCGCCCCTTCGATAGATGTCAGCTTGACCCTGTGCCACGGGGCTGTCAGAGCCACACATGAGGACCTGCTCATTTATCATCCCTCTGCAGACAGTGGGGCCGATGACTAACCGAGGTAATGAGCTGCTCTCGGCTGTGCGAGGGCTTCCCTCCCGAGATCCAACTAGCATGTGCAGAATCCAAAACCACAAAAACCCCAACAAAAACCCCACACAGCACCACCCCCATGTGGCTCCACGCAGACAAGGCCAGCAATCAGCGTGATGGATTTCAGCCCTGACACGCTTTTCCTCAAGCGGCCCAATTAGGAAAATACTTTTGCGGGTTGTTTTTTTTATTCTCTAACAAAGCTTAGTTCTCGTTGCGTCTTACTGTCTGATCCAGCGCTTGATGTACTGCACTGTAGGCCAGAAGATGGATTGACTTTAAAGAGGAAATTTAGTTTCATTATGGTTAGGAATAAGGAGTTGGGGAAATCCCTTTGCACTAAAGGAAAGTGAGAAACCAGATCTTAAAATAGGTGCTGAGCTCAAAAACCAAAGACAGACAGGCGCAAAAAGGCTTGAAAACTTGCAGACAGACCAACACGCACTTTTGAAAAAGGACTTCGCCGTGCCATCCAACAGCAGATTTCCACTGAGGACTCCCTCTTTGCTCTCACTCTCACTAATCATACAAAAACATGTCATGGGGAGCCTTCAGAGCTGGGGCCCAAACCGTAGCAACTCTCTCGAAACCACATGTCATTGTGTGACTGTGTGACGGATGAGTCTGAATGCGTCCCATGAGAGGAGCCTTCATTAGTAAATGGTGATCACTCTCCTCAAGTGTTTTCAAGACTGCAATTTTCTCCAAGCGAGTTGTTTTGGCAATTCCTCCTCAGAGGCCCCCGTCTGAGAACAATCATCCACAACGTGTTTGTCAGTTATTTGAAAAATTGACAACAATCTCAAATTGCACCTATTATTCACATCTCAGGCTCCTGGAACAGCTGTATTTTAAAAGCCAGCCATGATTGCATATCTGTCTTTGCCAGTAAGAATGGTTTCGCAGCAGCGGGCGCTCCACTCGATTTCACACTCCAGGAGCAGACCTGTGCTCGTACTTGGCTTCACCTTGTTAACTCTCTCCTCGTTAACCACCTCCAGGCTGTGCTGTTGTTTTGTCACAATAGAGGACCAGGCGAGCTAAAAGCTGCCGCTGCTTCCTCAATTATCTTTACTATAATCTTGTTTATAACAGTTTTCGCTATGATGACTTGCTCTGCTGCCAAAAATCATCAAATGCAATTCATTCTGAGCGAACTAGACAAGCCGATACAGGGTACAGTGCTCCTGTCCAGCCTCTCCACTTCTTTCTCATACAGGACAGTGGTCCCATCACAAATTAAATAAAGGCAGGCTGTATATACATCAGCTTTTTACCAGCACTGATTGTATTTTTGTGCCACCTGAGGACCGTACAACAAACTACAGCACTGACACATTACCACCTTAGACTCCATAGATTGTGTATAAAAGATGGACGACGCCATGGCTCACCAAAAGTGAAGCCAAAACATCTGGATCGCCCCCTGGCAGTACAAGTCATAAAGCCCGCCCCCCCACCATGTTAGCAGATGGAACATTGGCCAAGTTAAAAGTACACGTCAAATACATTTTTCTCAAAGACCACAGTGTTCACCAGCTAGTTGCTGTTTGGTGCTAAGCAAGTAGGGGACAGCGGGTACTTCGGCTTGCTCATTTGTCAGAAATGAGGTTATGACAGCAGTAAGAGTGAACCAAAACAGGAAAGCTGTGGACCGTAAAAACCAAACCAATGAGCTGAAAGACGCTAAAATGTTGAGTAGAGCTTTGTCACTATGAGCAATCCCTTTCTCTTTACATACAGTCATTTGGTTATTATAAAAAACGATTGATCAGCGCAGCATTCAAATTTCATGTTTGCCAGTTAGCGACAGCAGTGCAAGTAGGCAGAAGTGCCACTGCTGGGTGTTGTAAGAGCATTAAATAGTTAACAGCTCAGTAATAATCAGTAGCAACATGTAATGTTGGGACTGAGCAGATTAAAAGTCATCCGACCAAAACAATACAGTTCACACAGCCTGGTTTGACTGTGTGTTGTGGTCAGAGTGCTCTCTCTGCACAGGAAGGCCCCCTGTTGTTTATGCTTGTGATGAGCTGAGGAAGGAGGAATCGGCTATCGAGCGCTGCACTCTGTCCTCGCAGCTATGCATCACTTCAAGGGCTCCCCTACAGGAAGGGCCATTTTCCCATCATCCCTCAGTCAGCGAGGCCGTTACTCTGCACATTAATGGACCAAATGGACTGACGACTGGCACCGAGAGCGCCCCATCTTTCTGCCCCCCCCCCTCCCACTTTATTACTCTTTGTATACTTCCTCTCCCTTTCCCACTCTACGTACTTCTCTCTCTCCCTCTCTCTCTCTCTCTCTCTCCACTTCCCTCTCACGTCTTCTCTCAGTCCCGTTTTCAGCATTTTGGCTTTGCTGTCTATAAATCACTTGTCATATCACCGTGACGTACTCCGGCCCCGCTGAGGCAGCCTGTGGTGTGATTTAGCCTTGAGCTGATTTTCGTGCAGAGTGATACTTTGTATGTCAGTGCCTCTGTCAGTCGCACACAATTCGGACACAGCGAGTTTTCCAGCCAGCCCTGAACTTTTTATTCTCTTTTCATGCGAGAGAATGGAATTAAGTCGGTGCATTACAGACTTCAGTTTTTCTGGCCAGGCACATTGTTTTCCTTGGCCGCCGCACTTAAAGTCTGTTGAAACGGGCCTTTTTTTCATGTCTATAAATGGGCTCTTTTCATGAATCCATGAGGGAATGCTTGCTTTTTGAAGGGATTTAAGAGGATACTGCACTGTACTCAGTCAGGGGCCTGAGATTTGTGCTCCATATTCACACACTCCATCATATTGAGGCTAATATGGTATGGCCCGGCTCGCTGTATATGAATTGTCATGGTATTTATCAAAATGGCTCGCCAAAGTGCTGCAGACAGGAACAACTGGAGTGGTGATGAGAGGGGTTAGTGAATTGCTTCCTGTCTTGGAACGCTGATGAGTGAAAGAGAGAAGGAGGCAGCAGGCGCTCAGAGAACAGATAGCAGGGGAATGAAACAAGCGGACTGATGGGAATAAAGAAAGTAAAAGCTTTACATGCTTTACAATAAGAATGCACGGTTGAGTCAGCATCTGCAACAGGATGCTCTGAATACAGCACCCAGCACGTGCCACAAAATGTCTACAAAATCTGTACAAAGACAATTTTAGGCCTTAAAGGAATAGTTTAACATTTTGCAATTTTCAATTTAGTTTTTTTTTATGACGGATGCCGTTACATAAAATAAAATGTAACAATTTCAAATAAATGTTACTTAAATTACATTTACTTTGTGCCATTAGTTCTGTTTGATTGTTTGTAGTTAGTGTGTGTCTCGCTATGGAGAATTCAGTTTTACTGTGAAAATACGATACATTTTCATAGTGTGCTCACTTTACAGGACATTATGTTATGATTTATCAGATTTTAGGACTTTTTTTTTATGTTTTTTCCACAGAGATAATGATGGAGAATGTGTAGACTGAGGTAATGATATTTGTTTTAAAACATTTATGCACCGCACAGAAATAAATACAATATTTAAACGGCTTCTGTAAACCTTCAGACATAAAGCTAAGCATCATGTCATGATGTATTATGTCATCTGTAAATGCAAGACCCCGGGCACATCTGGTACGTATACCAAGCTAGCTGTACCCACCTGTTTCCAGTCTTTATGCTAAGCTAAGCTAACTGGCTGCAGGTGGTAGCTTCGGCTTTACTGTACAGATATGAGAGTGGTATTGATCTTCTCATCTAACTCTTGGCAAGAAAAATATCAAAATACCCCCAAATATCAAACTATTCCTTTAAGAAGTTAAACATGCAATGGCTCCACTGATAATGTGTAACATTGCATACTGGTTGTTCCTCCAGCGAGCACTGACTCAGTTTTCCACTGTTGGCTGCAGCCGTTCTCCTGGGAAAAAACTAACTTAATACCTCAGATGGTTTCGAGCCTGCTGGGAGCGCTCAAACTGAAAACGTCCATTCTCATGGAACTGAAGCTCTCAATAACATCAACAAAACTGATGTTGTATTAAAGTTGTTTGATGGTAAGCTGACCGGCTTTTTGAGTTCGGGTGGTTTTTGAGGTTTTGGAGGCAAGTCTGAGGTGATATTATGTTACTCAGCCTTTCTGTCTTGAGCTCGACACACGGGTGTTTAACTCCACCAGTGTTTGCAGAATTATGTTTTCTTCCTGCTATTATCTTTGGTCTATGGGTATTTCTGATTTTTTTGAGTTTTATGTTAAACTGTAAAGCACAATTGATCCTCAGCTGCCCAAACCTCTGGCCTTGATTTAAAAAGTTAGTTAGAGAGCTGTTTTAGATCTTACCTGGGTGTTCACTTAGATACATTCTGTAAGAAGTAATGTAGAAAAATAGGAGTGTTTTCGCTGAGGTGCTCATGATGTCCATGCCGGTCAGGGGATGTTCAAGTTCGACATAGACCGGCTTTCTTTGAGTGAGTAGGCTCGATAAACTCTAAACTCACAAACAGAGGTGATGGGTATAAAGACTGTTAGCCTGTAGTGGTCTTCTGTTGTGGGTTTTCTATTTTTCACCCTCTCAACTCCGTCTGGTTTCTTAAAAAGTCTGATTAAGATGATTTGGAACAAAATGAACCTGCTTTTTCAGAGGATCTGCTTTTACAGGAATGTTTCTCTTATGTAGGAATTACATTAAATTGAACACTATTAGATAAACTCAAAGCAATGAAAGTGGAAACAATTCCACTCTCTTTCAATCTCTGGTTCATTATTAAACACGACCTAAGCATTTGAGTCATTTCTAATGTACGAGAAAATGTACATTTACATTAAAGTAAATGTTTTCTGTATTTGATTATACAGCAGTGATATGTTACTCATACATGTGTACATTCATACATGTCATAAACAACAGGTATAATTCATAAATTGACAGTTGTAAGGCCACAAACTCTTAAAATAGCTTTCTGTCATAGAAATATTGATTCTATTGTTTTTTTACCTTTTGTTAAATGTTGAATAGTTTTGTTTAGTCATTTTGAAAAAGAAAGTCATTACAGCACCTACAATAATTATAATAATAGATATGAATGATAATAATTAGAATAGATCAAATCTCTATGTGTCATGTGAAAGGAGCTACTTGTAGTGACTGGCACATGGAGAAATATCGCCTGACTCTGCAGTTCTGGATTCTGTTTAACTTCTTCATATTTGTCTAATATACAGTTTGCTCTAAAATATGCTGCAAACGCCGCCCCTTTTATGTGAATGCGTTCATAACCAGATTGGGAAACCCTGGGTTGACTCACCATCGTGTGACCGCCCAGCGTGATTGCAGTTGTTGGGCTTTGTGGAGCTGGATAACGAAAAGTGGACGTTGAACTTGCTTCGCGGTGCAGGCCTCTGGTCTCAACTTAGACATCATTCAGTTTCCGTGTTGCAGTCAGTTGAAACATTCTGCAAACTCTGAACTCTGCAAAGTAACTGGTGATCCATAAAATTTGTGTTTTGGTTTAAAATAACCCTTTAGCACTTTATGGTCTACAGGAAACATTTGACAGCACACAGGTGTGCAGCTGTGCCCTGTTTCTACTGCACCACAGTCATATGCTGACAAAATCCAGACAGAATTCGCCTCTGAGGTATCATTTCTGTAGTGCTGTTAGATCAGCCTCTGCAGAATATTTTGATTGTAAAGTTATGATTGTGCAGTCTCCCTTTCACTGACACCAATTAACCCATGCATATTTCTATTGTAATAGACTAAATGGTCTCACACCACAATTCACAATTACAATCTTGTCAGGCACCGACTTCCATTGAGACAATTTCTGGTTCCAACTGAATTATTTCTCTAATCACACTCTTCCACCACACACCACGCTGCTGCAGGCTCTCTCAGGTTGCCGTTAATGATCGTATGACCCAGTCCTGAACCTCTGACATCAAATACTCACTACACTAAATGTAGTGTGATGTGATTGTAAAAATGTGACTGCTGCATCTCTGTTTCCTTTCTGTTTTCCCTCCTTCATCGAATGACACAGAGGAACTCCCAGCTCACAGCCCACTTTCTTCTCTTTCATGCTTCCTGTCCGTCAGTCTGTTTGTCTGTGCGTCAGGCGTGTGTTTAGAAGTGAAGTCGGTCTGCTACTTTGTGCCAAACGCCTCTCAGTAGGACATCTGACACCGCTACTTCATAGTCCTGCAGGAGGGGCTTAATGTGTCATTTCACAATTAACCTTAATGTCTGTCCTGTCACATGCTTAATGTGAGCCTCCTACCACTGGACAAATGTAGTGTTTTACCTTTGATAGGTTGTGTGGTTTCGTTAAAATGCTTTCGAATGGCTTGAAGCTAAACAGGCTTATTATTGTGGAGTCATGAAAATGTGCATTTCTCCTGATGTGAAACCAAACAGCAGCCGCCTAACGCAGAACACTTAAGTGTCTGCCTAAGTGCATTAAAATGCAGTTCTTCTAATGGCCTCTGGGAGTTAGCTTAATGAAAACTATGACTTTATTGAAGTGAATGGGAAAAGCCATAACTTCTCTGCTCAAAATACAAATCATTAAAATTGGACCACTTTCAGGTGAAGCATTTTCATGTGTTTTCAGTTATGCAGATAAGAATGAGATGAGTTTTTGGTTCTTAAGTAATGTTTTTTTTGTAGCAAAACAGTTAAGTTGGTGGGATGGGTCATAAAACATAAACAATGAGCTCAAAGGTGCTAAAAAAATTTACTAGAACTGAAAGGAACTGCAGAGCTGAGTGACAATTTTCTCTGGGTTTATCACTGTGAGGGACACCTTTCACACACAGGTAGCCTTTAACGCATCGTGCAGCTTTAAAACACACATGTTAAGAGGTGTGTTTTCTTTTCCCACGGTGGTGGTGCCTAAATCAGCCTCTAGCACTAGCCTTAGATGAGTGGCTCTTAAAAATGCTATGCTTTTGTTCAACTGTGCCTTTCTCTGGTTAAAACAAAGGGCATTTTCGTATCCAGGGGACATGAGTTCAGTTCCCTCTGTCATAACACGTGGAAACTACACTAAAGATATTTGGGATTAATGTGGTGTCAGACACACCAGCAGCCATTAGTGTTTGATGCAGCCCTGTTAAATCCACAGCTTATCCTTATTTATGAGAACAGGTAGAGGGGGCTTAGAAAAACATCAGAGATGACAGAATATGAATATCAGATATCGATGTTAAAGCGACGTTCTGCGGGCAAAACCAACATCCGTGTGGAAATGACCCAGACGCACTTCTTCATCAGACGTCCAGAATGAATCCCAGAACCCGACATCTGAGGGAACCTGAGCCTTTGTGTGTGTGTGTGTGTGTGTGTGTGTGTGTGTGTGGTGGGGGAAGATGAGAGAGAGAGAATGATACAGATAACAGGAGTGTTTCTGATTCGTCAGCACGATTGATTTTCAGGCTTGCAAGCCAATAAAAAGTTTTGGTAATTGAGTTTAAATGAATTGAGAAAGAGTTGGACAAGAGAGATGAGCAGAAATGTAAAGAAGAAAGAAAGAGAGGAGACAGTTATGAAAACAAAAAAAAGAGACAAAAAGTGGAAGAGACGCAGAGAAAAGACGGTAAAGAGACAGACTGAGACGCACAATATGAGCCAGAATAAGAGAGAGAGCCAGCTCGGCCTCATCTCATCAGTCAGACAGGTTCTTGAGTGATAGCAGCCAAAGGCCTAGTGAATGGCCCCGTCCCCGCCGTCCGTACGCCCTCTGCTTTATTTCATCATGAAAGTTTTATGCGTGGAAAAATAACAAGACGCGGAGCCAAGTGGCTCGATGGACGAAAGAAAAAAAAAAATCCGAGCCCTCTGAGACAAAAGGCTTCTGTTGTTTCTAAATCAACGTTAATTTGCGACTTGGCGGACCCCCGCCTGGAGGAAGCTTGTGGTAGAGAAAAGAAAACGAGTCAGGTTATTTCGTTCACATTTACCATCTGAGGTCCGGGGTTGTTTTTTATGCAAACTTTGTGGTTTAGCCTTAAAGTTTGGATTTCACCTCTGCCCCCACTGACACCCCCACACCCCCCACACCCCACATGGCTTTTTGACCAAATGGGAATTGATGCAGTGATGGCAATGAATCAGAGCAAAAGCCTCGTCCTGGGATTCTTGTCCACATCACAGCTGAAGCCATTATCATAGCCTTTGTCCCGCGTTTGTCCTCTGAATAATTTGTCCTTTAATGCTGCAAAATAGAATAAAGTCAGTGTATTTTAACTTCAAACCCTCTCGTCTCTCAATACTTTGTTTATCCCACCGATCAAAGAGGCCACAGGAGCAAAAGTGCAAAAGTCAAGGAAAAGGTAGGATTTATACAGTGACAGAACATTGAACTTTATGGATCCCAGTGGGTTTCACAGAGGCAACAATAACAAGGAGAAGCTGGTAGAGGAAAAACTCAACTTAGGAAATGTGCATCAATAAGTAACATTCCCCTGATATTTTCTGTGCTTTTCATCTCTTCATTTCCATCTTGTCTGATTGTCTAATTCAGGAATACATATATATATATATATATTGAGTATTTCTTGGTCAAACCACTTTTTCTAAGGTAAAAAATGAACTTAACATGTTGCCCTGACTTTCCCCTTTCCTCAGGCTTTTGGAAAGATACTTTGAACATACCAAATACTGCATGAGTCTAGTCCTGTTGGGAAAGTTTCCCTGAGATACTATGAGTCCAAGGTCCTCATCCTTGAAGCTTTTTCACATGTGAAAGTGAATTATGAAATACTCGATTAAAGCATGACATAAATCCCACATTTGTTTGGCTTCTCAAAGTACGTTTACAAGTGCAGCTGGTTCTTCACTGTGTTCATCAGTGCTGAATCTGTCTTCATTTTAGATTTACAACAATTAAAAGCTTTTAGGAGTTTCCACATGTGGAGAGTTGTCCATGCCCCCACTTTTTAGAAGAATGAATACAAAAAAAAGTTACTCGCTCAATAATCCCAAATGTGTATTTCCACTAAAAGATGAATTTACCTATTGATAAGTTCTAAAATGCACATTAATATGTTCTGGCTATGAAACATAAGCAGGTATAGCTCCATGTGAAGTTGCAAACCAAACACAGCCTGTCTGAATGAAGTGGCCAAAGATAGAAAAGAAGATAGAAAGACAACATAGGTGCAGAAAAGTGAGAGAAACTAGCATGAAAGAAAGCAAATATGTTGCCCCATGTTCCGCTCTGCGTTCACCAGGAGGAAAAGCATTCCTGCATATTCTCTCAGCTTCAAGACGTGAAATGAGAAAATTCCATCCATCGCCGACGATAAAGACAATGTTATTGCAAGACTCAAAGTGTTGGGTTGCATGATGTTTGTCTCCCTGGAAACAAGCCCATTGGAGAGGCGGCAGGGTTAGTAGTCGAGCCGAGATCAGAAACAGGTGAAGGTTCTCACTCAGTCATGCTGTCTTTGTATTGTACGCGGCATGAGGAGGGAGGAAGTCTGATGCCAATCTTCAGTATGATCAAATACGACCATTTTCCTGTCAAAAGCAGAAGTGTTCATTGGTGCTCTGGGTGAAAAAGCATTTCTGATATCATTTGGCCCATCATGGGACTCCTCACTGAAACACAGATAACCTCGGTTCTTGACTCTAAGCGGTTCTTAAGCCTCCATGGCAGAGACAGAGTGCTGACTGTGTGTGACTGGGCTAAGGGACCGTGAGCTTCACCTGAGTGCCATCGATCTCCATTTATGGGAACGGCGCATGCATGAAAGCCAGGTCTGGACTTGATTGGGAGCCGAGCGGAGAGGCGGCCAATTTGTCATCATTTGGGTGACAACTTGTCTGACTGACATGCTCCCTCGCTGACCTCTCTTTGTGCTTTGAACTGATAACAAAACGGGATGTGTGCGACTGCCTGTGAGGCGGAGAGAAAGAGAAAAATGACAACGGTGATGGAACAGGGACATTAAAGAGAAAAACAGGGTTTCTGGGTTAGATGGTAAAATTCGAAACTTTTCCAGACCTTCATGTGCTGATTTCATTTGAGGATTTTGGTATTCAGAAAGATTTGTGTTGAAATATTTTGCCAGAACTTTGCATGCAGATGTTTTCCTCAGTAGTGGGTGGAAAACCAAATAGAGTCAAAAAGAGAGTCAACGTTGGATTTACCAAACAACAGACAGATAAAGTTAGTGACTCACTGGCTAATGTAGCTAAGTACTAGTTTGCTTAGCTAGCTTCTGCAGTAACTTGCTGCCAATTAAGGGATGGCAATCAAGGAGAAGCATTTTTGATCATACTGGAATGAAGCGGTTGCCGCCCACGTGAACTTTAGAGTGACAACTGTCTGGCTTTGGCCAACCAAAAAGGAGACAGGTCAAAGACGAGCAATGGACGACCTGGTAATTCGTCCTTGTTGGTAATGCTTGTGTCCGAATACCTGGAGTTATACACCACAGTGCTAGCTAGTTACAAAGAGCTGCATAAGCTAGCGTGCCCAGATTCTACTGTGGAAAATGGGTGGTTTTCGACTTGATTTGCAAGCTGGTTGGATCAACATAGGAAATGATGTGATTTTACACACTATTGTGGTCGAATACATCTTCAAATTGTTTGCAATCCACCTTAGAGGGGGGGTGGGGGGGGTGGGGGGGTGGGGGGGTAGTACCAACTCTGCTCCGAGAGGAGAAGGCCTTTAATGGCTCTATATTTTCCTGGAGAGACCCAACCAGAGCTAAAAGCAGAATGGATGTTGGATTTATTTGCTAGGTGGCCAGAAACAAAACTTCATATCAATGCTGTGTTTCTCTTTATAATAAGTGCTAGTGTTTTCTAACATATTGACCACATCAATCATATGGTGATCATGTTAGTGCATGTAGAGATCCTGGTAATAAATATACAATCCCTGCCTACCAAACGGAGGATCTGTGGTTCGATCCCCAGCTCCTCCAGTCCGCATGTCGAAATGTCCTCACACAAGACACTGAACGCCAAATTGCAGGATGTGTGTGTGATTGATTAGTTTTCAGTTGGCCGTCAGTGTACGAACAGAGTGTGACAGACTAGAAATGCACTATGCTGCTGAATGTGCAGCCCATTTCCCACATGACATAAGCTGGAATGACAGTCTAACTCAATGTGATCACCTTCAGCACCACTGTTTTTTTTTTACTTTTTGATGATTAAAGTTTAACCTTCAACCTTATTTTTTTTTTCTCTCCAGGAAACCACCTTATTATTCTATTAAAAACAATGTTTTGTTATGAAATGAAAGCTGTCCAGTCTGGTCAGCATCAGAGATTTGGACTCTCAGAACTGTTTTATAAGTTCACAGAGACTCTGTAACATGGTTTTGTAGACGCGGTAATGAAATAATTACCGGTGTCGCTTCAGCCTCAACAGAGATGGAACACAGAAAAGCCAGAGTGAGTATGTGTGTCTCTGTGTGCCTGTAATTCATATAGGTGCAATTGTATACAGCCTGGTTCTTATGACTCAAAAACTGCATTAGCTGAATAAACCAAATCTGAACTTGATTACAAGAAGTAAAGAGTTGCTCTGTTTCAGAAGCTGCTTTTTTATTTTTCATTTTTACAAGCAATTGGTAGCTGTGCAAATAACCCTGTGCGGGGAGCCAGCCAGGTACGCAGGCAGGCGAGGCTGCAGGCATTGTGAAGGCTGAATAATTACATCGCCTAAAATGTTTTTTTGGCCTAAAGCATGGAATGGAAGATTAGCTCCCCAGAGAGAGGATTTAAGAGATCCAACCTCTCTAACCCTGTTGGCTTGAGGACGACTGCTGAGGCAGACAACATGTAAGAAAAGGCTCTTTCTCTGGATTTGAACTATTGCTGCTATTAGGGTGAATAAATTAAAGACAAGCAGGGTAAACAAGAGGCAGGTATGTGCTCCAACAGTTTTAAGAGTTTCCCACCTCTTTAAGTTGGTCTTTTGTTGTGCTTGCGGGCCGGGAAGAACCAGCAAAGGAGAGAAGGTGCCAAAGTTCAGCTTTGATAGTGGTGAAAATATAAAGTGAAGCATATGTTGGAGCAAATGTAATTGATCATACTTTATGTGGATGATTCATTTAATAATGAACACAGGCAGGGCTGCATTGAGGATACTGAGCGGTCTTCATTGGTTCACTCAGCTCCTACGGCTGAGATCCACCCAGGGCCCCTTGTTGGGTCAGATCCAAATCACACTGAGTCTAATTGGGTCACGTAGGGCCCCATCGTGCTGCCGCTGGTCCCGCGTCTGTGTGTCAATATGTCTTAGACCCAAGTGGAGTAGACTCTGTGTCAAAATGGAACGTCATGATCGCTGCAGGAAAATAGCATTCTGAGAGTGAAGGTGTGAACCAGCACACGACGAACTGCCGCATTACGTTCTGCTCAATGTTTATGCATTACCCACATCGAAACCATGACATCACATCCCTTTCTCTGAGCGTGAGCCTGAGAGAGTGGGGCGGTGTTGTTGGACTGGAGGCGTAATGTGACCGTACCTGGATAGATTTCATTTAAAGTGGAAATTGAACGTGGAAATCTTCCACCAAGTTATGGATGACTGACTGCATAAGCTTTTATTTTGAAATAATTTAGACCTCAAAATTTGTTTCCAGCAGTGAACAGAGCTTCATGTGTTGTGTTGCTGTCATGCTGATGTTGGCTTGTTTGATTTGTCTTTGTGTGTGTGTGTGTGTGTGTGTGTGTGTGTGTGTGTGTGTGTGTGTGGTTGATAGAAAATTAGCCCACAGTACCATATAACATTGCATAACACTTCACTTAAGAAGAAGAAGTGTTCAAAAACAGAAAAAGTTACAGCAGTTCTGGCAGTTTCCCTGACTACAGCTGCAGCACTGACATCCAGTATATTCAGTGTAACAGTGTTTGTATTATATCAAACCGTAAGCTTATTTTACACTGACGAATGCTTCCTAACATCCTTTTTCTTTTTTTTTGTTTTGGTCATCTGAGGCACACTCACAGAGTTTTACTAGTGATATGCACTTGCAGAATAAATGTGTGAAGAAATGTATGTTCTGATGCAGAGACAACCGCTTTTCTACACAGTTTAGTGTGGTAACGTGTTGAACAGTGGTTCTTTGTTAGTAGACCGAAACGCTCTCCCCGTGCAATCACAGCAGGATGCAGGGCTCATAGAAAACACACACACACACACACACACACAAGCTAAGGGAACTTATACATCAGAGTAGTCGCCCTCCTCTGAATGTTTAATAGGCGAAGTGAGGGGCCAGTCAAAATTCACACACACACAAACTTAATGAGGGGTGTCTCACATGTAGTGCTTCAACTGACGCCAGGAATGGTGGGAGAGGGAAAGGTGTGTGTGTGTGTGTGTGCGTGTGTCTGCGTGTGTGTGTGTGTAAATATACAGTACGGTGGGGGTGTCTGAAGGTGTGAATCAAACACTTAACTAAACTGCTCCACTCATGATTTCCTGAGACTTAAATAAACACATTAGGCCGCCTGTCATTCTGCATGTGGACCGAGTGTTTGCTGCAATAGATGAAGACAATAGAACTAAACCGACTAACTTGTCTCTCCACCTTTTAATGGAATCTGTGGCAGAACTTTTAGTTGATGTCTTGATGCGCAGCAGTTAACATGTGGAACTTCACCACTGGCTACATGTCAAGACCACGTCTACAGTGCACAAATACAAGTATTTTTAAGATTAAACATTTTTAATAAACTTAAATGTCTAAACAAGACTAAGAGTCTGCAGTCATGCTAAGGGCTCTGTGAGGCTGCTCTTTATTTCATCTTTAACCAAAGTGTATTTTTGTACCAAAGTGAATTTTACTTACTTTACTTCTCATGCACACAAAATAACATAAAACTGTCCTTTAGGAGCGAACAATGTTGAATAAAGTCCACTTATGTTGCAGCAGATATAGAAACAGCTCAGTTTTCTCTGTCATCTCAACAAACGAAAAACACCGTAGTCAAAAGCTGCTGCTCTGTTTCTATTTAAAAGAGTCATTTTGGTGAAAAGAGGAGAAAAAGAAAAAGAAACCAAAACGTGGAGGTGGGGAACGTGCTCATTTTTCTCCTTTTGTTTGTTTGCGACCTTTTAACAGCCTCACTGGCTCTGATTGGTGTTTGCCTGTTGGGTATACACTGCGGTGGCTTGTGACGTTATTATTTCAAAGGACGAACATGACCACGTAATTAAACCTTCAATGGAATCTCAATACTGCAACGCAATAAGATTGAAGCCTGCCAACATCTAAGAGCCTCTACTCTGCAATCCACTTTGGTCGAATTTCAAGGGAACTCTTTGATAATCGTCGAACGGGAAGAGGATGCTGTTCCCCCAGAGCTAATGTAACAAAGGCTTTGAGAGTTTCTGATGCAGATGGTGGAAAGTACGGAGCCACTGAAGTCACTGGATTATTATTATTTTTATTTTTATTATTATTATCATTATTATGCACTGCTCCTCACTGCCACAGCCTGTATGACTGTCACCCTCCACAGTAGCAGCTCTCCACAGCTTTGTGGTCGGCTCCTCACACACACACACACACACATTGTTCTGCAGAGGAGCTTCATCTGTCCCGAAGCATCCACTCACTTCTCCCGCCACAGTTATTTGATGTGTATTTGCTTCCCCCTCGGGCCCAGGCTGTCTCTGCAGCACTCGGGATGTGTTTGTTGTTTCTTGCGCCTGCACACGCCAATTAAGGTTAATGTGAAAGACATGACTCGAGCACATGAAAGCGTCTGAGGTTCCTGGCAAAATACTTCGGCGAAGAGGTACTCCAGATAGGTATGTGTGTGAGATGGGACGTACAGGACCTGCGGCAAGCCCCGTGGCTGTAAATTGTCAACGATGTCTGGAGAAAAGCCTCCCTTTGAAATAAAGACACGAGCCTCGTGTTTGTGGAATGTACCGTCAAACTGTGCTCGCCTCACATACACACACACATTCATTCATTTTTATCCCTTCGCTTTCCATGATTTTCTGTCTTACCACAAACCAACAAGAGCCAATAAAGTTTAGAACCTGAGCTGCCAATCCTGCTGGATATAATTGTTAGACAACAAACACACTTTGCTTTCACTTTCAGCAGCAACATTTTCGGTTGATGTGTTTGTAGCATATTAAAGTTAGCAATTATGGGATAATGTTAACTCCTTAAACGTGATGTCACAGTATCACATGAAGAGAAAAGTCCAGATAACAAACGTTATCCCAAAAAGCTACTGGTCCTACTGGTGTATTGAATAAAAGGATGTTTTATTGCTTATGCATTTACTTTTTCATTTATAAGAGGAAGAATGTGTGATTTATTCTGTCAAAGGTACACAGCCTCATGCTAAAGCACCATTAATTGATGTATTGCCTCTAGGGGGCAGTGTAATAGTTGCTTACTTACACCTCCAGCAGATATACAGAAAGATGACCAATAATTGCCTGCCAACAACTGCAATGTTCAATGTCATTTTAGCTCTGTTTTGGTCTCCGCCAGCCCCTGAGGGAAATATCTGGCTCTTTAGCTGCTAAATCTTCCACTCCATTCACCAGCTAATCAAACTCTGACCTTTGTGTTTACATGACAGTCTGTCTAACTTCTTGGTCACTGTGCTGTCCATGTTCCCAGCGTGATCTCATCTCGGGGGCTCTTTAAAAGCACACATGCAGACCCACCACACATCCAAGGAAATGGTGGTCCGCTGCCTGATGAACTGCAGCACCCTGTGGGAAAGTGAATCCTACAGTGTGTGGAGGAGATTCAGGACTAATCCAAGTTCTCACCTATTTAAATGAAACAGATCACCACCTCAAAGAGAGGGCAAAATCCCCACTAATAGCGGTAAAGGCCTGTGGCAGACCCACACACTCAGACACACACACACTGACACAGAAAAGACAGACAGTGATGAATTGTAGTGGGAAAATCCCTGCTGTACGGATCCTTCAAAGGCAAAAACCTGCAAAGCTCTTCAAGGCAGATCCTCACAGCACTCAGAGAGGGCTCGTTTTCCCCCAGTAAAGAGAATAAGAGCGAATGAAAGCACTGGAAAGTCATTCAGACACTTTATTAAGATCTCAAGTCATAAAGCCACTGGAAAGCCATCGGATCCACGGCCATTTGGGCGCCGTGTCCTGTGGACAGCAATCAAAAAGCTTGATGCATAGCATACATCTGGGATATTGCTTTAGTGCTGAGTCTTCCACACTGGAGTCCAGTTGAGAAAACACTCACAGAGGTGAGTTGCACCCAGTGTTCCCTGGGAGCCAACACTGTTAGGTCCTGGAGGTTTTCTTCCAACCAAACGCTACGGCTGCTGAAGAACTGCAAACTTTTCCACAGCACTCAACCAAACACAAGGGAACATTGGACACAGTAGAATTTGAGTTAGAATCGCGCCAAAGAACTATTGGCTGCTCAAAATGTCGCCAGATAGTAATAAAGAGTCGATGTACTGTGTCATGCTGGTTCTGAGACATCAGCACAGATGCCTGGACACAATGTGCAGGTAAAGTCAAGGGACTGGGAAGTTAAAGGTTCGGCAGTATGACCGAAAATGGAAAGCGCACAGTGAAAGTATTTCTCAATAAGAAATACTGTTGTTTGACTTAAGCTGGGCAGACACTGTGCGTATTTATTAATCATGTGTCTGTATGTCTTAACTCGCTCTCATGAACATAGACTGTGTCCAAAGATGGACAACGTGTCACTGCTTCCTCTCACTGTCCTGGATACAAGCGATGGAGAAGAGTCTGTCCAGTATTAAGGTCAGTCGAGGGTTAGGACATAACATGTTTATAGCAGAATCCCCTAAAAAAAAAAAGATTCGTTGTGTACTTGCATTTTTCTTTTTCTTTTTCTTTTAGTCTAAATCCGATCTTACATGGAGGTTTATGACCTACACTGCAGCCAGCCACCAGGAGGCGATCAAAATGTTTTGTTTCATATATAATTCTTAATATACAAAGTCATCCTTCTTCATATACAGTTTATGGTGATTACACTGAACTTAAGCCTGGAACACCCAGTCTTTTTTGTCCACTGACAACTCCATTAAAGTTTATTCAAAGAACTAGCCCACTACAGTTTGTATCAGATCTTTAAACGGCAGCCATGTTGGAAATTCTGACAATTCTGACAATGTCTGACCTGCCAGAAAAACCATCTTTCTGTCTGAGAGCAGGACTCTTGATTGTTCAAGCAACTAATCCGACATTGCGACCATTGAGACCGACATGAAAAACCAATCTGGCTGAAATTTGTACGAGTTCTAACAAGTTCTTCATTTGGGGTGACCAATTTATAGCTGAAATTGGGCTTAATCTGTATCGCTGTAAATGCAGGTGTTTGTTTGCCCATCATTGACAAATTACACCCCAGTGACATTACTGAGGACAGGGTCGTTGTCAGGGTTTTAGACAAACCAAGCTTTCAGTCCAAATCCACCTCCACCTGGGATCTCTGTGATCTCTGAGTGCTGTGGCTTCCCCCCAGGTTAGGCTAATTGGTGGCCTAAATTGCCCGTATGTGTGAGTGTAAGCGTGAATGGCTGTCTGTCTCTGAGTGTCAGCCCTTTGACTGACAGATGACCAGTCCAGGGTGTATCCCCCAGCGACTCTTAGGGATAAGCAGCACAGACAATGGATGGATGAATGTAAACATTAAAAACCCTGAAACACTATGGTAGTGTTCTCCATCAAACGGAAGCTCGGTGTTTCGATCCCTCACTCCTCCAAGTCTGCATGTCGACGCGAACGACACTGAACCCCAACTTGCTCCTGAAGTCATTTGTCAGTGTGTGAATGTGTGTGTTAGAAGAGTCTCCTCCAACTTAGATTCCCCCTGTATGAATGATGTGTGGACTTTATGTGGACATAAAAGAGCTATACAAGTACAGACCATTTTCCATTTAATGTAACGTACAAGTTGTTTTAAGAATGCCAAACAGGTACGGTCCTCTAAATAGAGCTCAGTAATGAGTAAAACTGCTTGCAAATAAGTACGAAATGTGAAACACATATTTTTGTTTTTCAAAAGATGTGGAGCAGTTTGAACAGATGTTCACACATTTTTTATGTTCTCAGTACATAAAAAAAGAGAGGTTATTCATAATTACAGTAATTAGAATATTTCAAATTAGGGACTCTCCCTCCTTGAGGATGACAAACATTTTAATGGTTTCAATTATGTTTGCTATGTAAATAGGTATCCTGCAGATTGGTGGTATTTTGAGGTTAAGTGCTCGTGCAGGCATGCTGGCTTTAACACAAGCACATTCACACACACCCAGACAGACACACACTGCTTTTACAGCCATTTAACTCTACAGTCGCAAAGCAGCAGTGATATTTTTACAAGCTGCACACACAGGGAGAAACGCTCGCTTCACATCATTTACTTGTATTGAGCAATGATGACAAATATCACAGCTATGAAAGCATAGGTTTGGACCCGTATCAGGGCAATCTGGGCTTTATTTTGCCATAAAAAGGTGGTCAGGACTGCCACTTCATTGCTTTCTTTTTAAAACACTTGTACTTGTACTTTTTAGAACAACTAGTCAAAATTTGGACATGAAATGTTTCATTTTTATATGTTTCTCCTCCTTAAATACCAGTATACTAGGTTTTGTCTGGTTAACTACTGTATATTTTATTTTTCCTGTATGTTTTCCCCATGTGTGCTTTATTTAAAACAGTCAAGAAAGGCCTTGAAATTGAAATATCTGATAGTAAACAAGTCACCTTCTACTCATCTACAAAATGCAACATAAAGGCAAGGAGGCCGGTCAACATGCCTCAGTAGCATCCTTTAACACTTCCTCCTGCTCTCTTGGGTTACACAGCTGTCCCATAAAGCCATCCTCTTCCTATCTCTCTCTCTCTCTGCTCCTCTGTCTGTGTGTCTGAGCCTTGTAAAGATTTACTTTTACCAGATGCTCTCTGCCTTGTTAACTTCAGCCCATTTGTCCCATTGTAGCTCAGCTCATTTAATAAGATTTGCATGGCTGAACATGAAGTCAAGAAGCTACCCACAGCTACGTGTGGTTGGTTCAATTCAATAGGCACTTTTGACCCCCCACGCCACCTGCACACATGTCTTCCTCCTCTATGCATGGAACTATTTTGTCCCTTTGTCTAGTTTTGCTGTTGAGCTGCATAACCATAGTCCTCTCTGCATCAGCTGATAGATAAAACGTGTTGCTCAAGGATATGAGAGGCTTTTAGTCAGACAGGGGAGCCTCCTCACAGCACTAACAGTGTATGACCGTCTCTGAGCACCAGATGCTGTAACCTCATACAGAAAAATAACACATAGACACACATATCCCTTTACCAGTGAGATCGTGCTATATGTGATATATACTGTATGGAAAATGTTGCATAAATAAAAGTATCAGTAAATGTATAGAGTACAGAGTTTTATGAATATAACTCTGTGTGGATGGATGGTAATGCAAATTAGGCAAAAAGTTGGAAACATATAATATTACGCAAAGATAAAGAAATGAGGCACAATCATAACCAAGTGGATTTTCAACCCTGAAATCTGTTGCGCCACATTTCTTTTGTCCCTAGTTGTACTTGTACCCATCGCTGTCAATCTATAAATCAAAATGGTGGAATGTTTTTGGTAAAGCTAACTTGAAATAACCTCAAATTTTACCTTCCCATCCCATAATGCGCAGTTATAGCAACTTAGCATGCAAGAGCCAATCAGCATTCCAGCGTAACCATTTCCAGACAGATGATTATGCATGTTGCTGAGACTTTATCTAAATTATATGTCAAAGAATTTGACTTTTGGGGATCTTTGAGCCCCCATACATTCCTCGTGCCTTCATGGCCTCCTTGGCTGTTGTCTCCGTCTTTCCTGACTCCCGGGGGCCGGCCGGCTGGTATGAAGGGAAGCAGGGTGCCGGCGTTCTCGTTAGCATTTGGCCCATTTAAAGCTGATTATATGGAGCTGGCTGTGCCATAAAAGCTTCCCTTCATGAGAGATCACCCAGACAAACCGCACGTCCGACTGTCAATATGACCGCTGTTGCCTGGCAGGCCAAACACAGTTTGCTGGAATGTGAGTGCTTAATCAGAGGACAAATGCCATATTTTGAGCAGTTTGTTTTTACGGCCCAGCGGGGGGGTGTGACTGTGTGAAGAAGCATGAATGTGTATGTCTTTGAATTTGTGCTGAGGTTATATAAACATGCATTAAGCACGTTTTCCTCTTGTTGTGCATTTCCTACATATGTATGCACATGTATGCTTGAGAAGTTTGTTCTTAGTAGTGTGTATGTGTGTGTGTGTGTGTGTGCGTGTAAGAAGTGAGAGAACGTGTGATGATCATGAATGCATACACTTTTCTCTTTGTTTGTTAGTGTGTAAGTGTAAGAGAGAGAGGCTGCACTGTATGCTACAGGGCATGTGAGCATTTCTATGTGTGTGTGCTTTGCCGAGGGCCCACTGTGGCCACCCATGATGGTTGTGGCGCCTCAGAGTATCACAGCTCGAATCAACAGGAAGACAAAAAACATTTGAACCCCGCTGAGTTTCTCCGTAAGGGGCCAGTTAATGGTCCTGTGCTGAAAATACAAAAAGCACACAAACGCACGGTTCAACACACAGAAGCAACCATGGTGTGTGCCGCACATGCATCCAGCTTCTGTTCCTAATTTCCAAGTGGTGTTATCAATATGAGAACTTATGCATGAAGGACCTCAGATGTAGCTAACTTCTGATCTGGAGTCAAACATATTTATACCGTACCATGCTTAATTTATACCATATCTTCCCTCCATCGCCATGTTTACTGGAGGGAAAGACGAAAAAGTCATTTAATGAACCTCGAATAGTAGGAATTTCAAACAGTTTATGCTAATGTTTCCTCTTTCACCCATGCAACAGGTTGATGTTTTGGGACTCCTAGCTTTTACTTCATTTTCATTATCTGTAACTGTTAGTGTATCATCTCAGCTAAGCATCATCATTGCTACTAGCTGCCTTTGCTTTCAGGAAATGATCATGTCATGCTAGTTAGCTGTAGGCTGTAACGGTAAAGACGGGTGTCCAAAGAAAAGGGAAGTCCTGCATGCCACGTCACGCAACTTTTCACTCCTCACAAGTGAGAAATACTGTTTGAATCCTATGGGTAGAGTGTTTGAATCAACTGTTGCACACAAATTTACCTTTCAACAGTATTTTGAATGGTTCACAAGTTGCCTAATCTCTAAATTCTGAAAATCTCAAACTACAGCATCAGTATGGAAAAGCCTCATGATAGTTAATATACCTTTTATTGTATTAGCACTGTATCACTGTACTTGGCACATCTGTTTACCCCCCCCCCCCCCCCCTCACCTGGGACTTCAAAACTCAACCCGAAGCATTTTGCGTGTCATGAAATACCTTTGAATTAAAGTGGCATATATCACGAATGCCCTGGTCATATTCAGTTTTAAGACATCATGAAAAATTGAAATTCTCTTGAACAGGTCTTGAGGGCTAAAAGAGAAATCATGTTTTTGATTTGTGTGGAATTACTTTTAACAAGGGACATCTGTCTTTAACAACATGTGGAGGGCCATTTGTGCTCAAACTTTTTACCGAACAAATAATAAATAAGGCAGATTTGCACTGGATTAAAATCATACGCGACCGCGGCAATTACTACATGAGAGCAGGGCTTTGGCAGAAGGATTTGTAGGAGGCTGTATTTTTTGTTCCAGTGCTTATGACAGATGTAGGATAAATAAATGTATGACGGTTTTCATGGCAGCTTTTCCTTAAACACATTTAAGGGTCTGAGGTTGGTGGTGCCAGGTAGCCTGGGCTGGCTTCTGTAGATCAGGAGGGCTTTTTATGTCTTCCATACTTGTACTCCATACATGTTTTTTCATACTGTGTGGCTGCATTTTGCTCTGTATTTGATTGTTGATTAGTTTGATTTGAGGCAGGCTTGTGATGACAGCCCGTAGAAATAAATAGACCTGAATTCCAACTAGCATTTCAACAACAGCTACCACCACTGCAGCCAGGGACTTAGAGAAAATATGCATTTAAATCAGTTCCACACTGAACATATAAACAGTATTTAGCGTGATTAGATACACCAACCCAGGAATGAATGTGGATAACGCTTGGCTTCATCAACCGAGGTTGTTCTCTGTTGTCCAAACCATGAAGTGCACAGTTGGTGTTTTTCTGCACCCTGATAAGGCCTGATTCTGGTCTGGAAATCACTTGTGCACGAGCATCTTCGTTGGAAATGATGAGGGTCAGTCGGTCTTTGTCTGGGAAGCTGGCCCAGCGCTCTCACTAACCACCACTCCGTTTCTAAAGCGGTGAAATAAATAACCGATTATTGGAAATTGGTTTTCCCAGTTTCCCAGTTCAAACCTCTGACAGGAATGCTCTTTTTTCGCCTCCCACCGGACCTGAGTGGCCTCTGACTGTGTATTTGCTGTATGCATGTGAGGGTTTGTGCTCACGGATGTGCGTTTGTGTGATTGAACGTGTCCAAACCCATGTCCCAAGGTCGAGCTCGCTCCAAGCCGTGAGAGGCATGAACTGAAAACCACGAGAGCTCAGCCAGATACACAACGATGCTGACCATAAATACCGAGAGGGAGACACACCCCAACATGCTTACAAAGTCTCATGTTTGTGATTGTAACCTTGTAGCTTTTTGAACAAGAACAATACACATTTATGCACAATCCTAATATTGTTGTATTTTCTTTAGCATAGTTGCATTTATTAGTTTGTATTCCTGCTTCAGAAGTCGTTTTAGTCTCATCCGTCATGAAAACTAACTTCAGAATGACATAATCCATCACAATAACCATGTTTATCCTTATTTCACTGTGCTGAGTTGTGTTTTCGTATCAGTGCTGCATGACGTTAAGCTCTGCTTCCTGACAATCACCGGATGCCCACAGGAAGAAACAGGAGCTTTACAGGAAATGAGCCCTGAAAAACTCGTAACTTTATCGACTTCAGCAAATCGAGGATTTAAAGGTGCGATTTTTCTTCCGTAAAATAAGTCTGCAAATGTTATCAAGCCATTACAAAATGGGTATTTGCACGGATGCTGTGAAGATTAAATAGTCCATGGGAGAGTTTTTCTTTCTGATGACTGGACAAAAAAGCTAAAGCTGGTTTTATACTTGATGCTTGAGGCCTTTACAACAGTCCAAGCTCATATACCTACAGCAAAGGTTGGGATTTGTAACTTAGCATCAGATTTCTCTCACTGATACAGCATCAGTGGAGTCATACAGTATACCTTCAGCTGCTACGTGTGCAGGACCAGTGTTACATTTAGTGGCATCTAGTCGTGGGATTTCAGATTGGAACTGACTGAATACCCCTCACCTCAGCCCTCCGTTCCCACGTTGGTACAAGAAACTACGGATTCATACTCCCTTGCTTTTGTTTTGCAATTATATTCCTATTCTGTCTTCCTTTTGGTCTTCCAACCAGTGCATTTGTGCCACCTATTTCAAGCTGCCACTCAAACGTAGAAGCATGAAAGACCCTCATTTGTTTGCTGTGCTACTGTACAAGCATGGCTATGCAACATGGTGGACCAACTCTCAGTGCAGATCATGGATGTATCAAGAGAACTGGATACAGCGTTGGAGGCGGTGGCTCTGTTCATTCCTATAAAAGTTACTTAGTGGCTCATGAAGTCAAAAAGTTCAGCTTCTCGGGTATAAAAGTAAGATCTTTGGCATTGCTGGGCCTGTGGAGCACTAAGTATTGTAGTGAATACTATAAGTATTCAGGCATGCTAGCAGCTCTGTGATACTGTACTCACTTGCAACACTATACACTGGTCCCTTTTTCTAAATAGACCATTCTACAGACATCTGTAGACAAATGTGGCAAATAATGATTACCATGGTTACAATCTTAGATTAGTGTGTTAGCGTGCTGACACTGTCAACTAACACTACAGACAAACTAGACATAACCTGATGGAAATGCCATTAGCTTTGCAGCCACTTGCACAAATAGAAATTATGACCTCCTCACCCAAGGAGAAACATCATGGGATAACTAAAGTTATAAAGCGTACACTGACCAGCAAATTAGCCATTATGATTAGGATATTCTGCAGTTTTAACCTCAAGTATGTTTTTTCATTCATTTTCATTATTTATTTTCTTTTTTATAGCGTTGCTCTTTAGTGGGAACAGCAATATAAACCAAGGTCTGTTAAGTTATGTTTCGAAATGATGACAAGGAAATGCATGAACAAAAATCTGTGTGTGCACTGAAGAATAAGAGACTCTAACCTAGAAAAGCAGAAGTTCAGTAAATGGGCTGTATCCCTCCCTGACACTGATATCCTTCAGCTATGTAAAATAAATGGCTCTGGTAATGTCTATTCAACATTTCTCTTCCTCTCCCTCCTGCATTTTTACCAAGCCAGGAAAACCACATGCACAGTCTATACGATCTAGCCCATATCTAAAGACAATACAGACTAGCCTTCCGACTGGAGCGCCAATAGGGCTTTTGAATGGCAGTCAAAAGAGATCATGTTTTGTATCCCATTTAGCGGTTTGGGAGAGGAAAGACGCTGGCGGAAATCAAAGAAGTGTCTTTGTGGAAACAAAGATCATCTGTCTCTCGTCTTCTCTCTTTTGACAGGAAGAAGAATGTCTGAGGCTTGTGATTAATGAAATCATGGCGAGGGTACAGTAAGTCAGGAAACATGCAAACACACACTCTCGCACGCAGTCCAACAGAGCCTGGGCACCTGGAGGAGGCATGGATATAATATCCATCACGGTGAGAAAAGATGACACATTCTCTGCTGTGAAACGGCAGCCGGCTCAGCTGTGTGTCCTGGGGCGTTTGTCTTTGCCAGACACACACACACACGCATGCACACGCACACACACACACACACACACACACACGCACACACTGGCGTTGGAGGAGCTTCAACTGTCATCAAAACTTGAGGATGGAATCTTAGTTAGTGAGAATAATGGTGTTATTATTACAGTGAGGTAATGGCAGATGGAGGAGCCAATGTCACACACACACACACGCACATCCATAAACACACATGCCTGCAAATACACACACACACAAGTACACACTATACACCTGTTCACATAGACAAGGTGACGCACACACACTCCTCTGTGCACCTAATCATGTGTCTACGCACAAATACACACACACATATACACACACATGGGCTGTAATGGAAATATAACTTTTTAGTGCCGCTCACAGTTTCGGTGGAACTTCACTTGACGTTACAGAGAACAGCAGCAGCGACTGAGCACGCTCACAAGCACACACTGCTGCTCTCCGGTGTGTGGGGCTCGGGGGAGCACGGAGCTCCCCTGCAGGAAGCAGAGTGGAGTGTAAATGTGACAGACGTTTGGTTCCTCTCACGTATCAGTACTCAAGACATCTTTAGAGTTGATGCTGGTTGAGTTTAAAGGGTAAAAATGCCTCTGGGGGCCACAGACGATCACATTGGTGGAGGTAAACCTCAGCAGGTGGAGCGACAGCCAACATGTTGCATTGGACAGGCATAGAGAGGTGGCACATGAGGCAGCATGTAGGACTTACATTAAATTCTTTATTAGCTGGTGATCAAACTCAAGCAGGTAGTGTGATGTACAAGAATACATTCATCTTCTTTCCCCTCATCTTTTATCAGAGTATGATCATAATAATCCACATGGGAACCAGTAAAAGTGATGATGTAGTTTGCTAACGGGGTTGGATTCCCTCCATCTAATCACTTTTAATGTAGTTATTTCACAGTATGACTGTGTTCCTGTGGAGTAATGTCGTACTGGCCCCGGTCAGTGAACCAGAATAACTGATTCAACTGTGGTTCAGACTGCAGATACACAACCGCAGCAGAGGACAGAGCTCTAATAATGGCAAACATACAGGCACGCATATGGAATTACGGTAACACATGCAGACTCAACACACAAGGAACACACACACTGACAGGATATATATTAGCAATCTGATGGTCTATCTGCTCTGGTAACAGCCACGCAAACACACATAGAACTAGACTGAGTTCTGCATTCATCTTTAATGATGGATAGACACACACACACACACACACACACACACACACATGCATCTTGCATACAGTGTACTGAAGTTAAAGAACAGGTAATAAATTGAAGAAACCTGGTACTGAACAGGCAACAGCAGATCCCCCTCTCCTACACAGATGTTCTGATGCAGACGCTAAGCCACTGTTCAGAATTGCCTGGTTTGACTTCTTTCCAGTTGGAGAAAAGCAGCTGGAGGTTTGTTCTTGGAATCATTTGAAAGCCTACATACATATGCATGTTTACTGTATACATTTTTCATCAGGGTCAAGTGCAGTTGGCACAAACGCTACAGTCAAATCAGTGTCACGTCCCGACGCTAGTGTATCTTATGACTTACAATCGGTTTTGATCCTGAGGCTTAGAACTGGTGGACATTGGCTGTAATAGTGACACCAACTGAAGCGCTGCACTGCCATCTCCTGGCTTTGCTCACACTGTGATAAGAAGCTGCGTATAGATCATGACAGTATGTCATCACTGGCATCACACCCAACACATAGTAAGAACTGGGTAATAAAAGTAAAAGGACAAACAGCGGGTACATAAATAGCATAGATTCACTTATGCAGGAGGAGAAACATTATCAGACACCATCAGGGTCTATAGCGTGTTTTCAAGCATGCAGAGTTAACAGTGTGTAGACATTCCTGTGTACTATGAGCTCAATTCCTGCCTATGGGAGGATATGTTAAAGCCTATTAAATGTGCATAATCTGTCATAATACAAATTTTACTCAAAGCAGGGCATGTGAACAAAAGTAAGTCATTTCTACCAAACGTAATGAAAAACACAAGTTATAAAGAAGTTGAAGGAGACTGCTATTTACCTCAAACACTTCTCCCCTACCAACAATTACAGCATTTATTTGGGAAACTCAGCAAGCTGATAGCTCACAGCAACTCTCTTTCCTAGAAATGACATTAACACACTACTAATTTGAGAGCACAAATGAGGGAAAGTGCTTTAATGGCAACTGAGTTACATGTGCTTTGTCAACTTAATGAGGAAATTTGCAAATCATTATGCAAATTTGCATAATGTTCGGATGGAACATATCAGAACATATGCACAAATGTTCACTGACCTCATTTCTTTAAATGTATTCCTTACAATAGCAACTAAAGTTTACAGTGTTTTTTTTAGTTCAACTTAGACTTACCAGATTTTAGTTTTGGCACTCGTAAAACCTTAATGTAGCATTAAACAACTATTTTCTGTGTGAAGATACAGTGGAGTAATGGTGACCTCGGCAGAGAAATAAGTCACATTTCCTCTGTGTGTTGTGCCTGTGAGTGCAATGTAAAAGAGACAGTAAAACTACAAATGATTTTTTGGCTAGCGAGAGTGTACAGGATGAATGAACCAGGTGAGGTGATCTGATTTGGTCTGAGATGCTGATGCTTGCTGTGGTGCGACACGTACCGGTTCTGAATCTCGTTTCTAGAACCTTTAGGTTAATATGGCAAACTTGTTAGCAAACACTTACACATCAAATAATTATTATTACTAACATTGTTGTACATTTGGACAAAACGTTCACTGTCTTTTAGCTCTGTTTTTGGTCTCCACCATATCTGGCTCTTTAATTGATAAACGCTCTGCTGTGTTCACCAGCTAGTCGGTAACTGTGTCTGTCTGCCCAAACAGTAAACTGATACAGTGAAGTAGGAGGCCAGATGGTTAAGCAATGTGCTGAAACTCGCTTTAGAGCTGGGATTTGAACCAACAACTGGCATATCATCAGCTTGAGGTGATGGGTGGTTGTTTACCACGTCATCTAAGTGGCTCAATGCAGATAGATCCACATTTTGGCCGAAATACACGACAGACTCAATGTTTCCCTGATCATTCATCAGGTTTTAATGCAACCAATTTCATTCTCTTTCATCCAGGTGTTCTTCCAAGGTTGTGTTTATAGGGTCTGAGGTCAAGTTTCATAAATGATTCACAGCATGTTGAAAAGCTTCTATGTGTCCTTAAATTTGCCAAAAGGAAAAGCAACAGGAGACAAAGTAACAGGTGGAGACAATTTGACCCGTAGGTCAAGATACAATATGCACACACTCCTCTTCTGTTCTTACATGCGTGCATCCATCCTTGATTCAAGCTCCAGTCCACCTTGTAACAATCTGCACATGCTGTGCATCAAATCATCCACTCCGAGCGGTGATTGAAACAAGATGGACATTGCACTGGGAGGATGATTTGTAAAATAGATGGCAACAAATTATTTACAGGGATCCCTGCCACCCAAAAAACATTTACAGGGAATAAAGCTTGAGTTTTTACTGGGATGAATAAGACTTTTATGAGATGTGATGGACAGATGCAGAGCTGAGATTTATGGCTCTGGCATGGCCTGCTCGCCCGGAGGGATGCATTAAGGGAAAGATGGGAGGGAGAGATAGATGAGGAGGAGGAGGGGAAGGAGAGTGCAAAGGGGAAATAAACTGGAGGAAATAGAAGAGAGACAAAAGAGAGAGAAGAGTGCTGTGGGGATACTTGAATTCTTTTCATTCACTGTCTTTATCTTAACATGAAATAAAAGAGCAGCGAGGGCAGTGAGGAGCGGTCTCAGTACGTTCCTCTGCAGGCTGAGTTTAAGTCTCAAATCAGAGGTGGAAAAGTACAATCAACATCTTCAGTTTGTCCTTGAACACTTGACACTGACGCCGCTGACATCACTCATGTCAGGGGAGACTGGGGTTTGTGGTCACACTTTTCACTCTCATGTGGATTGCTCATCAACAACACATCTTCCAACAGTCAATCCTACATTAGAGGGACGCTTAAAGTCTTGGGCTGAAGTGGGTATCTCTAATGTATTTCAACAGCAAGTTATTAACCATCAAAGACACTCTTACACCTTGTGACAACCAACGCCACGGCGTCCCTATAGTTATCAATGGGTTTTCAGTAAAAAATGTGATTTTAAAAACATTTGTAACTTTCAGGTTTTTTTAAGCTAGAAACATTGAATCAGTTAGTGAATAGAATCACCATCTCTATAATACTCAGTGTATTTGTTTCAACCATGAATCTGATCTGATCATGATTAACTGTTTGAATTATTCTCTGAAATGAGAAGTGCAGGAAAAAGTTCTAGCATTTAGTTCTAGTTAAGTTCTCATTATGAATGTAACATGTAATCGACGTCACTGATGTGACAACCAGGGCCACCGTACTTCCTTACAAAGGTTTTATGCAAACTGCCACATGTCTTTAGCTAGCAACTGACTAAGTAGACTAAAATGAAAGCTATTACTTTTCTATTTTTAAGCGTTTGATTATGAAATGCCTGATAGCCTACAAACTTTTATTACAAAAACAACTGCTCTCATTACTCCCATAAAAAAATTTCTCCTCATTTCTAAGTTTTTTGAGTCTTAGAATCACGCCAAATTTTTGATATCAAAATGAGGAAACAGCACCCTCTAGTGTGGCTGTAATTAGCAACGTGACAACCAAACCCTGAGACAACAAGCCCCGTTCTCCCCTACATTACTACCTTCTGCAGATTGAAGTTATCGGACTCTCACTGCCTATTGCACATCTCTGCCGATAATCGCAAGGAATGTGGATCCGTCAGTTTAAAGAGGGAGTGGGAAGCACGCTGGATTCTTACAGTTTTAGGCAAACATATGTCGTGAGTAGAGAAGGAATGATGTTTCTGGCTTTCTTAAACCTCAGTTGGTTAAGAGTTTAAAGGTGAAACAACAGAACTGTTGTTAATTGTGAAAAGGTTGAAAGATCAGTTTTTAGTGGCAGAGCCTGAGATCCTCGTGTCCAGGAAAATTATTTTACTAAATCAGAGGACGAAGCCTCAAATGTCTGATGCGGTCATCACTTGACCAGAGCGTCGTCTTTGTTGGTTATGTTTTCAAGCTTGGTAACTTCAAAATATTGCTGATTATCGGCTCCCGCCCGTTGGAATGATGTCTGTCTCTGGAGCAGCTGTGCCTGAAAGAACATTTTCTTCAAGTAAAACCTCAACCTGAGAGTGCTAATGGGGCCTAGGGGAGTGGTCTGGGATGGGGAACGGGGCCTTTGGGGGGAAAAGGGGCTGGCTGATCGAGGGCAGGACACAGAGCGAAGGGCTTGTAAAACTTGTCTGGGGCTGATGCGGTCTTGCTGCGTTTCACGGCGGCTGATGTTAACTGCAGCAGCGAGGTGGAGGGTCTGAGCGTGGCCTGTTTATCCTGGACAGGAAGGTAGCGACGTGCACACAGAGAGAGAGAGAGAGAGAGAGAGATGGCTGTGGATGTTCCAGGCTCTGACTGCAGATGGGTGGGCTTTACAGTACGTGTGAGAATTGTACTGCAGGGCTTTGACCGAATGCGTTCATGCCACCCAACTGACTTTTTTGATTATTGCCTTCACAATGTACTCACACATCCATATGGGACTTTCACACAGGATGTGTAGGACTCCACTCCTGCGCTATTAAATCCATCATTTACAATGGCTTTTGCATTGCACGTAAACACTTTTTCTTCATCCATCTCAGCTGGATGCAGACCTTAAGTTCACCTCAGTTTCCCAACAGTCTGAACATGTGTTCTCTCTACAGCACTTTCCGGTATCCTGAATTCTTACACTGTGCAGGATAAGTGCAGTACATACAATATTCCTCCTCCTACTGTAAAACAACAATCCTTACCTTGATTTATTTCCCTCACTCATTCTCTCATGCATATCTGGGTGGTGCACTACATCAGGATTCAAACCATAAAGTTGCAATGGAGCGTGTTTCATTCGACAGCACTGAACATTAGGTCCATGAACACGCCCGGTTCGATGTCCCCACACAGAATCGGCCCGTGTGGAGACTCCTGATTTCCTGTGGAGAGTCGACTCTCTAATTTCATGCTTGATTGAAATGTTTTACCAAGAGTTGCATTAGCTATTAGAAGCTGAGTGGTGTATGACTGTGAGTGTGTTTTCTCAACATAACTGTCCAGGGAGAGTTGACTGTTTCTGGCCCTCCACAATGGATGTGCTAGTCCTGAATGGGGCTTTTGATATTTGATGATATTTGCACCTGGGTGCATGTTGGAAAAAAGATATTATGTGTTTAATGTACACTGCCTTTTATATTTGTGTTTGGCTTACTACTTTAACCCATATCACGATCTTTTCCTAAAGCTTTGTTGCCTAAATCTAACCAAACTGCAACTGAATACTGATAACATTTAAAATTAAAACAGAAAACAAAAAAAATTAACTATTTGAATTAACAAATTAATTCATTTAGTTTATGGCTGGTGCCAAACAGAATTTGAGCCATCATTTCCTGCGAGAAAGTCATGTAACTAAACCACTGAACTATTAACTATGAAATTTGTTGTATAAAAAGTTATTTGTCAATCTTAATACTGCGTTACCTCACCTGGGACCAAACAACTCTGTGTTTTTTAGTGTAGCCTGTAAACCCACAAAATAATGCTGTGTTACATCCTCTTGGCCTTGGAAGTAATGCTGGATTACGAGATAGCAAGTTAGTTAGCCAGACATGCTAACGTGTGCAGTTAAGGTTAATGCAGACAAACACACTGTTTAATCCATCCATCCAATACATTTACTCTTGTGATTTAAAAAAAGAAACCACCATCCAAACTGTAACTTGTATATGGAGAATTGCTTTTGGTAATTCAACATGCATTGGAATCCAAAACTTGACAGGCTTGATGTACAGTAGCTGTTCAGGGAGGCATTTAGTGAACAGTCAATTCTGTTTTCTATTGGACAGAGTCACTTCCAGATTCATTTCAGATGCAAAAACTTTACTCATAAATATGATGTTTTGGATTGAAACCTTCCGATGTAAAAGCTGCAGGTTATGTGGTGGATTGAACCACTATTGAATGACAGCAGTTGGCCATAGAAAAGAGAAATATTGGCATTTATCAGTCTGAAAATTCAGCACATTATTAATTTACCTTAAATGTTAGTATTTATTACACCCCCTTATGTCTAAAACAGTGGCAGTTTCCGGTGTGATTCTAGTCTTTGGCTTATTGAGCTCCCTCCTGTTATGTAAACCTCATTAAGGCTGGAAAAATGAGTAATTTGTCGCACAATACCTCATCCTTCTGGTCTTATCATCACTGTAAAGGGATTCAGGGAAATTAAAGTCCCATCAGTCCTCTCGTCTGTTACAAGTACCATTCCTCTCCCATTGAAAGTCCATAGCCAAAATTCTTGGCCTTGGACTCTGCAGAACATCGGGCTCTGGCCTAACGTCTGCTACAGGGAGACTTAGCCTCTTTCCTTTTGGCCGTTTTGATCCTTTGCACAGATGGTTTTCTTCAGGAAAAGGTGCTGAGTGAGAGCTGAATAACCAGGTTTATGGTATCAAAAGAACCCAAGAATACTGACCGTTCATGATGTCCTGCCAAGAACGGCTTGGACTAATGGGAATGAGCAAACCAAAAGATTTTTTTAAATGATTTTTGTGCAAATCACAGTTTGAAATCTTCTGATCAACATTTTGCAAGAGACAAAATTGTAGTTTAGTTGTAGTCACGTGACTGTCAAAATGCATGCTAATGTCCCTCCAATAAGTAATCCACCAAATACATCATATTTTCAGCTTCATGTTACAATATTAAGATGCTGGTCACAAAAAAAAATCATTTGTTTTAGCTAAACTTAAGCTATCCTCATAATCTCATTGGTTGAACAAACATTAGTGAAGCCAAAGATCATAGTTTGTTGGACTGAAACTGACCTTAAGTCTTAAACTTTCATGCACAAACATAACATTCATGATCCTCTCTGGTCAACACACAACAAGTCATGGGGATCCAAACCTAACAGCACTTATGACATTACACAACACAATGGGTCTTTGAGTCACTTAGCAGTGTAGATTGTGATACATCTTGATATCTACTGAACCATTAGATTTACTGTCTGCCCTGAATGAATCGCTAGTTTAGCGCGGTAATGGCCTCAATCCAAACCTCAGCAGTCATTTATGTGTACTAAGCGATGTGGGAAGAAGCCATAATAACCTCAGTCATATCCCGATGAAACTCAACTATTCTTTTCCTTCCTCTAAAACTCACATCTGGACTGCATGCCTGGCAGTGATGAGGTGGATGACGGCTCAGCATTTGAACTTCAGTGCAGTCGAGAAGATGGTCTACGCTGCGCACTACCATCTAAAGGACTGCAGAGCTCTCTTTCTAAGTGGGAGATGTCATGATGTCACCCTCAGGAAGTACAAGACACATCGGTGTGGTTATTTATGAATGATCTCCTGCTTCCCCCCTCAGATCAGATGTTAGATCATTCAGCCAAGATGCAGCCCAGATAGAGCAGGATGTGGTCCACATCAAATTACTGCACTGCCCTACTGGCCGGCCTTGTTATGTAATGTTGTGTCCAGCTGATCAATAAAGCGGCAGCCCATGTGTCCCTCAGCCCTGATGCATTCACTGAGTGCAGAAGCACCTGCCTGCCAAATCTCAAATCTCACCAATCGACTCTTCACTTAGTACCAAAGGTTTGTGCCACCCAGCTATTCCTCCATCCGTCACTAAGTTATGTGTTAAGTCCTTAAAGTTCTTAGTAACTCAGTAACTACTAACTAGTTTTCAAACAAACGTAATGAAAGACTAGTAAGCACAAGTAACAGTAAGTAGACAAGCTGTAACAAAACTTCTAAAACGTTAAGTAGTGTAACGTTGGCTGCATTTAGTTGTTAACTATGAAATGATATTAACAATCTTTCAAGTTTTCATAATCAAACAGAATTATTTGTGTCTGAAACTCAATAGTTCACTCAAAATTGACATTTTAGACGCTGAAACGTTTGGACATCATCATTTTGTGTCATCACTGCCAGATTATTTTCACATCTATAAAATATGGTGCATTGTATTTTGGGATTGTTAGCAGGAAGTAATGGACACGCCATGGACACCTCTTTCTTTTGCTGGAATTTATGAGGACACTATGTAGTGGATACTTAATACCCTGACACACTAAATACAGTGTACTCAGTGGTAAAAAAGGGAGCGGTTGAGGTCAAATATGTCGACCATATTCCATATCTCACTCTAAAGGGCTCATATATTAACAAACTAACGTAAATTTTGTCAGTAGATTCGTTAGCTATGCAACAGTAGCACAGCGTAACCAATAGTGACTAATCTCAACATAAGAGAGGTACCATCTCTAAGAATATTAGCAAGAGAGCTAAAGGGAATTAATTACTACAGGGGTGCAATGTGATAATCCAGTGCCAGAGAGATCCTCAGAAGACAACGATTTGTTGGATTGTGTTTGCTGAATGTCTCACAGCTACTCAATCAGCCCCATTAGCTTCAATTAGAGGTGCTCAGCGGCCGGCAGCACAGGACTGTGGATGTAGTGTGTGGCTCCCAGATGTAAATGGGTGTAACCGAGTGTGAAAAAGGGTGTAGCTGAGAAAGAGCATATGCATGAGACACGCTGCAGTCACCTTTCCCAGGATAGGTGGATCCTGTCAATACGTCTTAAAGCTCCACTGGGTGGAACTGAGTATTCATTTCAAAGGGAGCAGGAAAGCTGTAAATCTCATCTAATGAAGTAATCGCAGAACCTTTGGCATCAATCAGAAACCTTATCAGCCCCCCGGCAGACATATTATGGTGATTATGTGCGACGGGGTTCTGACACATGAAGTATCAGATTCCTGTCGTCAAACTGAGTAAATCTTCCACGATCCGTTCAACGTCTTGGACTCGGACAACCACAGCCCGGGCCTCGACTCAGGCCTCCGCGCTCCTCTCGTCATCAGCTTGTTTTGCTTTCCTAAAGCAGCGGAGATGTATGATGAGGATTTCCGTTGAAAGAGCTGTTGAATTTCCCCCTTGTGTGTTAGGCAGCGTTCCCCTGGGGCGACCTCCCACACTGAACAATGTTGACACATTGTGAGCAAGCTGTATAACTCTATTTCCTTTGATTCTCTCACTTTCCCTTAAAGTGTATGTGCGTGTAGGCACATGCGGGCGCACAGCCACTTACTCCTTCACCCTCTATTCATCTATTCAACGTATTGAACTGTTATTCTCTTTTCACCGCTTCCTGTTCACTGTCGTTCCCTCAATAACCGTTTCAATCTGCTTTGACTCCAGCAGAAAAGTGGAATTCTTTGGCTCCCTGCTCCCTTAAAATGTGCAATTACCATTGTTTTCATTTTTAAATATCCATCTTGGTCAGGATATAATTATAATTAGGATATCCTTTTCCACACGCCAGTAATAAGTCACATTTGATGGTTTCCCCTTCACGTTTCAAACAGCACTGCGGGGCTTTTTCCGAGCTCAGGGTTTGTGCCACTGGATGCTTGGCGTTGCAGCCATGGTGATGGATTTGAGGCCCTTCTCAAAAACAACACGTCTTACCTTTAATCGTGGCATTCCACTTTACACATTAGCACAATCAGTTTAATTGGGGAAATAGCTGAGCGAGAGGTGACATCAAAGACGGAGGCAAATGGCCCAACTCATGCAATCACCCAGGGCCCATTGCTGCCGCTGGACGGGGGCCGTGCGTCACGGTGGCTGCAGTGGAAAATGTGAATCGTTCACAATGCCTTGTAATGCAGAGCGAGGTCTTTGAGGCCTGCCAGACTGCATCGCTGTGCCCATTCGTCTGGGTGGTGTTTGTTCACGTTACTTTGGGGGTCATGGAGCTACGCTGTAGCATGGGGGCAGAGATATTTATCCACATCCGTGTGTTGGAGACACAGTGTGACAGCAACTTTTATGGTTGTGGGAGCCTGATTCTCATATGTGACATTCTCCTTCTGACGTTACGGTAAGGCCAGAGCGGACATCTGTCACTGTATAATGCAGCTCTGTGTAAATGTGTACAGCACACACTCACATGTAACACAGTATGTGGGTGGGGAATTGTCACACCCTGCATGTGCGCTCTACGTCTGTCTGTAACACTTCAGTGCAGACCGCAGTCAGAGCTTTTAACATGTTTCTGAAAGCCGAGCAGGTTCAGTAGAGGTAATAATCGGCCTGGTTTAACCTTAAAGCAGCTTTAATACATTTTTTGGCCACATCGGGCACATTATCACCTTATATAGTTGATATGGCTAACATGTTGGCTATTCAAACATCCTGCAGGCACAGAGCCAATCAGCATTCATTTGGTGTCACATGTCTGGCCACACAACGATTTTAAGTTCTATAATCACCCTGTTTGTTGCTCTGTTTTTGGCTCCAACAACTTTAACAGTGACGATGTGCACCGTAAAACCAAAACAAAGAGCTGAAAGATTCTAAAATGCACTGTAGTGAGTTTTGTGATGGTGAGTTCAGCACTTCACATTACAATTAATCAAGTGACCAATTGGTAGCGTAAGAATACGCAGCTTTGATGAGTAGAACAAATATGCCTGTTGGCTCAACAGTGAATTTGAATGCTGATAAATGAACTCAATAGATACAGTATGAACATGAATGATGTCATGAGCTCTGTTTTATTACGTTCGTGGAAACACAGAGAAGTTGTCCCAGAAAATTTTGATAAAATGACTTCTTAAAGAATCTTAAAGAAGCCACCTGATTGGCCAGAGAGGCACGCCTCCAGAAACAGACACCCTGGTAAGTTTCTCACTAACGTAACGAAAAACTTCAACCGTCTTTTTTTTTTTTTTAAATCCTGCTTTTTGTTGCACTCCTTCACAGCCTCACACAACAGTCGGCGTAGTGAACTGTGGCTCATTTCCAGCATATTCATCTATAGTGAGGTACCAGAGAAAAAGTGCACCTTCATACTCTGTTAGCACTTAATGAATTACAGTCACGCACCTATGAGGTTGTAACAACACAATGCAAGCACAAACAATCACATTTGCACATTTTGTGAGCTGAATCTGATTAGATTCAAACTATTTACATATATTACGCATGATGCAGGTCTTGCATAGTGAATGCTTGGCTTTCAAGATGTAAACTGAATGAATATAAATGAACAGAAGGTCTTTTTTCACTGTGGATTAGACCAAAAACTTTCTGTCAGCAGGGATGTTCTCACTGCAGATATATTCCACATGTGCTTGTGTGATTTTACACTTTTCATTTTTGCACCTCAGCCCACCCTTAACATTTCACCCACCCCCCCCACTCCCCACTCCACCATCCTCCAGGGCTGGAGACATCAGTGTCTGGTGGAGAAAGTCCATCTCCACCTTATCTTTCACTCGTCAGTCATCACCACGTGCAGTGACCGAAGCGGACGCCGCCGGGGTCAAGACTGTGCTGTCCACGTCCGTTACTCCCCTCATGAATAAACAGAGGCCAGAGTGTGGGTGTGCGTGTCCGTCAGGGCGATTACGCGCACACGAAGGCGCACACAGGCGCTCACACACAGCCTCGTGCCGACTCCACTGGCATAATTAGAAACATTTGGGATCATTTGCAAAGGGAACACGAGCTCTGATGGGATCCAGATGCACTACTGGGTTTCACCGAAATACAGGAACCCTTATTTACGAGGGGCCATTACTGGCTCCTCACTCAGGGAGGTGTGTGTGTGCGTATGTGTGTGCGTATGTGTGTGTATTGCCCATTTGTCCAGATACTAAATGAGGGTTTGGGGGTGGATCATCCATATTCAGGTCAGACGCAGTTTAATGGCTTTTGTTTTTGTGAGAAAATGAGGGTTTGTATTTTTTCTGAACACATGATGTGAGCTTAAACTAACTTGGTGGGACTGAAAAGCAGAAGAAGTTCCCAGGACGCAGAAAAGTTTGATAAAGATTAAATTCCAATAGAGAACCCACAGTTTGCTGCCTATTCTTTGCGTCGGTGGAGTTTTTGTGTCCTACACCGATAATTCCTTTACAATTTGTTTTGGTCATCTTCTTCTTGCAGTGTCTCTTTTGGATTTCCTGCAGAGGAGAAAAAAAACTATTTGTTCATTGAGGAGTGACACTCAGCAGCACTGATGATCACTGTTACTGCAAATCAAAGAGGACAAGTGCCCTCACTAGTAGCAGTATGCTGCCACCTTGTGGCTACAAGATAAACAGGTCATAAAAGTTGCCTTCACACTAGACGTTTACACCATTTATCATAAATGGAACCAGTGCGATAAGTCGAGGTTCTTTTACCTGAAATGTTCCACGGTGAAATATGCTGATGCATGTATATATTCCTTGAGATTGTTCAATGAAATTTAGAAAATATGAAGGTTTACGTTGGACATTGCTAAGATCACGTTAAAGTTTGCCTTTGACTCTTGATGGCACATGAGAGGATCTGGTTTAGGAGAGGCTTCAGAGGCCTCCATCCGCCAAAGTGAGCGTTTTGAGATGAGACACTGCAAAAATCATCATTCAGGTGTTGGAAATATAGCTTAAATATCAACTGTATCATCAAAGGCAAACCAGAAAAAACGTGTGTGTATTAAACCTGTTTAGTAATGGCATTATAGTCCCTCAGTATCCAGTTACTCACATTTCTATTCAACCGTTGCTTCCACAGATCCTTCCACGTTCAGCCTCTAACCGCTCCACTCTCCTGCTCCGTCACTGTTTCTTCAGTATACCTGGAGAACAGACAAGAGAACGTTTAAAGAGTGTTAAACACTAATATGGGACAGAATCTGATTCCCACTAAGGACTGTATTCCTGAAACTTAGCTATTTTCTTAATCCTATTAACAGTTGATATTTAAGTCATAATTTGTAATGTACCCTGTCATGTTGTGTAAGATGCTACAGTGTGATACATCATGTCCAGTAATGCTACATCGTGTAGTGGCTGCAGTGCTTGGGCCGATAGAGAACATGAGTCCTAGTGACGATGACAAAAAGTGAAAATACAGTCAGGTGTGACATCACTCAATAAATAAAACTCCCATCTGCTCATCATCAAGGAAGTCACAACATGTCAAGTCACATCACAGTGCAGCATCACTGACCTGTCCACTGCTGGAGTCCGATGAGATCAGCTGACCGCGCTGATCAGAACAGCCACATCGTTCAGTCTTGACTCCATCACCACTTCACCTCCTGATCGATCAGGGAGCTCTGTGTTGCTTCTGAACATCCACTGATGCTGATCACTCACGTACCAGTAAACTGATCGATGGAGGGCAGGATTCCTACAGAAGACAGGGGAGCGGATGGTGAAATGGCTGCAAATGTATGCATGTGTATGTTTGAGTGCCTGTGTGTGTGTGTGTGTGTGTGTGTGTGTGTGTGTGTGTGTGTGTGTGTGTACCTGGTGCAGGCCGACACAGAGTCAGTCGAACCTCAGGTGGCGAATTCTTGAACACCTTCAGCACCTTCTACAGAGAGAGGAGAGAACTTTTAACATGATATATAGAGATAATGAAGCTGCAGGCGGCTGATGTTCGGCAGCAGATCCTTAAATATTTTGAATCATCATCATTTTCAGGTTGAATAATTACAAAAAATGTAAGTAGAGACCATCCTGTGATGGGTTTACACCAGCTGACCCCAAATTTATGTGTATGGTGCAATGGAACACGCAAGTTTGGCAAAACAGGTTAACTGTGCCACATTTATTCAGTCTTTGCATGAAAAGGGACATCCAAGTAAAGGTTTCTTCTCCTTAAATACTGTTTTATTTATCAAAGATGTAATGGTCATTGTTAACAGAATTATGCACAACATCCTATGTAGATTACCTACTATGTGTAGACTGTGTAGGACGCATCATGTTGGCTGCTGCTGTTAGTTGTTCTAATAACTTTTGAATGTCTAATTTGCTCTGGATCAGTGAACAGGAAGTTTTGACTGAAACACAGATACAGTGATCCAACACTTACAAACTACTGTGAGCCAGGGGTGTGAGGTGGAGAGCTGATGGCCCCTCCTCTACTTCCTACCCCCATATTTCCTACGGCCTTGCTCAGACCAAACCCATCTCCGAACCTGGCCTTCATTGTGATCTCAGCGACACACCTGTAAAGTTCCCTCACTGCATCGTGCACGGCTGTGCTGCTATCGTGACAAAAGGTGAAAACAATAGCAGCCGTGCTGTATCAGCTGGTAATAATGATGACAGTGCCGCAGTGAAGAAACAGAACATTATTTCTACCCTCAGATGACAGAAAAACTGCCCACAGTAGTTCATATAAAGCAGAATTGATATATTTCCCGGCAATATTGAACCAGTTTAGGTTACAGGCCTGCAATAGAGGACCTGTGCAGTAGTGATCTATCCTGCAGTGATTACATTTAACCACACAACTGCATCATGTCTGTCGTATCAGAGATGGGCGACATTATCTTACTTTAATACAACTTTTACTGAGCCTCATGCAAATGATACCAAATCATTTTCTGTAATGACCTGAAGTATTTAAGTTCACAAACAAATTGAAGTAAATGTCTGTCACACATAAGCAAATAAAGGATTAATGATAATATTAATGATAATAATGATAATAATAGACACTTTACGCTGTAGAATACATGCTACACTGAATCACTAGTGGCTCCTAATGAGACTAGTTAGCACGAGTGAATGAACCTGGTCTGAAATGGTCACGTACTGGGTAGGACAGCTCCTTGACTGACTGGCCGTTGATGGCCAGCAGGACGTCTCCCTCCCGGATCCGGCCGCTCTGCTGGGCTGGCTGTCCGGGGAAGAGCTGCTTTATCCGGACCAGGCTGCCAAAGTCCCGAGTGGGCGGGTCCACGTCGCACATGAGGAAGCTGAAGCCCAGGCCGTTTGCGTTCTTCGTCAGAGTCACTTCCTGCGTGTTGTCTGAGGGTTTGGAGGTGGGTGGCGGTAACGGGACAGGTGGAGATCAGGAGTTGTGGAAAGAGGAGGTGGATGGGAGAAGAGGAAGGAAGGGGAGAGAAAAGATGATACAGAAATCATTAGACAATGTTTAATTAGTTCATTATTATTTCGTTTTGTTTCAGATTCAAACAGAAATTGTGACTTTCTGAAAGGGAGAACAAGTCTCTAGTGGTAGGCGTGTCTTATGAACAGTAGCTGGTCGCAGCAGTTACAGCATTGTCTTCAGGTGAGTTAAAAGATGACTACCTCTCACACATTCACGTCTCTCCTGTAAATTTGCCAGACAAATACGAGAGTGGTCTTGATTTTCTCATGTAACTCTCGACAAGAAAACAAATTCAAGTATTTCTCAAATTGTCAGACTATTCCTTTAAGCAAACTGTATTTTTTGCAACAGTTTTTTTTCCTCGTCTGCAAGTCATTGTTGCCAACATGTAAAAATTGACTCTGTTACTCTGTATTGTTTTAGCACGTGATTTGCCGGCCTGTGTGAGAAAGAGGTGAAATGTGGGATGACCGATAAAGGAGGATAAGGGAGGCCAGAGGGATAAGAAGAGGAAGGACAGGGTCAGCTGGGAAGATCAGGATGAGAGGGAGGAAGTGTGTGAAAGTTCACCTTGAAGCAGCCAGACTAGGTGGGCTATTAAACCCGCTTAGAGTCGGCAGGTTCTCTCACGCTTCTTCCACAGTAGTGTGAGTGTTGTGATATATAACGTTCTGTCTCTACGGATGGATCTATTGGCAAAACTTTATTCATTATGGGAAGTTTGCAAGAGCACAAAAGCTCTCTGCAGTTCCCACAAACAGAGTCAGGGCGTTTTTAGTTTGTCTGTGCACTTAAATGTATTTTGGGTGCTTAAGTTTGAAGTCCATTGGTCTAATCGTAAGCTGAGGTCTCCTACTGTCGGTGGCGAAGCTGTAGTCCCTGGGCCGCTTTGAGATGGTGTTTTGAGGAGTGCTGATGGACGAGTAGCCGTGGATCCTTAGCGGGCTGGTAGCTGGACTGATGCTCTGATTGGATGCACTGCTGCTGGTGTCTGCACTGAGAGACACCCTGGGAAGGTGTATCAACTCCCTCTCCAGGACCAAGGTTACCACCTAGGGGGAGGGAGAAGAGGAGACGACAAGAACGTGATGATGGGAGGAATACAAGCAAGAGATTAAAGGTTTAGGAAGGAGGGGACAATAAAATGGGATCAAAGAGAGGAGGGAGAGAAGGGGTGTGGGCAGGGAGAATGGGAATAAATGGTTGCAACAGAAGAGTGGAAGAGATAATACCGCCTTCAGATGGAACTTGTGAGCTTGTGGTTACGACATAGGAAGTCATGCAAGCTTGCTAGGCAACACTCCTAGGCAACGTGGACACCAAAGGACTGTTTAGCTGGCTAGTGAGGTAACATAACACAAATACAGGAAAAGTGAGGACGTGGGGAATATCAACATTTTCCCTAGACATAAATTACCAAGGAAACTGTGGCCCCCGCCATTCCTGAAAATGTCAACAACACATCACAACCTCGTGGACTCCGACTTCACCAGTTCATGAGGATCTCATCGTGAACGCGCTAGCAGCTCTTTGAGGCTTTGAGTCAAATACAAACATCAGCATGCTAACAATGACAATGCTAACATTTTTAGCAGGTATAGTGTTTACCATGTTAACCATCTTAGTGTAACATCTTAGTTTTTAAGCGCTAAACTAAAAGCAGGGTTGGGTAGTAACAAAAAGGTTACAAAAACTATAGTGACTATAATCAGTTCAGATTACATGTGAAAAAATGCAATTATATCATAGTAACGTTGTTAAGGATTATCTGATTACATTTTTAATTTGTCTTTAAAATATGGTCATTTTAAAATGTATTTGTTTATTTATTTTTGTCACTAATATTAAGAAATGTAAAATGAATTTACATTGAAAATGTTTAAAGATGATGAATATTTGTGTCTGTGTCCATTTTTTTCTTTGTATGAGGCGTAATATTATCATGTTTGATTTTTAAGAAATTGTTTAAGAAAAAAAATTCGGAGTAGATTATTTGTATCAACCCCATGGTGGTGCCATAAGTAAAATCAGGGGATCATTTAGGGCAGTAGGGTTCATCCTGAGGGCAAAATCCAATCCTGCCAATAGTCCTTGACGTATTTCACTCTGGACCAAAGTAGTTGACCAATGGACCAACAGACGAACAATGGAATCTCTATAGCGATGCAGCTCACTTGGCTAAAAAAACAGCACACCATCGTCAGCGTATACAGGTAATGGTCGGCCTCTCTTAGACTTAGACTCACTCCGATAATACAACAGTCACAAGTCGTCCTTTACCTCCCCAGTTTTACTCAGACGCTCCACAGCCTGATGGTAGGTGAAGCCGTGGAAGTTAATCCCATCCACCTCCAACACTCTGTCGCCTGCAACAAACAAACACATTAACATTATTTCACCCACTTATATTTCCTCTGTCTACTTAGAGATCCTCTCGCTACATCAGATCCTTGTGTTGGTTTCTCTTGTCTGGTTTGTAACATCATTCTTTCTCTTTTGGAAGCATCAGCTAAATGTCAAAATCTACACATCAAATTATCCAGTGTTAACGAGTGTTGAATTTTAGTGACACAGTGTTAAACTGAGTGTTGTTTGTCCACTCTAGGAGCTGTCATGGCTCCAGGGAAGATGCTCAAAAATAATTCTAAAGTGTAAAATTTAATTATTTGCTGTGTGCTATTCTTTTTCTGGACTAGCAAAAAAAAGCAATTAAGATAAGATCATTTGTACCCTACATTGTGTTTCTTTCGGTTTTGTGTAATATGCCTGTCATTGTTGGCACTGTTGGCACAATAATAACTGAGGCTTTAAATAAACGTATCGCTTGCTTTTAGACAACACATACGCCCTTTTGAATTTGAGATGGTGGAGAGGCAACAACCCTGCAGTCCAGTGGTCCTGTGCTCATGCTCAGGGCTCTTTCACTATCAGGAAGTGCTGAGGGACTTCCACAAAGAATTGTGGTGACTCTGCAGTGTATCTGCAGATCAGCAAGAAGGAGCTACCCATAATTCACCACTGTGAAAAATCAATAAATTGCTACACCAGGGAGCTCAAATTACTGTAAAACAGATCATCATCTTAAAGCAGTCTGAGCGGTTGGATTTGATATGTAGCTGGAATACCTGAGTGTATGCGTCCGTCTCTCTCAGCAGCCCCTCCAGGAACAAGGCTTCTGATGTAGATTCCTCCGTTAGGAAGATTAGTGTTGTCACCAGCCTGAATGAGTAATGACAAAGGCTTTCGCTCAGAACATATCTGTGACATACTGAAAGGTCTCTCTCTAATCTCAGACGTTAATCAGATTGGGTAGAGCAGACTTTGTGAATCACTGCTGGAGATGAGGTGATGCACTAATTACCCTCCATGACTGTTCATTCCTTAACTCTTACACTGTAAGAAACCAGGGATCACAAGGTTTTGCAGGCTCACGCCAAAACCAATTCCTTCAGTGCAAATCAACATTTTGTGTGAGTGTAAAACCGTTGAACTGAGTAGGTTAGCAGCTTTATAACACACGAAGAGCCACGTTTCACTGCAGGACGTCAGACTGCCTTCTAACACTGTTAGATTGAACGACAAAAATGGCCGATGGCAGATCTGTATTAAAACACCAACATCAGAACTAACGGCAGCAAAGATACCACCGTACTGGTAATGACCTTAAATGGCATTATTTATTTGTTCCATTGTTTTTGGCACCATTTCACACGTCACAACAAAATATTTGATAAGCTCACAGAGATGCTGATCCCCAGACTTCCTGATATCTTCCTGAGCTCCACAGTGATCTCCTCTGGCGTCACGCAGTTTAGGGGGGGAGACAGAGGGCAGCCATCCTGGAAGCAACACAGACAGGAAAAACACTCACATCTCTCCTGTCTCTCTACATATCTGACTGCTCACTGAGCCATGTGTACATACAGATTATTGGCCATATAAAAGGGACAATAAATCTAGTGCAAAAATACTAATCAATGCTGGTTACTTCAGTTACTGTCAAACATCACTATCAACATCACTAGTTAAAGAAAAAGACTTATGTAGGAGATGCACTAACTTGTGTGTATTGCTGATGTTAATTCTGACTACCTATAGATGAAGTAACAGATTCTACCTGGGCTCCAACGACTCGCGCTTCTCGGGGGACGTGAAGCCTGTTGCTGGTCTTCGGCGTCATCATGACCGAAACCATCTCATCCAAGCTATCGTCTCCCGATCGGCCATCTGTCACCAGCGTGGTCTGGGACTCGTAATTCCTCAACATGGGAGAGCGCACGCTGATGGGACTGAGGTAGACTATGGATAAAAACATCAGACAGTTAATGCTGTACCTCACGATGCTGAAGTAGAGGATTAATGGTAAGAGTAACTGTCTATTCTTCTCCCTTGCCTTTGTCTGAAGGTGTTAAACAAATATATCAACATTTTGGAAAATACACATATTCAAAATTACAAGATATAACATGGCATGGCTCAATGCCAAGACATAGCCAGATCCCAATATCCTGTAAAACCTCAACGAGTCGTTTTTACATCTGATTTTAAAAATTAGACATAATGTCTTGATCAGTGAGCTTTAGAGGTGCTGGTGGGCAGATGCCTTCACCTTTGGACAGAGCCAGGCAAGCAGTGTACCTCTGTTTCCAATCTTTGTGCTAAGCTAAGGTAACTAGCGGTTGGCAGTAGCTTCATATTAAATGTACAGACACAAGAGCGGTACCAGAATCTCGTCAAGAATGCTGAGAAGCACATTTAAATCTATCTGCACCTGAAGGATACAAACTTTATTTCTGTGCAGACAGCCACACTATGTTGACTGAGATATAATCTAAATAATTGTTCTGTTTAAGCATTTAAAATGCAAAGAAATGACAGATGGTGAAAGCACTTTGAAGAACTTGGAATTTCCTAAACTGGACTATAATGTGTTTAACATCAGACAGGTCTCAGTTTGAGGTTTTATAAATATATTAAAAGAGAAAATGAGTCGTCAAAAACTAAGTGCAGCGATGATATAAAACCACACACTCAAAAACTGACACATCATTGCATGAGAGCAAATACTCAGCGACACCTGCTCAAACAATAGAAAGGCACAAAGCAGAACAAAGAAAAGACATTTTTCTTTGTTCATGTTTCAGAGCAGGTGTATAGGTAGAATAGGATAATTACTAAATGACTAACATTACACGCAAACGAAGGAGGGCAGGGGTCACACACATCCCGTAACCACACACACACACACACACACACACACACACACACACACACAGAGCACCTTTTGGCTGTGAGATAATGAGTTGCACCTCCTCGGGGCTGCTCTGCATGACCTCCGCTGCCTCGCTGAAAGTGACCCCCTCCAGGCTGATGTGGTTCAGAGAGATCAGACGCCCACCTGCAGGCAAAGGTCACAGTGAAATGGTGCCGGTTTCCAGTTACAGTGGAGTCTGAGGACCTCACCGACATCTCTGAACCCGCACGTGACCCCAAAAGCCTGTGGTCAAATCTCGCATACACCTCCCATACCCTCTCTGTCCTCCTTTGAACTTTCCCTGCCAGGGTTTTCTCTGCATCTGTTCTCTTAAAAACACAGGGAGACGCTGGAGGAATTCAAGAAGAAAACACCTACCAGATAATTGGACATGTATGAGGAGTGTGCATCGAAATGAAGCATCCACTGATGGAGAAAAATGTTTGAAAGCACTTAAGCAGAACTAATTAGTGGCAATTTTAGGGGGAAAACAGAGACTGTATAAAAGAAGGGGACACAGTGACGTCATCCATTGATTTGTGAAGTACCGATTAAAGGCCTTGAGTTTGGCTTTATGAGAGTCGCCATCTTGATTTCATGGAGCCAGAAGTGACGCTCATTCCTAGAAGACCGCCTCTGATTGGTTAGTCACAAGGTAGTCTTGTCCACAGTTGGACAGTCCACAGTTCACTAACTGAACATCATACTGTCGTGAAAAAGACTCTAAACTACTGACTGAGACCATAAACTCATTAGGAAAATGTTAACTGAGGTGTTAATTGAAGCGAGACGTAGGCTCATTATTCTCAAAGACTTCCATGCAATTGGACTTCTTTTTGAAGGGTGCGTTATAAAGAAAGCAGGTTAAGGCACATCTGCACTGTCTTCTCTGCAGTTCATGGAGGAAAAAAGAAAGTTCTGCAGTCATAAACACTTAAACACATAAACACATAAACCACACGTGGTTGTCTACCTTGTCGGATGCGTCCGTCCTTATAAGCGGGTCCACCAGGCACAATGGAAGCAACAAAGATGCCCAAGTCATAATGCCCCACAGTGTCCTCTCCCACTATCACTATGCCTGCATGAACAGATGAGTCAAGAAAAGACTAGTTTAATAGATCGTGCTGTGATAATCCAAGAAAACGCCAGATGTACAGAATGTGCACTAGAACGTACTTAAAATAAAAAATTCAATGAATGACATGAGTAACAGTGATTGTTACAAGGTATCAGAGCACACATTTAGAACAATCCCTCTGCTGGTGCTTACCGAGGCCAAGCTTTGGGTCTTTCCTCAGATTAACACATATGACTTCTCTCTCTGATGATGACCCTAATTTTGTTGGGGTTTCTGCAAGACACAAAGAAGAACGACACACAAACTTTAACTCATTAAAAAGCAAACTTCCTCCTAAACTAACGCAGCCAGCAATCATTAAGAAGATGCATTGTTCATCCATGTTTAGTCAAAATCACACAAAGTGCATCATTCCTACAGTCATAGCTATTGTCAGCACAAAGAAAATCCCATCTGTGAGGAAATGAGGACATTTGATGGCACCAGAGAGTTCAACAGTTGGCAACTTTTCTCGAAGCGCTAGATGAGCGGTGGATTTGGGGTACAACATCTGTCAAAAGTAGGCCGTCAGGTAGGAGGGATGAGCAGTACACCCATCATACCTCTGGCTGCCGGGGAGCCAGACGGCGCTTCAGATCCACTCCTCTGAGAGCAGGCAGGGGAGCGCATTCCAGTGCTGCTGCGCTGACTGCTGGAGCAGGTGCTGCAGAAGACACACAGAGAACCAATCTGATAACAGCGATAGAGTTTTGGTAACTGACTGATACTATAAAAAGCAGGAAGTGCTTGCTCTAGGCGGTTTGTTTGGAAAGTGGTTGGAACAGCATGAGCTTGGAGCCTTGCTGGACACACTTTTTGAGCCGCATCACTTCGTAATGAGCTCCAGAACCAGGTACACACAACTAGCTGAGTAAGCACCTGTGCTCATTGAGGCTCTGGCGCTGCTGTTTGATGCGGGCCTCGATCCTGGCTGAGACATCGTCACACAGCTTGGTCAGGGACTCATCCTGAGGCGTGGTCAGACCGCTGTCGTCCTGCGGCGTCTCTGAACAGGAGAAGGACTTGAGCCGGCCTCTCTGAGCGCGACACACCGCCGCATACTGCACGATGTTCTCCTCTGGGGGTCAATGCAAAAGGAACACGGAGGCGTGGAAACAGTCAGCAGACAGCAGAGTGGCTTTCAGTGTTGGTGAGTTCTATGACTAAAAGCTGGCTGACCTGACACCAGGCTGTGGCTGAGCTGGCGAGAGTTCATCTCATTGTTGAACTTGTGCTGGGCTGAACAGAGGTTACACAGATATTTGGCTATTTTGGATCTCTCTGTGATGAAGGTGTACTTCTTCTTGCTGCCCCGGCTCTCCACCACAAATTTACGCCTCTGCAGGAGCACAAAGTTTTAATGAGCGTAACAAATGCCACTACCAACCACATGTTTATTTTGCCAGCAACTTGATTTGAATTTCACATTGTGGAAAGTATGGAATGATGAGATTGTCGCTTGCTTACATTAGAGGAGATGGTTGCTGTCTCCCTCCAAAAGAAATTCTGGCTGGTGGATCGGCAGCCATCTTTAACTTCGTAGACAATGACTCCTTTGGCACAAACCCCGAGGATAATCTCTCCTTCTAAAGGCTTTTTCTCACGCATCACGCGGTGGAACAACACGCCGTATTCAGGCAACTGCTGACACACCTAAACACACACACACACAAAGAGGGTGACTCTACTTCATATGATACTATGACGCAATATTAATTTAGAGAATTTGACTATTTTGCCACCTTGAGGAACTCGAGCTCTGACTCGTCGGTGAGCATCTGAGCGTTGTTGGTGTGAAGACGTAGCAGCTCCCCCTGAATGTAAGGCAAGGCGCGTTTCTCCATCACGCTCTTGGAGACATACTGGTCAGGGCGGTAGTAGTTCCTACCGTACACCTGGAAACACAACAGACCAACTTTATTTACAGAGCCCTCATCTGTGCACAAGACGCCACACAAAACACTGTGGCATTTTTAAGTTGTATTTTAAAGGAGAAGCATGATTCAGTCTTGAAAACGAAAACATGCAAGGCAACAGGGGTTATGGGAAATGTAGTCTTACGGGAGATACATACCAGGGGCATTAAAAGCTCAGCACTCATTGTTTTCTATGTAAATCCGTCTCCTTAGTGGTTTCATTACTTTCCGGTAATAATACTGCATCATATGCCATTAACGAGGACATTTAAAATAAACTATGATATGCTAATGTTTAAAAATGCAGTTTTCAGTTGAACTAACGTGACCTTGGATGCAAGTCATAACAACTCACAATGAGTTATAATAAGGATTTGTTCAAATTTGTGAGGACCGACCTCAGGCATGCAGTCTCCGTACTCCGTCTGCAGGGCCAGAGCTCCCAGGTACAGAGCCGTCTCTTCATGGCAGGACAGCCTGTCCTCCAGGAGGTCTCTCCGGAGCTGGAGGTAATACTGGTGGCGGGTCTGTTTGTGCCTGATAGAGAAGGCCGCACACAACTTAAGTATTCAGGCCGACTTCACGAGACACATTTTGCAACTAGTATCCTTTGGTAATATGACAAGAAAGAGAAATGCTTACAAGAGAAGAGAAATGTCGCTGACAAAGAATTTGACCCTGAAGAAAAGGACAAAGGTGGTTGTAGGCACTTTCTTCCAGCTATCTGGAGCAACTTTGGAAATCTTGGTGTCATTGTCCACGAAGAAAAACTCATTATCTGACCAGAAAAAAGAGCAAAGAAAAAATGTGACATGAATAACATATAACTAGAAATCTACTTAGAGTCCAGTACAACTCAATCTTACTCCACTTGTCCCAGTATATATATATATGAAATCTAGTGCTTTTTGAGTGTTTTTGCTTTAGATTATGTTCTTAAGCACTTGTATTAACCGCTACAAACATGCATTGTGTGAAAACAACCTAAATCCAATCCAAATCCAAATACAATACACACAAAAACTTCAGACAGATTACTCTTATACATCTTTACCATCAATATAAGCAAGGCCAAAGTAGAAATGTTCCATCAGGTTGGAGTGAGCCACGATCATGTCAAAGACGTCCCCTCCTCTGGATTTCACCTCACACTTCACCTGTATGGTCTGACCGTTTGGCATCACCACGCTCAGCTCTCTCTGAGTGGTCGGAGATTTCCCTTTCTTTGACTGCGGGGGGGGATTGAGGACTGGATTAAAGATCTGTTTCTGAATATGTTTAGGGTAAGAAATTATGCATGCAGTTGCAGAGTGATGCTTTTTACTCTGCATGGAGAAATAATAGAACAAAAGGTTGGTAGAAAAGCTCAGCATTTCAAGAGGCAGAGATAAAAGCTTCCCATATTTCAATGATTGATCCAGCAAAAGCATGCGTCCTGACATTTGGGCTGCAAGGTCAGTAATGTCTGTTCAAAAAACGGTGAAACTCTGATAATGGCAGGATTCTTTTTTTTTTTTTTCTATGAACTCACCACAATGGATCCAGGCAGCTCCAAGACAACCAGCGGCTCCTCTAATATTCTAATAAACTCAGGGCCCATATCCTATAGCAAACAACAAGGTAAGAAAAACTTTGTAGTTATCACACCATATCATCATATTATGGGATATAGAATAGAAATCTGGCTCACCTTCGCCTTCTTGTCATTCAGACTCATTGTGGAGTCAAACTGCGGGAGGGATCTTGAGTTGGTGTTTCGATTGCCTTCCATGTACGGACTACAGGGGCTGCGGCTCAGCTGCTGCCAGCTGCCATAGCTCTCCCTGTGTCGACCTCCCGAGGGAATCCTGCGGAATATGAGTTTTCAACTGCAGTCTGACGGAAAGCCAGACCTGTCACTCATGACATGAACATCACACATTTCCTGACAGAAGTAACCCTCAGGGGGATTTGCCTTCTTTGTCACTTTATGCCTCTTTTTTCTCATCGCTGTTCTCATTTTAGCAACAAGTCTGACTTGAATACACAACATATGTTTTTAATTTGTCTTCTAGCTTTGCTTCAAACACGTAAATGGGTTTCTATGTCAAAGATGTGTAAAATATGTTTGGACAAAGACTTCATACCCCGTGGGCTCGCATGGGTAAGATGCTCCGGAGAAGGTTCTAGAAATCTTCTTCTTCAGCGTCCATGTTGAGTTACTAAAAGAGCCTCCTGAAAAACAAATTGGTATGTCCACATGCCAACATCATTGCTCTCACAGAGTTAGATGGAAAGTTTGACACCACTTTCATGTCTGTGCACTAATTTGTGAAGCTATCTTCATGCCATGTCATTGTCTGTGTTTGATTGACAGCAGCTTGCAGGCTGAGCCCCAGCAGGCTAACTGGTAACAACTCCAACACCAATACCCCTAACAACAGCAGTTGTTGTTAGCAGTGAATTTTCCCAGTGAACGTTTATGTAGTCCCTTGTTCAATAAACTAAGATTTTGTTTTGTTCAGAGTCTGTGGCTCTCGTGTAACAGGCTGTTCTCGGTGTGACTTTCTGCTCAGCCCATGATAGAAAGCTGACGATACAGCTTTATGCAAGATGTGATTGGTTAAATCAAAGTAAGGTATCCATCTATGTTGACAGATAACAAACTGCATTCTGTTGATCAAATGAAAAAAACTAGCTACCTAAAATACAGGCCAAAAAAAAAGGTAGGAGTAGTTGGGCCAAGTGTCAGTTGCACCTTAAATCTGATAAAAAAAGATTCAGTGACTTACTGTGTAATCGGTCTCTGACCATTTGACTGCGGTCTGTTAGCTGGGATCCATTTTCAGCCATGGACACATGATCAACCTGCGAAGACATCACTGTTCAGCTCAAGGAAACAAGCAGAAAGTTGGTGCTGTTGGTAAAATATAAGAAAGGCAAAAAACTAATTAAAAACTACACAAAACTACACAGGCCTGCAGTGGACATGGAGAGTAAAAAAAGGGTGCACTTGAAATGCTATTGCGTGTGCACTGGATACAATTTGTGGCCACTTGTGATTAATTTGTGCACAAGAGATACTGTTCATTTGCAACGTTTTAATTACTTTGTGTGCACAAGATACAATGTTCCAATGCTTCGATTAATTGGTGCACGCCACATGACGATGATGATGATGAATTAATCAAAACGCAACATTTCAAGCTCTCAAACTAGTAAAATGTGGCTTTGATATGTATTTTTTCTCTCTATGGAGCTCTGTACAAAACCTATTGTGACCTTTCCTAACCAGTCGACACCAAACCAAACCAATGAAACACTCACTGAGTTTCTGTAGACATCCTCTACCAGCTGCCTGATGAGCTTTTCGGCAGGAGGCAGCATCGAGGCTTTGTGGTGAAGGTCACAGGCGTCCAGCACCGTCAGCAGGTCAGTTCGCCTAACCACCATGTCCTCGCACATGCTCAGCAGCAGACCCTCCAGCTCTGCGCTCAGCCGGACCGGCTGGCAGGAGACAGCAGGAAGCAAAAAGGGTGATGCGCAAGTACTAAGAATATGCAAGAATGAATTTGACAGGAGAAAGGAAGAAGGAGGAAAGTACCTGGTTTTGAGGTAGCTGATAATCAACACACCAATAAAGAGTCATCCCCAGTGAGTACACAAGCATCTGAGGACAGCAGAACAACAGAGAGTTTACTATGAATCATTAATCATCTTATGACCCCTCCGATTTATTTTGGAACCTCATTTGACCCCCAGGTTTTGAGCCACTGGTCCTCACTGCAAATCTGAGTTTTCCCACCTTTTCGGCTGCTGTCCTGGTGGAAGCAGCGTGACCCTGCTGGACCTCAGGAGCTGTGAAGGAGGCCACGTCTTCGTATCTGGCACAGCTCTTGAAGGCCAGACTCCCACTGACTGACAGTAGCACCGAGCCCGGGCTCAGCACACTGCACATGTTACCTGAACCTAAACCGGGAGCAGAACGTAAACTGGTAAATGGTCATTTTCTCATCGTGCATTGTTTCAACCTTAATACGTGTGGATGCTCTTGACAGCCGCCTCAGAACAGAGCCCTGCACCCTGATAGCAGGTGGATTTTTTGGAGGAAATAGGACGAGTGGTTACTTTTTTTGGAAATGTCCAGTAAGGCCTCAGTGGTGGCGAGCAGCAGACACCAGACCTCATCCTCATCCAGTGGTGAACCCCGGGCCTCCAACACCTCTGCCAGGGTCACAAATGTACCCATCCTGCTGAGAAACACACACACACACACACACACAAAGACACACACTCAGAGCTCCAGATCAACAGACTGTACTGCTGTATCACGCGTGGGAGAAACACTGTAAGTTTTCCTACAGTGTCATTTCCTAACAAACTGGTTGACTGTCCGCATGGACTAAAATCCCACCAGCCCACCAGTGTGTCAGACACAGTTTAGAGGTCAGAGTTCAGACTTTAAGACTGACAAGCTCAGGCTTTAGTGTAATTAGATCTAATTGGAAACAAATCCAACACTTCTGATACTTACTTCACTACTACTTTTTCTTTCAAAATAAAATAATCATTACTGACAATATCATGGTTCGCAAAAAACACGCAGAATGGAAAGGTTCACTAGTTTTAATGAAGTTTCCATTTTTTCATTCGTTTTTTCAAATTAATGACTAAAAGATCCTTGGAAGAAGCCGTCTTTGCTATTTTTCTTGTTGCCTCAAAGAACAAGAAATTTTCTCCACTTGTTCTTGAACCCATTTTGCCATTACAGCTGATCCTTGTAATTCCCTGCCAGTACTGATGAAAATATTTAATGGTTGGGTGGCACCTCACGGTAAGCTGATGTAAGTCGGAAAAAGGCAGAGGCTGCACCTCGAATATAGCGGTGTAGTTCATAATGTAAGCAGCATAATGACACAGTCAAAAGCTCCTACAGGAAGAGAGGCTCAAGCTCAACAGACTGCACATCTTTTTCTTCTGAAACAGCCAAACACTCATTCAAAATACGGAGGGACCTAAAGCAGAATGCATCCCAATGAAAAGGGCAACATTCAAAATCCTTCAATATTAATAAAGGCAGCATACGTTTCATCACATCATCAGTGTTATGCATCACTGTGCCATAACCTAAGAGCACCTACTGGCAGGAAACATGCAAAGTAGAGTTTTCATAGAAGATTTCTAATGGTCCAAAAGAATTAGTATAATCACCAGTAACAAATACATCACGGCATACCACGCCCAGCCCATTGCTTTATTGCACCAAACAGGAAGGAGAGCTAACTGAAGTATCTCTGTCATGGTGGTGGATGGAAGATAGCGAACAAAACAGATTTGTCCTTTTGGCAGCATTGAGCCATTTAGGTTTGTGGTAAAAATTTGTTTCTATTATCAACACCGCTGAGATGAAGTGATGCCGACTGAATAACCAGACAAACGTAACACTCTGAGGTATTAACATGGTTCTCGGTGACCCCCAGTAACCTGAATTTTCACTATTGACAATCAGATTAACGTCTGGATGTTGGTGTGGCAGCTTCCAGGAAGTCTTATTATAATCATCTTATTCCTTCTAATATTAGAGGAAAAGAGGAAGAAAACGGAAGAATGTTGGTGTTTATTCTTTTCCGCCTTGATGATTTTACCCCTTGAATCACTTTGAACTTATTTAGATTTAAATGAATGCACTGTTTGACCTGGCATGCTGGCTTGTCTGCTGCCTGACCTTTCTGTGCCATGAACAGAACTAAAACAAAGCAGACGTGCTGTGACATGAAAGATTGCCAAGTAACCCAGCTCTGTTAATCAGGCTGTGTGTACTCTGATTTAATTAACCAAGATATCCTGGGGTGAAGTTTCTACTAGTGAACACACAGACGACATCCCCACACGTTAGCCTTGGGTACTAGGCGTCTGTGGACAGGAGAAGCTCTGAGAGTGTGCCAGTGGTGGCTGGCCTCCAGTACGGAGTTCCTTTGGAGAGGTTAACTCAAAGCAAAGGATGTGTCGGACATTTTGTGTCTTGTTGTGAAGCTGAGAGGAGCTTTAGGAGCTTTAAGGGCGGCTGTGGCTTAGGAGGTAGAGCTGGTCGTCTATCATGGATCACAGGGTTGGTGGTTTGATCTCCACGTCCACATGTCAAAGTGTCACTGAGTCCCACACTGTCCTGGTTGTCAGGCCAACACATCTGTGTGTGCGCAAATGGTTGAATGAAAGACAAAAGCCTTGTAAAGTGCTTTTCCACAACTATATTATTATAATTACAGTTGTAGAACCTTTGGTGTCTTCTGAGTTGCTCTTGAGAACTTAAAAAAAAAAAAGTTTATCGCTCCCGCAGCAGTGAAATGAAGTGTCCGCCCGTGGTCACCTGACAAGTCAGAGCGAGCAAGTCTGCTTTCCGTCTGTGTTTTAATTCTGTTCACGTCACAGAAGTCAGGTACCACAGTAATAACATTAACGGTGGCTCTGCTCTGTTCAAATGTCCCAGTAAACCGTGACAGTGTGAAAGTGAGCCAGGACCTGAAACTGAAGCAGCATCCAGCCATCGTTCATTTTATGTCTCTGTTCTTTTTTCTTTGAATCACATATGATCAAATGAGTGGGTGTGGAGATGTTGGTAATTATACCAAAATATAACAGTTAACTTGGCAATAATGAACCTGAGTAACTGAAAAGATGTCAAACTGCCTAAACAAACCAAATTATAAAAACTAATTATAAGAACTTTTCCCACCAGGTAGTGCAAAGTCATTATATTGCTAGCATGTGGGGTGTTACTGAGCAGGTTGTTACAGCAGCAGTGTATGTAACGAATCCCGTAGGCAGCATCCTGTCTGCTAACACACACTTTTGGGCCTGCAGGTGGTTCGGTGATGATTGAGCGTTCAGACTAAACACATCATAATTGACACATTGTGCAAGCCTACCTTATTTCATCCGGTATCTGAAGAGATTCTTGTCACGTTCCCTCAGACATCCACCACTCTGAACCTAATCCTTCTTCCTCTCATGCATCCCCTGCTGCCATTCCACCCACCTCTCCCTTGTCCGAGCGCTACTGTCTGTCATGGCAGCTTGCCACTCATTTCCTCATGACAGATCAGTCGTATCCACACAAAGGACACATCAGCTCCATAACATAATTTGCTCTGCGCTCACAACTAATGACGTGTTGTCTCTGCGTTTTCCTTCATTTTCAACTATTTTTAGACCGGGGAACATAAGAACATAATTGGATTTGCAGGGCAAGCTAACGGCAGATGGGGCAGCAAAGGACCAATCCATTGTAGGCGGCACTGTGTTAATCTTATGTTTCAACAACAACAGACACATTAATTGTCCCACTTTCTATTAGTTCATTAGATTACGTAGATTAGCTGATTGGCCAATAGGAGTGCTGTAGTGGTACCTGGAGAAGTGGGTTACTCTTAATTCATGCCCTATTTTTTTTTTTTTTTAAGCTTTTTAAGTTTAGTTAGTATTTACATGTTGTCTCTCAACTTCATCTGCTTGACTTCAGGGAGTAAGAATCATTGTGAAATTAACATTAGAGCAGTTTTACTGGTTTATTCACACACATAACTGATGGACACAAACTTTTTACAGCACTTTGTAGAGCCCATATGTGTCATCTTCAGTGTATCAGAGCTCAGTTGGATCTGAGTATTTCTGGATTGGAAAACAGCACTGAAAGTTGGCCGCCTGTTTTCATATTTAAAGGCTTCAGTGAGTCTCACACTTATGTAATGATCATTTTATATTCAAGAGTTGGTAACTAATGATCAGATTATTCTAACATATTTCAAATGAAACGTTACAGCAGACAACCCTGTGTTTTAGTCTGGTCCAAAGATTGTAACAATAGTTGGGGTTTGGGTTGAATTTAACAGAAACTATGGTATGTCAGGCTTTTCGTTAAACGTTTTTAATAATCAGGCTCACGTGAACAAAGCTTTATAAGTGCTGGATGAGGAGAGGGGGAGCTGGAAACGTGCTGCAGTGGACAAAAATGCAAGCAAGAGGGGAAGTGAAAAAACTTGCTTTGTACAGTAGGTAAAGATCACAGTGGAATAAAAACCACCACTAGTTATGGAGGGTGGGAAATATCTGCCAGTGATTAACTGATTGCTGACAGATTGATTACAATTAACTGTTGTCACCAGGTAGAGACACTACATGCATCATTACACTGCAAGTCCTCCATTCAAACATTTGAGCTATGTAAAATAAAAAAGTACCTGTGTCAAATGCAGTTAAGTATCAATAGTAATGGGTGGTATTAAGTCTAATTAAATGCTCTGACGAGTGCCGTACCTGCTTTTTCTTGCTGTTTTCTGTCCAAATTATTTGCAGTTTAACTGTGTTTTCTTTTGCACCCATACCCACCAAGCAAGCCATACCTACCCACCACTTCATCACCAGCCACGTCATCAGGAGAGGCTTTCTAACTTCGTCAGGATTTCCGCATACTTAACACGCTGACCCGTGGGCGAGAGTTCAAGGTGACCCCTAAATGTCACCTCCTGCTGCCAGCATACGCTTTCCCAAGGTCAAATCTTGAAGAATGCTTGTCTTAATTTGAAAAGTTACCAGGAACTACAGCTGCTAGGTAAAAGGTAAAAGTATTGGAGCAGTGTCTGGTGTGAAGTTGCATAAAATTGAAATAGTATCTCTAAATTGTAATGAGGTCTACAATGTTTGAATACCTTGTGCCTTGTTACTTTCTACCTCTGTGAAAATGAAGTATCCTGCCATTTTAATAATCACAACAATTACTATTACTTATTAGTGTTATGGCTTTTAAATTGTTCCAGAGGCTGACAGGAGAGATAATCATGACTAAGAAACATTTTGACTTATTAGTACTTTTCTGCCCTCTGACTAATTATAGTTAAATGAGCTCCTCTACAAAACAGTTTCAGCAAAAAAAAAACCTGCAAGAGGCTATTATTTCGTACATTATTGTCGTATTAGACTTTTATTCACCATAAAACTGGGCCCTATTTTATAAATCCTAATTTGAGTGTCCTGTCTTGTTAGAATAATTAAATAGAAAAATCGTTAGTAGTATCATTAAAAATATTTTTTATTTGTATACATTGTGTATGTATTGTGTGTATTTTAAATTAAACACTGATTCCAGTGTAAAATATCAGTATCTTCCTGTTGTACGCGGAGTCATTTAAAAACGTTGCGAAACCGTCGCTTCCGGTTTCCCGCAGCGGCTGCCGGGAACGCGCAGGCGGTCTTGAACGCTCCCCGGTCCTCATTGTGCAGCCGAGGAAACATCGCAAGGTTTCGACGACGTTGGTATGAAATGGCAGAAACTGCTGGTGTCACGGAAGCACAAAGATTAGGTTACGGCGAGGCTACACATGTATTTTGCGGTGACCCAGGCCTGCTAGTGTGAGGGAAACGGGAGTGTATCCGGAGGAAAAAGGGATTTGAAGACTGGGTTTTCTCCCAAAAAAAAAAAAAAAAAAAAAAAAAAAGGCGTCCGGGTTGTGTCTCCAGCAGGCAGCGAACGGCGACTGCGGGTCGACACTGTTGGAATTAACCGGAGAGGGGTGAGCTCGACATATGGCTTTTCTGTTTTCTGCTCTGAGACATGTTTGACGTGTTTTTGTCCACCGTTGGGGGATGGGAAGAGACAAATATGGGTCACACACGTTACTGTAAATAGGTGCTACCACAATACACACGGTGACCAGCGGCACAGCAGGCAGGACAGGTCTGGCCTAACTGGTAGAAGGCAACCAGACTGAGTGGCTACGCTGGGAAACACACCACTGTAACCTACCCATGTCAGGGCTACACACACACACACACACACAAACACACACACACAGCACAACACCGCTTATGCTGTAAAGTGGGGACTGGGTGCTTTAACCACTCATAGGACTGGTGAAAGATTGAACTTAAAGCGCCGTGATGACCTCCAGGCTGTGGTCACCTAAACATGATAACATCTTCCATGAAAACAGACATCGCTCAGTAGCGCCTGTGAATACAGCCTGTTTTTTTGTTTTTTTCAAGCTAACACCAGTTTGCTGATATTAACTGCTGTGAAATGATCGCATGCATATTTGTATTAGCTTGCAAGGTGGGCACACTCAGTTCCTGCGGTGTCAACTGGTCAGTATACTGTAGCAACATCTCAATAACAACGCCGGGCAGATAGGATAGCAGTAGTAGCAATGTGCAAGGCTGCAGTGGGTCTGTGTCTGTGGTTCTGATGTGATTTAGGTGGTGTGTTACCAGCCTCACTGACCCGCAGACTGTAAGGTGACTCTTTGTTACAGCAGTTAAACGGTGGACATGTATCTTTGTTATGATAAAATAAGATGGCTCATCAGGTCAGGGGATCAGATGTTTGATGTTTTGTAATCCATGAAATGATCAATGGTGGCTGGATCTGGTTTATTAGAACTGTCTGATCAAAGGGGGGTTAGGCTGGGATCGTCACAAGATGTGAGTGTGTGTGTGTGTCGTGGTTATGCTTACTGTCGATCATGTTCCTGTAGTCCTATGCGGGTGATGGAGCTTCCCAGACTGCTACACATTGCTAGCGAGGTTCTCTAAACAACCTGCCAAGAGAACTGCAGTTGTCAGCCAAAAGCACCAAGAAATCTGATTCCCGCACCAAAAGCGAAAGATGGCCCGCAGAGATGGGATTATGAGACCTGGCTAACGCATGATGAGCCCATATTCATACCCGCAGGGCTTTTACCGACTGATTTTGGGCCTGCTGACTTGTGAAAATAACGTGATTTTAATTTTTCTCAATGGTCAAACCTTAGTGCTGACGAGTGTGAGGGCTGGCTCTATGTTAAAATTGATGGGCTAGCTTATGGGGCGCCCCCACAGGTATGTGCCAGAATTCGGCTCGGTAGATAGAGTCAGTATTTGATGTAAAGACAGGCCTCATGGTGGCATGTGCTGTTCGTCCTGCTCCAACCTGGCAGCCTGGAGCAGCTCCCGACACACATACAGCAGCGTGCGTTCAAGCAGTCAGGGTTAAAGGCAAAGGCAGTTTCCTTGAAAAAGAATCACCGCTCTCTGATGTCTTTACACACCTTTGGGTCATAATCCTCTGCAAGATGTGATTCGTCATTCTTTGTTATTCTGTCCTTCTGCAAATCTATTGTGGCTGTTCAAGTAAGGCTTGTTGGAAAGATTTAAAGCAGGATTTTATATATCATGAATGATGACATTATTTGCATTAAGTGTATGGTCCAGTGAAATGGCAAAATATGTCTTTGTCATTGCAGTTCACCCTTTTGAATTTATAGGTTCCCTTGAGCTTAAAATTACCCGGCAGTATATCTAGAAGAAGACTTTTCTGAGCTGCAAACATAAATTCTATTGTAATTGTACTAAAATCGTATGAATCCTGTATTAATCCATATAAATATTAAACATTTATAGTCCGGGCAAAAGAATATGAGAGGTGTTTATTAACAGGGCGGACAGTACATAGCACATAGTAACATTACTGTTTGTGGTGGTGATAGCTTAGCTGTGTCCTCCAGAGGATGGCTGTGTTTACCGCTGTTTGAGACTCTGCATGCTTTATTGGATGATGATGATTAAGTTGATAAAATTAGATATGTCTCGTCTTTGTTGGCACAGATATTTGGCTTAGTTAAGAGTGTGACAGTTGCATCACTTGTCTGTTTGGTGTCGGACTCTAAGAAGCCTAACCCCATTTGGGGCCGTCTTATCCACTGCATGGCCAAATGGGGCTTTAAGTAGCTAAAGCATTACCCCACCACCGATGTGTTCTTACCTCGTATAGCTTTGTTTCTGTGGTTGGATTGGTTGGTAGTATGTTGTCAAGCAATGAAACACTCAGTTTTTAAGATTTTCTTATGGAGGAAATGTTCTGTTTTGATCAGTATCTATATCATTTAATCATCCAGCCCTAACTGAGTGGGTCAGATGTGCTTTTATGGTTAGCACATTAGCAAAGCTTGGGCTCAAATTAAAGGGAGGTTGAGTTTAAAAACCCCCAAATCGTCCCTCCAGACAATCAGAATCTGGATCAGCGCCTGTACTGGTGCCAACGATTGGCACAAAATGTGCCCCTATGGACTTTTATCAGTCGCTGTTACTTTGGCTCAATGTGAGCAGTTCACAGATAAAATCTAACTCTCCCAAATTGCTGGTGGACTCAATCTGTGTCGCCCAGATAACTCAAACCGTGGATAGTTGCAAAAATAGGCACGGAGAAGTCATTCAGTCAGTGAACAAGAGCAGACTTGTAATAGCCAATGGGAGACTGATCAACTCCTGGGAGAGACAGTTTGATGGACAGCTATGGGCGAGAGATGAGTGTAAATCTGGACAGGACTGCCAAGGCGAGTGTGTGTTCACCTGCACGAAAGCCACTTTTTGACACCGTTAATCTGTTCTTTCTGGTTGTCAGAGACATTAATTCCTCACAGCTGTGGCTCCTGGGAAACCTGTGATAAAACTGCATGTGAAATGCTTTAATATGTGCATGTATGTTACATTATTGAGGGAATATCACTATATCTGAATGAACTTTGACCCCGGAACGTGATCAGATGGATCAAATATAGCTGTAGGTCTCTCTCCTGTTTTGTAATAGCCGTGTATAAACATACAGAGCGCACTTGATCGCTAAGCTAACAGCCCTCACTCATTTACTTGCATACAACCATGTACAACGTTGTGTAATTTGGGGGTGGAGACAACATACATTCTTTGCCTCCCAACAGTTGAATTGGGCTCACAATACGACACACTGTGTCAAATTGCTCAGCCCCATTTTCACATGCAGCAGCAGATCCTCCAGTCTCACTCTAACCCTGATATGTGCTGTTCTGTCTTCACATCGTCACACGGGACACTGAAGCATAGCATCAGCTCAAACACATTCTGCAGTGTTTAAAAAGGCCTACCTGTACATGGCAGAACATGACACGAGTACACACTCTCCTCTGATGAGGCCTAAATTTAAGTTGTCGAATGGCATTTTCTGCAAAGCATGTGGCAAAGGGCCCAGTGGTGGCTATGTTGCCTTTGCATTCAGATATTGCTGGTACATGAAGTCTAAACAGTATGAAAGAGGGTTTGAAGTCGAGTTGTGTGAGGGGTGAGTTCCTGTCACTAAGACAGAGAACATAGAATAATATACAAGTATAGTGACTGAGAACATTATATGTCAAGGTTGTTATTGCAATCACAATAATGTGAATAGTTGCCTTCGTGACCACACATGTTAAACCAATCAGCTTACCACAATGGCAGCGTTGGATGATGGGGCAAATACATCGGCTACTGGCGATTAGGCAAATCCATCACCAGTTGTTTTATTTTGCTAATTTGAAAATCCGCTTCCTAAGTAACCTGTAAGTGGTTTAAAACAAAGACTGTGTCTGAAATTTCATACCAACATTCTATTCAGTAGGCTAAACCAGTAGAGATTAAAAAGATTTTTTTTTAGTACCTGACACACTTTAGTTTGAAACCAGTAGCACATGAATTAGGCGCCAATTAAGTGTAAGTGTAAAGTTTTACCTTGTCAGACATTATATATGATATTTAAGTTCATCGTTTGGGTCTCCAGGGTTACAAATGTCTAACTGGAAAGGAAGCTCTCAGGAAGTGACCAAATCATAACACACAGAGCAGTGTATACGAAAAGTTACATATGACTGTTAGTTCACACAAAATTATATTGATTAAAGGTACACCTATATCTATTGGATATGAAGTGCAGTATTCTGTCCCAAATAGGGATTTTGTATTCTTTTTTGCAACAAGCTCTTCCATGACTGGGGAGTGGGGCCTCCCCTTCCCTCTGCCCAAACATATCGCCATTTGCCAGTCGTTGGACTGACACTGGCCGGTGGGAACATTTGAACATATCGGTTAACCCTTGAGCCAATGGCTGCGCTCCATGTAATGCACCTGGCGTGCAGCTTTTTTACATAACGATAAGGCTGGGGAAACACACTGAAATGAGTGCAGGCGACATATGAGGTGATGTGTTTGATGTTGAATCTGTGTCAGGAACAGCAGCAGCTGGTAGAGATACTTGAAACTTTAATTTCATCTTTTTGCAGCTTGCTGTCTTGGCAAAGATGCTACAGAAGCTTTTTCTACTTGGATTCAGTCATGACAAGCTTGGTAAAACATGTTTTCATTAGTCTGTATTATTTAACATGCTGCTGGCACAAGTGGCGTGTTGTTTATGAGCCACACAGAGCAGCTGATTCAGTTCGGCATAAGTTGCATGTTTTCCTCCCATTAGAGCCACCTCCCATCGCTGGGGTTGGGGCCTGGGTAAGGTTACAGTTAGATGTAGCAGAGGTAACTGGTTGGGCTGAATGTTAGGTGGGGGTCAGGTGAAGCAAGACTAATTGGGGTTAGAGATAAGGTTTGGTGGAGGTCAAGGTGATTGGAAACAGACCAACACAATCACATAGTGTCTCGTGACAACAGCTGTCATCACCGGTCTAATCAGAATGAATGAATCTGTTTATGAATTAGTTAATTTCATAGAGGTGTGGTATGAAGTGGCGACTTATCCACATTTTGCAGTGGTGCAACAGTGAAACAGTGAAAGCAGACATCTATTGGATACATAACTATTGTCTCCCCCTGAGTTAATACTCATCTTAACCATATTTAGCTGCAGTTACAAAGTCTTTTTAGGTATGTCTCTACCAGATTTGCTCATTCAGACACTGCAAATTTTGCCCTTTCTTTTTGGCAAAATAGCTCAAACTCAGTCAGATTGTTTGGAGACCGTCTGTTTTTCAATTTTCAAGTCTTGCCACAGATTCTCAATTGGATTGAGGTCTGGGTTTTTACTGGGCCAGTCTTAGACATTAGCATTCTTCAACTTAGACCATTGCAGTGGCCTTGGGGTCAAAGTCCTGCTAGAAGGTGACCCTCTGCCTCAGTCTCAAGTCTCCATGCATCCTGACCTCAGTCCTGACCAGCTTCCCAGTACCTGCTGATGGAAAAGCATCTCCACAGCATGATGCTGCCACCACCGTGTCTCTCTGTGGGGATGGAGTGCTCAGGGTGATGGGCAGTGTAATGCCATACCTGGCAGCGTGCATGCGTCATGGATAATTTGATCACAAGTGGACAGCTCCAAGTACAGGTGTGAATGCACCCGAGACGCAATGAGGAAGCATGTATGAGGTCTGGGACACATACAGTCCCATGTATACTTTTGTTTATTTGTGCTTCTGTACCTGCAAACATATGAGTGTTTGTGCAACTGTATGTCTTTTTGCCAGACATTTGGCATTATCTCTCCTGCTGTCAGGTTTAATAAAGGAATTCAGTCTCTTTTGTGAACCTTTTGTTCGCCCCTGTACCTCTGCACAGCGTGGCTCAGCTGCACCCTGTTGACAAGATTCCTTCGCCGGAGAGAGAGAAGACGATGTTATGATCAGAGTCGAAGAGAGGAAAGCAGGAGAAAGGAGAAAAGATGAGAAGAAGCAGAGAGGATAAGACACGAGTATAGGAGAGAAGGGGGCGCAGAGGAAGAGGAGGGTGTAGAACAGTGCATCTCAGAACAGAGCACGCAAAGGATGCACTTGATCTCTGAATAGGATTTTAATTGCTTTGACTCGATGTCTACTCTCTTCTGCTCAGAACCCGACTGAACCTGGTCTCCATATTGAGTTGGATTTAAATAAAAGAGAAAGCAAAACGGAGGAAAAGAGCAGAGGTTTGAAGATCCAAGAACAGGAACATGAGAAGGAAAGGCTCGTAGGCTAACGGATACTGAAGGGAAGGGGGGGCGGGGGGTTAGCGGCAGCCACTGAAATCCAAAGATCAGGTCACAGTCCGTGGAACGTACAGCTATCATCACAGAGCTGACCTCTTCAGCACAATGTTCCAAATTCCACTAATGATTTGTCGTCAGAGCCGGCATGAAACCCAGCTTCCTGCTTCCTCTGTGTGTGTCTCTGCCTGGATCAGCGCTCCATGGCTCAGACCTTTGGGTTGTGTATGCTGTATGCACAGCTCCTCTGGCATATATGATGTATCTCAGAGGCTTGGTAGTCATTATAATTGATTAACCTCATTTGAGGAGTGGAAGCGTGACTGGTTTGAGTTTCTGATATCAAAGAATTTAGTTGAAACAAGGCTTTTATTACATTATACTAGAGCTCTGCTACATTATTGCACCTGAGCATATAAGAAATAAGCTTGTTTGCTTTTGTGGGAAATGCAGGCAAGGTTGTTAAACATTAATGACACGCGGTCTCCACATAATTCCAACCCTAGCAGTGCTTAATCGAATTAACTGAGGGAAGGGGTGAGGCAGTAAGCCGTTTCTGACCCTAGTGTGGGGTTTTTTGATGGACAGATCTGCAGTGTGAGCAGTTCATCAGCACTTCAAAGTTTCATTGGCTCTTGTGTGATTGCACCGATTTGAAAGCGTATATAAAGAATGCCTGATCAGTGTTTTGGGAAATTCCTGCATTTTAGTCCAGTGGGGATGTTTTGCCCACTGGAAAAACAGTGTGAAAAAAATGACAACCCCTCTTTCTCTTTATGCTCTGCAGGTCTTGAGAGGAGAGCTCCACTTGGATGCCCAGTCACAGCGATTGTCCAAGCCTTCACCATGAACCGGAACAAGCGCGAAAAGGAGTACTACAGTATAGATGTGGGCGATTCAACTTTTATGGTTTTAAAGCGCTACCAGAACCTCAGACCCATCGGCTCCGGAGCACAGGGAATCGTCTGGTGAGTCAGAGGAAAGAGGGGAAAAAGAAAAATTTCAAAAATGTCTCAGGAAATAGTTTGACAATATAACGCTTCGTCAGCCATGAGCACAAAGTGTCTGGAGTGGCTCACATGGCCAAACAAAGTCTGTTCACCTGTTAATGGTGGGTTTCCACAGAAGACGTGTGAGGTGAGAAAATATTTGGTGAAAGCAACTGAAGCAGCAGCCAGCGGTGGGTGTGAAAGTAGGAGAGATCAGGTGTTATGATATCAGCCAAAGTTGCATTTAACACAGAAACGGATGCATGCTGTAGTGTTTGTTGACAGTACAGTACGGTGTTGTGTTGCCTGTGTATTTCTGTAGATGTGAGAGGATTAGAAGAAATAAAGGAAGAGGAAAGAATCTGAAACCAGGGCCCACGTCAGAATTAGTTCTTATATATAAAGATATTCCATCATATGTCATATTCATCATTCCAGGGGCCGATTGATTGGCCCATCAAAGTTTTTAATACAGGGTTTGTGTAAAGCTTAAATGTTAAAATGCTGTTACGTTTCCAATGTTAGAAATATGCTTGGATTCTAATATGCTCCTTGAATAAATGCTTACAAAACAGACGCAGACAGTGGAGCATTTAGCAGCTAAAGAGACAGGAGATTATCAGGACATGAGCTGAATTCAAAGGAGAGGGAATCTGCTAATGTTGCTCCATGTTTGCCGGATGTGACAACGTGTGTGTGATGTTCAGCTCGTTTTAGAGTTCTGCACATAAGTGGCCAAAGAAGAGCTCGATGCTGCTTTCAAATGTGCTTTTGGAAAGAAGTAACCATAGCTGTCCTTCAGCACCGCAGGCAGGCGCTGATACTGACAGCAGACAAAACAAAGAAAGACTTTGAACAAAAAAAAAAAAAAATCACATTAGCTTTCAAGCTAGCAAGAAGCTGCACCTCTTATTCAAAAGTGTGGGCACCTTGACCTGCACCTTGTCTTATGGAACCAGCTACTAAAAGTGTTTGCAGGCCTCATAGCTAATTAGCAAATGTCAAAATGTATCAGTTGGTAAATGGTGTGAAGTCCTCATTCTCAATAATCTCAACAATACTGCTAAGAGCACTGCCCGTCCTTGGCTTGTAAGTGAGTTTACATGGCCACATACTCAGTTACACTCAGAGAGGCTTGAGGAGAAAAGGACCATTTTAATACAATCTCAGTACCTTTTTTTCCCCCCTCCTTTTAAATGTAAAAATATGAACACTACATTTTAAAGTCACTTTGACAGGATTTAGCCTCAGTACTCGAGAGCCTTTTTGACATATATTATTGCTCACTAAGTTTTGACTTTTCTTCCTCACCCCAGTTCGGCGTATGACCACAACTTGGAGAGGAACGTCGCCATCAAGAAGCTCAGCCGGCCGTTTCAGAATCAAACTCACGCCAAACGGGCCTACAGAGAACTGGTGCTCATGAAATGTGTCAACCACAAGAACGTAAGACATTTCCTTTTCTTATCAGCAAGTTTTTTTTATGTCTCAAACACATATATATCAATTTTAGCACTGTAAAAGCAGCGACACCTTCACTGTAGCACGTATAGGTGTGGTTCCTACGGGTACATGCTTACATCTGGGTTTTAAAGCTTGTTTCAGAGTTTGAATCAGTCAATAAGTAATGTGATGAACGAGCATGTGGGTGGTGTGAATTTCCGATAGAAGTAACAGAAGACGCTTGGATGGAGCCCCGAGGAAAGCTCTGGAAACTGTTTAGGCTCAAAGTCAATTTGAACGCCATCCTCGCCCCTGTGCTTTCATTGAAATTGTGCTGCGTCAGACTGCATTGCAAATGATTAAATATTGATATGTGGTTATTTGTTATTCAAAATAACGTCAAGTAATAACCTGTAACATCTTGACTCACTACTGCAGAGTCATAATGGTCCAAAAGGCGTCCCACCTTGTTTGATCGACGGGTGATTTTAAAAAGTAATGGGCCACCACAGAGCTCCTCCACGCTGCTGCAACACGTTTTTTCATGTGGTGTTTTAAATGATAGAATTTCCTCTTGTGATCCATTATTGATGCTACGGCTGCTGCAGTCGGAGCCTCTCAGGCGAACACTCGGCCCTGCTGGTTCAGGGATGCAGAGGTGGCGGCGATGTCATTCATTACGACCCCTCATCCCGCCTCGGCGACTCGCAGAGTAATGACTGTGCTTTTTATTCCGGCAGATAATCGGCCTTTTAAACGTATTCACGCCGCAGAAGACACTGGAAGAATTCCAAGATGTGTGAGTATCACCGAGCCGAATAACATCTGCTCACTGCGGGTTTGTAAAATCAATACAGGATGTAGCTTGCTGGGGGCTTATCTTTTCTGACTTTTAGGGGGCTTGTGGTTGGCGAGTTATCCTGCCCTCCCACAAGAACATAGTGCCGGGAGAACGTATTTCACATAATAAGTGTAGAATACTTGTAGTCACAGTAAGTGGACAACATACAAACATTTGGGTGACTTTAAAAAGACCAAACTTGTGGTACATTTGGCAGCGTCCTTGCTGTGCTTCCAAGTCAACAAGACGTCCAGAGAAGGGAAGACTAAACTGAGATGTGGGGGAAGTGATGCTTTCACAGAGTATGACGGGAACAAACATGATTAATGCCATCCTCTAGAAGCTCTGTGTGTGTGTGTGTGTGTGTGTGTATGTGTGTGTGTATGTGCGCGCAGTGCTGTGTCTGCCTGATTGGAGCTAAAAAGGAAACTGGACAAATCATAGCCAGGGGGTTTGCGGGGCAAGCACACAGTTAGAGGATGGAGGATGAGCACTCCATTTGCCTGTGTGTTTGTGCACCTGAATGAGTACTTGTGTTACAGAGGATGACAGTGAGTTGAGACGCATTTCTAAAAAAACCCCACAGATTTTGGCATATACATATGTTAGCATGCGACTACGCACTCAACCTTTGCACAGTTTATTATCCTCATTTTCAGTTTACTACACCTTGTGTTAAAACGTGGAATGTAAACAACCCTCCGATCAGAGGGCCGACTGTTTATGGTGTCAAAGCTGCACGCTCTGTCATCAAGATGTTGCTTTTTGTAGAAAAGTCTGTCAGAGGGTCCTTGCTAGGGACTGATGATGTAACAGCTGCCAGATATCATAACATCATCACTCCTTGGAGAAGGAGAGCCCTCACTGTCACTTCCTAAATGCCATGGAAAACAAGTGCAGCGTGGGCGAGAGATCAGAGATGAAAATGTTGCATTATGGCTCAGTTATTTAGTTAATATAATGCAGTAAAGGGGCTTTAAAGTTCAGGGCTATCTTGAGCGCACTAAGTCATCTCATTTTTCAGATAACTCACCAAACACTTCATTGTACATGATTACGCAAGTCTCAAAAATATGCTACACACACGTGAAATAACAACTAGCTAATGCAAAATACCGCCATATGAAACGTCTGTGTTTGTAGGATTCTCTGCGCATGCATGTCCGCCTGCCTGTGAGTGTCCCCGCGTGGTTGTTTCACCGCCTGTGCTTTCCCTGCAGGTATCTAGTGATGGAGCTGATGGACGCCAACCTCTGCCAGGTGATACAGATGGAGCTGGACCACGAGAGGCTGTCCTACCTGCTCTACCAGATGCTGTGTGGAATCAAACACCTGCACGCTGCCGGCATCATACACAGGGTGAGGCAGACTGATGCATATGCATATATATATAAAAGAGTTAGCACTCATCAGCTCCAGATATGAGGCCAAAATGTGCTGCTGTAAGCACACACATGCAAGCCGACAGTGATACACAGCTGTAAATTGACATTTTATAACTTTGCAGCCCTGGATCGCTCAGCATCGCTCCGAATCAGAGAACGACAGGGCTGCCAACATCAATATGTTAATGAGATTCAGCAACATGTCCAACCAAAATGTGGTTGGCTGCTATTAGCCACAAAAATATGGCAGTGAAAAGCCAGTGTAAGCCAACTGAGCAGCAGCAAACTGATCACATATAATATCTTAGCTTTTTTAGTTTAAAAGTTTGGACCTAAAAGAATAGTCCAACATTTTGATAAGTACACTTATGTGCTCACTTGCTGCTGGTTCCAGAGACTTCCTGGAGTGCCATTAAAAAGACAAATCCAGGCCAGTAAATAGTCAGGCCCAAAACCACATGGTTTCCACACTTTAGTTTTTGTACAGATGAAGCAAAAGATATTTGGGGTTTTTTGATCATGCAAGCACAACAAAAGTGCAAAGCAGTAGGTCTCCCATACAGACTGTAGGAGAGCCTCCAAGCGCACCAACCTGACGCCATTCCCATCATAATCTTACTTTGGCTCACACTGTAAATGGCTGTGATATATCTTAAAATGAGACACAGCAGTATGTGCTGTGTAATCTACTTCAAGAATTAAACCAAGTAAACCAAGAGCTAAGGTAAGACGAGCTAACCAGCGGCTGGTGGTAGCTTCATGTTGACTGTACAGACATCAGCATGATATCGATCTGCTCATCTAACTCTCGGAGAGAAAGTGAATTATTGTGTTTCCCACAATGTGGAAGCGTACCTTTACCATTTCCAATGCGACAGGTTCATTTCCAATTACTGACACTTCAGTAAATCACCAGATAACACAGCCAAACATAAACAGGTTGTTACCCAGCGGAGGTGATGCACAGGTTGCAGTAACACACGAGTATACACTCAGGTGCTTGTTTACTGTGAAACAACAAACACAGAATCACACACACACACCCTGAAGCAGCAGCAGCTGCAACATACAAAAAGGAACCCTCCTGTATGCACACACACACACATGGACGACACTCTGTCGATCACCATCAGTGGAAGACGCAGCAGTAGATTAGCCGAGCTCCTCTTGCTCTGCCAGCCAGAACTAATTGAGCCACAGGCGGAGCAAACCAGCCCCGCTCGCATAAGCACGGCTCGGCACGCAAAGCTTTCATAAGGTGAACAGATGCAACATGAGTCATGGATCGCCCAAAAATTCAACGCTCTTGTTCTTGTGGGCTTTGTCTCTGGGATGAGAGCTCTCCCGTCCTTTTTAAGATGCTCCGAGTTGCTAAGTGCTCCCTCCAGAATCCATTTTCCTCCCTATCAAAGCAGTCGAGCACAATCGCCTCTGCTTTAACCCTACAGTTTGACGGTCTCATTATCAAGAAGTGGTGTTAATGATAATGATCACAAGGATTTTTACCTTAAGAGCCAGAGGGATGATAATGTCAATGTTGGTTTGTCAGAATTAGCTTCAAAAGAGGGAAAAACTTTCTCTGCGGGTGAAGCCACTTCAAAAGCTCTTGTATTTGATCTAAATCAGGCTCGTCACTCTCTCACCGCTGCGTTTTCTGTACAGGACCTGAAACCCAGCAACATTGTGGTGAAGTCTGACTGCACACTGAAGATCCTGGACTTTGGCCTGGCCAGGACAGCCGCCACTGGCCTCCTCATGACGCCCTACGTGGTCACCCGCTACTACCGCGCCCCTGAAGTCATCCTGGGCATGGGCTACCAGGCCAACGGTGAGTGGAGGAAAGCAGCGTCTTGACAGCAACTGGCCAATGAGAAGCTCCTGAGCCGCTGCCTGGCCTGCTGCATGGCCCTCCCACTCGGGATGGTTTTTCAACAGCACCTCCCAGTCACACACACACGCTCCCACACACAAGCACACACTACCCGTTCCTGTAAAGGTCACACTCAGGGGGGAAGTTGGCATGTGGGCATCGGTGCTTTGTGGGAAACTTCCTGTCTGGGGACTCCTGTTCCCAGCAGTGCTGCAGCATGCGTTTGATGTTTTCTTAAGAGGTTGCCGGTTCTGAGCGCCATACAGCCTGGCTAAAAACGCCAGTATGATACAGGCACTTGTGCATGCTTCAGCAGTTTCACTCGGTGCTCCTGCTTGGAACGTATCACAAATTCTGCAAGGCGGTCTTCAAGGAATAATTCAACATTTTAGGAAATGTGCTTATTTGCCGAGTATTGAGACCACTCTCATTAGACGTGCAGCTACCGCCAGGAGACAAATCTATCTACCTTTGCACAGAGCCAGGTTTGCTGTTTCCCGACTTTTTGCTAAGCGAAGCTAACTTTCTCCTGGTTCTAGTTTCATATTGAGTGTACAGACACAAGAGTGAGGTCTATCTTCCCATTTAATTCTCAGGAACAAAGCTAACAAATATATTCCCATAAATGTTAAAATATTCCTTTGATAGAGGCGTGACAAAGGCTCCATTAGCCTAGCAGACCGTTAGACAGTCGCATATGGCCAGTTAAGCAAATCTCAATTTTTATTTTTTTCTCTAAAAGTACTCAATTATTCAGGGGAGTCTTGGTAATACTAATACTCTGTCATCCTTAGTGCTTTTGACCGAAAACATTGACCCGAATTTTTCCTGCTGACTTGATGCATTTCTTTTTCTTTTTTTTTTTTGCTTATTCTCTTCTCCCTCCTTTTATGCTGCGCATATGTAGTGGATATTTGGGCTGTGGGCTGCATTATGGCAGAAATGGTCCGCCACAAAATCCTTTTTCCAGGAAGGGATTGTATCCTTGAGCTGCTTGCAGCAGTGTCTGGCCTCTCTTGTGAAGCAAAAAAAACATAGCACATAAACGTCTTTCGTCTCTACAAACCATTCTTTTCATCCAGTGGATGACACGGAGATCATATCCTGTGAGCAACTATAGAAATTCTATTTCTCAGATTTGCCTGACACTCTGACTTCCAACCACCCACCTGCTCTTCCTGCACATACACAGACTCACACGACTCCCTCCTCACTCACCCAAAGCAGCAGCACTGTTGCTTCGAGCGCCATGACGGTCACATGAAAAACCCGAAATAGAATTGAATAGTTTGCTCTTCGTCTAAACTGCAAAAAAAATACCCTTGTCTATCCTCTAACTGCTCTCCATATGTCTCTGTTGATGCCACAGCGGCACTCACACCAAAAGGTACAGTAAAATGCTGAGTAAATTGATGCTGTTTTACAAAGAATACTTGCAGGTGTAACAAAAAGGCTTCAGGATGATCATATCTGGCCTTCTAGATCAGAATATTCCAGTTAAACACACACAAATATGAATTGCAGTGAGGATACTGTGGGTGTTCACATGCATTTCTGCAAAAAGCCTTTTCAGAAGACCTTGAACGTCAGTGTCTCACTTTTTAAAGCCACCAAAGTTCAGTGTACCTGAAGCAGAAATAATCTTGAGCCTAAATTGTCTGATTAGTAATACTTCCAGTATGTACTTACAGTTTATGTAAGCCAAAAAAGAAAAGCCCTGTGGGACGCTGACCCAGGTTCGAGAGTGCACTCAACTGCATGCAGTTCATTTTTGTCATGTTTCACACACATCACCTGGCACCACATCACGTTTTTCTTTTTAATTGTCTGTTTTGTTCCGTTCAGTTTTTTGTTGTTGTTACAGTTGTTTTTCTGTTTGTTTTCAGTCCTGCATGCTAATTTCGGTGGTTGTCATTTCACTTTTCAGTTGATGTCTGGTCTGTTGGCTGCATCATGGCTGAAATGGTCCGGGGTAGTGTGTTGTTTCCAGGCACTGATCGTATCCTTAAGTTGAACCTCCATCCAACCCCTAAACTGCCGTCTTGTCTCATCCTTTGTCTGACATCTTGTTCATTTCCCACAGCGGGGGGGAACCCGATGACGCCATTGTATTCAGTGTTGACATTCATGTGTTTCAGTGACTGAGTTGAAGAGGAATAAACCTTTTTCATGGCAGTTTGACTCCTCACAGCAGGTAGAGCACAGGTATAAATAATAACACTAGTGATGGCTCTGTTCCATTTAGGTGACCCAGTACTCTGTACTAGTGATCTAACAAGCTCAGTGCCAAGGTTAATTCATTAATCCTGTGGTTTTTCCTGCTATGTCAAACACTTTTTCATGAAAACGGTCTATTCCACATTTTTTTACCATTTTCTTTGTACCTGAGTGAATGCGTTGTGAGTAAACCTTCAACCTTATGTCAGCGCTTTATTCTACAGGTAGAGTTGGTTTGCATGCTTTTCCGAAACTAATGTGGCCATTATTCCTCTCTTGGGTCTCATGAATGGATTAATTAGCGTAGGGTACACTGCAGTATACCACCTTGTGGTGTACATTTTTGTGTCCTATTACTGATTTATTACTCTGCATGGAGTACCTAAATTTACCTAAAGTTGTTGTATCCTTATGGTTGACTTTCGTTAGCCAAGGTTGCACTTTGCTCGCACCGTTGGATGTCCTATAAAGAGACGACATTGACAGCTAGCTAAAATAGCAGCAATCTTAGAAAGCTTTCTTGTTTTCAGCTTCCTTCGAGCTTAAATGTTACTATCTGTTATAGCAGTCTACAGTTACTGTCACTGTCATGTTTCAGGTTTTTAAGGGAAATGACGCTGACCGACGCTAATGAAACAGAGGCTAGCTAGAAATGGCGGCAGGACGTTAGTGCTCTAAAAAGGCTACTACTGACTACTGAGGGGTTGTTTTTCCCTAGCCAGTCAGTAGCATGTGATCAATCAATCCCACCAATACGATTTTAAATGGAAACAGAAACTGAGCCAACATTTGAGTTTTTCATCCTATTTATGTAATTCGATGGCACGTTAGTTCCAGTTTTCGTTTGAATGAAAATACTGAATCCTGTTTGGTCAAAGTTGATGACTGGGCGCAGAACCTCTTCTTCTATTCTTATCGTCAGATCTAGATGTAATACGATTATTGGTCTGTAATGTGTTGTCTAATTTATCTGTTCCTGGTGTTGGTATGACAGATACACTTGCCTCGCTCCATTAAGTTAAGTTAATTATGTCAGCTTCTGACAGGACCAAATTGAAGGGCTCAGTTTGTTAAACCACAGGAACACCAGACCTGTTTTAATGGCTTAAAACAATCTGTAAATCAGAGCTCTGGCACCAGGCTAAGCTTCTCCTCCTTGTTGTTCATTCAGTATCAACAGCAGGCATTTCTCTATGTGTCCTCTATGTAGATCTGTACATGTTACATATGTAGTTTGGTGTGCGTCTTGTCCTCAAGAACAAAACGGGTAGCATATACTGTATATGTGCAGCATCTGGACGGCTTGAGGCGAGGATCACCTGTCTCACCTCATGCAGCATTTACCAACTTGAAGAAGTTTTAAATCATTTTTGCAACTTAATGTACGTCTCCCTCTCAGTGACTTGATTTCCACTGGTTTGAATGAGATTAAAATCAATTATAAACACAACACTCTCCAGACAGCTTTTCACCAAACTTTATTTTGTGTCGAGAAAACCCAATAATGCAGAAGTTATTATCTAGTGTGCTTTTTTTTTCTGCATCTCTTGTTCAGTAACAGTGCTGACATTTCCCTTTTCAGCACAATTGCAGTTTTAGAAACAAATCCAAGCCAAAAACAGTGCAGTACCAGACTTGGCACCTCCAGATTGGTCTCTTTTATTATTCAACAGTTCAATATATTCCTCACCCCAACTCTGGCATGGCTACCCCTGTTGTCCAAACCCAGCGCAGTGCTTTTCTTAACACTGTAACCTTAAGACATCGACCAGTGGAATAAGGTGATCGAGCAGCTGGGGACACCGTCTCAGGAGTTCCTGATGAAGCTCAACCAGTCAGTGAGGACCTACGTGGAGAACAGGCCGCGGTACGCTGGCTACAGCTTCGAGAAGCTCTTCCCTGACGTCCTGTTTCCGGCAGACTCCGAACACAACAAACTGAAAGGTAAAGACGTCGTCGTCTCTGTCAATGTCCACGGTGTGGAAATCATCTTGCAAAAGGATTACTGAAGAAAATTGGCATGAGGTTTCAAATGTAGTGCCTGTTAAGAGATACAACCACTCTGGCGCGTAGTTCCTCAATTATAGGTGCAGCAAGTGTCCAGAAGAGCCATTTGTAAAAATTCAAATAGCCGTTTTATCACATGGCAGAAGGTGCCAGAAATAATGAGGCAATCAGTGTCCCGAGAGCCGTGACTTTTATGCCACAATGTCAGTTTTACTGCTTGAAATTTGAACAAAAGACCTTTTAAAGCTGGTTAGTTTTTGCTATTGTAGAATTTATCATTGGAATGGCTGGAGGATTAATCTAATGGGGCCGTGGTGGCCCAGTGAGTATCTAGCCAAGCACTTGCAAAGCAGAGAGATGAACATTTCCCCCACATAGCATCAGTTTGTGTCGCACTCCACGTTACAAACTGATGCTGACAGAAAACCCAGAGTGACAAATCACTTTTCAGCAGCTGCCTTAGATTAAGCACTTATTACCGAAGATGACAGTTCAGGACAGGAGAAGTTGTTTACTGCAAAGGGGAATTTACCTCTAGCGTGTTCGTGTGTAAATGGAGAGGAGATGACAGGAACACTCAGCAGCAAACGCAGTGAAGGTGTTGCAAGCTATTGTAAGAAGGAGCTCAAATTTCTGTCCTCATTGACATACAGAGGCAGGAATATGTGACAACACTGTATTCCCCTGAAGTGCTTTTGGTAAACCGCATGTACTGGATCCCATTTGGCTCGGAAAGCTTTGATAACCCACGCTGGGAAGGACATAATGATATGATCGAGGTGGATGTCCTAACAAATCCAACCACAAACCTGGCACTGCTTCTGATCGGGGCTTAAAGGCACCCTGTGTGGTTTTTGGCCACTAGTAGCGCTATGGAGTAGTGCGTCCCCCTCTGGTTTGTGGCTCGCACAAGCTCAGATGCTTTGTTAGGTGTATTCAGAAAAACTGAATATAAACCTTTTTCAAGAATATTCCACAGGGTCCCTTTAAGTGAGCTTGAGCATTGGAGGTTTTTAAGTTTCCACAGCACACTAAGTACACTGGACAATGATTGACCTTGAAACTAGCTGTAATTTCACAAAGTCCTGTGTGTAGGCACTTGTCTTGAACTCAGAATTAAGGTGAACACAGTAACTTTTAAGAAGTCTAGTGTCAAACTCTGCATAAACATCATTCTGCACAGTGAAGTGCAAACATCACATTACAATGAAAACACATTTTTGTGTCCTGCTCCGACATCCTGTTTCTTCATCAGATGCATCAGCAAGACACTCAAATAGAAGAAATATCAGAATGGAAATGTTTTCATTTTACTTTTCCAGCGAGCCAAGCCCGAGACCTGCTATCCAAGATGCTGGTAATAGATGCGTCAAAGCGGATCTCGGTGGACGAGGCTCTCCAGCACCCTTATATCAACGTGTGGTACGACCCGACTGAAGTGGAGGCAGTAAGTACTCACTAACTTCTGGTTAATTCATTGTTTGTTTGGGGTTTTTTTTTTTTGCACAAATACCTTTCTAGCTTCAGCAGAAAGCTTGGGTGTTTGTGTAGGACCCCATCACTCAAAGTAAGAATCTAAGTTTCTTGGGCCTTTAAGCTTCGGCTGTGCATAGGACGCAGGTAACGTTCAAAAACATTCAGTACGATTTAGGTTGATACCTTAATACAGGTTCCTGAACCTTTTTTTTTTCATTTTTCCACTCAAAGCACTTTCACAACAAAAATAAATAAACCTCTATGTATCACCATTTTAAGTTTTTTAAGTTTTAAGTCTGTTAACTTAATCTCAACAAATACAATTGTATAAACACCAGAATTAACAGTCAGCTGCTCTACCTCCTCAGCCGAAGCCACTGCTGCACCACCCCATCACCCCCCCAACGTAGCCGCGTTAAGAAAGTCAACAGTGTGAACATAAGAGATGAGCGACACCGCTCTACCTGACCCCAGGACTGTGCAGTGCAGAGCAGAGCAGGGACGTTATGACCAACATCTGTTTTTTCTGCAGGCATCCACAACGTATAATGACACGACAGCCAATTTCCTTCATTATTAGATCCTGGTACAAGCATGCTGCGCACTAATTGTCTCACACACACTGAGATTTAGTCATTACGTATCGAATGATGAGACATTTTTCAATACACACTAGTACTGAAGCAGTTGAGTCGGTAACATAAAAGTATTGAAGTTCGGTACCCAGCCCTAGCTGTGCAGTGGTAAAGGAGCATTCTGTTGAAGTTTTGGTCAATGTAGGAAAAACACTTGAAAATGATCATCACATCTCTTATATAATTTCTAACCATGTAGAAGTACAGTGAGTAAAAAGACGATGTTGCACAGCAGCAAAAAAATCTGTGTATAAGAACTGTAAACTATAAAAAGCTCTTCCCTCTGAAAATGTTTGCGCTCTGCATGCACAAAGTGTTGTCCACGTGTGTTTGGTGACACAATGCTGTTTGTAGGTGTTTGGTGACAATCCAACACACTCTGCTTGGAAACACAATGACTCAGCCAGTGCAAATTGATTTTGTTCAGTGATCAGATGAGGCGGATTGTCGCTTTCTTCCCTCCCCTCTCCTGTCTGGTGCAAAAGGATTCTTCAGAACTGACAGTTCAGCCTTGAAAAGAGCAGATCTGTGCACAGATATTGCTCTGACACTGCATAAATGTATCAAATCTCCGTCTGACTCTGGGGAAGAAGGATAAGTCTACCCCACAGCCAACTGTAAGGTAGTTAACCCCTGCTCAGTGTGTGCGCCACAAAGCTGAATTTGAATGTTTATGGTATTTTCCTGGAAAGGTTTGTGCCTTCCAGAGCAGTTCAGCATCAAGTGGATTTAATCCAAGGAAGGTTTGATGCAGCAGTTTCCCATCTTGTGCCATGAATTAGCTGAGTCTGCAGCTGAGCTTCCCCCCTAGTTTCAGTTTTTGCTCATCATTCACCAGCCGCAGTGTTTAGTCGGGATGAAAACATGCATTAAGCTCACAGTGGCAGATGACTGAAAACTTTGGATCCGCTCGTCAGGCCTACTTAGAAACTATCTGTGTAACTCTAAGGCTACAAGTTCTGTAAATGGCAGTATCAGTAATTATGTGTGACAGCAGGGGGGCCTGGTGGTTAGACTGTCTTATAACTTCAATCACATGAGTTTGATCCCCATTAACAGCCAGTGTGGCTCCATCAACAGTCCCAAAACAATGAGCCTTTGTTTGCTTGTAAAAATAATGCTCAGTGTGGAGCATGCAAATAAAAGTCTATCAATATTAGGTGGAAGAATGCAATGTAATCCCCTTAAATTATGTTTAGAATCTGTTAAGACTGAAATATAGAAAAACGTGTCTTATCTGTGTTTTCCCAGCCGCCACCCGTGATCACAGACAAGCAGCTGGATGAGAGAGAGCACACAGTGGAGGAGTGGAAAGGTAGGAAAGATCCTGTTTCCCCTCTCCTCTTTGATAAGCTGTCATAAGTACTTAGCTTTTTGCTAGTGTGTTGCATAAGGTTGGCCTATGTTTGTGCTTTGCATCCTGTGGGACATTTAGTCTTCATTCTCACATTGATATGCATGTTTTTCTCTGCAGAGCACCCATGTTAGGTGCTCATTGCCAATTCTACTGTGGAAATAGCAGACATGCATGTTGCATTCATGTTCTCCTAGTTCCTTTTACCTGACATTAGATAACAGATTATCTTAATCCAAGTCATTGGTCTCCTTTTACACTACTGAGTGTCAGTCTTTGGTATTTTCATAGAAATGATTGTTTAGCTGTGATGAAATATAAGCGTTAGTAATGCTCCTCATCCAAGGAAAAGGCAGGACTGAAGCAGGAGGAGCCAGAGATCAAACCGCTGATCTTCTGATTGATGGACAACCCGCTCTACCTCTGAGCCACAGCCGCCCTTATTTACCAGTGCCATACATGGACAGGGGGATAGCATTTGATTTCTTTATAGCTGCAGGAAGTTCTGTGAGATACAGCACACAACATTTCTTATACCATGGTGTGGGTGAATGCTTGATTCTGATTGGCTGCAGGGTGTTGTTCCAAATTAATGCACTGGCTACATAAAATGTGTAATCCTAACAAAAGGGAGTCTAGTGTGTAAAATGCAGTCAAAGTCGTTCACAGTTTATTGCACCAAGCAAACTTATTTCCAAGAATGAGTGTTGCTCCTCGTTCCCATTTGCTTTTCAACTTGCTACTTCATGCTGCAGCTGACAGCACACAAGGCCTATAGTTTGTTTGTTAAAGTGTTGTTATTGATTTGAGGACAATGACAGGGCAGGTTAGCTAGCTACGTTTGTTATTTAACATACTCTGAAAATGATTCTTACTGTTTGTTAACCAAACTCCGTGTTATTGACTTACTTAATGCATAATATTTGCTCTCTGGCTCATCGCTAAGCCAACATCTTCTATAAGCTAGGTGGACCAGAAAAATCTCCTGTTGCTATTTCGACGTTTGTCCTATTTACTGGAGTAGTGAACAACATTTCCATTGCATAAGAGCAGCATGGAATGATTATGCTTGTTCCAGGTATTAGTCAAATCCAGGGAACCTCAGGTCCTGGCTTGTGAAAAGGCATGGCTTAGTCAGGGCACGAATGTTTGCAATTACACATAGCAGAGTATCATCTGCATAGAACTGCATGCAGAAACGAACGTTATTTATGTTATTTAATGTTATTTGAACGCAACATGTAACCAGAAATTACTGTGGACCAGGAAAAACGCGAAGGAAAGTACACTGATAATGAAAGCAGGATATTCATACCTGGAATGCGGCTTTCCATGTTTCATCACATCTTTCCCTCCTTAGAAATGAAATATCAGTCTCCTCACCTCCATACTGTTTTAAATGAGCGTGTCGTGTTTGTTGCAGAGTTGATATACAAAGAGGTGTTGGACTGGGAAGAAAGGACAAAGAACGGTGTCATCAGGGGACAGCCAGCGTCCATAGGTTTGTGGAGTTACTTGCACTGTCAAAGTTTTGCATTTTACATTTACTTCTCTTGAGGAAAAGGTATTTTCCACTCTTGAGCTCATCTTTGGAGTTACTAAGTTTATGTAATTCCTCTTATGGAATCATCCTCTATGTGGGCAGGAGAGTGGCTTAATTACCTCACTAATTTCTCTCATTAGACACTTCCTACATGTTCTGTTATGACCCTGCTTAGGCTTGGAATAAATCTACAAGAGACACAGGATTATTGAGCAGAAATAGAATTGTAGCAAGGTACAGTAGTGACTTCTTATTTATCCAGCATGTAATGTGGCATTAACACTGCTCTTGTAAAATGTTATACACAAGAATCAATCAAATATATTTACCAGTAAGCTGTCTCTGATATATCCAATCACCAAACCAGTCCTCTTTGCCTTTTTGCTGTTTTTATTTCTTTCATCTTTCTTATGTGAAAATAGTCATTTTCTGTCATTTTGTCAGTTTCGCTGTGATTACTCCATGGCTGACGCCAGGCTTTTCCCTGTTCCCCATAGCACAGGTGCAACAGTGAGCAGCAGCCCCCAGCAGCACCACCAGCACCACACCTCCACTTCCTCCTCCGCCTACGTCAACGACGTCTCCTCCATGTTCACCGACCCGACCCTGACCGACACTGACAGCAGCCTGGAGACGGCCAGCACCGCCGCCACCGCTGCTGCTACAGCCGCCGCCGCCGCCGCCCCCCTGGGCTGCTGCAGATGACTATCATCTACACCTCCTCCTGGTCCTGGGCTGGGCCTCGCCCCCCCCGGTCACATCCAAGTCCACAAACCCAACACTGGCTCCTGGCCCCACCTTCCCCGCATCTCCCTCCTCCCCCCCTGTGCTTGTCTTCAGTAGTGTAGCGATTAGCCAGCTAGCTGTTTGAGAAATACTTTGGTTTCTGAAAGGACAGATCTTTTGTCTTTTTTTAATTACAGTTCTAGTCTTTTTTCTTTTTTTCTTTTTTTTTTTTTTTTGAAAAGTAGGATTTCTTTTTGTTTTGAGTCCTAGCTGTAATTTATTGTGGCATTTCTTAATTTTTCTGAAACCTAAGATGATGATGAGAGAATTTTTATGATTTCACTATGTTCCGGTTTGTATTAACCGACAGTGAGAATTTAAAGAAATATCTGTAAAATGTTTTAATGTGATCTATTTTTCTGTTGAAAGTCATTTGTTTCACTTGTAAGCTACTGCTTTTACAACTTGCCATATAAATGTAGACTGAGTTTGTACAGATTTTATGGTAGATGTAGTTTTATCTTCGATACAAGTTTGCAGTGAGCCATTGAAACAACTGAATTGAATACGGTCTTAGTACTCCCCTTATCCATTTTATCTCACACAACATGGATATTGTGTTAAATATTGTTTTACATATCCATTTATTTGAAATTTACTTGTAAAACTTTCTTTTTCTTGTGAGTCACTACTACTTCCTACATTGTAAAATTTCAATTTAATGAAAGCTTTATAATTTGCCCATTCTTCAACTCCTGTTCAGATAAGATTTCAAAATGATTTCCACTCATCATGTCATTCATTTAATCTTCTGCATTTAAGCTAAGGGATTGATAATGGCACAGTTAGGTCCCATAAGATAACTTGGAGCTCTTTGCTGACTGTCTTCTGTATTTTAAAGTGCTTTAAAGTACCTCTTCCTCTTGTCTGCAACAGGCTGTGTGACATTATGGAACTGGAGTGGTGGCATTGCTTTGGAGGACTGGATGCACGGAGCTCTTTCACGCTCTCCTCTGGCTTGCTTTGACAGTGAGGTATTGCTAACCGGTCAGGACTTGAGAATGTGTATTATTTGTCGCGCTGTGGGAGGTTTTTGGAGACGTAGAATTGTGTGAGCTTGTAAAATCGGTGGCGGTGTAAGTAGAATGTTGCTTCAGTCAAGTAGGGAATTGTGATATTGAGAACGCATGTGAACGTGATGATATTCGGTGTCTTGGAAGGATCGTGCAACTTGATGGGACAGTGTGAAAAGATGCCCGCTTCCTGCTACCAGATCCTGTTATTAGCAATGTACTTTTGTTTGGAAATCTTAACATGGTTTTTGTACGAGTTGGCCAAACACTTTGCGTACCAGACTTGCCTGTAACAGAACCTAAAAGCTAGCATGTTAAACAGCAGCACAAAACAACCAGACTCAAAAAGAAACAAATTATTCTGACAGTATGCAATAATAGTGCCCTTTTTGAGTGTTTTTGATTTAGCTTTGAAAGGAAAAGTGCCTGTTGTTTGTCAGTCATTCCTGAGTAGCTGGGAGGAAGTGTATTCATTACGTGTGGGGTTTTATGGCGTCTGGATAACAACAGTAGTTTCCATATCAAACCAATAATGTGTGATGGGGTTGTAGTTCTCACAAATGTATTGTATATTTTTCTACTTGTTTTGATTTTGGCCCTTGAGCGGGAGACTTGTGGTGTCTTGCAGGGTAAGAAGGTGATGGCATATGCGTTGGGATGCTTAAGCACGTGTTTGAGTCATTTCAGAAGAAAAGGCAGTTTTATCAAGGTCTTTCATCAAAGTAAAAAGAAGTGTTTCTTTTCAGTGACAGCAACCGAAATATAGGTTAATAACGATTTTTTTGGCTTGTCTTTGATTTCTATTTTAATGTGATGATTGATGATTGTAAGAGAGGAGGATGAACAGGATATATGTGTTTTTAAAATTCAACTACTGGATCAAACTAAGTGAATGACTCTATTTTGTGGTGGTTTTGGATACAGTTTCTTGTTGAAAGGCTTTAGTTATGAAGACATATCTGAGAGGCAGAGCCAAACTACTACAGCGGTCAAGCTAATTCATTCTTCTAAATTTCAAGTAATGTAATCAATATTGTAAAGCTGTCTAGGAAAGTTGTGCAAATGTTTTTTGAGGTTTGAAGATCATGAATATCATGGTCGTAAAATGAATAAAACAAAGGAGACTACGCTAATTGAGTTTTTTGCTCACCCATTAAGGTTTCATGCAGCGTTTCTGCTAGCGAGAAATGTTAGCATAACTAAGCTTCCTATCTGCGAGAGGCAGAGTTGGGATGCGTTGTACTGTCATGGATCATGGGGAGGTGTTGTGGATGTTGACAGCAGAGGCACAAACATCACTGTGTTAGGATCCTCTAAACGAGAACCTGCCTTGGTCTTTGATACAGACTTTTTTTTTTTCTAGGAAGCTCAAAGCAAAGTTGCCAGAAGGGTTGTCTTTAGACTGTAGCGTATGCTGTAATTTTGTGCTGTGCTTAGACAACTTGTTATCGTCTGCCACATATGTAAGGCGGCGTAACCATTTACCAGGCATGACTTCTCAAATACTGCTGCACTGTTGCTCATTCTCTACTTCAAGCTCTGGACTTGCACCAGCTATTCGTAAATTCATTATTAAGTGTGTGTGTATCTCCTTACTAAGTTCTTAGTAACAACTTGCTAGATTTAAAATAGTGATTTAGTAAATCCGGTTGCACCATTATAACCTCTGGAATGTCTTAAGCCAGTAAAACCTTGTCGAATTTTTAAATGGTTGCGATTTCATCTGTAGTCGGATCAAAACCAATCGACCAAGTAAAAAAAAAAAGTTATTGTAGCATCAGCAGCTGTAACATAACTCTTTTTATATTTTGAAGCTACCTTCCTCTGTAAATGTTGGTATATTTTTCTATTGGTTTTTTTTATGCATACATTGAGAGGAATGTATGTTTCAAAATTAATTAATCTCATTATGCAAAACATTTTTTGGTTATTTTGTCTAACATTACTAGCATGATGATTTGTAATTTGAGGTGCCTCGTGCCATTTTTGTGGAATTTGTTTTAAGCCAGCAAACAATAGCTAGTTAGCGAAGCTATGCAACAGTTAACATTTAATATATTAGCAAGCTAATGTTAGCTTCGTCACTGAGCTTCGTAACAGTTAACATTTAATATATTAGCAAGCTAATGTTAGCTTCGTCACTGAGCTTCGTAACAGTTAACATTTAATATATTAGCAAGCTAATGTTAGCTTCGTCACTGAGCTACGCAAGAGTTAACATTTAATGAATTAGAAAGCTAATGTTAGCTCTCTCCGTTAGTTACACAGCTGATGATATTTAATATATCAGCGAGATAATGTTAGCTTTGTCAGTTAGCTACACAACAGACTTAAAATTTGATATATTAGCAGGCTAATGTGAGCTTCTTGCTACAAAAGAACTAGTCGACGTGGTGCAACCTATTTTATTTTTGTGATGCGTAAATCTTACTGCTATGTAAGCTCTTACGTTATGACCGTGCAGAGTTTGAATTTGCGAACAGCTGGTGTTGCTGCCTCCTGCTCTTTTTAAAGTCACCAAGAGTGAGAAGTGAGTTATTGAACATGAACAGTTTGCTAACATGGTGCAGGGAGAGCAAATGCAGAGCCAGTTTAGCACAGTACAAAACTACATGCAGTCTGCAGTCAGCTGTTGTAGATTCCAACATTCAAAACAGATAATAAATAAATAATTGTTCAGTAGTACCTGTGCAGTAGTATTTTGATAAACAAGTTAGCAAAAAATAAGGACAGTCACATCTGTAAGATGGAAAAAAAAAAATCAGTGGTATGTATCCATTTGTCATATTAGTCCATTTGTCATATTAGCTAAAATAATCAATCAGAAAAAACTGTTTGTTGTCTAAAGTGCTCTTAATTTTCTTAGCCCAACATTAGGGGCTTTAATTGGAGTATTTTCTTTTCTTATTTCTTCTTCTTAGGTTGTTGTTGCTATTTTTTAAATATATAATTACTGCATCTCTCCAAACAATGTCATTCTGATTTAAGTCGGCTTTGATGAACTACCTCACGCTGAATTTCTGCCAGTTCTTGCATATACTTAGTCGCCTGCAGAATTAGCTATCGAAGACGTGTGAATAACAGATTCCATTATTTATTTATTTGAAAGTGTACTATTTGTTGGTTTCAACAGACTTCTAGTTTTGTACATTATGTATACTTCACCTAGAAGTAAGAGAATTGTTATATGTATTTTTTTTTTTTTGTTCTTTTTTGTTTTGTTTGTTTTTAAACTAAATGTGCAATACCTTCAGCAAACTGTGCTAGTAGTATGTGATGGGCCTAGCCTTTGTTAGCTGTCTCCTGAAGGTAAAGAAAATGTTTGGTACTGTCAATCCATGTTTTCCTTTTTTATGAATAAGATCAATTTTTATTTCTGTGACTTGTTTATAGTCATGATGTTACGTAATCAGTCTTACCCGCCAAGCAAATCTGCCGGCCATGGTTTGATGCAGAGACAGGAAGTCCTTTGAGTCACAACATGGTCAACAGATTTCAATTTGTGGTAAGGACAATAATGTTAATAAACACAAAAAAGATGAGTAAATACCTACAAGAAATCATTATATGTATGGTGCTGGTTTGTAATGTTTGCTAGTGAATCCAGCCATGCAAGTAGTTCTAAGAAGTCCTGGATCTGTGCGTCCTAAAAACCGCAACCAACGAAGAAGTGCACTACTAGATTACATGCACTGGGATCTGATGATGCCACCTCTTGAGAAAAAAAAAAAAAACATGTACTGCAAATAAAAGAAATACACTTTGATTTATGGTTGCACGTCTTTTTCTTTCCTGTGGTAAAAAGTCACCAAGCATTTGTTACTTTGCCTTACAGTAAAGCTGCCGTTAACCTCAACGGTCCTGAGTAAAATAACATTACACACACATATAAGTTGTGCTTTGCAGCCACTTACATCACAAGTTCATCCCAAATCAAGTAAACCCGCTGGGTCACTTCCTCAGATGGTGGAAGGACATGAATCCTGCTGTGTTGGTTTTTGCAGCCAACAGTGACACAGTTTTGCGTGCTGTATTTGTACGTTTGACACCTTATTACCAGAGCTAGCGTTAGCCACATAGCAATGGTGGACAACGAGGTGGATTCAGATTTTCTGTCAGCCTCTCGAACGTCTGAAGGAGGTCACATGATCGCCAGATGCCTGTGTGTGACCTCACAAGCGGGGCCAAATCTAAATGGAGCATTTTCACACATTTTTTTGAAAATAGAGCAGGTGGAAAAGAAAGAGGATGGTCTTTTCTCGTAGTGGGGACACATTTATATCTACTGTGTATTCCTGGGTGGCATGTCCCTTAATTGCAATGAACCTGTAGTTTAGCATCACATGTGTATCAGTCCACCTCTGAAATTAGTCCCTAACACAAGCATTTCTTTGCTCCTGTTTGAGCAACCGTCACTACAGCAAACTACAGTGCTCAGCTGTTCATTTTTTTGTTATTTGTTACCCAGTTTTGATGGCTTCAGTGTCAACAAATGGGTTTGGGCCAATATGAATTTACATATATAACATGTTATATTACAGTGCTGCACTGGTAGTGTCCAGTATTTGGGGAAAAGGAGCGCTCCATTTGAAAGACATTTTGAAGAAGTCACCAGCGTCTTAAACATTATTTTGTCACCTTTATTCCCATACATGTCCATTCATTACAATAGTCGAAATCCGTAATAAATAAGCACCATAGATGATCAGCAGAGCAATAAGAAACATGTAGCCTTAGTCATTAGACATACATAAGGGAAACAAATGTCTCTGTTGGAATAAAAAAACCCATCATATTATGAACTGCTGTAGTGGTAGTTATTGGTAAAGTCAAAAATCCTTAAAGGACAATTACCTGTGCAATTAAAGAGGGTAAATGCAATGACATTGGCTTTATGTTTCTTTATAAAATATAAAAATGAAAAATACAGTCACATTGTCTAACAAAAAGCACACTTTCACTTGTAATTCTATTTGTCGGGCCCTTTCAGAAGAAACTGTCACTTAGTCCACCTCCGGACATTTTTCTGATTGGTGATAAGATGTTAAAACACGTGTACCCACATGTGATTCCCGTAAAAGAGACGTCTTGTAATTTCTCATTTTGGAAACATAAAATGAAGTGTTAATAATTCAGCGGACCAAATCCCTAAAGCACATCACAGCTACCTGTCCAGCATCACCAAGAGCTGAAGTCAAAGTAAGATTGGGGTCAGAAATGTGGCTCGCAGAACTGGATGAACTGAACACCATCAGTGATTATATATATATATATATCTTCCCCCCTTCTGGTAGTCGTTTTTTTTTTTTGTTTTTTTTTTAGGGCTGGTTTCATCAACAACACGTTACATTCACCACAAGGATACATTCTTAATTCAAGACTTCCATTCAATTCACAATTCACTTTCACAAGAATTGGCACCTTCTAGGGAGATCAAGTTCCTCATCTTCAGCAGTTTGTTGCCATATAAAAATAAAACGAAACAAAACAATGCAGCCACTGTGTGTACTACGCGCGAATATATGCACTACATCTCCGGACAAGCAAGCAACACTACTTTTTTCCTATTCAAAAACACTTCCCTGAAGGCACAACCAGGAAATTCCATTGTTTCTTTGAGGGCAGTGTTCAGCTTCATGTGCCAAAATCAACATGGCTTCCAGGCAGGCCATTTGTGATCTTTAGTGAGCGAGCAGCTGAGGCGGTCCAGCTTTGGTATTTTACTGCGTACTGTAAATGGCCTTCACCTGTCCAAGGCAGCATGCGCCAAGTTGAAAATGCTTGAATCGTCGTTTTCATTTGTCCCTGTTGTTATTAATTGTACATCAAAGATATATTGACATCTGCGAGGATCGGAGTGAACCGAAGACTGAGGATTTGCCATCAAATGGAAACCATGTAGATGGTGACGAGAGAGGCACTGAAAGGGCCTGAGGACAAAGGCAGTACGGAGGTAGCTGTTGCAGAGGTTCCACCTATTACTGCTTGGAGAAAAAAAAAAAAAAAAAGTTGGGAAAATGACACCTGCTGTTGAGTTACGATATAAAATCGACAGTAAAGCATCCAGAAAAAAGTGTGCAGTACAAATACAGGACAGGAGGATGAATGCAAATGGAGGAACTTCTGTGAAAGCTACCACTGTTCAGTTCAATAGTCTTTTCACTCAGATTATCAAAAAAACATACTCTCTCTGTCAGTCCTAGTGGTGTCTAGCCATGCAAACAGTTACTTGTACTTGCACAGGTATTTATATATCCGTCTGTAAGATTTTTGTACCAGATGATTTGAATTTTGTGTAATAAAAATCTAATTCTGCTACACCCCTGTTCAGAAAAAGTAAACCTGTTACTCTGGCTCGTTCAAAAACCTCCGTCAGAACTATGGAAAAGCATTTTGCATAGCTGGCCACCACTAAATGCAGGTGAGAAAATACGTTTGTCTAAAATTTGGTTGAACTGACCTTACAGTTAGAGGAATGGCTTGACAATTGGGAAATACTTTTTTATTCTTACTGAAAGATTACATTAGCAGACACAACTCTGGTGTCTAAGAGAAGGATGATGCCGGTCAGCCTGGCGTGGTATACTGATAGAAAACAGAGGAATAGTTAGCCAAGTGCTGCCCAAAGTCTGAAAAAAAAACTGCTAACTAGAGCCGGCCTGTTAGCTTAGCTATAGCCTGTTAGCTTAGCATAAAGACTACAACTCCAAAACCACAACTTGTAGTTTTTACGATGTTTTTTTCCCCTAAGAATTAAACAAACAACATATAATGCGTCCATTAGTTCGCTGTAGAGGTGTGGGTGGTCATTTGTTGAACTTTTAGATAGCGCTAGGCTGGCTAATTAGCCTCTTTTCCTGTCTCTGTGTTTCTTAGCAAGAAAGCAAATACTTGCATTTCCCAGAATGTAGCACTAATTCCTAAAGATAAATATCAGATAAATAGAAGTCAGTCGTCTGCATTCAACATTAGCCTGCCGAACGAGACTTGAAGTTTCATCGAGAAATCCATTCACGTAAATGTCCTTGTAAAGAAGTGGTTGAAGAAGTCAGTGCTTCCAGTTAAGAGAATGTCAAGAGAAATTACACTATGTTCCACCTAAACTGTTTAAATACTGCCTTCACAGGACAAACCCTGAACGTCGCCTTATTGTTGACGTTCCATTTCAAGCATGCTTTCGAAAGGTTGAATCACTCGGTGCTCAACGGGACGATTCCGACAAGGAGCACGCAGTCAGTCCCAGTTTGATGTTGGCGTCATCTCCATATTTCAGTTTCCTTTGAATTTGTCCTGAATGTGCACAAATATGGCAGGTACTTTTGTTTTCTTGTTTTATTCTTCTTTTCAATGAAGGCCCTGACACACCAAGGAGGACCTGAGCCCCTGAAAGACAAGATATAAACCCTGACAGAGCAGCCTTGGGGTGTCAGATGTCACTAGTTCTTGCACCCAGGGCCAGATCTCCCAGCGTAGAAAAGAAATCCTCCATCTCCTTCTCCAGAAGCCGGTTCCGGTTCTCTGCATCCTCCCGCGCACGCTCGGAGTTTCGCAGTTTGATCTCCAGCATGCGTTGCTTCTTCCTTTCCTGCTCCATCTCTTGCTCCAACCGCTCCATCTGTGCACACAGAGCAGCGCTGGACTCCTCCAGCCTGAGGGGATGCGGCGCATCACAGACAGAGAGCAAAGGTCAGACACGCAAGCCATTAATGTCTTTGGCTACATTATGAAATACTTTGGTGCTACTGGTAAAGCTACGCACATACATCTCACATAGAAATGCAGCTAACCTTAAAGGGCTGGTTCACCCAAAAAATTGTCTCGCATAACCTTTAGCTCGCAGCTAATCGTTGCTTTTGGTGATGTTCACCCTAGTAAGGAGATTTACAACATTTACTCAATATATGTAAATTATGGTATAAAAAATCTAAGCTATTACATCACAGTGTAGCCAAGTTTGGCAACTTTGTAAAATATTCTTATTTTGTTGGCATTTTTACCTTTATTTGATACTGAATACTATAACTATAGACAACCCGAGTTTTGCAGCTTTGAAATAATTTTTGCTGCTCAAAGTCTCTCAGTGTGGGGTTTGGAAATATTTATTCTTGGCGACTCTTAGAGGTAGTTCAAAAAGACACTAGACACCTGACACCTGTGAAAACTGCTGTATAATGTCTAAACAAAAGTTCAATTTTACTCCTATAGTTACCACAGTGAGCAAAAATCTACACTCATATGACAAAGTTTAACACAGACAGAACACAGACTTACTTTTGAATCCTGGACTCGTATGCAGTCTGCTGTTTCCTCAGCTCGTCCTTCAGTCCTTCCACCAGACCGCTCAGTGTCAGATTTGTCCCATCTCCATCCTCGGACATGATGATGGACGGCACCCCAGCTGCCACGGCCACGTTTCCATTCTCACTGCAGGCTGCGCTGCTGCTGCACAACTCCATGGCCTCACAACTGTCCTGCTCAGAGCTCGGGTCTGTCGTCATCCCCCCATCCCTTCCTCTGTCGGCCTCCCTCTGGCTCTCCATCCACTCCCCTTTCTCGCCGCTTTCGCCCCCTACTCCGCAGTTCTGGTTTGCAGAGGGCTCGCTTCCTGAGTCAGGGACGGAGATTTCGCAGGAGGAGGTGGACCAAGGTGTGCTGGACACGCTTGGAACGCTCCCCATGCTGGAGGAGGAGGTGACGTTGTCGTAGGTGGACAGTCTCTGCGAGGAGCCGGTGGAGTCGCGATCACGGGCAGACCGCTCGCCTGACGACGTGCGACGGTGTCCCCTCAAGGAGGACAAACCGTTCATCAGCCAGTTACCTCCACCTCCACCTCCACCTCCTCCACCACCAGACGACACACTAGTAACGTCAGCCACTGAGCTGCCGCTGCCGCTGCCGCTGCTGCTTTGCTTGGCTTGGGGCTGGGACCGAGGCGCCGAGGAGCTTTTGAAAGAGTATTTCCAGGAAGGTATGGTCTTGGCCTGTTTGCTCGGGCTGACCACCGTCTCTCCTTTCCCCGAAGAAGACCCCAGTTTTGGTCCAGGGTTCAGGTTAGGGGTCTGGGTGGGAGTGACGGCTGCACACAGTTTGGCGTCCAGAGATGAAGCGCTGCTGTGCAGTTCTTGGTCGGCGTTGGAGACCGGGCAGCTCTGGAGGTCCTCCTCTGAGATCCAGGCTCCCAGGCTGCGATGCTGGAGCTGATGCCCCTGGAGAGGGAGCTCTGTTTGGGGTACGGTGGGTCCCTCCTGGTCCCTCCCTGCGTACAAACGGTTGTGTTCCCTAATGAGGATTGTCATCAGGTGCTGGACCAGAGAGGTACCTATGGGTCACAGGAAGGGACATCAAGTAATTTAAAAAACTAAAAACAGTATGTGCGACCTCTACAACATCTAATGTGACTTTGTAGTTAATTTGAAGTGACTTTTACCACAAATTCAGTCATTATGCCACTGAACAACGTCCGTACCTTCCATGATAGTGACGGGGTCCTCCATCTTGGGTCGAAGGATATTTGGTCCAAATACTGTGGCGAGATTCTGGACACTCATCTTGTTCTCAATACAGTGGGACTGGACCTCATCAAGGAATCTGCGGAGAGACGAGAAAGTTAAAAGATAGAAACATCATAGGCATCGTTCTTTAAAAACTGATGACATTTGTTCATTCCTTACTTGCATATGTACTTGAGGAGATTGTAGTTAGGTAGAGGTAGAGTGCTAACTTGCCTTCCAAGCTCCTGGACCCCCTGATTAAAGATTGAACAGCTGTTAGTTACACACACACACAAATATGTCAACACACACACACACGGCATACGGCACATACCTCCTCCTCATCTTTGGCCAAAAGCTGTGCACAGGTTAGAAAGTCTTCATACTTGGAGAAGGGAATGACTGGTTCAGGCAGCTCTCGCAGGTATAACTTTAGCAAGGACGCCACCGTGTGGACGTCTGTGTTACTGCAAGGGAGATCAGAAAAAAAAAACAAAAGGCGTCTACTGGATGTTCCATCATTTCACTCTGGAAACGCAGCTCACAAACATCCTCCTCTTTGTACCTGTCAAACAGAGGCTTGTCGCCACAGTCGAAGGCCTCCTGCAGCTCCTTGACCAAGTTGGCCTGTCCTGGCATCCGAAAGAGACCCTCCTCATCCAAACCCCTCTCCCTGATGAAGTCCACACACTGCTCCACCAGTAGAGGGGCCAGCCGGGGGCCAAACTTCTTCTCATACTGCACTGTGTCCTCTAAACGCTGACCAAATATCCCTGGGGACAGATGGAAGACACATACTGTAGGTCCATCCGATTACTAGAGACTTTATTTTGGAATCTCCCAATTATGCAAAAGGTAAGCAAAGGACTGAAGAAATCTGTAGAAATGAAAATATGTAAGTAGTACACCCCTTCGCAGCACTGTTTAATGGCAGCTCGTGATTAATTGGCTGATAAATCACTGTTGACTGTTACCTGCTGACTGGCTGCAGCAGTCGCAGCTGGCTGACAGCTCACAGTAATCGTAGTAATTCACCGAGCAGGAGCTGCACAGCAGTAGAGAGCGTTTCTCATACATCCCAAACCCACATTTCACCAAGTTCATCCATTCCGGTTCAGGCATTTGACTCCACTTGTAGATCAATCCTGCATTTACAGACTCCCGTGGCGCAGAAATGAGCTGCAGTCGGAGCGACTGACGGAGGAGTCCAGACGAACGGCAGCAGACGAGGGCCACTGTGCTCTGACCACAGTGCTGCTGTTAACGACGGGTCTATAAGTTGGCGACAGATCTATTCTGGACTGAGAAGTGAGAGACGGACACACCTACCCTGTGAATCTGAGAGGGAGGCTCGTCACACGACCCTGCCACCATGAAGTAACCCAGCAGATAACACTGATTTCACTGCTCCTCTCCCCGTTCTGGGAGAAAATGTATTAGAGCGGCGTGGCTAGGATTCACGGGGCACCACATTTACTAGATTAAAGCTGCATCAACCACATTTGGGCCAGCAGAGGTCAGAAAAGAGGCCAACAGTAACACAGCCCTGACAGATGATTGCTAATAGTTAGACCATTACAATCAAACATCCAATACCTAAGAAATAGAGATCAGTCGTAATATAGTTTGACACAAGGAAAATATAAATGTTAGAATCATGTTTGTGACAATATAAAGTAATAAAAAGTGACTATAGAAAATATAGAAACTGATAATATGATCAAATATTTTCATTTTGGCTAATGTCACACAAACAAGCAACGGCACATGTCATCTCTGGCAGCCATCTTTGTTTGGATTAGGACAATGGAGTCCCAGTTTAAGAAACAGGTTAAAAACCTTTTTATCGTGCAGTATAGTTCGTTCTACCGGCCTTGTAGGTTTTTGAAAGATTGCTGAGTATTTATTTTGAGCCCTGTGAACGTGACAAGCTACGACTATCTGTACAGTAAATGTGGCACAGACGTCACCACAGTACCGAGACCACCCGGTAAAGCTTGTGATGATAATTGGTCATTCGTTGATGAAACCTAATGCCGACCTACTAAGCGTCGTCAGTCGCAGCTCCAGCAGTGGTACCCTCCCTGCCAACACAGCTCAACCCCGGCTGATAAAAGATGAAAACTAAAATGAGACCAGTGACGTCACATGCTAGAATCACTAGTGTGTTATTCTACATTCATCCCCCTATTAATATACCAGTTCTTTGTAACCCAACACCGTGCTGTTCAGCTGCTCCGTACGTCCCAGTTCACACTCAGACAGGCCTGCTTATATTTCTGGCATCATGTCAAGTGCGCTAGTTAGAGAACCAGACCAGAGGAGGGTGAGAATTAAGCCCAGGCTGGGAGAACACACCTTCTAGGAGTAAAGGAAACTCGGCTTGACTTGGATTAAAGTTCACACACTAAGCTGCATCCCTCCTGCTGATCCCTGTAGATCATTACACACCACAGTGCTGTAAGGAACCCAGAAGAAGCCCCCTGTCCTCTATTTTGGAATTTAAACCAACAGTGAACTGGAATAGACTGACAGCAAACTCTGATCACATTTCCCCAGTCAGGTACAGTAGCTGGACCCCGGGAATCGAGACCACAGGGTGAGATATAACGGCAGGCTAAAGGAGTGAGACCCAGCAGGGGCAGGTGATACTTTTCATGATGGGGCCCAAGTTTGTACCTCACACAGGCTGAGACAGACACAGCAGGGAGGTGGACTGTAGTCTTTTCCAATTTCACCACCAATATCTTGTTTCAAGACGTGTTGGGAGACCTCCGGAGCCAACGGGGTAGGAAGGAAATGAGGACTTCCTGGTTTAGGTTTGCACTGGGAAGGAATGGCCTCGCTCCTTTTAGTGATAATTAATATATAATAAGATTTTTATTAGAGCTGCTGGTTGCTGTATTTTCAACCACAGTCTTGACTCTCGCTAAGCAATTAAATTACATCAGGCACAGAGTTTGCATCAGGACTGCCTTGAATTTTAACTGCAGCCCGTTCCTGCGGGGGGCAGATGTGTTCAAGGAGAAAGAATCTGTCTGTGTTTTTAAAAGCGCTTCTCCCGTTTCATTTGAGACGTTTGGCCTTACCTCCTCCAAACGGCGCCCAGATGACCCGCCGTATGGCCTTGACCCAGTCATCCATGTCTGTCTGGGAGTTTGCCATGAGCAGGAAGGACTCATGGCTGATCGGCGCCCGGTCCTTGTCTCCCGTTCCACCTGAGGGGACAAACGAGGGGGAAGAAGGAGAGAAAAAGTAGGGGTGAGTACCCCAGATATATTGTAGGCACATATTGTTTTTTTTTTTGTGTGTAGGTCATTTCTTAACTGTTTTTTTTCTTAAATTCTGTGGTTCAGATTTTTTCAGCTTCAGTGTCAGGTACCTGCATTGATTATATTTCTTCTTATCTCATTAGAATAGGGAACTACTGTGACAGCTAATATGGGTTTGAGCCATAAACTATATACAAAGATCAAGTATTCATTTTTTTTGTTTTATCAGTTTGACTTTAATTAGCTATATGATACCAAAAAGGAGGAGAAATGCTATAATTGACAGCCAACTTGGGGTTTGATTGGGTCAGGCGGTCGTGTTTGAATGGTGACGGCCACATCGGGGATATTTTGGCTTCATTTTCGTGCCGTGGAGGGAAGTGGAGACAGGTAGACAGAAGAAGAAGAGCGGTAAAACGCGTCATAAAGAGGCAGTGCAGGGGGAAGAGTGAATCAGCCGGCTTATAAGTTCAAGACACGACCAAGATATCAGGAAAACTGATGAGCGAAATGTAGAAATTCACAAATGAATGTCTGAATTTTCGCCTTTGTTAAACACAGAATAAACACAGCAAATAAACCAATCAATTGTCCTCTTGTGTCTGGGGTTGTCACCAGGTTAGAACCAATGTGCCACACATACTCTCCACCACTAGATGGCACAATTGTCCCGTTTCATTGTCTGTGTGTGTGCTCTGATTCTCCACTCCGCCAGCTCACATCTCATTTAAGGCGTGTGGCTGTTTGACTCTGTGATCCAGAGCAGCTTTGAGTGAGCGCAGAAGAGAAACAAGCTTTATTTTCTAAATTTGACCTCAGACAGCAACAAAATAGTGCGAAACACGATCAGCTCCCCCCATAAAAACCACATTACCACCACGGACAACGCACGCATCTTACAATATCTGCACATGCAGAGTTTTTCTTCGGCTCCACGTTTAAATAACCTGGAGAATATGTCGCGTGTCTCCCGTCTGTCTGAGCCGTTCGTGTTGGATGGTGTTGTTGCCACAGTACCGGTCATTGTTGTCACAGTCATTTAGCTGTGAGGAGGGAATCCAAATATAAACAGTGGTGCCATAAAGCTAAGTGCCATTGTCACCCAGCTCTGCAAACTCACACTGTCGTGATGAACAACACAGCGTGGTCCGTCTTCACATGTGCTCCAGTGTCTTGGAGAAAGTGAGCGGAGGATCTAGCGTGATTTGATATCAGTTTGACCTCAGGAGAAGAGGCTGATTAAAAGTAGGAGACTCAGACATTAGGGAGCCTTTGCCACATCCAATACTTCCTCTTCAATGGATCATGCCCTGATCACACACACACACACACACACACACACACTGAGCCACTAAGAATCAATCTCTAGCTGACAGACATCAAAACTATTGGAGCATCCAGCCTGGGTGGAGGAGGAGTACAAAGATCCCTTTTGGAGCCAATTAAGATAACACTGAAGGGTTTACAGCGGCGCGCGTTAAACTGAGTTTACTCCAAAAGTCTCACTGATGAATTCGATCTCCACGTGGCGATCATCAGACAGGTTGGCATTTGAGCCTGCGAGGCCGCTGAAATTTTACGGGGTATTTGCGTAAAAGCTCGTGCCTTTTGAGCGTCTGACATTTAAGAAGTGAAGCCATAAGTTCTTCGTGATCGTAGCTTCACCTCTTGAATGTCAGACGCTCTCGAAAAGTGGGAGATGAGGGCAGCGGAGAAGGCAGGAAGTAGAGCAGATAATTCTTATAGCGCCGGAATCCTTTCTGATGTCTCGGTGCGAGCTTCTTAAACCGTCTCCGCGGGGGAGATATCTGTTCCCAGCACGGGAAGAGAGTCAGGTGAGGTAAAGCTCCTTTGGACGTGGCCGACGCTCAGTGGTCCTCGGTTCTTAAGCATTAATCAGTCTGTCTGGGTCATTTTCACCTCCACTTTGTCCTGTTGTCGAGACGCTGATCTGAATGCGAACATTTTTATTGGCTGTAGTTGTGAAACGACGTAACCCGTGTTGGCATTCAGTGATTCAGAACTTTAATATCCTGCTTTCAAGGTGCTTGGCAAAAGTAATTAATTACTCAATAGATATTACTCATTGAAAAACTAGTTACATTATTCAACAGCAAAAGTAATTAATTACGTTTGCCTCTGTTCAGTTCACTGACCATCAACAGCTAGCTTGATGCTACTCCCGCTAGGTAAACTGGCTAACGTTAGCAAGCCAGCTAAGAACACACCGCATTTACAGTAAAACAGCAACTTAGCGGGTAAATGAATTTAGCTAGATTAGCCGTTTCGCGGACAAGAGAAAGTTCAGCTCATAACACCTGTTAAACCAAGACTGCGCTACTTTTTAAAAAGAACACACCAATGAGATAGCATGTAACTAGTGAGCTTTAGAGGCGTTAGTAGAGTTTTTTTTTATCTTTTATTTTATTTTTTTTAAATCTTTGTAGCCACGTTAGCTTTCCCCCTGTCTCTATGCTAAGATAAGCTAATCGTCCCCCGGCTGTGGTTTCCTATTTAGCGCACAGACATAATGTTTAACTCTCTGCATATTTCCTAAAATGCCACACGATCCCTTTAAAGTTGATTCAAAGCATCTTCAGCCGCAGTGTAGCAGCTTCATGAAAGCACAGACGGACAAGTATTCACGCTGGTGGCACAGCACACGGTCACGCAGTTTATTCGCTGTTGATGTCGGTGTGTGTGTGTTGCCCCTCGGGCCATGTCCTCTATTAATAATGTGACTGGTGATTGGGCGCTGTAGATTGGTTGGGGATTAACTTCATGTGACCTCTGTGCTGCTTATTATTGGAGTCAGAGAGACAGACAGAGCATGGGGTTAGACATTTTCAGGGTTTCCGCTCAGCATGTTGAACCCTCCGCTAATGACTGAATGAATACACACCTGTTATGTAACGATCAGTTTATAAGCCGTTTTAGCGCAACTCTTTATTGCGTTTTTCTCAACAACATATAATTATAGCATTGTGTGGACGGGATTAGTTTTGCGGGACAGTAATGGAAGTGAAAATTTGTGCAAGAAACAATAAGATTCCCATGATAAACACTAAAAAAAATACTCTGTGCAGACTAAAGACACTCATAGATAACCTCCCAGTGAGTGCATGAACACTAAACCACAGCCAAAGACACATTACTACCTGCATGGCAGACACAGACACTTTTTTTAGATTTTCATGCTTTTCCTCCAGCATGCACTGCTGTGGACACAACAAGCTCCCACAGTGCAGCAGACTCTGAGCCACACTCACACTGTATCAGTCTCTTTGTGCAGCTACAGTAACTGCCAACACAAGGAGGTATGGAACGATTCTGCGGTTCACTGGATGCTTTAAGAAACGTCCTGTCTTGCTGATGAACTACGTACCAAAGTCAAAGCGAAAGCAGGAAGGAGAGTTGTCAGATAGGAATTATTCAACCAAATACACAACAATCCACTTTCTTTCTGTGTCTTGCTGATTCATGGGAAATTTGAAAATAATTAATCTTTCAACAGCAGATTTTGTTAAAATGTTAAAGGAACAGTGATACTGTACAAAAAGAGCCACAAATAAGAGGCAGTTGTAAACATGCTGTGATCTCAAAGCTACTCAAACGCTCCGCTACACTAGTTTAAAATCTCCAGCATCTGTTTCCCGTTACCTTGGAGATGTTGTTTCTTCAGTCTGTCCGGCTTGCAGCAGACCGGCCCCATGTCTGAGAGAGCGGCGCAGGCTGGAGCTGGGACTGGCTCTGGCCTAAAGCTGCAGCATGAAGCGGCTTCTCCGTCACCACTAAGTCCGCTTGGAAGCAGATCAGAAAGCAGGTAGCACTGACGGCCAGAACCTGCCAGTGAGGCATGCTCGGTGCCAGCGCAGACAAAACCCGTCAAACTAGTCCCACTTCTTGCCCTTCACTCATTTACTCTGTCCATTCATTCACTTTTTTCTTCCTGTTTCGTTCATTCAGCACTGTGGGCAGCAGGTTCGTTCCCTCAGCCCCCCTGGGGAGAAGCAAATCCCTGAGGAGGAGTGAAACAAGGCTCTCGCTCACTCTCTCTGTCCTTCCCTCTTTCTCTCTCTCACTCTCAGTGTGTGTGTGTGTATGTGTGTGTGTGTGTGCAGTAGCGGGGAGATGGGCTGTCCTCCAGTCTTTGCCAAACATACTTGTATACACACACACACACACACACACACACACACACACACACACAAAGGGAAAACAGACAATGCCAATCAATCTCTGTGAGATACAGGCCAACGCAGACTTTGGATTCTTCCTTAAGTCAGACATGTTCCAGGATCACACTGAACTGTATGAATGAAATATTCTGTGGAAAATGTGGAGCCGCTTTCGGTCACTGACTGCTGTGACCCAAAAGTGACTCAACCTGCAACCAGTTGGTGAAAACCTTCTAATCTGTGGATCTAAATACATTAAAATCCTGCAGTTCACCGGAGGAATGACGGTGGCTCAATCGATCTCAATCAACACCGGCGTGCAGTTAATACATTCTTCATTTCAGATGTTTCCTGAAACACTTTCTTCTTCAAAATGAGACACATTAACAGCACATTAGTGATGGCTAAAGACAGGCATGCTCTCCAGGCTCCGTGTCTTCACTTCAAATGATTAACAAGCACAAACACAACTTTCTAAAATATTAACCAAACGCCAGCAGAAGCTGTCCGTGGTAGTAATTGGTTCATTTTATCAAGCCATGAGAGTCCTGCCCGTGACAAACACCACAGCAATGACCACTTAGCAACAAAGATGGAGACTAAATTAAATACAGAACAGCAAACTCTCATAATGTGAGCTTTATGATATATTCTGAGATACATTAAGCATCTCTTACTTGGTCATCTGCATGCTCCTTCATACTGTACGTCCAAGGTGTAGCTACACATGGGACTTTTTTCGGTGGTGCAGCATCTTCACAAGCGTCCTCAGTGTATACATTAGACAGTGTACATGACATTGTTGGAATTTGGTTGTATTTACAGTACTGTATGTTTATTACCACACAGACCCATATTTAGAGTGTAAGGTTGGTACCTATGGGTGGTTAAAGCCTGGCTGTCAGTGTTTGTATGCTAGTCTGATATCAGCCAACAGGAGAGGCTAGTTTCTTCACGCACAACACAAAGCTGTGCCTCGGAAAAGAGATGGTTTTGAAACGTATGCATTCACACTCCCACAGACGCGTAATCCTCAGGAATAGGTTAAAATGATAGTTAACCCCTTTAAATATGTGTACTTGCTTTCTTGCTAAGAGTCAGATATCACTCATTTGAAGCCCGTGCTAGCTAGCGTGCTATTAGCTTGGTTTAGCACAACGACTGGAGGCAGGGAAATAGATTTAGCCTGGCTCTAATCACCTAAAGAACAAAATCAGCCTTTCACCTCTACATGGCACTATTAATACACTGCCTCTCATTTGTTAAATTCATACAAACTGAGACCTAAACTGCTGCTAACTGTTTCCAAATTCTTATGCTAGGCTAAGCTAACTGCCCGCTAGCTCTAACGTCATATATGTATCGTGACAGTGGTGTCAATCTTGCACTCGGCAAGAAAGCGAATCAAAGTGTTTCTCAAAATGTCCAATCCCTTTCTCCTTGGGTGCTTCATTGGGTGATATCCAATCAGATAATTTCAGAGTGGCATTTCCCTTTAACCCCCCCTATTTTTTAAAGGCCCTGAATCAAAACCTGATTAAAAATCCCACCCACTGAGTATTAACATAGCATATCTAATTGTATGAATGTTACAGAGGTCATAACTGGGGACTCTGATGTGGGTTTGTTGTTGCTAAAATATTCAAATTTCTAAGACACTGAAAAATCCTGTGAATGTTTGTTGTCGCATGAATGGGTTGCAAGTGTGATCTGCCTAGACGGCTGGTCCACAATCAAGAATTAGCAGAAGCAGTCCAGTTTACACAGGCACAACTGTGTTTTGGCTGTGTGTGTGTGTGTGTGTGTGCTGATTTCCAGATGGCTTAATTGCTTCACACCACCACAACAGTAGGCTTATAGCCTCTAGCCAGCCGTTAAATACAAAGAATATTTGAAAATATCCAGTTATTTGCCCATTGCCTTCATGCCCACAGGCTCTGAGACTCTTTGAGAGTCGGCTTTGTTTTGGTGCACTGCTCGCTCTGTCTGCACACACAGATAAAAAACCATGGTGGGTGTCCAATTTTTTTTGACTGCATTGCATGCTAGACTACCGCTGTTATTTCACTCAAATGCCAAGAGGAAATAGCAGGTTGAGTTTTGTGCTTTTTCTTTGTTTCTATGGCAGCAAAGGTGAAACTGGCTCACCAGAATAACTGTACTGTGTTTAATGTGTTGATAAATGCACACATGGATGTAGTTATACTGGCTGCGGCTCTCAGATTGTGTGGATCATCGATGCAGATTAATCCCATACCTGATATGTTCTAATCCACCAATGCTAGACGCAATACTAGATGAATGAATCTCCGTTTCTGCTATCTTGGCTGCCAGATCAATAGTAGGGGAGACTCTTTGTCTTAGCCGTACTTCTCTGGTATACCAGCAGCAAATGAAAGGTTAAGATCTCAATTACAGGTAAACATGTTTTAATGTACACAAATATTTTTTTTAATTAGGTGGTTCAACATTTAAGTCATGTTGTGTATTTTTTCCTCCAAAACAAATATGTGAAGTAAAAATGTCACTTTCTTCGGTTAATTTACGGTTAATTTAGGATTTGCTGTTTGCTGTAGAAGAGCCATAAAGACATAAAATAAAACTCTCTGAACCATATTGAGTTGCATAACTAAGTTTTCTTTTGCCTCACATCAAATTGCATCATATCACATTGTGCTGTATCAAATCGTATCGTATTGGTAGTAACTTCATGAGTGTCTTAAACACCAGCACCACGAGCACCAGCAATGAAAGGTGTGTGTGTGTGTGTGTGTGTGTGTGAGAGAGAGTGGTTCAGCGTCTTGCAGCTGCTATCTCTCTTGTATCTACCTTTTGCAACAGGGCAGGGTACTCTATATCTCCACAATAAACATGACCAATAGATTTACCCTGTGGCTGGACACACACACACACACACACACACACACACACACACACACACACAGAAAAAACAAAGACCATCAGTCAATGACATGACCCAGATGAACAGCCAAGGTCCCTGGGCTCCCTTGAAGGACAAGGCTACTATTACAGTGGACAAAGGAGTGCTGAAAGTGGGAGAAATACAGCAGCTTCATTCCTGGGATGGTCTCATTTCAAATATGAGGGTTTATCAGCCTCTTGGAGGTGTCTTTTTCTGCCGATTGCATGGCAGCAAAGGTGAAGCCGGCTGAGACGTCCTTGAGAAGTGATCAGCATTTTGCCAGCAGGGGCTGAGAGTTTCCACGCTTCTTCTTCATACTTCATACTTAACTACATCAGGCAATTTTTGTTTTTTCTTACCAATACACTGCTGTCTCTCTGTTTGTCTCTCTGCATTGTTCAGTAAAAATCGCCCGCAGACATGACTGGACACCATACTGCCTGTTTTAGAAGTGGGAGGAAGAACTATCCTCTGTGAAGCATTACTTTTAACTCAGTGTGAGGCCTAAAATCCATTCACAAAGTCTATTCATTTCATACAACAGGAGTGAATAAAGCCTTCATCCCTCTAAGCTGATTACAGACGGAGAAAGAGCAGAGTAACTCATGTGTTTCTCCCCAAGGAGCCAACCAATCTAATATGGTGTAAACAGAGGCTGTAGTCAGCACTGGGATTGAAAAGGGGAAGACAGTAACTCATACAGTCTGATGCGGATCACATTTAAAAGCAGCGTCCGTCCTGGTAATATCATAGTTGATGTAACACTGACATCAGGTTTGAGCCCAAATGAAACCCACTAAATGAGTCTTTTACTGACTGTATTGATCTAAAACACTTCTCTCCTCATGTCCAGCATTTCTGACCTGCCTCGCTTCCCTTTACGTCCACTTTTACCTGCCCCATTCTGCCCCTCTGGGTGCCGGCCTGCAGGCCTGCGCGTAGAAACTCATTGGGTTTCTCACCCCTCTGCGATGTTGACTGGCCATAAACAAAACACACAGAGACTCACAAGCCAGCGGGCCATTCTAAACACAAGCAGAGACCTCTGAGCAAACACTCCCAGAATGATGGAGGGAGGGATGACGGCGAGCCAGAGAGACGGACGACACCGCCGCTGAGCTCAGCTGTTGTCGTGCAGTTCCTTGCAGATTATATGACTTGACTTTGAGGTGAAACTCGATGCAGCTTGCCAACACAACAATATCACATCTACACACATACCGACACCCTGCCAGCCACTAAAGTAAGTGTTGTATTGATTGAGCTAAAACTGAAAGGCTGCGCGAGGTCAGTCTAACCCGACTTTGTTCAGCTGCAGGCAAACCCTCTGTACCTGTCGATACGCGACAGCTCGCCAACAGTCCTGAGACCTGCAGGCGCAGAGCAGCTTGAGATGATGGAGAGGCCATTTTGTTCTCTATTTATTTCGGAGCCGGAAATGTAACGCTGGCACCTGACATGTCACCGGCTGTGAGCACACGCCATGTCAGATAAAGAGGTTGACCACTGCAGCAGCTAATCCGTGGCTAATAGTGCTCTCTGCTGTTCTGAATGCAGAACAGCAGCCGAAGAGTGAAGGTAATTATGCTGCAGTTCCAGCACATTTAGGGAGGTAGAGTAAAGACAAAATGTCGTTTCTTATTGCTGGGTTGATTTTTATCTTAAAAAAAAAAACTGCATGCATTTTTAGACTGAGTAAATGTTGGACTTTGTAAAGTGTTTAGGTAGTATGCCTTAATTAAGACATTCTGGGAAATCACCTCCTCTATACCGAGCACAGTTCCTCCCCATGGACACGTTTCCTCCTCTTTTTGGACCAAATGCGACATCACCCACACGCTGACGGACAGTGGGTGGTGGAGGAGGAGGAATCTGACCAGCTAGAGGATCTCACCTGGTACGATCTCAAAAAGGTGTCTTCCTGGTTCGTCCGGGTTGGCAGTGAGCTCGTTGACCTGGCATCCCTGCAGTGGTATACAGCCCTGAAACAGACACAAGAGGGAGGCAGTCAAGTATTGAGCGCTGGGTTTAAACAGATGCCCTCACTCGCTTAACGTTGTCTCAACTGTGTACCAAATCTGATGTGTGACTGAGTTCTGGGACACCTAAATGCAGGAGTGCCTGCGGTTACATGGAGAATATTTCTTCAATATTTCTGATCAGAAAGTCCAACTTCCAACAAAATAAAGTGATCCGACACGATGTTCGTTTACATGCCCCAAAGCATTTAATCACAATCTAACTTTTTTTGACATAGTGGTTCCGGGCGCTCTGAAGCGTCTGATCTGCTGGAAATGTAACAGAAGAACATGGGGGACACATTCGTAGAACAAACACATCTATTACAGCCAGAGAGACACAAACAGAAGACATGTTTACATGTTAGTTAATATAATTCTATTGGACAGATATTATAGGTTCACAGGGGTCTTGATAATGACATCTGCAGTCTCTCCTGATTGAAGTAGGTACATGAGGGATTTTTATTTGATTGGGCTTTTATTCTGATAACTAATGGAATATATTTGTAAATGCAGTTTATGATATGCAGTATATGCTAGAAATGTTTGTAGATTTAAATCATAATCATATTATTGGTCTAAAAAACAATAAGTTATTGGCTGCCTGCCCTCCCCCTGACTTAAGGTCCTTCCTGCATGCCTTCTGGCCTGTCCTCCCTCCAGTCTTCCTCTCATCCTTGCTCCCTCCCCCTTCCTTCCTTCCTTCCTTCCTTCCGATTGCTCCACTCTTAACCCCACTAAAATTTTAAGCAGCTACTCCTGTGATTGAACAGGGACCCACACAGATTATCAGAATACATTATCCAGATCAATACCCGTTTAGCCCTGAGAACTGAGGCCAAGTGAGCTGTGAGGAGGTGCCAGCGTCTGCGGGTCGGCCCCGTTAATCTGCGCACTGGCATCCTCCATCAAACGGGGAGAGGAGTCTGCCAAATCGCCTCAACCGGAGGGCCGGGCTGTCGCCAACATTAGTCGCCATGGCAACAAATGGAAGGGGTGGGAGCTATGGATGGATGGAGCAAAGGGGCAGGGCAGGAACCGAGAGGGGGAAGAACTCCCAAGGGTGCTATGTGCTCGGAATAACACGAGTAGCCGGCCGGGGATGAATGAATAAGAAGAGGCAACACACAGTCAAGCAGTGTAAACTGAAAATATAGGATTCGTAGTGTGATTTGTCCTTTTCTAGGTCTTAGCCTGGTCACAGTGCAGCTTTGAGGTAGAGCTCACATTTTGCAGTCAATATGAAACTGTGCTTTTATGCACGAGTGTCCAACTAGCCACAAACAGATGTGGACACGCCCAGTTTAACCTGGTTTGCCCGTAAATGTCAATCATCATCCTGGACCAGAACACCAGCCTGGACCCGCGAAGACTCGTTCTCACCTACATCTCACATTGGCAGCGTCGTCCACCAAATACACACACTGCTATTGATTGGTAGCATGTGTGCAGGTCTTAAATTGAGGCGTATAAACACCTCGGACTTTTCTTGTTTAACAGATGCAGTGAAGCCCTGACCAAGTCTCTACCAGCTGTCTCCTCACATATAAACCTGTGCTGATTCCCACGAAATATGAAACCAGCAGCAGTAAAACACTCACAGCACCTGACCGTGTCGAGCTGCAGCTCAGACGCACCAACCCTCCACCCAGCCAACTGAATACAAACTCATGATTAACATCACACAGTTTAAATGAAGCATGAAAACAACATTTGGCAACATCTAAGACAAATTCAAAGCTGTGCAAATCATTTATAGTAACAGATTAAATATAGCAGATTAAATCACTATGCGTGATGTGAAAAAGGTTGCTTACGGTCTTGATTTTAGTGTCATTACAGTGTACATTCCCGTTTGCCATTCAAAACAACGTGAGCTGACACCTACAGAATTTACCACAGTAAAAATGCTTTAACAGCACAACACGAAAAAATATTCTTTTAAATTCTTATGATTAGACATATGCTTAGGTTTAGCTCCTTGACTCTTTTCCTGGTCATCTGGCATACAGGAAGAGATGTGTTGCATCTTGTTTTGCATTCATAAAGAAAAACCTGAGTAGTTAGACATATGCTTTGCTGATTTTCTACCGATGCAAAAACAATGTTAACTTCCTTCCGTGTCGCCTCTCAAGGTGACACCGGGGGATACAAAATGCATCATCTGGTGGATTTTTGCAGAGCAGGGCTGGTGTTTGATTAAATGGCTGACTTAACAATACGATTATTTCAGCTATCTAACAGTCAGGTCAATTATTCAATTGAGCAACAGCCACAGAGTCGGCAAAAATAATTAAAGGGAAAAAAAAAAAAAAGGCATCGCAGTCCTGTTCCACACTGTTTGATTGACCACTAAATTGCAGGTGAAGACTCATTTTGTGTTCGCAGCACAAGTGATCCCCCCTCCCCTGACTGAGCTCCATTTGTTCTGTCGTGGAATTATTCTCACATGATGAAAAGGAAGAGAAAGCCAGTATAGATCCTGCATCAGTTTTACCTTCCCTTTGACCAATTATCACATCCTGGTGGGGGGTGGGGGGGTGATGGTCTTGTTCTGTTGCAGCAATTTGCCTACATACACTCCACCCCTCCCCATCCCCACCACTCCCAGCCTCGAATTTCCTATCGATTAGAAGATGAGAGGGAGAGAAAAGGCCAGAGTGACACTTTCTCACACATCCTGCTCTCTGCGGGGGTGGGGGGTGGTGGTGGGGGGGATGTGTGTATATGTGTGTGCATTCAACCATGTGTGTGACTTGAATCCACTGGGAGTTGCAAATCAATACGAGCTGGATGGCTATTGGCACGGTCTGATTAAAGGGAGTCTGTCAAAACCTGCAGTCATTTGTTCCTCACAGATTGGAGACTGCAAGGAGGAGAACACGTCATTCTGTGTGTGTGTGTGTGTGTGTGTGTGTGTGTGCGTGTGCACTGACAGACCTTACAGGACAATGATGGCAGAAGGCTGCTGCCTACATTAAAGGAGCAGCAGTCACGCAGAGTGAAGACTCAAGAAATCAATAAGTGTTGAGATTTCAGCCAGGAAATAGATGATTATTATGCTCTTATGAATGTGTATGTGTCATTGTGTGTGTGTGTGTGTGTGTGTGTGTGTGTGTGTGTGTGTGTGTTGTGCATTCACAGACGCACAGACACCCTGCTGTCTTTTGTTGTTGGATTACATCATCGCCTCATGTTACGCCTCATGTAAGCCTGTCAGCTGTCCATCCCACTATCGTTCATATGACTGTGTGTGTGTGTGTGTGTGTGTGTGTGTGTGTGTAACATATTGCTTATGAATAAGAATCATAATGGGAAAATGTGAGTCAGCACCTGGCCACACTAGACGCACCTCATCAAAGAGGCAGTGGGATCGATTAGGGGTTTACTCTGTGAACATTTTTATGAAGGTGCACTAATGGAGGAGGAAACCAGGCGGCACACGCTGCTCTGGCTGTTTGTGCTAATACATTAAAATATCCTGTGAGCGCGGTGACTCATAATTACCACTGTGTATTTTCATCTGTTGTCACTAATAGAGTTTACTCTCAACATTACTGGTGTTGTTTGTAGTTGGCCACGATGTCTTCAGCTAGTGTACAAAGGAGACCTGCAGATGTAGGATGGAGAAGATGGGCTCCACCACTGACTGACACGGCTCTATTTTCATGTCACAGCAGGAAAAGCACAGGAGGTAAAAGTCCATTAAATGTTCAAAATGTCTGCTGTGACAGCGTTTATAAAACATTACATTAAATATTAAATATATATTAAGTCAGACATATATACAGGCAGGACTAGTGAGAACAGACACATCTGTAAACTTCAGGGCAGTGGAGGGCAAATGAATGTGTTACTTTCTCTGGTTCTGAGCTTCAAATACTAGTTAAAGACACCAACTTATGTTTCTGAAAAGAAACTGCACTGATTTAGAATTACACGTCTGATGGGCAGTTTTAAAAACTTGATCATAAACGCAGCAGCAGACCCATAGATTTAAAAAAAAAAAAAAAATACAGTCTATTATACTTTTAATATTCTTTTTTATAGCATTTTTATATTTTGTTCCCATATTCTATATTGTAATTACATCTATTTTGCATTTTTATCTTTTATCTTTATGCTTATTGATTATGCATTGATATGCCAAGGCAAATTCCTTGTAACCTTTCTAACGTTTACTAAAATACACCTAATTTTGATTCTAAATCTAAGATGTCCTATTTTTTATTCCACACATTTCCCCCTTTTCAAAGCCTACATTACCCACAGTGCAACTCGACTGCAGGCAGTTCAACAGGTGATTTGGGAGTATGATGCTAGTAACGGCCAATGCGGCCTCGAGCTGTTCGTCTCAAAGAGAGATTAGAAAGGAGAGGTCTGGAGAGCTCTCTCCTTTCTGATCCCACACCCCCACACCACCTCAAGTGACATCACATGAGGCAATTCATCAAACTTTATGCAGGTTCCTCTTGAGACACAAAAGGCTTTATAAGACTCTTCTCACATATGCGCTAGTGCCCCCTTTAGACCTGTAAACTGACTTTGTCGTATAAAATTGATGGAGTTGTCCTTTAATTGTAATTATGGCCGCTTTTTTAGTTTTTCTGACTTTCAGTGCCCTGTCAATGTGCATCCCAAACATGGCCGACGTCTTACCTGCGGCTTGGTTTCTTCCTCGTCTTTGTAGAAGAAGAGCTGGTCTGAGCGCAGCACAAACCAGCGCAGCTGCCAGTTCTTCATGATGCTGCGTTGCTTCTTCAGCCAACCAGCCTTCAGCGCCCCCTCCTGGAGGCTGGGGGAGGCCGGCCTGCCCCGTGACACCTCGCCCATCACCATGCTCTTGGACCTGGCTGCAAACACACACACACACACACACACACACACACATAAATCGTTTTTATTCTGTGCATACACAACCAGGCAGAAGGTGAAGGGTTGCGAATTGGTGGTTCTGCTTGATTTACTAAATTCCTTCCATTTTTTTTTCATTTTCTCCCAAATGGTAGCTTGTGTTATTCCTCATTATGTATGCTGTGTGCACACACATGCTCTGCCAGGCTCATGAACACACACACAACCTTCTGCCCCAGGCTGCAAAGCCTCTAGATGAAGGGGGAGTGGGACTGCAGAGAGGCTGCAGACACTCTGAATGAGGGAATACACACACACACACACACACACACACACACACATATAGCCTCAGGTGACAGGGATCCCCCCCTTCCATTTCAGAGGTCCTTGGAAGAGACTTATTGTGTTGCCACAGCCCAGCAGAGAACCAGAGGCTTTTGAGCTGGGATAATAGGACCACATGGGACTGAGTGACTGGCTGGCTGGCTGAATCATTCTCAACAAACGTGTGTAACCTGAACTCAGTCAAGGACGGGCTGAAAAGGGAGGGGACGCCAGGTTTGTCCCCACTGAGCCTCTCATGTTGTCCTTGTATGACATCAGCTGCGGAAAACGCTGATTTAAGAGTGACGTGTCTCATTTTTGATGATATCTAATAACACTTTTACATCAGCTGTGACACTGGTGACGTAACAAGAATGATTGTTTTACTTCCTCTAATGGTCATATCTGATCACAGTCATCAGTGTAAAGTCTGCGTCCTTTTTTAAGCGCTTGTCATCATTTGAGGGTGAATTATAACTGGCTGAAGATTTCAAGGTTTTCACAGAGATGAGAAAAGGTCGCAGAGCTAAGACGAGGGCCATAAACTGGCCAGGCAAACAAGGCAGTGCTATTTGATGATCATGTATAATTTATAGAAATCAATTGCACAGACATCCCCCCTGCTGCTGTGTGTTTTGGGCCACACACACACACACACACACACATGGAGAAATGATCAGTGTTCAGATGGCGCCAAGGAAAGCACGGGATGGATGGGGGGAGAAAATCAATGCTTATTCTCTTTTATTGTCTCATTTCTCTCTTTCTTAAGAGCTTAAAGAACAGCCGTCATTTTTATTTCACGTCACAGCGCTCCCGTGCAGCCTGTTGATCCTCAGACGTGTCGAGTTGAAGACAGACAGATTATTTCTAGAAGGGTTTTAAGGAGCATCAGCTACACGTTAATTCAAAGCTTTTTTTTGTTTTGTTTTTAACATTTTAATACCGTCACCTGTTTCCTTTCATGCAACAAATGACGATAAGATAAATAACACTCGCAAAATGTGTCTTTTGCGTGTCACACCTCGTCTGGCATTTGTAGGAAGCCTTGACAGTGTTAGTGAGGTACAACCAGACTTACTGTAGCTCCGCACACATTTTAGCGCCACACTAGTGCCGCAGAAACGTCTGCCTGAGCCCATTCTCATTGCCTTGAGACGACTGTCTTGCGAAATGGTGTCGAGGGGGAACTTGTTTCGGTGGAAACATTTGCACGACGTTAAATCCCCCCGCGAAAAAGACAAGAAAACACCCCATACGGCAGTAAAAGACAGAACTTGATGTGATCCCCAAGTCAGGATTCAGGTGTGTGTTCATGGAGTTGTCGCAAATGAAGGAATGGTTACAGATATTCTTTTGCAAATCACAAGAGAATATTTGCCCAAAGTCTGTTCAGAAGCAATTAAGCTGCTTTGCGCTGGAAAACCCTCGGGGCAATTAGCAAATCATCTTTTACAGACAGCATCTGAGGCTAATAGGAGGTTTTATACTCACACATCGACTGTGTGGTGTGAGTGCTGCAGCCAAAACCTGCTCGTCGTCAAGAGCTGTATCGCCCAGTTTTCCTTTGACAGTTTGGACAGACTTTGTGCCTTGTCGACGTTGCCGAGAGCTCTGATTTAAGGTCTGAGGACGGCATCATTCTTATTGATCGTCTACCCAAGGAAAGCATGGTGCCCACAAATGTGTGTTTTTTTTCCTGTATTCGTGTCATGCAAGGATTCAGTCCACTTTACAGACGGTAGAAATGTTTTTGCCACATTAGTGCAATATCAAAGGGTTGTCATGAAGCAGACACTAGTATCCGGAAGAGTTTAGAGGTTTATTTCATAATTTCCCTGCTCCAGGCAGGTAAGGAAGGCAGCTAAAGAAAATCTTGCCTAGGGCCTCCTGTTGTCCAGAGCCAGGCCTGCTGGACAACCCCCCCCCCCACCACACCCCCACTCTCTCTATTTAGCCCTGTCTCCTCTACCTCGGCTTCTCTCATTCATCCAGCTTGTGTTAATTCCAGTGTTTTCCAGCTCTCTATTTTCACCCCTGCGCCCCGTCTGCCTCCATTTCTCTCACTTTGACTCGCTCTAATTCGTCTCTCCCCCCTTAGGTTCAGCACTGCTGCCTCTGTTGAAAAGCATACACACACACACACACACACACACACACACACACACACACACACACACACACACACACACACACACACACACACCAAAAGAGGATCCTTTTTGTCGCCTCCTTTAAGCTGTTTTTGTCAAATAAATTAGTTCTGGGATTACAACACATTCTCATTAGCTGTTTTTAAAATATAATTATTTCTATTGTGTTTGAGGACAATTTCTAAGCATTGCAAACCAGTCTTAATTGCTTTTGGCAATCGGGTAAAACTTCACAATGGTTTTATTTCTCTATAGTACGTTTAAGTAAAAACAGCTCTGGGTGTTGAATTTTCATGTCAAGATACAAATCTCCTACATACATTTCTAGTAGAAGTTGAATGATTTTGCTCGTGTGATGACCATAAACGCCTCAGTCCCACTGCCACCCTTTCTGTTCCTCCAGCTGTGAGGACACCAGCCAGGTACACACTCTTTGATAATGTAAGCATCATGTACGTGTCTCACGTGTGATCAGCAGCTGTATGAAATGACCCTAACTACTGCGTCTTACTCTTTCCAGCCAGCTGAAAGTGGCGCTCACCTTCCCCGTCCTCTTAGAGAATTCTGTTTTTCCTCACCACCTCCTGTCTTTCCATCCCTCCTCACCCTGCCAGTGTTTGCATAAAAGAGCACCACTGTTGAACACATCAGCTGCCTGGATCGTGGTCTGAGTGGAACACACACTGGTCGATGATTCACGCCTGAGTCACAACAACTGATTTTTGACTGTGTGTGTGTGTGTGTGTGTATGTGCGCCGACTTCCCACTGTGCCAATTTGGACCTTCTGCTCCGAGTGATTCAGACCTTCCTTGGCTTGGGTGGAGCTGCTCTGTGGTCACTTCTACAACTATACAGCTACAATGCCGAAAAGAGGCCGTTTTACTGTAAAAGTGCACTTTATGGACAATCACTGCCACTCGCTTAGACAGACGGCGTAATTGTGGCTCATTCATTTACAGTAGATAGTAGTTTGGGAAGGGCTGGGTCAACTCTGACTGCGGACTTACAGCGTGCCCACATTTGTTTATCATGACGATCTTCAATGACAAGATATGTAAATATGCCCGTGTGTCATGTTATTTCATGGTCATCGCTGAATAATTCTGGGTACGGAGCTGAATATCCAGGAATACCAGATGGAGGGCGACTCATTCGGTCATGAGCTCATACATGATATCATGAATGTGTGTGTGTGTGTGTGTCTGTGTGTGTGTGTTGGTGGACCGTACACTGTGTACATTTTAAAACTTTAACTTCAACTATGCTTTACAGCAAAAGGATAACTAAGCCTCAATTGAACAAACACAGAAATACCCAACAACCCTGACATATTTATGGTCCGCTGTCTAAAATGTAACTTCGGCTTTATTCGGATGGACGATGGAATATACCTGAGGCAAAACTATCTATCCACTATCGGCATGGTTGGATACTACTAGCTGAAAAATTCAGCCAGTTTCAGGCAATGCATCCAGTCTCCTTAAGTGCCAAAGGTCAATAAAACCCTGCACTCACCAGCATCACTTCTAAGTATGCAAGTACTGTTACAATGTGAGCAAATAGATGTCTGCAGATACACACAAACACACACAGATACCTGAACACACACACACACACACACACACACTCTGTAGGCACCTATGATGTCACTTAATGCAGTTTGGAACCGCATATTTATCATTAGCAGGAAATGGATGTATGGCTCTTATGCACATCATAGAGGAGCCCATCCATTAGCATGGCATGGCGGGCACTCCACAATAGCAAGGCAGTATTACACTTATGGCTAAATCACACTATCACACACACACACACACACAGAGGCATGCACACGGGCATGTTGGAGGAATTCAATTTCATTAATCTGGTTGTTGTGTAGCAGTGATTTATGGCTCGTGGAAAATGGCAGCAACAGTTACAGGTGCATCAGTGCGTGACTTCCAGTTAGCCTATCACTGTTGATTAATGCGTTAACCATTATGTGCGTGTGTGCGGCTGCTTTCCTTGACAAGCTGGAGTTGTGGCCAATAATATACAGCCACAATATATGTGAAAGCTGCAGCGGAGCAGAACTGCTCTGCGGCAGCGGCTGTGTGCCTATCTGTGCATTTCTGTGCATGCTATCATCTCCACATGCTCATTACCTGAGTGTGTCAGTGGGTGAATTTTTTTATCTCTGCAGCATGCGCTTGCTCGCAGTATCTATTCGTGAGGGTGTTCAGTCATATGCCTCAGAAAGGCAGAATGTCAGGGTGTTGCTACATTGCGGGACTTTGATCATAAAACCATGGTAACGCAGATCAAAAAGACACACATACACAGAGAATGAAGCAGCTGATATGTGGGCAATTAAAGCTGCTACTAGACTTCTGGTGCCAGCCAAAAATAAATTCATCCACAACCATGTAAAGCTTTAATGTGTCGTTAGCTGTTACAGCTACAGAAGGAAAGATTTTTTTCCTTTATGAAGCAGATATTGTTGATGAATTGATTCCTTGTTAGAGCAAACTGACATCCTAGACTGGCAGCAAATTGGGTTTTTACTGTGACAAGCACTCCCAACTAAGAGTTTCAGGAAAGCATAATCGCAGTGATTTAATGAGACCTCTGGGGCAGATCCAAATAATCAGTTGGGTAACCAATGTTAGTTTGACATTTTGAGAAATGTGCTTATTTGGTTTCTTGGTTTAATTAGAAAATTGGTAGCACTGGCTTGTCTGCACACTAAATGTAAAGCATATGAACACACTTACTGAGTGCACCTGTCAACACCATGGATGTCATAGACGCAGCATTTTCATTGCCAGGTACTTTACGAATGAAAAAATAAGCCTTCCCCCTGATAGTTAACCCTGACCAGACTGACAGCTTCTGTCCATAGACTTAATGAGAGAAGTGAGTGTAGCTTCTGGGTCTGAGAAGTGAAGCCAATGATGAAGTGCCTTAAACCTGCACTATTTCTAATGGATGTAGTCTCCATGATGTCACCCACAGGTTTCTGAAAAGCCAAAATGAATCTTAATCTGAGGCTCTCTGGAGGTCATCATCTTGGCAGTGCCTGAATCCATCTGCTCCCGGCTAATGGGCAAAGAGGTGGGCTCAATGACGCCTGGATGCTGAGACACGCCCATTTAGCTCCACACTACCAAGCTAGCTATGGCTAAGAAGCTAGGCTGTATGCTACTTTGCGTTGACGCGGCTCATCTCTGCCTGTCTACTTGCTGTGCAGCTCGTGTGCTGCCCTCTCATGGTGAGAGCCAACAGGCTCTATGTGTGTGGTAGATCTCAAAACTCCTCCAGTCAGCGATGGAGGGGTGGGAAATTGGCCATTTTAAGATGGGGGTCTATGGGGATTCCACAAGGTATGCTGTAGGGCAGGGCTAACTTGAACCCAACCAATTAGGGGCGGGTCATGCCTTAAACTAACCAATCAGTGGCAGTCTTTGTGGAACGAACATCACTTCTGGCTCCAAAAAAACTAAGATGGTCACGGCCAAAATGCCAAACTTGAGGCTTCAAAACGGCAGTCCACAAATCAATGGGTGACATCACAGTGGCTACGTCTACCGCATATATACAGTCCATGGTTCTGTCAGACAGAGCTGTAAGCCTCATAGCCTATGACGTTTGCCTCTGACTCACAGCTTAGCCACAGTCTAGACAACAACATATTGACTGATCGACACACCCACAGACATGTCAGTGTTGAATTTGGTTGCGTGTCGCATTGGTTTGGGTTAGGTAATATTGAGTCGAACATGAAATACATCTATGTACATACTGAAAACAAGTATAATATTGAGGAGAAAACTGGGACAATTTGGTGGTGAAAGTTTCAAACCAATTTTAGCATTTTACAGGTTTGGGATGCTTGGTCAATGTAGGCTAGAGCTGGTGGAGGATTTCCTTTAAAAAAAAACGGCCTAAATGTTTGTACAAAGTAAACAAGATTAACTGTCTAAATTAGCACACCCCCTTATTCCTCTCTTTATGCTAAGCTAAGCTAATAGCCTCCTGGCGCTAGCTTCCTAAGTAGCAAACATGACTTTGCAAGTCTTCTTACGTGTTTTTCTAACTATTCTTTCAAGTGGAGCTCAGTGAATAAAGAGGCAAGAGCGCAGGAAGACAACACAGTGAAACGTAGTAACTGAGAAACCAATGTAATCCAGCCATTTTAGCCTGGAAGGGTTAGCTTGTCTTCTATCTAAAGTACCAAAGTCAAACAAGTCATAGCTTCTAGCAGTGCATTTATGCTAGTTAGCCTCTCGACTGACCTTCTAGCTTTACAAATGTTGCAGGCATGAAGGATCAATAAAAAAAAAAAAAGTCATATTATTGATTCATAGTGTCATCTCTGACATTCTGGTGTGCCTTTCTAAACCGCACTGGCTGGTTGGTATTGTGTCCCGCTTCCTGACCCGCTTTAACCCCAGCGGAGTCTGGACTACACTACTACATCTGTCACATACCCGTTTATTCATGGGCTTCATGCAACAAATGTGATGCCGCCAGCAGTGAAGCACCAATCTTACAGGAGGCATGCAGAGAATGCTTCTCACGCAGAATCATGGAGCTGTTCAACCTCTCCAACAGCAAACTTAACAGCAAAACAGCACGGGTGAGGATGCCGATAAATGTCACAAGACTGTTGCATTTTGATCATATTTTGTATGTCTGGGCCTTCTCTGAATGCACGTGAAATCTTCTTTTCTCATCATGTTTGTTCAAATTATTTAACGTGGCCTAAACGTGATGCTGTAATCAATTATGTGCTAATTCACAAAATGCACCCACTGCATCGCACTCACTCATCAAGCCAGTGTAATCTGTTCTGCCTTCCTAATATATGCAAATACAGTTTTAATCCACTTTGCTACCAATTTCATGCCGCTCCAGCAGAGGATTTTTACATCGCTCTCTCATTCATGGGAACTATTCATTTCATCTTAATCAGATCCAGCTGTATAATTGCAGTCATGGGGATTAGTGCCAAGGAAGGAAGGAAGTACACACACATTGGCACACACTGACATATTAATACATCCATCCACACATGCATATTGTACATGTAAGAGTGTGAACACGCGCACGCACACACACACACACACACACACACACACAGCAGAAGCAGCAGCTGACGGCAGGCTGATAGTGCTGAGCGTCGCAGTGATGAAACTAGAGATGATCCTCACTGGCAGCATCGGCCAGCTGTAGTAGAATGCTAATGCACGCGGGAGCTTCCCTGCGTGGGCAGACCTGCCGCTCCATTCAGAAATATGTGACTGCTGTAGTGGAAGGAAAATAGACGGAGTGGAGGAAAAAAGTCACATTCTTTTGTACAACTGGGAAATATGGGAGCAGAAGCACTTTTTAAAAAGCATTATGTATTAATAAAAGTGTCCAGATAAAGTGTCCACTGCATCATTCAGACATCATTTGAGGTGATAAACTCCCATCACAGCCCCTGTCAGATATGACATGATGTGTCACCACACAGTTATGGATGGATGAGCAGCCAGTGCAGGTAGTGTGGATGTGAAGGCAGGGCAAACAAACTGTGTCCTACCTCTCCTGGTCTGTCTGATCTTTGGGCTCAGCATGGCTGTCATCGCTCGTCCACGCGCTCTCCTCTCGGCATGTTCGTGTACATCCAAAGCACCCCACCCCAGTCTCTCCCTCTGCCTCTCTCTGCGTCTTTGCCTCTCTCCTCTTCTTCTCTCTCTGACCTTCTGCAGTGCGGCCGGCAGCTAGGGGGTTGGGTGAGCAGGGGAGGGGAGGAGAGTGGAAAGAGAAGGGGGTGGTGAAGGAGGAGGAGGAGGAGGAGGAGGAACTACCCCTCTCTTTTTTTTCCCTGCGCACACGCCCAGCAGCCTCCACCCCTCCCTGTTACATTATTAATGCCGGTACATCCGCCTGGGGTAGATGGAGGAGGAGGTTTTTGGGGTGGGTCTCCCACCAGCAAAGCATGGACCTCACCGGCTAACAGATGCCTGGTTTTAAGTGTTATTTTCTGCAATGAGTGCGTCTTAATCTGCATGTTTGTAAAGGAGAGAAAAGAAGAAGGGAAGGGGGTGTTCATCTGGCAGGTGTCTCCTCCTTCTGCATCTCATTAAGCTGCAGAGGTCTTCAGCTTGCCTCCACCCCCTCCCTTTAATCACCCATCTCTCTTTCATTTTCTTGCTGCCTCTTTCTCTTGCTGTATCAATGTTTGATCTTTTTCTGTATCACGTTTCCTTTTCTTTTCCTCCTCCTCCTCCTCCTCCCTCCTCTCCCGCCACAGTGCCTTTCTAATTCTACTATACATCCATCAACCTCCACACACTTCTCTTTTCCTCTTAATTACTCTCCTTAACCATTTTTGTCTTTGCCACTCTCGCCTGTCTAAGAATGACATGATGCCTTCAATTCCAAGCCAGATGTGGGAAATTCCCAGTCCGTACAGTAGGTCGTAATTACATCCTTCAGGCATTCCAGTGGCACTGCTCAGAAAAACCAGGGGAGAAAAAAAATACTGTCCCCCCTCTAACAGACAATGTCATGTCGCCTCGAGCTACAGTGGTCCTGTTATTGACACAAGAAAGTGTATAGAAGTGTGGCACCGGGAGAATGAGGATTTTATACAGGGAGGTATAAGGAAAAATGTCACCAGTGTTCAGTTTTGCACCCGATTTTGATTGAATTGCAGTTTTAGCCTATTGACAAAAATATGATTTTGTCATTTGATTTTTGCTGGTTTTCTAATTTTTGTCTGTAAAGTTTTAGTCTGACTTTTGTCGTTGTTTTCTTGTTGTTTCTTTTGTTATTTTTTTGGTGCAACAGGGAGCGGCTGCGTTAATAGACTCATTCACTCTCCAATTGTCATCACCCATGGTCACCCAGCATCACTGCAGCTACCCGCTCCCTGATCCTTCTCCAAAATACTGTTTGCTTCAGGATAAGCTGCTAAAATATCACAAAACTTTAACTTACTGATATTCTAAAGGGACAGATTCAGATGGTTAATCCTGAATCTTTGCAATGTTAACATAACTCCCACAACACTTGATAATGCTAGCGTTCCTTTTTTATTTTTAAATTTTGGCATGTTGGGTTGCATACTTTGTCCTAGCTGTTATGTTATGTTGTCTGTGGGTTTGATTAATTTAATGCCATAAAGCCACAGTCAAAACACAGTAATTGCATTCCTCAGGACCAGAATCCCATTGTGTTTTTATCACACATGCCACAATTTTGACAAAAAGGCATGCAAATAAAAAAAACAGCACGTAACATTTGCAGAAGTAAGATGTAAAAAGCGAACCATGGTGACCGTGCACCAGCTATTTAAGGCAGTTAGTCAGTAAATCAGCTTTAGGTAAGGCTGTTTCTAACCTGTCTCCTATAACTGCAAAATCTATTTTGAAGCTCCATTATCTTAGTAATTGTGTTTGTTATGACACATAGATAAGGAAGTGGCTAAATCCAATCATTGTGGAGAAAATGGGTAACACAGATAAGCTAGTCCTGCTAAAGCTAAAAGCCTAGGTAAGGGTTGCCCTAATAATAGGGATCAGTAGATGATGCCTGACTTGTTTTTAGGGAATAATCATCCTATAAAGCCATCAAATTAAGGTTTTACAACTTATTTTCACACCATGGTTAAGTAGACTTGAACCACAATAATTCTTTGCTATTTCTGTAGGTAGTGCTGTCTGCCTTCTCCCCTTTCCCTCCAAGAACTGGTAAGTTTAGCTAATATTAGTCAGGATCTACAATGAGTGATACCAAAAATGAATATTAATTAGTTAATCTGTACATTTTTCACAACACAATTGAGTTTTCCATTAGTTGACAAATGCAATACATTTAGGCTTTACCATAGTTCTGATCTTCAAATGTTATTTTACATCTAGTCTTTGTTTTTTGAAAGTTTTCCACGAAGAAAAACCGCCAGACAACCCAGAAAATGTTATTCTAAAAATGTTGAAAATGTCTTTAATGCAAGGCTAAGCAGCTTTAAAGACAAAATAATAATTTGTCCGGGAGAGAAAAGTACACTACAAGAAGCTTTTGTTCAGTTTCAATCAGTCAGAGTGTTCAGGGTCGAGTTTCATGCATGAAATTCTGCTTTCAAGAGCATTTTCCCATGTGATGTTGAACAGTCGCACTGTCAGTCTTGTCTGGAAGGCAGCATCAGACCTGTCGTTGCTGTTAGCAGCTGCACTACAGCAGCCGGGCTTCCCTCCTCCTCCTCCAGCGTACGGAGGATAATAGCCTTAAGTCCTACACTGCAATTGAATCAGAGCTGGCCTCACGTCAACCACAGCTGCTCTTATTACAGAGCAAAGAGGGAGAGAGACGCAGAGGGGGTGGAGGAGCGTGTGTGTGTGTGTGTGTGTGCCCTCACATAACATACATGCACAAACACACAAGCCAACAAGCATTTAAAATGAAACAGCAAATGCACACACACACACGGAGTAAACCTAAATGGAGCCAAAATGAGCCTGAGAGAAACAGAGATGGGGTCACAAGCTGAAATGAAACAGAGAAAGGGACACACACACACACACACACACTGACAAGAAACCAAAATGAAGCAGAGCAAGGGAGGAGTGACACGCACGCACATATACAAACACAGCAAGAAGCCAAAATGAGACGGCAGTAAAGAGAGACTGAGGTTTGGTGAAAGCGATGTGGCCGCACCGAGCTGGGTGTGGCTCGGGGTTTTATTTCCCTCTGAACTGATCACCAAATTCATCCTCATTGTGTTCTGTTATCACATAATGGGGTGTTGGTCAAAAGAGGAAGAAGGTGAGAAGAGGATGGGAGCGGGGGCGAAGTGAGACAAGTGGCAGAGTGACAAACCACCAGGGCTCAACCATGGCTCTCCTGTTTTTGCTCAGCCATAACCACCACGCTGCTCCGTGCGCCGTAACTGCATTTGCAAGCTTCCGTTTCAGATGCTTGTCAGACTCTTCTGATGCGACGGAGATGGGGATGATCAGGGGTCGTCAGGGGTGAAGGGATGGTCGGGAAGATGGTCAAGGAAGCTCAAGAGATCAGGCTGCACATTCCCCTCACAGATGCCATCGATATGTGATCTCTGAGGCATGCTGCCACGGAGCAGGTCGTGGGTTGTCCGCTCTATCTCGGGAAACACAGGGATGATGTGGTGAGAGCTTTCTCTACAAGAGCCACATCGGTACCTGAATCTTTCCAGAACATTCTGGGGCCCTTTACCTCTGCTCCTCCACTGATGCATGGACACACAAAAGCAGGTAGATTAAATGAATCCATCATCATTTACTCATCACGCATCAATAAATCAATTTCACTTCATTTGACTTTGTCTTTTTTTTTTTTTTACAGTAATTTAAGTAAAATGTAAAAATCTCTACCAGTCTGTACCAGTAAGTGTCTCATTGTGTCGCATTGTGCCAGACTGGAGTCGTTTTTTGTAAATAATTCATGTAGTCTGGATGCAGAGTACATGCTGTTCGCTGAAAATGGAATCACCTGTGGCTTCCAACATGTGATCCTGACATAATGAGTCCTGCGGTCTGCATATCGCACCACGTGCAGCACTGTATGAGGACTTTCAACACTCATCGACTCAAAGATGAAGCAACAAGCTCCTTTAGTTGGCGTTTTCCAATGCACCCAAGACAAATTATCCATGGGTTTAGGCTGCCTTCGAAATGGAATGAGGTGTTGGATCACGATATGCTTGGTGTCATGAGAGCAGCACTGCTAGACATCACTGCTAGGGAACATGGACGCCAATATAAGCCTCACTGTCGGTGTAGGGAGCTAGCAAGTGGGTAACGCTAATGCTAATACAGGAAATGTGAGGCCGTTGGGAATATCAACATTTTCCACAGACTTGGAATATATTAATTTACCATCCACCAAAATAATTTACTTCCATGGCTTCTACCATTTCTGAAAACATCAACAACATGTCAGCTGATTTCCGAAGTCTCGAAGACTCATATACACGACCCCATTTGAAAGCACCAAACTTCACATGACAGTTGCTTAGCATACCGAGTTGAAGTCGTCTGGCTGCATTTTCAAGATGAACCGCTTTAATGGCTTCAGAAATGAACGTTGGCGCCGAACAAAAACAGTTGCACATGATAGAAACAGCAAATTATGTTGCTCCCCCCCCCCAGAAAAACCTCACTGTTCCAGCCATAAACAACCCTTTTCCACTAACCTCGCAATGTGACGACAGCCGTCGCCTTGGAATGCTCAGAGGACATTAACGGCAAAAACACAACAAGCAGTTTGAGAGTGAAAATATACTGCATTCATATCAATCACATGTGTGATCTGTCAATTGTGTTTTCAGAGGATTCAGAGTGAGCGATGAACGTCCACGTCTTCCACAGGGGCAACATTGTAAGGTACCTTTTTGTTCCGCCAAGAACGCATTTGTCTGCTTTGGACCAAGTCTGCTACACAGAGCGGCCCATTGTAGTCCCACTTTGGCTGCATTGTTGCTGAAATAAAACTGAATGGAAAATCTATACCAAATACACTTCAGTGGTTGTTTCCTGACAAGAATATACATCTGTAACTGTTCAGTTGGCCACATCACTTTCTTGGAGAGCAATGGAATAACACAGGCGGCAGTTAAGTCAGAAAGTACAATGATATAATGATAAGTAGCAGCCACTCACAGTTACCCTGACCGACTCTTCGTGTGTCTGCTGCTAATCCTGGTGTTTAGACTACGCGCTCCTTGCAGCACAGATGCTGTGTTTCAGGTTAGCCTGTCAGCATGAGTGTCTCCAAGAGGTGGGTCACTGGAGTGACGAGCATCTGTCTGTGCATCCCTTGAAAGAGACGATGCAGCTGGACGCCGACCAGTGAATTAAACCCACTGTGATTCTACAACATCCTTTCTTCACTCGCGGCCTCCCCGCAGCTTCCAGTTGATGTACGTCCATCTGTGGCGAGGTGAACTTGATCGATTTACTCATTCTTGTTTGTTCTGGTGTCGATACTTGGGCAGAAATTGGTTGATGTGTGTTCTCGGCTGAAAAGAAAGCCAGAGGGAAGGAGGACCAAAGGAGAAGCAGGAGATAGAACAGGGTAGACAAGAGTGGCATGTGTCTGGGCCGAGGCCTGGGACCTCCTCACCACCTCGATAATCCCAGTGGCATCTTCCTGGGTTACCCACACCTCCAACGTCCCATATTCCCAGTTGCTCCATCCCCTTTCACACCATGCTGAGTGCGCTGCGAGGAGGAGCTGCCTGATGATGACATTTGGTCTTATTGGTGTCTTGATGTTAACTTTCATCTATTTTTACATTTGTCACATTTGTCCCGTAATATTTAAAAACATCTTTGTTGTCATTACACAAATTCTATCACAGTAATTTGTCTTTGATTGACAAAAGGTCATTTCAATCATGAACACTTGTGTTTATCATTATACTATAAATCTTATTCTTCTCTGTGTCTATTTGTTGTGGTATGATAATGGAATAATAGTTTAATGTGAATATATATATCGGTTTTAATCTATTTTCAAAGCAATGGAAACAACAGGCGAGTTTAATAAAACATCTGGCAGGTCACCACCTGCGTATACACTGATTGCACAATGCAAAATGGAAATCGAGGAGCCTTCACTGCATAATTTAGAGTTGTTGAAGCACGTTATCTATTGTGAGGGATGGAAGTACGGCGACCAATGTGTTGACAGCACTGCACTGATGTTGATTTGACATTTGGAAACAACGAAATAGCCCGTAAAAAACCAGCAGCTTTTAGTGCTCATAGCGAGGAGACAAGGGTGGCTCGGGGTGGAAAAATGCTTTGGTAGAATCCAATAACAATATCAAGTGCTTGTTCTGGCTGCCGCTGCTTAATTACTTCATCTGCATAAATATCTTGAATTTCACAGCCTAGCAACAATCATAATATCTATAATTACCTAAGTAGATCTCTTTACAGCCCCAGCAGCTTCATACTTCGCTGATTTCTCAGTGCTTTATGTAAAACTGAAGTTCATTTAATAAGCTTAATGTGCCCGCGCTGCTTGTGCAGCATGGTGAGTGCAAAGGGATCTCCGACATGCAGGGCCGAACAGCTGCCTGTCCCGTTAGTCTGAGATATTACATTAGTGAGCGTTATCTCCGCACTCGAAGTGAGACGGACAGCTGTTAACAAATGATGCCTGATATCTTCAGCCTTAGCTATCAGATGTGGCAGTTTGTCATTATTACTGTACGTGTGGAGCTACACAGCAGTGGCAGCTACATATAATTGCTCCTTTTAATGTAATGATTAGAAGAATGAAAATGTAAGTATCACAGTGATGCAGCTATGATCGCTGAATGTGAATGATGTTAAAGTGGTCAGCCTGTCCAAATGAATTTTTGAAAGTTGAATTCATTAACTGATGACGATTGCACTATTTATCATTCACATATTTTCTTAATAATTTCACTTGTGTATCAGTGAAAGTGGAACCAGCACACATTTTAATATGATTTTGTATCTCTAGATTTATAATCCATAGTATGTTTTCATTGCTCACCTTGGATGACGCAATGACCTCCTAAAAAAGCATTAATGGACCCAAGTGACCACCTCCATTGGTAATTCTGGCCCAGAGTATGTGAATCCTGAATACTGATCACTACTGAGTGAACTATTGATTGTCTATTCTATAGAAATGAGTGAATGTGTTAATAAAGGAGTGATTTTGGACATATTTTTGATAATCTGATGGATGGAACGAACTCTTTAAAACACCAAAGTCACACCATAACAAGACCAAACTACCTGATCGAGGCAGCGGCAGACCAGCCACTTCCAGTTGTTCTCTGAGGTAAAATTGTGTCAGCTTCAGAAAGGTAGTGGTATTCTCTTGTGGCTACAGCAATTTCCGCTGATAATCGCTAAAAAAACCCACTCCATCTCACAGTCATCATTTGGCGAACTGCAGAACAAAAATAGCCTTCATGTAATTCATGCAAATGCAGCTGTGGATGTTTCTCCTGTTAATGACTGTTAATCGTTCCAGGGTCACCGCTGAGGTCAAACAGCGTCCCTGAGGATGAACCATGCTCTGAATGCAGACGAGTCCTCAGGATCCACAGTGTTTAAAAAACCTTTTTAAATATTGATAGTGAGCATGATTAAAGTTTCATATTGCTGGGGTGGGCTGTGCTAAAACAGCCCAGTGGGTGGCTGCTGAAGGTGTGACTGTTGACTTAACATTACTTATTGATCGGCACCGACTGGCTGCCACGGGCCTCATCACTCACTCACCAGCACTGACAAAGGGACTGTATTCACACGAAGTCTGCTTCTCTAAATAATTACATTTTCATTTCATTTCATTGCCTGTGGACATTTCATATAAATAACAATAAGGCTGGGAGATAAGACAATATATACCCTTAAATTATATCATTTTGTCAACAGTCAACAGATTCTTCCATTTTGTTATGTTCCAATCTTATTGTGTCTATAAACATTTTCACAAATTAAATTCCTGAAAATTGACCGTAACAGTGTGTGAATATCACAACAGAAGGCTGCGTACACTGTGACACAAGGTTAACACCAACCAGCTAAAACCAGCTCAGGGTCATGAATAAAAAAAAATGTTTGAATCAAGAAAAGAGCATCTCAAAAGAAATGCCTGAGGAAGTTTTTTTTATTAATACTATTACGAGCAGAAACTTAATCATAATGAAGTCATGTCATGATTTAATAAACCTTAAAAAGCTTAATGAAAGATTTTATGATAGCGTCTTAAATCCCAGCCCATTCAGCTGCTCGTTTGTCTTTGTCCTGTCATTCGCTTAATATATTCAACAGAAGAAGATGAATATGTAATTTAGTAACTTGTCCTACACGCATCGACAAAATATTTCTAAAGGCAGGAAAGTTTTTTTTTTTTATGCTTCAGTTTCAATCTTAAAGGCTCTTGGGGGGGGGGATGTCAGGTAAGACACAGCAGTCATGACACCGGTCGGACTGATTCACACATTTTAGCTCATTAAAACCCCTCCCTCTGTAATAAGTAACAGTCCAGTGACAGAAGCTCTCATCTCACAGCCTTTAATTAAAAGAGAGAGAATGAATTGGGGCTTGTTAAGAGAGCAGTGTGACCGACAGAGGAGACACACAGCAGACAGGTGTTTTCTCCTGAGGACTGTCTGTCTGTCTGTCTGTCTGTCTGTCTGTCTGTATCTCCCTCTCTAACCCCCCCTCTGCTCCCATTACCCTCCCTCCCTACTCTGTCACTGACAATTAGCACAGGGCCATGACTTCATCCACTAATGGTTATGCGGAGAGCTGACAGGACGGCGGACTGCGGCGTTTGCAATATGGATGGAAGCCTTCTGCCTGTCTGACTGTGTTTCCGTCTCTTTGTCTGAATGTTCTTACCCAGAGCTCTTGTCACACGGTTACAGTTGTGTATGAGCATTGTTCAGAGGACGATGCCGCTCTGGAAGCAAAATAAAATGAGCTGGGAGTTAGTGAGCGAGTGCTGCGGGCCCAAACAAAGGTGAAGTCCTGATGTGAAATCCAGGCTGGCTGCTGATCCACCAGCCTCTGGCCACCGCCTGCTACTTCCTGCTACATTAAATGAGCGACCATAGCGAACGGGGAGCAGCCAGAGCCTCTGTTTACCATTTATTCCAAGAGGTTAACAAGCTTATTTGCAAGAGTGAGTGTCCTCCTTCAGGAAGTACACTGCTCCCCTGAACTCACTGATAGTTTGGATCACATTTGCTAATCAACTAGCCGTTTCAGGCTACGGCTGACAGTACACATGGCCCATAGTCTGGACAATGACGTGCTATTTGATAAAGTAGTGAACAATGTTTCCATTGCATAAGAACCTTGTGGGATGATAATGACTATTCCGGATATTAGCCAATTCCTCAGGTGTTACCAAGGAAGATTTTTACTGCAAAACACAAAATAACATAAAATTAATTGTCTTAATTTTTTTCTCTTTGGCAGTGGTTTAAGTGGAATAATGCTCTTCCAGGTGTCCATTATCAGGAATTATTACACACCGTGGTGGAATACTTCTGAATGGGGAATTACGGCATTATATGGTTGTCATCTCTGTGTAATGGACTGCTGCTATGGACCGTGTTCTGATAGCGGAAGCAATGAAATCATTTCTATATCTATAAGATCGTTGTTAAGTCGGTATTTTGTGATAAATTGCTGATTTCTTTAGAATGAAGCCGTGTAATGAGCAGGATAATGTGCAGCCTGCATCACCCTGTCAGGGTTAGTTTTACAGTGACGGCTGGCTCGCTGTACATTAACCTTTAGCTATTGGAGTCCACGGAGGCAGCTGTCTCACGTGCAGTGAAATTACTTACTTATTTCCACTTTAAGCAATTTGCATTAGTACAATGTCAATGAGAATTTGAATTAGTGGAATATCTGTAAAGCAGTGCAGCTGGATCAGGCCCTACTGATGTCTCAAATTTCAATTTAACATTTTTTTGTATAACTTGAATGATACAAATGGTACCTTTGATTCATATTAATGTAAATAGCAGAAGCCCCACATTGCCTTTTCTAGTTCCATGTAACAAAGTCCAAGGAGCTGGGTCCATGCAATGAAGATTAATTAGATTCTATTTGGGGCCACGTGCTTTTCCTCTACAGCGATGCCGTTTCATTCACCGTGCCTGTGTGTGTTTGGGTGATTGACATGCGAGGGAGAGCGGGGGATGGAGGGACTGATGGAATTGCAGAGGAAAATAGCAGGGAGAAACAAAAAGACAGCACATACGTGTGCATGTGTGTGAATTGATTTTCAATAGCACTGACAGTGCCTGTGTGTGTGTGTGTGTGTGTGTGTGTGTGTGTGTGTGGAGCGTTGCCCAAAGAGCATCAGACTGTTCAGCTGTAACGGACCTCCTGCTACAGCCGCACGCTGGGAGACCGAGCAATGATCAACCATAGAAAACTACTTAGAAATAAATAAACAGATAGAAATACAAGCTTCTCCTTCTGGTTGTTCAGGGAGGATTAATAAACCTGAGCTGTTCTTATTACCATTAACCTTAGCGAATAGGTTATATCTCTGCTGTCAGTGTAATGGATGTCAATGTAAGGTGTGAACAGATAAATAAATCAGAGACGTTGCATGAAGCTGCAACAATGTGCTGTAAACATCTATATAACTGTGACCTCTGTAACCAGAAAATTGATTCGGTACAGCTGTAAATAAAGGGAAACATATTGGTGATGAAAATCTGCTTCATGCACCATTTTTTCTTTGATCTAAAGGGGTCATGGGTTTATTAGGGCCCGAGCACCAAGCGGTGCGAGGACCCTATTGTAACTGCGTGGGGGAAAAGGGAGGAAACGTGCAAGTACCCAAGAACCAAGAGGTGTACGGACCTCACAGTCCCCGAGCAGGTAGGCCTCGAAAAAATACGCGACATGGCAAAAAACCAGCCAACCAGGGGGCTCGAAACATAGTTGAAACTGTGTGGATTATTATTAGGGCCCGAGCACCAAGCGGTGCGAGGACCCTATTGTAACTGCGTGGGGGAAAAGGGAGGAAACGTCAAAGTACCCAAGAACCAAGAGGTGTACGGACCTCATAGTCCCCGAGCAGGTAGGCCTTGGAAAAATACGTCAAATGAAAAAAACCAGGAGACCAGGGGGCTGAAAACATAGTTGAAATTGAAGGAATTATTATTATTATTATTATTATTATTATTATTATTATTTTTCTCCTGCAGAAACAATCGCAAATTTGAGGGCCTGAACATGCACGAAAAGTCAGAAAAAATTTGCACACGCATCAGGCCTGGCGAAAAATTTCATATTTTATGGGTCTCACAAATGGGCGTGGCAAAATGGCTCTATAGCGCCCCCAAACGCTAAAGCCCCTACCCCCGGAACTGCAATTTATGTACGTGTACGCAATTTGGTGGGTTCATGTATCACTTCAAGACGCACAAAAAAGTAATTTGGACCAATGACCTGAACCCAACAGGAAGTCGGTTATTTTGATTTTATGGCGAAAGGTAGGCGTCGTAAATGAACGAACTAGTCCGAGGGGTTTGAAGCCATCAACTTCAAACTTTGTCAGCTGGTAGAAACAATACCAAGGATGAAACGTTATCAAAGGCTTTCCATAATCTTTAACGGTTTGGGCGTGGCGAGCTGTCAAAATTCAGTCCCTCGCCGTCAAACAGGAAGTTGTTAATAACTTCATTGTACGTGATCCAATATGCACCAAACTTCACATGTCTGATGAGACTCCCGCCCTGAACAAGTCTACATGTCAATATTCATTCTAAGTCACAGCGCCACCTAGTGGTGACAGGAAATGCTAATATTTTACGCTATGATGGCTCAAGACCAGCCAGTTGATCAGATCCACTTCAAATTTGGTCAAGAAAGCCAGAAGATGTTGATGTTGGTCTGGAGCGAACGCCGTGAGTCTCCGTCAAAAGCTGTTGGCGTGGCGACGCACCGACCTTCAATTGAAAAATTTTTTCGCCATCAAAATTTGAACATGTGTGCACACTCACCAAATTTGGCATACACGTCAGGAGGCCTACAATGAATAATGTTATTGGGTTAACAGGTTTGGGTGGACCAAAATGGCTCTACGGCGCCCCCTACAAAACTTTGACGAACTAGCCCCCAGGCTACGTTTCACCTACATCTACCAAAGTCGGTATACTTATGAGGGACGATAGGACCTACAAAAAAGCCTCTTGGAGCGTTGACCTAAACCCAACAGGAAGTCGGCCATTTTGAATTAAGTGTCAAAATTTCAGCCATTTATAGGGGTCGTAAATGAGCGAACTAGTCCGAGGGGGTCGAAGCGATCGACTTCAAACTCGGTCAGCTGGTGGAAACACTATTCAAGATGAAAAGTTATCAAAAGCTTTATATAATCTTTTACGGTTTGGGCGTGGCGTGCTGTCAAAGTTCAGTGTCCCGCCATGGCACCGAAAGTTCTTCTAAGTTGACTGTAGATTCTCCAGTGTGTTTCACACTTCTCATGTTTTCTCTGAAAAGCCTCAAGACCTTCACAGTGTAGTCAACACTTCATATACTGGAATACAGGACATCATTAGTGGCCGTTTTCTAGCGCAACATACGGGACGCGGGAAGTGACGTGTAACTCCTTCACGCGCTGTCCAAACTACACGCACGTTCTGAGCCGCGTGGAAGGGTCGGAGTCCGGCGGCGGGACGGAGCCGCCGCACCCCCCGACGAGCGCGGAGGTGCGAGGGCCCTCCAACGCTGCTTGCAGCTTTAATTAGGGCCCGAGCACCAAGCGGTGCGAGGACCCTATTGTAACTGTGTGGGGGAAAACGAGCAAGGGAGGAAAACGTGCAAGTACCCAAGAACCAAGAGGTGTACGGACCTCACAGGCCCCGAGCAGGTAGGCCTCGAAAAAATACGTCAAATGAAAAAAACCAGCCGACCAGGGGGCCAAAAACATAGTTGAAACTGAAGGAATTATTATTATTATTATTATTAGGGCCCGAGCACCAAGCGGTGCGAGGACCCTATTGTAACTGTGTGGGGGAAAACGAGCAAGGGAGGAAAACGTGCAAGTACCCAAGAACCAAGAGGTGTACGGACCTCACAGGCCCCGAGCAGGTAGGCCTTGAAAAAATACGTCAAATGAAAAAAACCAGGCGACCAGGGGGCCAAAAACATAGTTGAAACTGAAGGAATTATTATTATTATTATTATTATTAGGGCCCGAGCACCAAGCGGTGCGAGGACCCTATTGTAACTGCGTGGGGGAAAAGGGAGGAAACGTGCAAGTACCCAAGAACCAAGAGGTGTACGGACCTCACAGTCCCCGAGCAGGTAGGCCTCGAAAAAATACGCGACATGGCAAAAAACCAGCCAACCAGGGGGCTCGAAACATAGTTGAAACTGTGTGGATTATTATTATTATTATTATTATTATTATTCTTCTCGGGCCGAAACAAACGCAAATTTGAGGGCCTGAACATGCACGAAAAGTCAGGAAAATTTGCACACGCATCAGGCCTGGCGAAAAATTTCGTATTTAATGGGTCTCACAAATGGGCGTGGCAAAATGGCTCTATTGCGCCCCCTAACACTAAAACCCCTACCCCGGGAACTGCAATTTATGTACGTGTACGCAATTTGGTGGGTTCATGTATCACTTCAAGACGCACAAAAAAGTAATTTGGACCAATGACCTAAACCCAACAGGAAGTCGGCCATTTTGGATTTTATGTTAAAAAGTAGGGTTCGTAAATGAACGAACTAGTTTGAGGGGGTTGAAGCGATCGACTTCAAACTTGGTCAGCTGTTAGAAATAATATCAAGGATGAAAAGTTATTAAAGGTTTGGTATAATCTTTAACGGTTTGGACGTGGCGAGCTGTCAAAAGTTTGTGCCTCGCCGTCAAACAGGAAGTTGTTAATAACTTGACTGTACGTGATCCAATATGCACCAAACTTCACATGTCTGATGAGAGTCCCGCCCCGAACACATCTACATGTCAATATTCATTTTAAGTCATAGCGCCACCTGGTGCTGACAGGAAACTTTATGTTTTGCGCTATGATGCCTCAAGACCAGCCAGTTGATCGGATCCACTTCAAATTTGGTCAGGAAAGCCTCAAGATGTTGATGTTGGTCTGGAGCGAACGCCGTGACTCTGTGTCAAAAGCTGTTGCCGTGGTGATGCAGACACTGTCGATTGAAAATTTTTTTTCGCCATCAAAATTAAAAGTGCTGTAACTCCACTGTACAAGGTCCTATCTTCACCAAATTCATACAGTTTGATGACTGTCCGGCTCTGAAGACATGTACATGGCCATTTTGAACCATGGTCATAGCGCCACCTACTGGCGGGAGGAGGTACATGTCTTCTTTCTCGGACGTCTCTCTCTCAGCAGGTTATCCACAGACACCTCAAATTTGAGCCAAACATTCTCAAGATGTGGTTGATGCAAAGGTATGAAGGGCTTGAGGTTTCGCCAAACGCTGTCGCCGTGGCGACGCCTCGTTCGCCATGAAAAACGACTTTAATTTCCGAGCTTACACATGCGTGCACACTCACGAAATTTGGCATACACGTCAGGAGGCCTACAATGAATAATCTTATTGGGTTAACAGATTTGGATGGGCCAAAATGGCTCTACGGCGCCCCCTACAAAACTTTGACAAACTAGCCCCCGGTGTACGTTTTACCTACATGTACCGAATTCGGTATACTTATGCAGGACGGTAGGACCTACAAAAAAGCCTCTTGGAGCATTGACCTAAACCCAACAGGAAGTCGGCCATTTTGAATTAAGTGTCAAAATTTCAGCCATTTATAGGGGTCGTAAATGAGCGAACTAGTCCGAGGGGGTCAAAGCGATCGACTTCAAACTCGGTCAGCTGGTGAAAACACTATTCAAGATGAAAAGTTATCAAAAGCTTTATATAATCTTTTACGATTTACCCGTGGCGAGTTGTCAAAGTTCAGTGTCCCGCCATGGCACCGAAAGTTCTTCTAAGTTCACTGTAGATTCTCCAGTGTGTTTCACACTTTTCATGTTTTGTCTGAAAAGCCTCAAGACCTTCACAGTGAAGTCAACACTTAATATACTGGAATACAGGACGTCATTAGCAGCCGTTTTCTAGCGCAACATGGGGGACGCGGGAAGTGACGTGCAAGTCCTTCACGCGCTGTCCAAACTACATGCACGTTCTGAGCCGCGTGGAAGGGTCGGAGTCCGGCGGCGGGACGGAGCCGCCGCACGCCCTGACGAGCGCGGACGTGCGAGGGCCCTCCAACGCTGCTTGCAGCTTTAATTATTATTATTATTCTTCTTCTCCTTTTTATAAACAATGAATCGCTAATTTGGGGGCCTGAACATGCACGAAAACTCACCAAAATTTGCACAAAATTCAGACATGGCGAAAAATTACGTATTTTAAAGGTTTCGCAAATGGCCGTGGCAAAATGGCTCTGTAGCGCCACCTAAACTCAGCCCCGGAACTGCGTTTTATGTACATGTACCAAATTCGGTGGGTTCGTGTATCTCTTCAGGACAAACAAAAAAGTCTCTTGGAGCGATGACCTAAACCCAACAGGAAGTCAGCCATATTGGATTTTTCAGGCATTTTTGGCGATTTACAGGGGACGTAAATGAACGAACTAGTCCGAGGGGGTTCAAGCGATTGACTTCAAACTTGGTCAGCTGGTAGAGAAGGCCTCAACGATGAAAAGTTATCAAAGGTTTGATATAATCTTTAACGGTTTGGGTGTGGCGAGCTGGCAAAGTTCAGTGTCTCGCCATGACTCGCCATCAAACAGGAAATTGTTAATAACTTGACTGTACGTGATCCAATCAGCACCAAACTTGACATGTCTGATGAGAGTCCCGCCCCGAACACGTCTACGTGTCAATATTCATTCTAAGTCACAGCGCCACCTGGTGGTGACAGGAAACTTTATGTTTTACGCTATGATGGCTCAAGACCAGTCAGTTGATCGGATCCACTTCAAATTTGGTCAGGAAAGCCAGAAGATGTTGGTGTTGGTCTGGAGCGAACGCCGTGAGTCTCCGTCAAAAGCTGTTGCCGTGGCGACGCAGACACTGTCGATTGAAATTTTTTTTACGCCATCAAAATTGAAAGTGCTGTAACTCCACTGTACAAGGTCCTATCTTCACCAAATTCATACAGTTTGATGACTGTCCGGCTCTGAAGACATGTACGTGGCCATTTTGAACCATAGTCATAGCGCCACCTACTGGCTAGAGGAGGTACATGTCTTCTTTCTCGGACGTCTCTCTCTCAGCAGGTTAACCACAGACACTTCAAATTTTAGCCAAACATTCTCAAAACGTGGTTGATGCAAAGTTATGAAGGGCTTGAGGTTTCGCCAAACGCTGTCACCGTGGCGACGCCTTGTTCGCCATGAAAATCGAACGTAATTTTGAAGCTTATGCATGCGTGCACACTCACCAAATTTGGCATGCACGTCAGGAGGCCTAAAATGAGTAATCTTATTTAGTTCACGGGTTTCGGTGGGCCAAAATGGCTCTATGGCGTCCCCTACAAAACTTTGACGAACTAGCCCCCGGTCTACGTTTTACCTACATGTACCAAATTCGGTATACATATGCGAGACCATAGGACCTACAAAAAAGCCTCTTGGAGCATTGACCTAAACCCAACAGGACGTCGGCCATATTGGATTTTTCACACATTTTTGGCGATTTACAGGGGATGTAAATGAACGAACTAGTCCGAGGGGGTTCAAGCGATCGACTTCAAACTTGGTCAGCTGGTACAAACAATATCAAGGATGAAAAGTTATCAAAGGTTTGATATAATCTTTAACGGTTTGGGCGTGGCGAGCTGGTAAAGTTCAGTGTCTCGCCATGACTCGCCATCAAACAGGAAATTGTTAATAACTTGACTGTACGTGATCCAATCAGCACCAATCTTGACATGTCTGATGAGAGTCCCGCCCTGAAGACGTCTACATGTCAATATTCATTCAAAGTCATAGCGCCACCTAGTGGCAAGAGGAAGTGCATGTTTTATTCTCAGACGTTTCTCTCTCAGCAGGTTGATCACAGACACCTCAAATTTCATCCAAACATTCCCACTACATGGATGATGCAAAGTTATGAAGCTCTTGACGTTTTGTCAGACGCTGTCACCATGGCAACGCTGTTCGCCATGGAACAGGAAATTGCTGTAACTTCAGTGTACATTATCCAATCTCTTTCAAACTTGTCACGCTTAATAAGAGTCCCGGCCTGAAGACATCTAGATTCCAATTAGTGACCACAGTCATTGCGCCACCTGGTGGCAACAGGAAGTAACACGTCTATGGCAATGATCATTTGATTTGCATGAAATTTTCACAGTGTAGTCAACACTTCATATACTGGAATACAGGATGTGATTAGTGACTGTTCTCTAGCGCCACATAGGGGACGCAGGAAGTGACGTGTAAGTCCTTCATGCGCTGTCCAAACTACATGAACGTTCTGAAAGCGCATGGAAGGGTCGGAGTCCAACAACGGGACGGGGCCGCCGCACGCCCCGACGCGCGCCGAGGTGCGAGGGCCCTCCAACGCTGCTTGCAGCTTTAATTATTATTATTATTCTTTTTATCCACAATGAATCGCTAATTTGGGGGCCTGAACATGCACGAAAACTCACCAAAATTTGCACAAAATTCAGACATGGCGAAAAATTACGTATTTTAAAGGTTTCGCAAATGGCCGTGGCAAAATGGCTCTGTAGCGCCACCTAAACTCAGCCCCGGAACTGCGTTTTATGTACATGTACGAAATTCGGTGGGTTCGTGTATCTCTTCAGGACGAACATAAAAGTCTCTTGGAGCGATGACCTAAACCCAACAGGAAGTCAGCCATATTGGATTTTTCACGCATTTTTGGCGATTTACAGGGGACGTAAATGAACGAACTAGTCCGAGGGGGTTCAAGCGATTGACTTCAAACTTGGTCAGCTGGTAGAGAAGGCCTCAACGATGAAAAGTTATTAAAAGTCTTGTTATTACTTTAACGGTTTGGGCGTGGCGAGCTGGCAAAGTTCAGTGTCTCGCCATGACTCGCCATCAAAAAGGAAATTGTTAATAACTTGACTGTACGTGATCCAATCAGCACCAAACTTGACATGTCTGATGAGAGTCTTGCCCTGAACATGTCTACGTGTCAATATTCATTCTAAGTCACAGCGCCACCTGGTGGTGACAGGAAACTTTATGTTTTACGCTATGATGGCTCAAGACCAGCCAGTTGATCGGATCCACTTCAAATTTGGTCAGGAAAGCCAGAAGATGTTGGTGTTGGTCTGGAGCGAACGCCGTGAGTCTCCGTCAAAAGCTGTTGCCGTGGCGACGCAGACACTGTCGATTGAAATTTTTTTTACGCCATCAAAATTGAAAGTGCTGTAACTCCACTGTACAAGGTCCTATCTTCACCAAATTCATACAGTTTGATGACTGTCCAGCTCTGAAGACATGTACGTGGCCATTTTGAACCATAGTCATAGCGCCACCTACTGGCTAGAGGAGGTACATGTCTTCTTTCTCGGACGTCTCTCTCTCAGCAGGTTAACCACAGACACTTCAAATTTTAGCCAAACATTCTCAAGACGTGGTTGATGCAAAGTTATGAAGGGCTTGAGGTTTCGCCAAACGCTGTCACCGTGGCGACGCCTTGTTCGCCATGAAAATCGAACGTAATTTCGAAGCTTATGCATGCGTGCACACTCACCAAATTTGGCATGCACGTCAGGAGGCCTAAAATGAGTAATCTTATTTAGTTCACGGGTTTCGGTGGGCCAAAATGGCTCTATGGCGCCCCCTACAAAACTTTGACGAACTAGCCCCCGGTCTACGTTTTACCTACATGTACCAAATTCGGTATACATATGCAAGACCATAGGACCTACAAAAAACCCTCTTGGAGCATTGACCTAAACCCAACAGGACGTCGGCCATATTGGATTTTTCACACATTTTTGGCGATTTACAGGGGACGTAAATGAACGAACTAGTCCGAGGGGGTTCAAGCGATCGACTTCAAACTTGGTCAGCTGGTACAAACAATATCAAGGATGAAAAGTTATCAAAGGTTTGATATAATCTTTAACGGTTTGGGCGTGGCGAGCTGGTAAAGTTCAGTGTCTCGCCATGACTCGCCATCAAACAGGAAGTTGTTAATAACTTGACTGTACGTGATCCAATCAGCACCAATCTTGACATGTCTGATGAGAGTCCCGCCCTGAAGACGTCTACATGTCAATATTCATTCAAAGTCATAGCGCCACCTAGTGGCAAGAGGAAGTGCATGTTTTATTCTCAGACGTTTCTCTCTCAGCAGGTTGATCACAGACACCTCAAATTTCATCCAAACATTCCCACTACATGGATGATGCAAAGTTATGAAGCTCTTGACGTTTTCTCAGACGCTGTCACCATGGCAACGCTGTTCGCCATGGAACAGGAAATTGCTGTAACTTCAGTGTACATTATCCAATCTCTTTCAAACTTGTCACGCTTAATAAGAGTCCCGGCCTGAAGACATCTAGATGCCAATTAGTGACCACAGTCATTGTGCCACCTGGTGGCAACAGGAAGTAACACGTCTATGGCAATGATCATTTGATTTGCATGAAATTTTCACAGTGTAGTCAACACTTCATATACTGGAATACAGGATGTGATTAGTGACTGTTCTCTAGCGCCACATAGGGGACGCAGGAAGTGACGTGTAAGTCCTTCACGCGCTGTCCAAACTACATGAACGTTCTGAAAGTGCATGGAAGGGTCGGAGTCCAACAACGGGACGGGGCCGCCGCACGCGCCGACGCGCGTGGAGGTGCGAGGGCCCTTCAACGCTGCTTGCAGCTTTAATTATTATTATTATTATTAGGGCCCGAGCACCAAGCGGTGCGAGGACCCTATTGTAACTGTGTGGGGGAAAACGAGCAAGGGAGGAAAACGTGCAAGTACCCAAGAACCAAGAGGTGTACGGACCTCACAGGCCCCGAGCAGGTAGGCCTCGAAAAAATACGTCAAATGAAAAAAACCAGCCGACCAGGGGGCCGAAAACATAGTTGAAACTGAAGGAATTATTATTATTAGGGCCCGAGCACCAAGCGGTGCGAGGACCCTATTGTAACTGTGTGGGGGAAAACGAGCAAGGGAGGAAAACGTGCAAGTACCCAAGAACCAAGAGGTGTACGAACCTCACAGGCCCCGAGCAGGTAGGCCTCGAAAAAATACGTCAAATGAAAAAAACCAGCCGACCAGGGGGCCGAAAACATAGTTGAAACTGAAGGAATTATTATTATTATTATTATTATTAGGGCCCGAGCACCAAGCGGTGCGAGGACCCTATTGAAACCCGAGGGGGAAAACGTGCAAGGGAGGAAAACGGGCGAGAACCCAAGAACCGAGAGGTGTACGGACCTCACAGTCCTCGAGCAGGTAGGCCTCGGAAAAATATGTCAAATGGAAAAAACCAGGTGACCAGGGGGCCGAAAACATAGTTGAAACTGAAGGAATTATTATTATTATTATTATTATTATTAGGGCCCGAGCACCAAGCGGTGCGAGGACCCTATTGAAACTGCGTGGGGGAAAACGTGCAAGGGAGGAAAACGGGCCAGTACCCAAGAACCAAGAGGTGTACGGACCTCACAGTCCTCGAGCAGGTAGGCCTGGGAAAAATATGTCAAATGGAAAAAAACAGGTGACCAGGGGGCCGAAAACATAGTTGAAACTGAAGGAATTATTATTAGGGCCCGAGCACCAAGCGGTGCGAGGACCCTATTGTAACTGTGTGGGGGAAAACGAGCAAGGGAGGAAAACGTGCAAGTACCCAAGAACCAAGAGGTGTACGGACCTCACAGGCCCCGAGCAGGTAGGCCTTGAAAAAATACGTCAAATGAAAAAAACCAGGCGACCAGGGGGCCAAAAACATAGTTGAAACTGAAGGAATTATTATTATTATTATTATTATTATTCTTCTTCTCCTTTTTATAAACAATGAATCGCTAATTTGGGGGCCTGAACATGCACGAAAACTCACCAAAATTTGCACAAAATTCAGACATGGCGAAAAATTACGTATTTTAAAGGTTTCGCAAATGGCCGTGGCAAAATGGCTCTGTAGCGCCACCTAAACTCAGCCCCGGAACTGCGTTTTATGTACATGTACCAAATTCGGTGGGTTCGTGTATCTCTTCAGGACAAACAAAAAAGTCTCTTGGAGCGATGACCTAAACCCAACAGGAAGTCAGCCATATTGGATTTTTCAGGCATTTTTGGCGATTTACAGGGGACGTAAATGAACGAACTAGTCCGAGGGGGTTCAAGCGATTGACTTCAAACTTGGTCAGCTGGTAGAGAAGGCCTCAACGATGAAAAGTTATCAAAGGTTTGATATAATCTTTAACGGTTTGGGTGTGGCGAGCTGGCAAAGTTCAGTGTCTCGCCATGACTCGCCATCAAACAGGAAATTGTTAATAACTTGACTGTACGTGATCCAATCAGCACCAAACTTGACATGTCTGATGAGAGTCCCGCCCCGAACACGTCTACGTGTCAATATTCATTCTAAGTCACAGCGCCACCTGGTGGTGACAGGAAACTTTATGTTTTACGCTATGATGGCTCAAGACCAGTCAGTTGATCGGATCCACTTCAAATTTGGTCAGGAAAGCCAGAAGATGTTGGTGTTGGTCTGGAGCGAACGCCGTGAGTCTCCGTCAAAAGCTGTTGCCGTGGCGACGCAGACACTGTCGATTGAAATTTTTTTTACGCCATCAAAATTGAAAGTGCTGTAACTCCACTGTACAAGGTCCTATCTTCACCAAATTCATACAGTTTGATGACTGTCCGGCTCTGAAGACATGTACGTGGCCATTTTGAACCATAGTCATAGCGCCACCTACTGGCTAGAGGAGGTACATGTCTTCTTTCTCGGACGTCTCTCTCTCAGCAGGTTAACCACAGACACTTCAAATTTTAGCCAAACATTCTCAAAACGTGGTTGATGCAAAGTTATGAAGGGCTTGAGGTTTCGCCAAACGCTGTCACCGTGGCGACGCCTTGTTCGCCATGAAAATCGAACGTAATTTTGAAGCTTATGCATGCGTGCACACTCACCAAATTTGGCATGCACGTCAGGAGGCCTAAAATGAGTAATCTTATTTAGTTCACGGGTTTCGGTGGGCCAAAATGGCTCTATGGCGCCCCCTACAAAACTTTGACGAACTAGCCCCCGGTCTACGTTTTACCTACATGTACCAAATTCGGTATACATATGCGAGACCATAGGACCTACAAAAAAGCCTCTTGGAGCATTGACCTAAACCCAACAGGACGTCGGCCATATTGGATTTTTCACACATTTTTGGCGATTTACAGGGGATGTAAATGAACGAACTAGTCCGAGGGGGTTCAAGCGATCGACTTCAAACTTGGTCAGCTGGTACAAACAATATCAAGGATGAAAAGTTATCAAAGGTTTGATATAATCTTTAACGGTTTGGGCGTGGCGAGCTGGTAAAGTTCAGTGTCTCGCCATGACTCGCCATCAAACAGGAAATTGTTAATAACTTGACTGTACGTGATCCAATCAGCACCAATCTTGACATGTCTGATGAGAGTCCCGCCCTGAAGACGTCTACATGTCAATATTCATTCAAAGTCATAGCGCCACCTAGTGGCAAGAGGAAGTGCATGTTTTATTCTCAGACGTTTCTCTCTCAGCAGGTTGATCACAGACACCTCAAATTTGATCCAAACATTCCCACTACATGGATGATGCAAAGTTATGAAGCTCTTGACGTTTTGTCAGACGCTGTCACCATGGCAACGCTGTTCGCCATGGAACAGGAAATTGCTGTAACTTCAGTGTACATTATCCAATCTCTTTCAAACTTGTCACGCTTAATAAGAGTCCCGGCCTGAAGACATCTAGATTCCAATTAGTGACCACAGTCATTGCGCCACCTGGTGGCAACAGGAAGTAACACGTCTATGGCAATGATCATTTGATTTGCATGAAATTTTCACAGTGTAGTCAACACTTCATATACTGGAATACAGGATGTGATTAGTGACTGTTCTCTAGCGCCACATAGGGGACGCAGGAAGTGACGTGTAAGTCCTTCATGCGCTGTCCAAACTACATGAACGTTCTGAAAGCGCATGGAAGGGTCGGAGTCCAACAACGGGACGGGGCCGCCGCACGCCCCGACGCGCGCCGAGGTGCGAGGGCCCTCCAACGCTGCTTGCAGCTTTAATTATTATTATTTTTCTTGTGTATTAACAAAGGCTAATTTGGGGGCCTGAACATGCACGAAAAGTCAGGAAAATTTGCACAAAATTCAAGCACATCAAAAATTTTCGTATTTCATGGGTTTCGTAAACGGGCGTGAAAAAATGGCTCTATAGCGCCACCAAAACTCAGCCCCGGAACTGCGTATAATGTACATGTACGAAAGTTGTAGGGTATATGTATGGTTTCAAGACGCACAGAAAAGTCTCTTGGAGGTATGCCTTAAACCCAACAGGAAGTCGGCCATTTTGGATTTTATGGCGAAAAGTAGGGGTCGTAAATGAACGAACTCGTCCGAGGTGGTTGAAGCTATCAACTTCAAACTTGGTCAGGTGATAGAAACAATATCAAGGATGAAAAGTTATCAAAGGTTTGGTATAATCTTTAACGGTTTGGACGTGGCGAGCTGTCAAAATTTTGTGCCTCGCCGTCAAACAGGAAGTTGCTAATAACTTGACTGTACGTGATCCAATATGCACCAAACTTCACATGTCTGATGAGAGTCCCGCCCCGAACAGGTCTACGTGTCAATATTCATTCTAAGTCACAGCGCCACCTGGTGGTGACGGGAAACATTATGTTTCACGCTATGATGGCTCAAGACCAGCCAGTTGATCGGATCCACTTCAAATTTGGTCAGGAAAGCCAGAAGATGTTGATGTTGGTCTGGAGCGAACGCCGTGAGTCTCCGTCAAAAGCTGTTGCTGTGGCGACGCAGACACTGTCAAGTGAAATTTTTTTTTCGCCATCAAAATTAAAAGTGCTGTAACTCCACTGTACAAGCTCCTATCTTCACCAAATTCATACAGTTTGATGACTGTCCAGCTCTGAAGACATGTATGTGGCCATTTTGAACCATAGTCATAGCGCCACCTACTGGCGGGAGGAAGTACATGTCTTCTTTCTCGGACGTCTCTCTCTCAGCAGGTTAACCACAGGCACCTCAAATTTGAGCCAAACATTCTCAAGATGGGGTCGATGCAAAGGTATGAAGGGCTTGAGGTTTCGCCAAACGCTGTCACCGTGGCGACGCCCTGTTCGCCATGAAATACGAATTTAATTTCCACGCTTACGCATACGTGCAGACTCACCAAATTTAGCATACACGTCAGGAGGCCTAAAATGAATAATCGTATTGGGTTAACAGGTTTGGGTGGGGCAAAATGGCTCTACGGCGCCCCCTACAACATTTTGACGAACTAGCCCCCGGGCTACGTTTTACCTACAAATACCAAATTCAATAGACTTATGCGGGACGATAGGACCTACAAAAAAGCTTCTAGGACCGTTGACCTAAACCCAACAGGAAGTCGGCCATTTGGAATTTAGTGTCAAAATTTCAGCCATTTATAGGGGTCGTAAATGAGCGAACTAGTCCGAGGGGGTTGAAGCGTTCGACTTCAAACTCGGTCAGCTGGTAGAAACAATATCAAGGATGAAAAGTTATCAAGGGTTTTATATAATCTTTTACGGTTTGCCCGTGGCGAGCTGTCAAAGTTCAGTGTCTGGCCATGGCACCGAAAGTTCTTCCAAGTTCACTGTAGGTTATCCAGTGTGTTTCACACTTCTCATGTTTAGTCACAAAAGCCTCAAGACCTTCACAGTGTAGTCAACACTACATATACTGGAATACAGGACGTCATTAGCGGCCATTTTCTAGCGCAACATAGAACGGGAAGTGACGTGCAAGTCCTTCACGCGCTGTCCAAACTACACGAACGTTCTAAGTCGCGTGGAAGGGTCAGAGTCCGGCGACGGGACGGAGCTGCCGCACGCCCGACGCGCGCGGAGGTGCGAGGGCCCTCCAACGCTGCTTGCAGCTTTAATTAGGGCCCGAGCACCAAGCGGTGCGAGGACCCTATTGTAACTGTGTGGGGGAAAACGAGCAAGGGAGGAAAACGTGCAAGTACCCAAGAACCAAGAGGTGTACGGACCTCACAGGCCCCGAGCAGGTAGGCCTCGAAAAAATACGTCAAATGAAAAAAACCAGGCGACCAGGGGGCCAAAAACATAGTTGAAACTGAAGGAATTATTATTATTATTATTATTATTATTCTTCTTCTCCTTTTTATAAACAATGAATCGCTAATTTGGGGGCCTGAACATGCACGAAAACTCACCAAAATTTGTACAAAATTCAGACATGGCGAAAAATTACGTATTTTAAAGGTTTCGCAAATGGCCGTGGCAAAATGGCTCTGTAGCGCCACCTAAACTCAGCCCCGGAACTGCGTTTTATGTACATGTATGAAATTCGGTGGGTTTGTGTATCTCTTCAGGACGAACAAAAAAGTCTCTTGGAGCGATGACCTAAACCCAACAGGAAGTCAGCCATATTGGATTTTTCACGCATTTTTGGCGATTTACAGGGGACGTAAATGAACGAACTAGTCCGAGGGGGTTCAAGCGATCGACTTCAAACTTGGTCAGCTGGTAGAGAAGGCCTCAACGATGAAAAGTTATCAAAGGTTTGATATAATCTTTAACGGTTTGGGCGTGGCGAGCTGGCAAAGTTCAGTGTCTCGCCATGACTCGCCATCAAACAGGAAATTGTTAATAACTTGACTGTACGTGATCCAATCAGCACCAAACTTGACATGTCTGATGAGAGTCCCGCCCCGAACACGTCTACGTGTCAATATTCATTCTAAGTCACAGCGCCACCTGGTGGTGACAGGAAACTTTATGTTTTACGCTATGATGGCTCAAGACCAGTCAGTTGATCGGATCCACTTCAAATTTGGTCAGGAAAGCCAGAAGATGTTGGTGTTGGTCTGGAGCGAACGCCGTGAGTCTCCGTCAAAAGCTGTTGGCGTGGCGACGCAGACACTGTCGATTGAAATTTTTTTTACGCCATCAAAATTGAAAGTGCTGTAACTCCACTGTACAAGGTCCTATCTTCACCAAATTCATACAGTTTGATGACTGTCCGGCTCTGAAGACATGTACGTGGCCATTTTGAACCATAGTCATAGCGCCACCTACTGGCTAGAGGAGGTACATGTCTTCTTTCTCGGACGTCTCTCTCTCAGCAGGTTAACCACAGACACTTCAAATTTTAGCCAAACATTCTCAAGACGTGGTTGATGCAAAGTTATGAAGGGCTTGAGGTTTCGGCAAACGCTGTCACCGTGGCGACGCCTTGTTCGCCATGAAAATCGAACGTAATTTCGAAGCTTATGCATGCGTGTACACTCACCAAATTTGGCATGCACGTCAGGAGGCCTAAAATGAGTAATCTTATTTAGTTCACGGGTTTCGGTGTGCCAAAATGGCTCTATGGCGCCCCCTACAAAACTTTGACGAACTAGCCCCCGGTCTACGTTTTACCTACATGTACCAAATTCGGTATACATATGCGGGACCATAGGACCTACAAAAAAGCCTCTTGGAGCATTGACCAAAACCCAACAGCACGTCGGCCATATTGGATTTTTCACACATTTTTGGCGATTTACAGGGGACGTAAATGAACGAACTACTCCGAGGGGGTTCAAGCGATCGACTTCAAACTTGGTCAGCTGGTACAAACAATATCAAGGATGAAAAGTTATCAAAGGTTTGATATAATCTTTAACGGTTTGGGCATGGCGAGCTGGTAAAGTTCAGTGTCTCGCCATGACTCGTCATCAAACAGGAAATTGTTAATAACTTGACTGTACGTGATCCAATCAGCACCAATCTTGACATGTCTGATGAGAGTTCCGCCCTGAAGACGTCTACATGTTAATATTCATTCAAAGTCATAGTGCCACCTAGTGGCAAGAGGAAGTGCATGTTTTATTCTCAGACGTTTCTCTCTCAGCAGGTTGATCACAGACACCTCAAATTTGATCCAAACATTCCCACTACATGGATGATGCAAAGTTATGAAGCTCTTGACGTTTTGTCAGACGCTGTCACCATGGCAACGCTGTTCGCCATGGAACAGGAAATTGCTGTAACTTCAGTGTACATTATCCAATCTCTTTCAAACTTGTCACGCTTAATAAGAGTCCCGGCCTGAAGACATCTAGATGCCAATTAGTGACCACAGTCATTGCGCCACCTGGTGGCAACAGGAAGTAACACGTCTATGGCAATGATCATTTGATTTGCATGAAATTTTCACAGTGTAGTCAACACTTCATATACTGGAATACAGGATGTGATTAGTGACTGTTCTCTAGCGCCACATAGAGGACGCAGGAAGTGACGTGTAAGTCCTTCACGCGCTGTCCAAACTACATGAACGTTCTAAAAGCGCATGGAAGGGTCGGAGTCCAACACAAGACGGGGCCGCCGCACGCCCCGACGCGCGTGGAGGTGCGAGGGCCCTTCAACGCTGCTTGCAGCTTTAATTAGGGCCCGAGCACCAAGCGGTGCGAGGACCCTATTGAAACTGCGTGGGGGAAAACGTGCAAGGGAGGAAAACGGGCCAGTACCCAAGAACCAAGAGGTGTACGGACCTCACAGTCCTCGAGCAGGTAGGCCTCGGAAAAATATGTCAAATGGAAAAAACCAGGTGACCAGGGGGCCGAAAACATAGTTGAAACTGAAGGAATTATTATTATTATTATTATTATTTTTCTTGTGTATTAACAAAGGCTAATTTGGGGGCCTGAACATGCACGAAAAGTCAGGAAAATTTGCACAAAATTCAAGCACATCAAAAATTTTCGTATTTCATGGGTTTCGTAAACGGGCGTGAAAAAATGGCTCTATAGCGCCACCAAAACTCAGCCCCGGAACTGCGTATAATGTACATGTACGAAAGTTGTAGGGTATATGTATGGTTTCAAGACGCACAGAAAAGTCTCTTGGAGGTATGCCTTAAAACCAACAGGAAGTCGGCCATTTGGGATTTTATGGCGAAAAGTAGGGGTCGTAAATGAACGAACTCGTCCGAGGTGGTTGAAGCTATCAACTTCAAACTTGGTCAGCTGTTAGAAACAATATCAAGGATGAAAAGTTATTAAAGGTTTGGTATAATCTTTAACGGTTTGGACGTGGCGAGCTGTCAAAAGTTTGTTCCTCGCCGTCAAACAGGAAGTTGTTAATAACTTGACTGTACGTGATCCAATATGCACCAAACTTCACATGTCTGATGAGAGTCCCGCCCCGAACACATCTACATGTCAATATTCATTTTAAGTCATAGCGCCACCTGGTGCTGACAGGAAACTTTATGTTTTGCGCTATGATGCCTCAAGACCAGCCAGTTGATCGGATCCACTTCAAATTTAGTCAGGAAAGCCTCAAGATGTTGATGTTGGTCTGGAGCGAACGCTGTGACTCTCCGTCAAAAGCTGTTGCCGTGGCGATGCAGACACTGTCGATTGAAATTTTTTTTTCGCCATCAGAATTAAAAGTGCTGTAACTCCACTGTACAAGGTCCTATCTTCACCAAATTCATACAGTTTGATGACTGTCCACCTTTGAAGACATGTACGTGGCCATTTTGAACCATAGTCATAGCGCCACCTACTGGCGGGAGGCCGTACATGTCTTCTTTCTCGGACGTCTCTCTCTCAGCAGGTTAACCACAGACACCTCAAATTTGAGCCAAACATTCTCAAGATGTGGTCAATGCAAAGGTATGAAGGGCTTGAGGTTTCGCCAAACGCTGTCACCGTGGCGACGCCCTGTTCGCCATGAAATACGAATTTAATTTCCACGCTTACGCATACGTGCAGACTCACCAAATTTAGCATACATGTCAGGAGGCCTAAAATGAATAATCGTATTGGGTTAACAGGTTTGGGTGGTGCAAAATGGCTCTACGGCGCCCCCTACAACATTTTGACGAACTAGCCCCCGGGCTACGTTTTACCTACATCTACCAAATTCGGTATACTTATGCAGGACGATAGGACCTACAAAAAAGCCTCTTGGAGCGTTGACCTAAACCCAACAGGAAGTCGGCCATTTTGAATCAAGTGTCAAAATTTCAGCCATTTATAGGGGTCGTAAATGAGCGAACTAGTCCGAGGGGGTTGAAGCGATCGACTTCAAACTCGGTCAGCTGGTAGAAGCAGTATTCACGATGAAAAGTTATCAAAAGCTTTCTATAATCTTTTACGCTTTGCCCGTGGCAAGCTGTCAAAGTTCTGTGTCTCGCCATGGAACCGAAAGCTCTTCCAAGTTCACTGTAGATTCTCCAGTGTGTTTCACACTGCTCATGTTTTGTCAGAGAAGCCTCAAGACCTTCACAGTGTAGTCAACACTTCGTATACAGGAATACAGGACGTCATTAGCGGCCGTTTCATAGCGCAACATAGTGACGTGTAAGTCCTTCACGCGCTGTCCAAACTACATGAACGTTCTGGCTCGTGTGGAAGGGTCGGAGTCCGGCGGCGGGACGGAGCCGCCTCTCGCCCGACGCGCGCGGAGGTGCGAGGGCCCTCCAACGCTGCTTGCAGCTTTAATTAGGGCCCGAGCACCAAGCGGTGCGAGGACCCTATTGTAACTGCGTGGGGGAAAACGAGCAAGGGAGGAAAACGTGCAAGTACCCAAGAACCAAGAGGTGTACGGACCTCACAGGCCCCGAGCAGGTAGGCCTCGAAAAAATACGTCAAATGAAAAAAACCAGGCGACCAGGGGGCCAAAAACATAGTTGAAACTGAAGGAATTATTATTATTATTATTATTATTATTATTATTAGGGCCCGAGCACCAAGCGGTGCGAGGACCCTATTGTAACTGTGTGGGGGAAAACGAGCAAGGGAGGAAAACGTGCAAGTACCCAAGAACCAAGAGGTGTACGGACCTCACAGGCCCCGAGCAGGTAGGCCTTGAAAAAATACGTCAAATGAAAAAAACCAGGCGACCAGGGGGCCAAAAACATAGTTGAAACTGAAGGAATTATTATTATTATTATTATTATTATTCTTCTTCTCCTTTTTATAAACAATGAATCGCTAATTTGGGGGCCTGAACATGCACGAAAACTCACCAAAATTTGCACAAAATTCAGACATGGCGAAAAATTACGTATTTTAAAGGTTTCGCAAATGGCCGTGGCAAAATGGCTCTGTAGCGCCACCTAAACTCAGCCCCGGAACTGCGTTTTATGTACATGTACCAAATTCGGTGGGTTCGTGTATCTCTTCAGGACAAACAAAAAAGTCTCTTGGAGCGATGACCTAAACCCAACAGGAAGTCAGCCATATTGGATTTTTCAGGCATTTTTGGCGATTTACAGGGGACGTAAATGAACGAACTAGTCCGAGGGGGTTCAAGCGATTGACTTCAAACTTGGTCAGCTGGTAGAGAAGGCCTCAACGATGAAAAGTTATCAAAGGTTTGATATAATCTTTAACGGTTTGGGTGTGGCGAGCTGGCAAAGTTCAGTGTCTCGCCATGACTCGCCATCAAACAGGAAATTGTTAATAACTTGACTGTACGTGATCCAATCAGCACCAAACTTGACATGTCTGATGAGAGTCCCGCCCCGAACACGTCTACGTGTCAATATTCATTCTAAGTCACAGCGCCACCTGGTGGTGACAGGAAACTTTATGTTTTACGCTATGATGGCTCAAGACCAGTCAGTTGATCGGATCCACTTCAAATTTGGTCAGGAAAGCCAGAAGATGTTGGTGTTGGTCTGGAGCGAACGCCGTGAGTCTCCGTCAAAAGCTGTTGCCGTGGCGACGCAGACACTGTCGATTGAAATTTTTTTTACGCCATCAAAATTGAAAGTGCTGTAACTCCACTGTACAAGGTCCTATCTTCACCAAATTCATACAGTTTGATGACTGTCCGGCTCTGAAGACATGTACGTGGCCATTTTGAACCATAGTCATAGCGCCACCTACTGGCTAGAGGAGGTACATGTCTTCTTTCTCGGACGTCTCTCTCTCAGCAGGTTAACCACAGACACTTCAAATTTTAGCCAAACATTCTCAAAACGTGGTTGATGCAAAGTTATGAAGGGCTTGAGGTTTCGCCAAACGCTGTCACCGTGGCGACGCCTTGTTCGCCATGAAAATCGAACGTAATTTTGAAGCTTATGCATGCGTGCACACTCACCAAATTTGGCATGCACGTCAGGAGGCCTAAAATGAGTAATCTTATTTAGTTCACGGGTTTCGGTGGGCCAAAATGGCTCTATGGCGCCCCCTACAAAACTTTGACGAACTAGCCCCCGGTCTACGTTTTACCTACATGTACCAAATTCGGTATACATATGCGAGACCATAGGACCTACAAAAAAGCCTCTTGGAGCATTGACCTAAACCCAACAGGACGTCGGCCATATTGGATTTTTCACACATTTTTGGCGATTTACAGGGGATGTAAATGAACGAACTAGTCCGAGGGGGTTCAAGCGATCGACTTCAAACTTGGTCAGCTGGTACAAACAATATCAAGGATGAAAAGTTATCAAAGGTTTGATATAATCTTTAACGGTTTGGGCGTGGCGAGCTGGTAAAGTTCAGTGTCTCGCCATGACTCGCCATCAAACAGGAAATTGTTAATAACTTGACTGTACGTGATCCAATCAGCACCAATCTTGACATGTCTGATGAGAGTCCCGCCCTGAAGACGTCTACATGTCAATATTCATTCAAAGTCATAGCGCCACCTAGTGGCAAGAGGAAGTGCATGTTTTATTCTCAGACGTTTCTCTCTCAGCAGGTTGATCACAGACACCTCAAATTTCATCCAAACATTCCCACTACATGGATGATGCAAAGTTATGAAGCTCTTGACGTTTTGTCAGACGCTGTCACCATGGCAACGCTGTTCGCCATGGAACAGGAAATTGCTGTAACTTCAGTGTACATTATCCAATCTCTTTCAAACTTGTCACGCTTAATAAGAGTCCCGGCCTGAAGACATCTAGATTCCAATTAGTGACCACAGTCATTGCGCCACCTGGTGGCAACAGGAAGTAACACGTCTATGGCAATGATCATTTGATTTGCATGAAATTTTCACAGTGTAGTCAACACTTCATATACTGGAATACAGGATGTGATTAGTGACTGTTCTCTAGCGCCACATAGGGGACGCAGGAAGTGACGTGTAAGTCCTTCATGCGCTGTCCAAACTACATGAACGTTCTGAAAGCGCATGGAAGGGTCGGAGTCCAACAACGGGACGGGGCCGCCGCACGCCCCGACGCGCGCCGAGGTGCGAGGGCCCTCCAACGCTGCTTGCAGCTTTAATTATTATTATTATTCTTTTTATCCACAATGAATCGCTAATTTGGGGGCCTGAACATGCACGAAAACTCACCAAAATTTGCACAAAATTCAGACATGGCGAAAAATTACGTATTTTAAAGGTTTCGCAAATGGCCGTGGCAAAATGGCTCTGTAGCGCCACCTAAACTCAGCCCCGGAACTGCGTTTTATGTACATGTACGAAATTCGGTGGGTTCGTGTATCTCTTCAGGACGAACATAAAAGTCTCTTGGAGCGATGACCTAAACCCAACAGGAAGTCAGCCATATTGGATTTTTCACGCATTTTTGGCGATTTACAGGGGACGTAAATGAACGAACTAGTCCGAGGGGGTTCAAGCGATCGACTTCAAACTTGGTCAGCTGGTAGAGAAGGCATCAATGATGAAAAGTTATTAAAAGTCTTGTTATTACTTTAACGGTTTGGGCGTGGCGAGCTGGCAAAGTTCAGTGTCTCGCCATGACTCGCCATCAAAAAGGAAATTGTTAATAACTTGACTGTACGTGATCCAATCAGCACCAAACTTGACATGTCTGATGAGAGTCTTGCCCTGAACATGTCTACGTGTCAATATTCATTCTAAGTCACAGCGCCACCTGGTGGTGACAGGAAACTTTATGTTTTACGCTATGATGGCTCAAGACCAGCCAGTTGATCGGATCCACTTCAAATTTGGTCAGGAAAGCCAGAAGATGTTGGTGTTGGTCTGGAGCGAACGCCGTGAGTCTCCATCAAAAGCTGTTGCCGTGGCGACGCAGACACTGTCGATTGAAATTTTTTTTACGCCATCAAAATTGAAAGTGCTGTAACTCCACTGTACAAGGTCCTATCTTCACCAAATTCATACAGTTTGATGACTGTCCAGCTCTGAAGACATGTACGTGGCCATTTTGAACCATAGTCATAGCGCCACCTACTGGCTAGAGGAGGTACATGTCTTCTTTCTCGGACGTCTCTCTCTCAGCAGGTTAACCACAGACACTTCAAATTTTAGCCAAACATTCTCAAGACGTGGTTGATGCAAAGTTATGAAGGGCTTGAGGTTTCGCCAAACGCTGTCACCGTGGCGACGCCTTGTTCGCCATGAAAATCGAACGTAATTTCGAAGCTTATGCATGCGTGCACACTCACCAAATTTGGCATGCACGTCAGGAGGCCTAAAATGAGTAATCTTATTTAGTTCACGGGTTTCGGTGGGCCAAAATGGCTCTATGGCGCCCCCTACAAAACTTTGACGAACTAGCCCCCGGTCTACGTTTTACCTACATGTACCAAATTCGGTATACATATGCAAGACCATAGGACCTACAAAAAACCCTCTTGGAGCATTGACCTAAACCCAACAGGACGTCGGCCATATTGGATTTTTCACACATTTTTGGCGATTTACAGGGGACGTAAATGAACGAACTAGTCCGAGGGGGTTCAAGCGATCGACTTCAAACTTGGTCAGCTGGTACAAACAATATCAAGGATGAAAAGTTATCAAAGGTTTGATATAATCTTTAACGGTTTGGGCGTGGCGAGCTGGTAAAGTTCAGTGTCTCGCCATGACTCGCCATCAAACAGGAAGTTGTTAATAACTTGACTGTACGTGATCCAATCAGCACCAATCTTGACATGTCTGATGAGAGTCCCGCCCTGAAGACGTCTACATGTCAATATTCATTCAAAGTCATAGCGCCACCTAGTGGCAAGAGGAAGTGCATGTTTTATTCTCAGACGTTTCTCTCTCAGCAGGTTGATCACAGACACCTCAAATTTCATCCAAACATTCCCACTACATGGATGATGCAAAGTTATGAAGCTCTTGACGTTTTCTCAGACGCTGTCACCATGGCAACGCTGTTCGCCATGGAACAGGAAATTGCTGTAACTTCAGTGTACATTATCCAATCTCTTTCAAACTTGTCACGCTTAATAAGAGTCCCGGCCTGAAGACATCTAGATGCCAATTAGTGACCACAGTCATTGTGCCACCTGGTGGCAACAGGAAGTAACACGTCTATGGCAATGATCATTTGATTTGCATGAAATTTTCACAGTGTAGTCAACACTTCATATACTGGAATACAGGATGTGATTAGTGACTGTTCTCTAGCGCCACATAGGGGACGCAGGAAGTGACGTGTAAGTCCTTCACGCGCTGTCCAAACTACATGAACGTTCTGAAAGTGCATGGAAGGGTCGGAGTCCAACAACGGGACGGGGCCGCCGCACGCGCCGACGCGCGTGGAGGTGCGAGGGCCCTTCAACGCTGCTTGCAGCTTTAATTATTATTATTATTATTAGGGCCCGAGCACCAAGCGGTGCGAGGACCCTATTGTAACTGTGTGGGGGAAAACGAGCAAGGGAGGAAAACGTGCAAGTACCCAAGAACCAAGAGGTGTACGGACCTCACAGGCCCCGAGCAGGTAGGCCTCGAAAAAATACGTCAAATGAAAAAAACCAGCCGACCAGGGGGCCGAAAACATAGTTGAAACTGAAGGAATTATTATTATTAGGGCCCGAGCACCAAGCGGTGCGAGGACCCTATTGTAACTGTGTGGGGGAAAACGAGCAAGGGAGGAAAACGTGCAAGTACCCAAGAACCAAGAGGTGTACGAACCTCACAGGCCCCGAGCAGGTAGGCCTCGAAAAAATACGTCAAATGAAAAAAACCAGCCGACCAGGGGGCCGAAAACATAGTTGAAACTGAAGGAATTATTATTATTATTATTATTATTAGGGCCCGAGCACCAAGCGGTGCGAGGACCCTATTGAAACCCGAGGGGGAAAACGTGCAAGGGAGGAAAACGGGCGAGAACCCAAGAACCGAGAGGTGTACGGACCTCACAGTCCTCGAGCAGGTAGGCCTCGGAAAAATATGTCAAATGGAAAAAACCAGGTGACCAGGGGGCCGAAAACATAGTTGAAACTGAAGGAATTATTATTATTATTATTATTATTATTAGGGCCCGAGCACCAAGCGGTGCGAGGACCCTATTGAAACTGCGTGGGGGAAAACGTGCAAGGGAGGAAAACGGGCCAGTACCCAAGAACCAAGAGGTGTACGGACCTCACAGTCCTCGAGCAGGTAGGCCTGGGAAAAATATGTCAAATGGAAAAAAACAGGTGACCAGGGGGCCGAAAACATAGTTGAAACTGAAGGAATTATTATTAGGGCCCGAGCACCAAGCGGTGCGAGGACCCTATTGTAACTGTGTGGGGGAAAACGAGCAAGGGAGGAAAACGTGCAAGTACCCAAGAACCAAGAGGTGTACGGACCTCACAGGCCCCGAGCAGGTAGGCCTTGAAAAAATACGTCAAATGAAAAAAACCAGGCGACCAGGGGGCCAAAAACATAGTTGAAACTGAAGGAATTATTATTATTATTATTATTATTATTCTTCTTCTCCTTTTTATAAACAATGAATCGCTAATTTGGGGGCCTGAACATGCACGAAAACTCACCAAAATTTGCACAAAATTCAGACATGGCGAAAAATTACGTATTTTAAAGGTTTCGCAAATGGCCGTGGCAAAATGGCTCTGTAGCGCCACCTAAACTCAGCCCCGGAACTGCGTTTTATGTACATGTACCAAATTCGGTGGGTTCGTGTATCTCTTCAGGACAAACAAAAAAGTCTCTTGGAGCGATGACCTAAACCCAACAGGAAGTCAGCCATATTGGATTTTTCAGGCATTTTTGGCGATTTACAGGGGACGTAAATGAACGAACTAGTCCGAGGGGGTTCAAGCGATTGACTTCAAACTTGGTCAGCTGGTAGAGAAGGCCTCAACGATGAAAAGTTATCAAAGGTTTGATATAATCTTTAACGGTTTGGGTGTGGCGAGCTGGCAAAGTTCAGTGTCTCGCCATGACTCGCCATCAAACAGGAAATTGTTAATAACTTGACTGTACGTGATCCAATCAGCACCAAACTTGACATGTCTGATGAGAGTCCCGCCCCGAACACGTCTACGTGTCAATATTCATTCTAAGTCACAGCGCCACCTGGTGGTGACAGGAAACTTTATGTTTTACGCTATGATGGCTCAAGACCAGTCAGTTGATCGGATCCACTTCAAATTTGGTCAGGAAAGCCAGAAGATGTTGGTGTTGGTCTGGAGCGAACGCCGTGAGTCTCCGTCAAAAGCTGTTGCCGTGGCGACGCAGACACTGTCGATTGAAATTTTTTTTACGCCATCAAAATTGAAAGTGCTGTAACTCCACTGTACAAGGTCCTATCTTCACCAAATTCATACAGTTTGATGACTGTCCGGCTCTGAAGACATGTACGTGGCCATTTTGAACCATAGTCATAGCGCCACCTACTGGCTAGAGGAGGTACATGTCTTCTTTCTCGGACGTCTCTCTCTCAGCAGGTTAACCACAGACACTTCAAATTTTAGCCAAACATTCTCAAAACGTGGTTGATGCAAAGTTATGAAGGGCTTGAGGTTTCGCCAAACGCTGTCACCGTGGCGACGCCTTGTTCGCCATGAAAATCGAACGTAATTTTGAAGCTTATGCATGCGTGCACACTCACCAAATTTGGCATGCACGTCAGGAGGCCTAAAATGAGTAATCTTATTTAGTTCACGGGTTTCGGTGGGCCAAAATGGCTCTATGGCGCCCCCTACAAAACTTTGACGAACTAGCCCCCGGTCTACGTTTTACCTACATGTACCAAATTCGGTATACATATGCGAGACCATAGGACCTACAAAAAAGCCTCTTGGAGCATTGACCTAAACCCAACAGGACGTCGGCCATATTGGATTTTTCACACATTTTTGGCGATTTACAGGGGATGTAAATGAACGAACTAGTCCGAGGGGGTTCAAGCGATCGACTTCAAACTTGGTCAGCTGGTACAAACAATATCAAGGATGAAAAGTTATCAAAGGTTTGATATAATCTTTAACGGTTTGGGCGTGGCGAGCTGGTAAAGTTCAGTGTCTCGCCATGACTCGCCATCAAACAGGAAATTGTTAATAACTTGACTGTACGTGATCCAATCAGCACCAATCTTGACATGTCTGATGAGAGTCCCGCCCTGAAGACGTCTACATGTCAATATTCATTCAAAGTCATAGCGCCACCTAGTGGCAAGAGGAAGTGCATGTTTTATTCTCAGACGTTTCTCTCTCAGCAGGTTGATCACAGACACCTCAAATTTGATCCAAACATTCCCACTACATGGATGATGCAAAGTTATGAAGCTCTTGACGTTTTGTCAGACGCTGTCACCATGGCAACGCTGTTCGCCATGGAACAGGAAATTGCTGTAACTTCAGTGTACATTATCCAATCTCTTTCAAACTTGTCACGCTTAATAAGAGTCCCGGCCTGAAGACATCTAGATTCCAATTAGTGACCACAGTCATTGCGCCACCTGGTGGCAACAGGAAGTAACACGTCTATGGCAATGATCATTTGATTTGCATGAAATTTTCACAGTGTAGTCAACACTTCATATACTGGAATACAGGATGTGATTAGTGACTGTTCTCTAGCGCCACATAGGGGACGCAGGAAGTGACGTGTAAGTCCTTCATGCGCTGTCCAAACTACATGAACGTTCTGAAAGCGCATGGAAGGGTCGGAGTCCAACAACGGGACGGGGCCGCCGCACGCCCCGACGCGCGCCGAGGTGCGAGGGCCCTCCAACGCTGCTTGCAGCTTTAATTATTATTATTTTTCTTGTGTATTAACAAAGGCTAATTTGGGGGCCTGAACATGCACGAAAAGTCAGGAAAATTTGCACAAAATTCAAGCACATCAAAAATTTTCGTATTTCATGGGTTTCGTAAACGGGCGTGAAAAAATGGCTCTATAGCGCCACCAAAACTCAGCCCCGGAACTGCGTATAATGTACATGTACGAAAGTTGTAGGGTATATGTATGGTTTCAAGACGCACAGAAAAGTCTCTTGGAGGTATGCCTTAAACCCAACAGGAAGTCGGCCATTTTGGATTTTATGGCGAAAAGTAGGGGTCGTAAATGAACGAACTCGTCCGAGGTGGTTGAAGCTATCAACTTCAAACTTGGTCAGGTGATAGAAACAATATCAAGGATGAAAAGTTATCAAAGGTTTGGTATAATCTTTAACGGTTTGGACGTGGCGAGCTGTCAAAATTTTGTGCCTCGCCGTCAAACAGGAAGTTGCTAATAACTTGACTGTACGTGATCCAATATGCACCAAACTTCACATGTCTGATGAGAGTCCCGCCCCGAACAGGTCTACGTGTCAATATTCATTCTAAGTCACAGCGCCACCTGGTGGTGACGGGAAACATTATGTTTCACGCTATGATGGCTCAAGACCAGCCAGTTGATCGGATCCACTTCAAATTTGGTCAGGAAAGCCAGAAGATGTTGATGTTGGTCTGGAGCGAACGCCGTGAGTCTCCGTCAAAAGCTGTTGCTGTGGCGACGCAGACACTGTCAAGTGAAATTTTTTTTTCGCCATCAAAATTAAAAGTGCTGTAACTCCACTGTACAAGCTCCTATCTTCACCAAATTCATACAGTTTGATGACTGTCCAGCTCTGAAGACATGTATGTGGCCATTTTGAACCATAGTCATAGCGCCACCTACTGGCGGGAGGAAGTACATGTCTTCTTTCTCGGACGTCTCTCTCTCAGCAGGTTAACCACAGGCACCTCAAATTTGAGCCAAACATTCTCAAGATGGGGTCGATGCAAAGGTATGAAGGGCTTGAGGTTTCGCCAAACGCTGTCACCGTGGCGACGCCCTGTTCGCCATGAAATACGAATTTAATTTCCACGCTTACGCATACGTGCAGACTCACCAAATTTAGCATACACGTCAGGAGGCCTAAAATGAATAATCGTATTGGGTTAACAGGTTTGGGTGGGGCAAAATGGCTCTACGGCGCCCCCTACAACATTTTGACGAACTAGCCCCCGGGCTACGTTTTACCTACAAATACCAAATTCAATAGACTTATGCGGGACGATAGGACCTACAAAAAAGCTTCTAGGACCGTTGACCTAAACCCAACAGGAAGTCGGCCATTTGGAATTTAGTGTCAAAATTTCAGCCATTTATAGGGGTCGTAAATGAGCGAACTAGTCCGAGGGGGTTGAAGCGTTCGACTTCAAACTCGGTCAGCTGGTAGAAACAATATCAAGGATGAAAAGTTATCAAGGGTTTTATATAATCTTTTACGGTTTGCCCGTGGCGAGCTGTCAAAGTTCAGTGTCTGGCCATGGCACCGAAAGTTCTTCCAAGTTCACTGTAGGTTATCCAGTGTGTTTCACACTTCTCATGTTTAGTCACAAAAGCCTCAAGACCTTCACAGTGTAGTCAACACTACATATACTGGAATACAGGACGTCATTAGCGGCCATTTTCTAGCGCAACATAGAACGGGAAGTGACGTGCAAGTCCTTCACGCGCTGTCCAAACTACACGAACGTTCTAAGTCGCGTGGAAGGGTCAGAGTCCGGCGACGGGACGGAGCTGCCGCACGCCCGACGCGCGCGGAGGTGCGAGGGCCCTCCAACGCTGCTTGCAGCTTTAATTAGGGCCCGAGCACCAAGCGGTGCGAGGACCCTATTGTAACTGTGTGGGGGAAAACGAGCAAGGGAGGAAAACGTGCAAGTACCCAAGAACCAAGAGGTGTACGGACCTCACAGGCCCCGAGCAGGTAGGCCTCGAAAAAATACGTCAAATGAAAAAAACCAGGCGACCAGGGGGCCAAAAACATAGTTGAAACTGAAGGAATTATTATTATTATTATTATTATTATTCTTCTTCTCCTTTTTATAAACAATGAATCGCTAATTTGGGGGCCTGAACATGCACGAAAACTCACCAAAATTTGTACAAAATTCAGACATGGCGAAAAATTACGTATTTTAAAGGTTTCGCAAATGGCCGTGGCAAAATGGCTCTGTAGCGCCACCTAAACTCAGCCCCGGAACTGCGTTTTATGTACATGTACGAAATTCGGTGGGTTCGTGTATCTCTTCAGGACGAACAAAAAAGTCTCTTGGAGCGATGACCTAAACCCAACAGGAAGTCAGCCATATTGGATTTTTCACGCATTTTTGGCGATTTACAGGGGACGTAAATGAACGAACTAGTCCGAGGGGGTTCAAGCGATCGACTTCAAACTTGGTCAGCTGGTAGAGAAGGCCTCAACGATGAAAAGTTATCAAAGGTTTGATATAATCTTTAACGGTTTGGGCGTGGCGAGCTGGCAAAGTTCAGTGTCTCGCCATGACTCGCCATCAAACAGGAAATTGTTAATAACTTGACTGTACGTGATCCAATCAGCACCAATCTTGACATGTCTGATGAGAGTTCCGCCCTGAAGACGTCTACATGTGAATATTCATTCAAAGTCATAGCGCCACCTAGTGGCAAGAGGAAGTGCATGTTTTATTCTCAGACGTTTCTCTCTCAGCAGGTTGATCACAGACACCTCAAATTTGATCCAAACATTCCCACTACATGGATGATGCAAAGTTATGAAGCTCTTGACGTTTTGTCAGACGCTGTCACCATGGCAACGCTGTTCGCCATGGAACAGGAAATTGCTGTAACTTCAGTGTACATTATCCAATCTCTTTCAAACTTGTCACGCTTAATAAGAGTCCCGGCCTGAAGACATCTAGATGCCAATTAGTGACCACAGTCATTGCGCCACCTGGTGGCAACAGGAAGTAACACGTCTATGGCAATGATCATTTGATTTGCATGAAATTTTCACAGTGTAGTCAACACTTCATATACTGGAATACAGGATGTGATTAGTGACTGTTCTCTAGCGCCACATAGAGGACGCAGGAAGTGACGTGTAAGTCCTTCACGCGCTGTCCAAACTACATGAACGTTCTAAAAGCGCATGGAAGGGTCGGAGTCCAACACAAGACGGGGCCGCCGCACGCCCCGACGCGCGTGGAGGTGCGAGGGCCCTTCAACGCTGCTTGCAGCTTTAATTATTATTATTATTATTATTATTATTTTTCTTGTGTATTTACAAAGGCTAATTTGGGTGCCTGAACATGCACGAAAACTCAGGAAAATTTGCACAAAATTCAAGCACATCAAAAATTTTCGTATTTCATGGGTTTCGTAAACGGGCGTGAAAAAATGGCTCTATAGCGCCACCAAAACTCAGCCCCGGAACTGCGTATAATGTACATGTACGAAAGTTGTAGGGTATATGTATGGTTTCAAGACGCATAGAAAAGTCTCTTGGAGGTATGCCTTAAAACCAACAGGAAGTCAGCCATTTTGGATTTTATGGCAAAAAGTAGGGGTCGTAAATGAACGAACTCGTCCGAGGTGGTTGAAGCTATCAACTTCAAACTTGGTCAGGTGATAGAAACAATATCAAGGATGAAAAGTTATCAAAGGTTTTGTATAATCTTTAACGGTTTGGGCGTGGTGAGCTCTCAAAATTCTGAGCCTTGCCGTCAAACAGGAAGTTGTTAATAACTTGACTGCACGTGATCCAATATGCACCAAACTTCACATGTCTGATGAGAGTCCCGCCCCGAACAGGTGTACGTGTCAATATTCATTCTAAGTCACAGCACCACCTGGTGGTGACGGGAAACATTATGTTTTACGCTATTATGGCTCAAGACCAGCCAGTTGATCGGATCCACTTCAAATTTGGTCAGGAAAGCCAGAAGATGTTGATGTTGGTCTGGAGCGAACGCCGTGAGTCTCCGTCAAAAGCTGTTGCTGTGGCGACGCAGACACTGTCAAGTGAAATTTTATTTTCGCCATCAGAATTAAAAGTGCTGTAACTCCACTGTACAAGGTCCTATCTTCACCAAATTCATACAGTTTGATGACTGTCCAGCTCTGAAGACATGTATGTGGCCATTTTGAACCATAGTCATAGCGCCACCTACTGGCATGAGGAGGTACATGTCTTCTTTCTCGCACGTCTCTCTCTCAGCAGGTTAACCGCAGACACCTCAAATTTGAGCCAAACATTCTGAAGATGTGGTTGATGCAAAGTTATGAAGGGCTTGAGGTTTTGCCAAACGCTGTCGCCATGGCGACGCCCTGTTCGCCATGAAACACGAATTTAATTTCCACACTTACGCATACGTGCACACTCACCAAATTTGGCATACACGTCAGGAGGCCTAAAATGAATAATCTTATTGGGTTAACAGGTTTGGGTGGGCCAAAATGGCTCTACGGCGCCCCCTACAAAACTTTGACGAACTAGCCCCCGGGCTACGTTTTACCTACATCTACCAAAATTCGGGATGCTTATGCGGGACGATCGGACCTGCAAAAAAGCCTCTTGGAGCATTGACCTAAACCCAACAGGAAGTCGACCATTTTGAATTAAGTGTCAAAATTTCAGCCATTTATAGGGGTCGTAAATGAGCGAACTAGTCCGAGGGTGTCGAAGCGATCGACTTCAAACTCGGTCAGCTGGTGGAAACACTATTCAAGATGAAAAGTTATCAAAAGCTTTATATAATCTTTTACGGTTTGGGCGTGGCGAGCTTTCAAAGTTCAGTGTCCCGCCATGGCACCGAAAGTTCTTCTAAGTTCACTGTAGATTATCCAGTGTGTTTCACACTTCTCATGTTTTGTCTGAGAAGCCTCAAGACCTTCACAGTGTAGTCAACACTTCATATACTGGAATATAGGACGTCATTAGCGGGCGTTTTCTGGCGCAACATAGGGGACGCGGGAAGTGACGTGCAAGTCCTTCACGCGCTGTCCAAACTACATGAACGTTCTGAGTCGCATGGAAGGGTCGGAGTCCGGCGATGGGACGGAGGTGCGAGGGCCCTCCAACGCTGCTTGCAGCTTTAATTAGGGCCCGAGCACCAAGCGGTGCGAGGACCCTATTGTAACTGCGTGGGGGAAAACGAGCAAGGGAGGAAAACGTGCAAGTACCCAAGAACCAAGAGGTGTACGGACCTCACAGGCCCCGAGCAGGTAGGCCTCGAAAAAATACGTCAAATGAAAAAAACCAGGCGACCAGGGGGCCAAAAACATAGTTGAAACTGAAGGAATTATTATTATTATTATTATTATTCTTCTTCTTTTCCTCCTTTTTATAAACAATGAATCGCTAATTTGGGGGCCTGAACATGCACGAAAACTCACCAAAATTTGCACAAAATTCAGACATGGCGAAAAATTACGTATTTTAAAGGTTTCGCAAATGGCCGTGGCAAAATGGCTCTGTAGCGCCACCTAAACTCAGCCCCGGAACTGCGTTTTATGTACATGTATGAAATTCGGTGGGTTTGTGTATCTCTTCAGGACGAACAAAAAAGTCTCTTGGAGCGATGACCTAAACCCAACAGGAAGTCAGCCATATTGGATTTTTCACGCATTTTTGGCGATTTACAGGGGACGTAAATGAACGAACTAGTCCGAGGGGGTTCAAGCGATCGACTTCAAACTTGGTCAGCTGGTAGAGAAGGCCTCAACGATGAAAAGTTATCAAAGGTTTGATATAATCTTTAACGGTTTGGGCGTGGCGAGCTGGCAAAGTTCAGTGTCTCGCCATGACTCGCCATCAAACAGGAAATTGTTAATAACTTGACTGTACGTGATCCAATCAGCACCAAACTTGACATGTCTGATGAGAGTCCCGCCCCGAACACGTCTACGTGTCAATATTCATTCTAAGTCACAGCGCCACCTGGTGGTGACAGGAAACTTTATGTTTTACGCTATGATGGCTCAAGACCAGTCAGTTGATCGGATCCACTTCAAATTTGGTCAGGAAAGCCAGAAGATGTTGGTGTTGGTCTGGAGCGAACGCCGTGAGTCTCCGTCAAAAGCTGTTGGCGTGGCGACGCAGACACTGTCGATTGAAATTTTTTTTACGCCATCAAAATTGAAAGTGCTGTAACTCCACTGTACAAGGTCCTATCTTCACCAAATTCATACAGTTTGATGACTGTCCGGCTCTGAAGACATGTACGTGGCCATTTTGAACCATAGTCATAGCGCCACCTACTGGCTAGAGGAGGTACATGTCTTCTTTCTCGGACGTCTCTCTCTCAGCAGGTTAACCACAGACACTTCAAATTTTAGCCAAACATTCTCAAGACGTGGTTGATGCAAAGTTATGAAGGGCTTGAGGTTTCGGCAAACGCTGTCACCGTGGCGACGCCTTGTTCGCCATGAAAATCGAACGTAATTTCGAAGCTTATGCATGCGTGTACACTCACCAAATTTGGCATGCACGTCAGGAGGCCTAAAATGAGTAATCTTATTTAGTTCACGGGTTTCGGTGTGCCAAAATGGCTCTATGGCGCCCCCTACAAAACTTTGACGAACTAGCCCCCGGTCTACGTTTTACCTACATGTACCAAATTCGGTATACATATGCGGGACCATAGGACCTACAAAAAAGCCTCTTGGAGCATTGACCAAAACCCAACAGCACGTCGGCCATATTGGATTTTTCACACATTTTTGGCGATTTACAGGGGACGTAAATGAACGAACTACTCCGAGGGGGTTCAAGCGATCGACTTCAAACTTGGTCAGCTGGTACAAACAATATCAAGGATGAAAAGTTATCAAAGGTTTGATATAATCTTTAACGGTTTGGGCATGGCGAGCTGGTAAAGTTCAGTGTCTCGCCATGACTCGTCATCAAACAGGAAATTGTTAATAACTTGACTGTACGTGATCCAATCAGCACCAATCTTGACATGTCTGATGAGAGTTCCGCCCTGAAGACGTCTACATGTTAATATTCATTCAAAGTCATAGTGCCACCTAGTGGCAAGAGGAAGTGCATGTTTTATTCTCAGACGTTTCTCTCTCAGCAGGTTGATCACAGACACCTCAAATTTGATCCAAACATTCCCACTACATGGATGATGCAAAGTTATGAAGCTCTTGACGTTTTCTCAGACGCTGTCACCATGGCAACGCTGTTCGCCATGGAACAGGAAATTGCTGTAACTTCAGTGTACATTATCCAATCTCTTTCAAACTTGTCACGCTTAATAAGAGTCCCGGCCTGAAGACATCTAGATGCCAATTAGTGACCACAGTCATTGCGCCACCTGGTGGCAACAGGAAGTAACACGTCTATGGCAATGATCATTTGATTTGCATGAAATTTTCACAGTGTAGTCAACACTTCATATACTGGAATACAGGATGTGATTAGTGACTGTTCTCTAGCGCCACATAGAGGACGCAGGAAGTGACGTGTAAGTCCTTCACGCGCTGTCCAAACTACATGAACGTTCTAAAAGCGCATGGAAGGGTCGGAGTCCAACACAATACGGGGCCGCCGCACGCCCCGACGCGCGCGGAGGTGCGAGGGCCCTTCAACGCTGCTTGCAGCTTTAATTAGGGCCCGAGCACCAAGCGGTGCGAGGACCCTATTGAAACTGCGTGGGGGAAAACGTGCAAGGGAGGAAAACGGGCCAGTACCCAAGAACCAAGAGGTGTACGGACCTCACAGTCCTCGAGCAGGTAGGCCTCGGAAAAATATGTCAAATGGAAAAAACCAGGTGACCAGGGGGCCGAAAACATAGTTGAAACTGAAGGAATTATTATTATTATTATTATTATTTTTCTTGTGTATTAACAAAGGCTAATTTGGGGGCCTGAACATGCACGAAAAGTCAGGAAAATTTGCACAAAATTCAAGCACATCAAAAATTTTCGTATTTCATGGGTTTCGTAAACGGGCGTGAAAAAATGGCTCTATAGCGCCACCAAAACTCAGCCCCGGAACTGCGTATAATGTACATGTACGAAAGTTGTAGGGTATATGTATGGTTTCAAGACGCACAGAAAAGTCTCTTGGAGGTATGCCTTAAAACCAACAGGAAGTCGGCCATTTGGGATTTTATGGCGAAAAGTAGGGGTCGTAAATGAACGAACTCGTCCGAGGTGGTTGAAGCTATCAACTTCAAACTTGGTCAGCTGTTAGAAACAATATCAAGGATGAAAAGTTATTAAAGGTTTGGTATAATCTTTAACGGTTTGGACGTGGCGAGCTGTCAAAAGTTTGTTCCTCGCCGTCAAACAGGAAGTTGTTAATAACTTGACTGTACGTGATCCAATATGCACCAAACTTCACATGTCTGATGAGAGTCCCGCCCCGAACACATCTACATGTCAATATTCATTTTAAGTCATAGCGCCACCTGGTGCTGACAGGAAACTTTATGTTTTGCGCTATGATGCCTCAAGACCAGCCAGTTGATCGGATCCACTTCAAATTTAGTCAGGAAAGCCTCAAGATGTTGATGTTGGTCTGGAGCGAACGCTGTGACTCTCCGTCAAAAGCTGTTGCCGTGGCGATGCAGACACTGTCGATTGAAATTTTTTTTTCGCCATCAGAATTAAAAGTGCTGTAACTCCACTGTACAAGGTCCTATCTTCACCAAATTCATACAGTTTGATGACTGTCCACCTTTGAAGACATGTACGTGGCCATTTTGAACCATAGTCATAGCGCCACCTACTGGCGGGAGGCCGTACATGTCTTCTTTCTCGGACGTCTCTCTCTCAGCAGGTTAACCACAGACACCTCAAATTTGAGCCAAACATTCTCAAGATGTGGTCAATGCAAAGGTATGAAGGGCTTGAGGTTTCGCCAAACGCTGTCACCGTGGCGACGCCCTGTTCGCCATGAAATACGAATTTAATTTCCACGCTTACGCATACGTGCAGACTCACCAAATTTAGCATACATGTCAGGAGGCCTAAAATGAATAATCGTATTGGGTTAACAGGTTTGGGTGGTGCAAAATGGCTCTACGGCGCCCCCTACAACATTTTGACGAACTAGCCCCCGGGCTACGTTTTACCTACATCTACCAAATTCGGTATACTTATGCAGGACGATAGGACCTACAAAAAAGCCTCTTGGAGCGTTGACCTAAACCCAACAGGAAGTCGGCCATTTTGAATCAAGTGTCAAAATTTCAGCCATTTATAGGGGTCGTAAATGAGCGAACTAGTCCGAGGGGGTTGAAGCGATCGACTTCAAACTCGGTCAGCTGGTAGAAGCAGTATTCACGATGAAAAGTTATCAAAAGCTTTCTATAATCTTTTACGCTTTGCCCGTGGCAAGCTGTCAAAGTTCTGTGTCTCGCCATGGAACCGAAAGCTCTTCCAAGTTCACTGTAGATTCTCCAGTGTGTTTCACACTGCTCATGTTTTGTCAGAGAAGCCTCAAGACCTTCACAGTGTAGTCAACACTTCGTATACAGGAATACAGGACGTCATTAGCGGCCGTTTCATAGCGCAACATAGTGACGTGTAAGTCCTTCACGCGCTGTCCAAACTACATGAACGTTCTGGCTCGTGTGGAAGGGTCGGAGTCCGGCGGCGGGACGGAGCCGCCTCTCGCCCGACGCGCGCGGAGGTGCGAGGGCCCTCCAACGCTGCTTGCAGCTTTAATTAGGGCCCGAGCACCAAGCGGTGCGAGGACCCTATTGTAACTGCGTGGGGGAAAACGAGCAAGGGAGGAAAACGTGCAAGTACCCAAGAACCAAGAGGTGTACGGACCTCACAGGCCCCGAGCAGGTAGGCCTCGAAAAAATACGTCAAATGAAAAAAACCAGGCGACCAGGGGGCCAAAAACATAGTTGAAACTGAAGGAATTATTATTATTATTATTATTATTATTATTATTAGGGCCCGAGCACCAAGCGGTGCGAGGACCCTATTGTAACTGTGTGGGGGAAAACGAGCAAGGGAGGAAAACGTGCAAGTACCCAAGAACCAAGAGGTGTACGGACCTCACAGGCCCCGAGCAGGTAGGCCTTGAAAAAATACGTCAAATGAAAAAAACCAGGCGACCAGGGGGCCAAAAACATAGTTGAAACTGAAGGAATTATTATTATTATTATTATTATTATTCTTCTTCTCCTTTTTATAAACAATGAATCGCTAATTTGGGGGCCTGAACATGCACGAAAACTCACCAAAATTTGCACAAAATTCAGACATGGCGAAAAATTACGTATTTTAAAGGTTTCGCAAATGGCCGTGGCAAAATGGCTCTGTAGCGCCACCTAAACTCAGCCCCGGAACTGCGTTTTATGTACATGTACCAAATTCGGTGGGTTCGTGTATCTCTTCAGGACAAACAAAAAAGTCTCTTGGAGCGATGACCTAAACCCAACAGGAAGTCAGCCATATTGGATTTTTCAGGCATTTTTGGCGATTTACAGGGGACGTAAATGAACGAACTAGTCCGAGGGGGTTCAAGCGATTGACTTCAAACTTGGTCAGCTGGTAGAGAAGGCCTCAACGATGAAAAGTTATCAAAGGTTTGATATAATCTTTAACGGTTTGGGTGTGGCGAGCTGGCAAAGTTCAGTGTCTCGCCATGACTCGCCATCAAACAGGAAATTGTTAATAACTTGACTGTACGTGATCCAATCAGCACCAAACTTGACATGTCTGATGAGAGTCCCGCCCCGAACACGTCTACGTGTCAATATTCATTCTAAGTCACAGCGCCACCTGGTGGTGACAGGAAACTTTATGTTTTACGCTATGATGGCTCAAGACCAGTCAGTTGATCGGATCCACTTCAAATTTGGTCAGGAAAGCCAGAAGATGTTGGTGTTGGTCTGGAGCGAACGCCGTGAGTCTCCGTCAAAAGCTGTTGCCGTGGCGACGCAGACACTGTCGATTGAAATTTTTTTTACGCCATCAAAATTGAAAGTGCTGTAACTCCACTGTACAAGGTCCTATCTTCACCAAATTCATACAGTTTGATGACTGTCCGGCTCTGAAGACATGTACGTGGCCATTTTGAACCATAGTCATAGCGCCACCTACTGGCTAGAGGAGGTACATGTCTTCTTTCTCGGACGTCTCTCTCTCAGCAGGTTAACCACAGACACTTCAAATTTTAGCCAAACATTCTCAAAACGTGGTTGATGCAAAGTTATGAAGGGCTTGAGGTTTCGCCAAACGCTGTCACCGTGGCGACGCCTTGTTCGCCATGAAAATCGAACGTAATTTTGAAGCTTATGCATGCGTGCACACTCACCAAATTTGGCATGCACGTCAGGAGGCCTAAAATGAGTAATCTTATTTAGTTCACGGGTTTCGGTGGGCCAAAATGGCTCTATGGCGCCCCCTACAAAACTTTGACGAACTAGCCCCCGGTCTACGTTTTACCTACATGTACCAAATTCGGTATACATATGCGAGACCATAGGACCTACAAAAAAGCCTCTTGGAGCATTGACCTAAACCCAACAGGACGTCGGCCATATTGGATTTTTCACACATTTTTGGCGATTTACAGGGGATGTAAATGAACGAACTAGTCCGAGGGGGTTCAAGCGATCGACTTCAAACTTGGTCAGCTGGTACAAACAATATCAAGGATGAAAAGTTATCAAAGGTTTGATATAATCTTTAACGGTTTGGGCGTGGCGAGCTGGTAAAGTTCAGTGTCTCGCCATGACTCGCCATCAAACAGGAAATTGTTAATAACTTGACTGTACGTGATCCAATCAGCACCAATCTTGACATGTCTGATGAGAGTCCCGCCCTGAAGACGTCTACATGTCAATATTCATTCAAAGTCATAGCGCCACCTAGTGGCAAGAGGAAGTGCATGTTTTATTCTCAGACGTTTCTCTCTCAGCAGGTTGATCACAGACACCTCAAATTTCATCCAAACATTCCCACTACATGGATGATGCAAAGTTATGAAGCTCTTGACGTTTTGTCAGACGCTGTCACCATGGCAACGCTGTTCGCCATGGAACAGGAAATTGCTGTAACTTCAGTGTACATTATCCAATCTCTTTCAAACTTGTCACGCTTAATAAGAGTCCCGGCCTGAAGACATCTAGATTCCAATTAGTGACCACAGTCATTGCGCCACCTGGTGGCAACAGGAAGTAACACGTCTATGGCAATGATCATTTGATTTGCATGAAATTTTCACAGTGTAGTCAACACTTCATATACTGGAATACAGGATGTGATTAGTGACTGTTCTCTAGCGCCACATAGGGGACGCAGGAAGTGACGTGTAAGTCCTTCATGCGCTGTCCAAACTACATGAACGTTCTGAAAGCGCATGGAAGGGTCGGAGTCCAACAACGGGACGGGGCCGCCGCACGCCCCGACGCGCGCCGAGGTGCGAGGGCCCTCCAACGCTGCTTGCAGCTTTAATTATTATTATTCTTCTTTTTATCCACAATGAATCGCTAATTTGGGGGCCTGAACATGCACGAAAACTCACCAAAATTTGCACAAAATTCAGACATGGCGAAAAATTACGTATTTTAAAGGTTTCGCAAATGGCCGTGGCAAAATGGCTCTGTAGCGCCACCTAAACTCAGCCCCGGAACTGCGTTTTATGTACATGTACGAAATTCGGTGGGTTCGTGTATCTCTTCAGGACGAACAAAAAAGTCTCTTGGAGCGATGACCTAAACCCAACAGGAAGTCAGCCATATTGGATTTTTCACGCATTTTTGGCGATTTACAGGGGACGTAAATGAACGAACTAGTCCGAGGGGGTTCAAGCGATTGACTTCAAACTTGGTCAGCTGGTAGAGAAGGCATCAATGATGAAAAGTTATTAAAAGTCTTGTTATTACTTTAACGGTTTGGGCGTGGCGAGCTGGCAAAGTTCAGTGTCTCGCCATGACTCGCCATCAAACAGGAAATTGTTAATAACTTGACTGTACGTGATCCAATCAGCACCAAACTTCACATGCCTGATGAGAGTCCCGCCCCGAACACGTCTACGTGTCAATATTCATTCAAAGTCACAGCGCCACCTGGTGGTGACAGGAAACTTTATGTTTTACGCTATGATGGCTCAAGACCAGCCAGTTGATCGGATCCACTTCAAATTTGGTCAGGAAAGCCAGAAGATGTTGGTGTTTGTCTGGAGCGAACGCCGTGAGTCTCCGTCAAAAGCTGTTGCCGTGGCGACGCAGACACTGTCGATTGAAATTTTTTTTACGCCATGAAAATTGAAAGTGCTGTAACTCCACTGTACAAGGTCCTATCTTCACCAAATTCATACAGTTTGATGACTGTCCGGCTCTGAAGACATGTACGTGGCCATTTTGAACCATAGTCATAGCGCCACCTACTGGCTAGAAGACGTACATGTCTTCTTTCTCGGACGTCTCTCTCTCAGCAGGTTAACCACAGACACTTCAAATTTTAGCCAAACATTCTCAAAACGTGGTTGATGCAAAGTTATGAAGGGCTTGAGGTTTCGCCAAACGCTGTCACCGTGGCGACGCCTTGTTCGCCATGAAAATCGAACGTAATTTCGAAGCTTATGCATACGTGCACACTCACCAAATTTGGCATGCACGTCAGGAGGCCTAAAATGAGTAATCTTATTTAGTTCACGGGTTTCGGTGGGCCAAAATGGCTCTATGGCGCCCCCTACAAAACTTTGACGAACTAGCCCCGGGTCTACGTTTTACCTACATGTACCAAATTCGGTATACATATGCGAGACCATAGGACCTACAAAAAAGCCTCTTGGAGCATTGACCTAAACCCAACAGGACGTCGGCCATATTGGATTTTTCACACATTTTTGGCGATTTACAGGGGACGTAAATGAACGAACTAGTCCGAGGGGGTTCAAGCGATCGACTTCAAACTTGGTCAGCTGGTACAAACAATATCAAGGATGAAAAGTTATCAAAGGTTTGATATAATCTTTAACGGTTTGGGCGTGGCGAGCTGGTAAAGTTCAGTGTCTCGCCATGACTCGCCATCAAACAGGAAATTGTTAATAACTTGACTGTACGTGATCCAATCAGCACCAATCTTGACATGTCTGATGAGAGTCCCGCCCTGAAGACGTCTACATGTCAATATTCATTCAAAGTCATAGCGCCACCTAGTGGCAAGAGGAAGTGCATGTTTTATTCTCAGACGTTTCTCTCTCAGCAGGTTGATCACAGACACCTCAAATTTGATCCAAACATTCCCACTACATGGATGATGCAAAGTTATGAAGCTCTTGACGTATTCTCAGACGCTGTCACCATGGCAACGCTGTTCGCCATGGAACAGGAAATTGCTGTAACTTCAGTGTACATTATCCAATCTCTTTCAAACTTGTCACGCTTAATAAGAGTCCCGGCCTGAAGACATCTAGATGCCAATTAGTGACCACAGTCATTGCGCCACCTGGTGGCAACAGGAAGTAACACGTCTATGGCAATGATCATTTGATTTGCATGAAATTTTCAGTGTAGTCAACACTTCATATACTGGAATACAGGATGTGATTAGTGACTGTTCTCTAGCGCCACATAGGGGACGCAGGAAGTGACGTGTAAGTCCTTCACGCGCTGTCCAAACTACATGAACGTTCTGAAAGCGCATGGAAGGGTCGGAGTCCAACAACGGGACAGGGCCGCCGCACGCCCCGACGCGCGTGGAGGTGCGAGGGCCCTTCAACGCTGCTTGCAGCTTTAATTATTATTATTATTCTTCTTATCCACAATGAATTGCTAATTTGGGGGCCTGAACATGCACGAAAACTCACCAAAATTTGCACACGCATCAGTCGTGGTGAAAAATTACGTATTTTAAAGGTTTCGCAAATGGGCGTGGCAAAATGGCTCTATAGCGCCCTCAACCCACTGCTCCAGAAGTGCGATTTTTTCACGTGTATGCAATTCGGTGGGTTCGTGTATCTCTTCAAGACGCACAAAAAACTAATTTGGACCAATGACCTAAAACCAACAGGAAGTCGGCCATATTGGATTTTTCACGCATTTTTGGCGATTTACAGGGGACGTAAATGAACGAACTCGTCCGAGGGGGTTCAAGCGATCGACTTCAAACTTGGTCAGCTGGTAGAGAAGGCCTCAATGATGAAAAGTTATTAAAAGTCTTGTTATTACTTTAACGGTTTGGGCGTGGCGAGCTGGCAAAGTTCAGTGTCTCGCCATGACTCGCCATCAAACAGGAAATTGTTAATAACTTGACTGTACGTGATCCAATCAGCACCAAACTTGACATGTCTGATGAGAGTCCCGCCCTGAAGACGTCTACGTGTCAATATTCATTCTAAGTCACAGCGCCACCTGGTGGTGACAGGAAACTTTATGTTTTACGCTATGATGGCTCAAGACCAGCCAGTTGATCGGATCCACTTCAAATTTGGTCAGGAAAGCCAGAAGATATTGGTGTTGGTCTGGAGCGAACGCCGTGAGTCTCCGTCAAAAGCTGTTGCCGTGGCGACGCAGACACTGTCGATTGAAATTTTTTTTACGCCATCAAAATTGAAAGTGCTGTAACTCCACTGTACAAGGTCCTATCTTCACCAAATTCATACAGTTTGATGACTGTCCGGCTCTGAAGACATGTACGTGGCCATTTTGAACCATAGTCATAGCGCCACCTACTGGCTAGAGGAGGTACATGTCTTCTTTCTCGGACGTCTCTCTCTCAGCAGGTTAACCACAGACACTTCAAATTTTAGCCAAACATTCTCAAGACGTGGTTGATGCAAAGTTATGAAGGGCTTGAGGTTTCGCCAAACGCTGTCACTGTGGCGACGCCTTGTTCGCCATGAAAATCGAACATAATTTCGAAGCTTATGCATGCGTGCACACTCACCAAATTTGGCATGCACGTCAGGAGGCCTAAAATGAGTAATCTTATTTAGTTCACGGGTTTCGGTGGGCCAAAATGGCTCTATGGCGCCCCCTACAAAACTTTGACGAACTAGCCCCCGGTCTACGTTTTACCTACATGTACCAAATTCGGTATACATATGAGAGACCATAGGACCTACAAAAAAGCCTCTTGGAGCATTGACCTAAACCCAACAGGACGTCGGCCATATTGGATTTTTCACACATTTTTGGCGATTTACAGGGGACGTAAATGAACGAACTAGTCCGAGGGGGTTCAAGCGATCGACTTCAAACTTGGTCAGCTGGTACAAACAATATCAAGGATGAAAAGTTATCAAAGGTTTGATATAATCTTTAACGGTTTGGGCGTGGCGAGCTGGTAAAGTTCAGTGTCTCGCCATGACTCGCCATCAAACAGGAAATTGTTAATAACTTGACTGTACGTGTTCCAATCAGCACCAATCTTGACATGTCTGATGAGAGTCCCGCCCTGAAGACGTCTACATGTCAATATTCATTCAAAGTCATAGCGCCACCTAGTGGCAAGAGGAAGTGCATGTTTTATTCTCAGACGTTTCTCTCTCAGCAGGTTGATCACAGACACCTCAAATTTGATCCAAACATTCCCACTACATGGATGATGCAAAGTTATGAAGCTCTTGACGTTTTGTCAGACGCTGTCACCATGGCAACGCTGTTCGCCATGGAACAGGAAATTGCTGTAACTTCAGTGTACATTATCCAATCTCTTTCAAACTTGTCACGCTTAATAAGAGTCCCGACCTGAAGACATCTAGATGCCAATTACTGACCACAGTCATTGCGCCACCTGGTGGCAACAGGAACTAACACGTCTATGGCAATGATCATTTGATTTGCATGAAATTTTCACAGTGTAGTCAACACTTCATATACTGGAATACAGGATGTGATTAGTGACTGTTCTCTAGCGCCACATAGAGGACGCAGGAAGTGACGTGTAAGTCCTTCACGCGCTGTCCAAACTACATGAACGTTCTAAAAGCGCATGGAAGGGTCGGAGTCCAACACAAGACGGGGCCGCCGCACGCCCCGACACGCGCGGAGGTGCGAGGGCCCTTCAACGCTGCTTGCAGCTTTAATTAGGGCCCGAGCACCAAGCGGTGCGAGGACCCTATTGTAACTGTGTGGGGGAAAACGAGCAAGGGAGGAAAACGTGCAAGTACCCAAGAACCAAGAGGTGTACGGACCTCACAGGCCCCGAGCAGGTAGGCCTCGAAAAAATACGTCAAATGAAAAAAACCAGGCGACCAGGGGGCCAAAAACATAGTTGAAACTGAAGGAATTATTATTATTATTATTATTAGGGCCCGAGCACCAAGCGGTGCGAGGACCCTATTGTAACTGTGTGGGGGAAAACGAGCAAGGGAGGAAAACGTGCAAGTACCCAAGAACCAAGAGGTGTACGGACCTCACAGTCCCCGAGCAGGTAGGCCTCGAAAAAATACGTCAAATGAAAAAAACCAGGCGACCAGGGGGCCAAAAACATAGTTGAAACTGAAGGAATTATTATTATTATTATTATTATTCTTCTCCTCCTTTTTATAAACAATGAATCGCTAATTTGGGGGCCTGAACATGCACGAAAACTCACCAAAATTTGCACAAAATTCAGACATGGCGAAAAATTACGTATTTTAAAGGTTTCGCAAATGGCCGTGGCAAAATGGCTCTGTAGCGCCACCTAAACTCAGCCCCGGAACTGCGTTTTATGTACATGTACGAAATTCGGTGGGTTCGTGTATCTCTTCAGGACGAACAAAAAAGTCTCTTGGAGCGATGACCTAAACCCAACAGGAAGTCAGCCATATTGGATTTTTCACGCATTTTTGGCGATTTACAGGGGACGTAAATGAACGAACTAGTCCGAGGGGGTTCAAGCGATCGACTTCAAACTTGGTCAGCTGGTAGAGAAGGCATCAACGATGAAAAGTTATTAAAAGTCTTGTTATTACTTTAACGGTTTGGGCGTGGCGAGCTGGCAAAGTTCAGTGTCTCGCCATGACTCGCCATCAAACAGGAAATTGTTAATAACTTGACTGTACGTGATCCAATCAGCACCAAACTTGACATGTCTGATGAGAGTCCCACCCTGAACACGTTTACATGTCAATATTCATTCAAAGTCATAGCGCCACCTAGTGGCAAGAGGAACTGCATGTTTTATTCTCGGACGTTTCTCTCTCAGCAGGTTGATCACAGACACCTCAAATTTGATCCAAACATTCCCACTACATGGATGATGCAAATTTATGAAGTTCGTGACGTTTCGTCAGACGCTGTCACCATGGTAACGCTGTTCGCCATGGAACAGGAAATTGCTGTAACTTCAGTGTACGTTATCCAATCTCTTTCAAACTTGTCACGCTTGATAAGAGTCCCGGCCTGAAGACATCTAGATGCCAATTAGTGACCACAGTCATTGCGCCACCTGGTGGCAACAGGAAGTAACACGTCTATGGCAACGATCATTTGATTTGCACGAAATTTTCACAATGTAGTCAACACTTCATATACTGGAATACAGGACGTGATTAGTGACTGTTCTCTAGCGCCACATAGGGGGCGCAGGAAGTGACGTGTAAGTCCTTCACGCGCTGTCCAAACTACATGAACGTTCTGAAAGCGCATGGAAGGGTCGGAGTCCAGCAACGGGACGGAGCCGCCGCACGCCCCGACGCGCGCGGAGGTGCGAGGGCCCTTCAACGCTGCTTGCAGCTTTAATTATTATTATTCTTCTTTTTATCCACAATGAATCGCTAATTTGGGGGCCTGAACATGCACGAAAACTCACCAAAATTTGCACAAAATTCAGACATGGCGAAAAATTACGTATTTTAAAGGTTTCGCAAATGGCCGTGGCAAAATGGCTCTGTAGCGCCACCTAAACTCAGCCCCGGAACTGCGTTTTATGTACATGTACGAAATTCGGTGGGTTCGTGTATCTCTTCAGGACGAACAAAAAAGTCTCTTGGAGCGATGACCTAAACCCAACAGGAAGTCAGCCATATTGGATTTTTCACGCATTTTTGGCGATTTACAGGGGACGTAAATGAACGAACTAGTCCGAGGGGGTTCAAGCGATCGACTTCAAACTTGGTCAGCTGGTAGAGAAGGCCTCAACGATGAAAAGTTATTAAAAGTCTTGTTATTACTTTAACGGTTTGGGCGTGGCGAGCTGGCAAAGTTCAGTGTCTCGCCATGACTCGCCATCAAACAGGAAATTGTTAATAACTTGACTGTACGTGATCCAATCAGCACCAAACTTGACATGTCTGATGAGAGTCCCGCCCTGAACACGTCTACGTGTCAATATTCATTCTAAGTCACAGCGCCACCTGGTGGTGACAGGAAACTTTATGTTTTACGCTATGATGGCTCAAGACCAGCCAGTTGATCGGATCCACTTCAAATCTGGTCAGGAAAGCCAGAAGATGTTGGTGTTGGTCTGGAGCGAACGCTGTGAGTCTCCGTCAAAAGCTGTTGCCGTGGCGACGCAGACACTGTCGATTGAAATTTTTTTTACGCCATGAAAATTGAAAGTGCTGTAACTCCACTGTACAAGGTCCTATCTTCACCAAATTCATACAGTTTGATGACTGTCCGGCTCTGAAGACATGTACGTGGCCATTTTGAACCATAGTCATAGCGCCACCTACTGGCTAGAGGAGGTACATGTCTTCTTTCTCGGACGTCTCTCTCTCAGCAGGTTAACCACAGACACTTCAAATTTTAGCCAAACATTCTCAAAACGTGGTTGATGCAAAGTTATGAAGGGCTTGAGGTTTCGCCAAACGCTGTCGCCGTGGCGACGCCTCGTTCGCCATGAAAAACGAATTTAATTTCCGAGCTTACACATACGTGCACACTCACCAAATTTGGCATGCACGTCAGGAGGCCTAAAATGAGTAATCTTATTTGGTTCACGGGTTTCAGTGGGCCAAAATGGCTCTATGGCGCCCCCTACAAAACTTTGACGAACTAGCCCCCGGTCTACGTTTTACCTACATGTACCAAATTCGGTATACATATGCGGGACCATAGGACCTACAAAAAAGCCTCTTGGAGCATTGACCTAAACCCAACAGGACGTCGGCCATATTGGATTTTTCACACATTTTTGGCGATTTACAGGGGACGTAAATGAACGAACTACTCCGAGGGGGTTCAAGCGATCAACTTCAAACTTGGTCAGCTGGTACAAACAATATCAAGGATGAAAAGTTATCAAAGGTTTGATATAATCTTTAACGGTTTGGGCGTGGCGAGCTGGTAAAGTTCAGTGTCTCGCCATGACTCGCCATCAAACAGGAAATTGTTAATAACTTGACTGTACGTGATCCAATCAGCACCAATCTTGACATGTCTGATGAGAGTCCCGCCCTGAAGACGTCTACATGTCAATATTCATTCAAAGTCATAGCGCCACCTAGTGGCAAGAGGAAGTGCATGTTTTATTCTCAGACGTTTCTCTCTCAGCAGGTTGATCACAGACACCTCAAATTTGATCCAAACATTCCCACTACATGGATGATGCAAAGTTATGAAGCTCTTGACGTGTTCTCAGACGCTGTCACCATGGCAACGCTGTTCGCCATGGAACAGGAAATTGCTGTAACTTCAGTGTACATTATCCAATCTCTTTCAAACTTGTCACGCTTAATAAGAGTCCCGGCCTGAAGACATCTAGATGCCAATTAGTGACCACAGTCATTGCGCCACCTGGTGGCAACAGGAAGTAACACGTCTATGGCAATGATCATTTGATTTGCATGAAATTTTCACAGTGTAGTCAACACTTCATATACTGGAATACAGGATGTGATTAGTGACTGTTCTCTAGCGCCACATAGGGGACGCAGGAAGTGACGTGTAAGTCCTTCACGCGCTGTCCAAACTACTTGAACGTTCTGAAAGCGCATGGAAGGGTCGGAATCCAGTAACGGGACGGGGCCGCCGCACGCCCCGACGCGCGCGGAGGTGCGAGGGCCCTCCAACGCTGCTTGCAGCTTTAATTAGGGCCCGAGCACCAAGCGGTGCGAGGACCCTATTGTAACTGCGTGGGGGAAAAGGGAGGAAACGTGCAAGTACCCAAGAACCAAGAGGTGTACGGACCTCACAGTCCCCGAGCAGGTAGGCCTCGAAAAAATACGCGACATGGCAAAAAACCAGCCAACCAGGGGGCTCGAAACATAGTTGAAACTGTGTGGATTATTATTATTATTATTATTATTATTATTATTATTATTATTATTATTCTTCTCGGGCCGAAACAAACGCAAATTTGAGGGCCTGAACATGCACGAAAAGTCAGGAAAATTTGCACACGCATCAGGCCTGGCGAAAAATTTCGTATTTAATGGGTCTCACAAATGGGCGTGGCAAAATGGCTCTATTGCGCCCCCTAACACTAAAACCCCTACCCCGGGAACTGCAATTTATGTACGTGTACGCAATTTGGTGGGTTCATGTATCACTTCAAGACGCACAAAAAAGTAATTTGGACCAATGACCTAAACCCAACAGGAAGTCGGCCATTTTGGATTTTATGTTAAAAAGTAGGGTTCGTAAATGAACGAACTAGTTTGAGGGGGTTGAAGCGATCGACTTCAAACTTGGTCAGCTGTTAGAAATAATATCAAGGATGAAAAGTTATTAAAGGTTTGGTATAATCTTTAACGGTTTGGACGTGGCGAGCTGTCAAAAGTTTGTGCCTCGCCGTCAAACAGGAAGTTGTTAATAACTTGACTGTACGTGATCCAATATGCACCAAACTTCACATGTCTGATGAGAGTCCCGCCCCGAACACATCTACATGTCAATATTCATTTTAAGTCATAGCGCCACCTGGTGCTGACAGGAAACTTTATGTTTTGCGCTATGATGGCTCAAGACCAGCCAGTTGATCGGATCCACTTCAAATTTGGTCAGGAAAGCCTCAAGATGTTGATGTTGGTCTGGAGCGAACGCCGTGACTCTGTGTCAAAAGCTGTTGCCGTGGTGATGCAGACACTGTCGATTGAAAATTTTTTTTCGCCATCAAAATTAAAAGTGCTGTAACTCCACTGTACAAGGTCCTATCTTCACCAAATTCATACAGTTTGATGACTGTCCGGCTCTGAAGACATGTACATGGCCATTTTGAACCATGGTCATAGCGCCACCTACTGGCGGGAGGAGGTACATGTCTTCTTTCTCGGACGTCTCTCTCTCAGCAGGTTATCCACAGACACCTCAAATTTGAGCCAAACATTCTCAAGATGTGGTTGATGCAAAGGTATGAAGGGCTTGAGGTTTCGCCAAACGCTGTCGCCGTGGCGACGCCTCGTTCGCCATGAAAAACGACTTTAATTTCCGAGCTTACACATGCGTGCACACTCACGAAATTTGGCATACACGTCAGGAGGCCTACAATGAATAATCTTATTGGGTTAACAGATTTGGATGGGCCAAAATGGCTCTACGGCGCCCCCTACAAAACTTTGACAAACTAGCCCCCGGTGTACGTTTTACCTACATGTACCAAATTCGGTATACTTATGCGGGACGATAGGACCTACAAAAAAGCCTCTTGGAGCGTTGACCTAAACCCAACAGGAAGTCAGCCATTTTGAATTAAGTGTCAAAATTTCAGCCATTTATAGGGGTCGTAAATGAGCGAACTAGTCCGAGGGGGTCAAAGCGATCAACTTCAAACTCGGTCAGCTGGTGAAAACACTATTCAAGATGAAAAGTTATCAAAAGCTTTATATAATCTTTTACGATTTACCCGTGGCGAGTTGTCAAAGTTCAGTGTCCCGCCATGGCACCGAAAGTTCTTCTAAGTTCACTGTAGATTCTCCAGTGTGTTTCACACTTTTCATGTTTTGTCTGAAAAGCCTCAAGACCTTCACAGTGAAGTCAACACTTAATATACTGGAATACAGGACGTCATTAGCAGCCGTTTTCTAGCGCAACATGGGGGACGCGGGAAGTGACGTGCAAGTCCTTCACGCGCTGTCCAAACTACATGCACGTTCTGAGCCGCGTGGAAGGGTCGGAGTCCGGCGGCGGGACGGAACCGCCGCACGCCCTGACGAGCGCGGACGTGCGAGGGCCCTCCAACGCTGCTTGCAGCTTTAATTATTATTATTATTCTTCTTATCCACAATGAATTGCTAATTTGGGGGCCTGAACATGCACGAAAACTCACCAAAATTTGCACACGCATCAGTCGTGGTGAAAAATTACGTATTTTAAAGGTTTCGCAAATGGGCGTGGCAAAATGGCTCTATAGCGCCCTCAACCCACTGCCCCAGAAGTGCGATTTTTTCACGTGTATGCAATTCGGTGGGTTCGTGTATCTCTTCAACACGCACAAAAAACTAATTTGGACCAATGACCTAAAACCAACAGGAAGTCGGCCATATTGGATTTTTCACGCATTTTTGGCGATTTACAGGGGACGTAAATGAACGAACTCGTCCGAGGGGGTTCAAGCGATCGACTTCAAACTTGGTCAGCTGGTAGAGAAGGCCTCAATGATGAAAAGTTATTAAAAGTCTTGTTATTACTTTAACGGTTTGGGCGTGGCGAGCTGGCAAAGTTCAGTGTCTCGCCATGACTCGCCATCAAACAGGAAATTGTTAATAACTTGACTGTACGTGATCCAATCAGCACCAAACTTGACATGTCTGATGAGAGTCCCGCCCTGAACACGTCTACGTGTCAATATTCATTCTAAGTCACAGCGCCACCTGGTGGTGACAGGAAACTTTATGTTTTACGCTATGATGGCTCAAGACCAGCCAGTTGATCGGATCCACTTCAAATTTGGTCAGGAAAGCCAGAAGATATTGGTGTTGGTCTGGAGCGAACGCCGTGAGTCTCCGTCAAAAGCTGTTGCCGTGGCGACGCAGACACTGTCGATTGAAATTTTTTTTACGCCATCAAAATTGAAAGTGCTGTAACTCCACTGTACAAGGTCCTATCTTCACCAAATTCATACAGTTTGATGACTGTCCGGCTCTGAAGACATGTACGTGGCCATTTTGAACCATAGTCATAGCGCCACCTACTGGCTAGAGGAGGTACATGTCTTCTTTCTCGGACGTCTCTCTCTCAGCAGGTTAACCACAGACACTTCAAATTTTAGCCAAACATTCTCAAAACGTGGTTGATGCAAAGTTATGAAGGGCTTGAGGTTTCGGCAAACGCTGTCACCGTGGCGACGCCTTGTTCGCCATGAAAATCGAACGTAATTTCGAAGCTTATGCATACGTGCACACTCACCAAATTTGGCATGCACGTCAGGAGGCCTAAAATGAGTAATCTTATTTAGTTCACGGGTTTCGGTGGGCCAAAATGGCTCTATGGCGCCCCCTATAAAACTTTGACGAACTAGCCCCCGGTCTACGTTTTACCTACATGTACCAAATTCGGTATACATATGCGAGACCATAGGACCTACAAAAAAGCCTCTTGGAGCATTGACCTAAACCCAACAGGACGTCGGCCATATTGGATTTTTCACACATTTTTGGCGATTTACAGGGGACGTAAATGAACGAACTAGTCCGAGGGGGTTCAAGCGATCGACTTCAAACTTGGTCAGCTGGTACAAACAATATCAAGGATGAAAAGTTATCAAAGGTTTGATATAATCTTTAACGGTTTGGGCGTGGCGAGCTGGTAAAGTTCAGTGTCTCGCCATGACTCGCCATCAAACAGGAAATTGTTAATAACTTGACTGTACGTGATCCAATCAGCACCAATCTTGACATGTCTGATGAGAGTCCCGCCCTGAAGACGTCTACATGTCAATATTCATTCAAAGTCATAGCGCCACCTAGTGGCAAGAGGAAGTGCATGTTTTATTCTCAGACGTTTCTCTCTCAGCAGGTTGATCACAGACACCTCAAATTTCATCCAAACATTCCCACTACATGGATGATGCAAAGTTATGAAGCTCTTGACGTTTTCTCAAACGCTGTCACCATGGCAACGCTGTTCGCCATGGAACAGGAAATTGCTGTAACTTCAGTGTACATTATCCAATCTCTTTCAAACTTGTCACGCTTAATAAGAGTCCCGGCCTGAAGACATCTAGATGCCAATTAGTGACCACAGTCATTGTGCCACCTGGTGGCAACAGGAAGTAACACGTCTATGGCAATGATCATTTGATTTGCATGAAATTTTCACAGTGTAGTCAACACTTCATATACTGGAATACAGGATGTGATTAGTGACTGTTCTCTAGCGCCACATAGGGGACGCAGGAAGTGACGTGTAAGTCCTTCACGCGCTGTCCAAACTACATGAACGTTCTGAAAGCGCATGGAAGGGTCGGAGTCCAACACAAGACGGGGCCGCCGCACGCCCCGACGCGCGCGGAGGTGCGAGGGCCCTTCAACGCTGCTTGCAGCTTTAATTATTATTATTATTAGGGCCCGAGCACCAAGCGGTGCGAGGACCCTATTGAAACTGCGTGGGGGAAAAACGTGCAAGGGAGGAAAACGGGCCAGTACCCAAGAACCAAGAGGTGTATGGACCTCACAGTCCTCGAGCAGGTAGGCCTTGGAAAAATATGTCAAATGGAAAAAACCAGGTGACCAGGGGGCTTGAAACATAGTTGAAACTGTGTGGATTATTATTATTATTATTATTATTATTCTCGGGCCGAAACAAACGCAAATTTGAGGGCCTGAACATGCACGAAAAGTCAGGAAAATTTGCACACGAATCAGGCCTGGCGAAAAATTTCGTATTTAATGGGTCTCACAAATGGGCGTGGCAAAATGGCTCTATAGCGCCCCCTAACACTAAAACCCCTACCCCCGGAACTGCAATTTATGTACGTGTACGCAATTTGGTGGGTTCATGTATCACTTAAAGACGCACAAAAAAGTAATTTGGACCAATGACCTAAACCCAACAGGAAGTCGGCCATTTTGGATTTTATGTTAAAAAGTAGGGTTCGTAAATGAACGAACTAGTTTGAGGGGGTTGAAGCGATCGACTTCAAACTTGGTCAGCTGGTAGAAATAATATCAAGGATGAAAAGTTGTTAAAGGTTTGGTATAATCTTTAACGGTTTGGACGTGGCGAGCTGTCAAAAGTTTGTGCCTCGCCGTCAAACAGGAAGTTGTTAATAACTTGACTGTACGTGATCCAATATGCACCAAATTTCACATGTCTGATGAGAGTCCCGCCCCGAACACATCTACATGTCAATATTCATTTTAAGTCATAGCGCCACCTGGTGCTGACAGGAAACTTTATGTTTTGCGCTACGATGGCTCAAGACCAGACAGTTGATCGGATCCACTTCAAATTTGGTTAGGAAAGCCTCAAGATGTTGATGTTGGTCTGGAGCGAACGCCGTGACTCTGTGTCAAAAGCTGTTGCCGTGGCGATGCAGACACTGTCGATTGAATTTTTTTTTTCGCCATCAGAATTAAAAGTGCTGTAACTCCACTGTACAAGGTCCTATCTTCACCAAATTCATACAGTTTGATGACTGTCCACCTTTGAAGACATGTACGTGGCCATTTTGAACCATAGTCATAGCGCCACCTACTGGCGGGAGGAGGTACATGTCTTCTTTCTCGGACGTCTCTCTCTCAGCAGGTTAACCACAGACACCTCAAATTTGGGCCAAAGATTCTCAAGACGTGGTCGATGCAAATTTATGAAGGGCTTAAGGTTTCGCCAAACGCTGTCACCGTGGCGACGCCTTGTTCGCCATGAAAAACGAATTTAATTTCAAAGCTTACGCATGCGTGCACACTCACCAAATTTGGCATACACGTCAGGAGCCCTAAAATGAATAATCTTATTGGGTTAACAGGTTTGGGTGGGCCAAAATGGCTCTACGGCGCCCCCTAGAAAACTTTGACGAACTAGCCCCCGGGCTACGTTTTACCTACATGTACCAAATTCGGTACACTTGTGTGGGACCATAGGACCTACAGAAAAGCCTCTTGGAGCATTGACCTAAACCCAACAGGAAGTCGGCCATTTTGAATTAAGTGTCAAAATTGCTGCGATAAATAGGGGTCGTAAATGAATGAACTAGTCCGAGGGGGTTGAAGCCATCGACTTCAAACTTGGTCAGCTGGTAGAAACAATCTCAAGGATGAAAAGTTATCAAAGGCTTTCTGTAATCTTTAACGGTTTGGGCGTGGCGAGCTCTCAAAATTCGGTGCCTCACCGTCAAACAGGAAGTTGTTAATAACTTGACTGTACGTGATCCAATATGCACTAAACTTCACATGTCTGATGAGAGTCTTGCCCTGAACACGTCTACATATCAATATTCATTCTAAGTCACAGCGCCACCTTGTGGCAACAGAAAGTAACATGAATTAACTATCAAAATTTCAGCGGTTTATAGGGGTCGTAAATGAGCGAACTACTCCGAGGTGATTGAAGCGATCGACTTCAAACTTGGTCAGCTGGCAGGACAAATATTAAAGATGAAAAGTTCATCAAAAGCTTTATATTATCTTTAACGGTTTGGGCGTGGCGAGCTGTCAAAGTTCTGTGTCTCGCCATGGCACCGAAAGTTCTTCCAAGTTCACTGTAGGTTACCCAGTGTGTTTCACACTTCTCCTGTTTAGTCACAAAAGCCTCAAGACCTTCACAGTGTAGTCAACACTTCATATACTGGAATATAGGACGTCATTAGCGGCCGTTTTCTAGGGCAACATAGGGGACGCGGGAAGTGACGTGTAAGTCCTTCACGCGCTGTCCAAACTACACGAACGTTCTGAGCCGCGTGGAAGGGGCGGAGTCTCCGCACGCCCCGACGCACACAGAGGTGCGAGGGCCCTCCAACGCTGCTTGCAGCTTTAATTATTATTATTATTCTTCTCGGGCCGAAACAAACGCAAATTTGAGGGCCTGAACATGCACGAAAAGTCAGGAAAATTTGCACACGCATCAGGCCTGGCGAAAAATTTCGTATTTAATGGGTCTCACAAATGGGCGTGGCAAAATGGCTCTATTGCGCCCCCTAACACTAAAACCCCTACCCCGGGAACTGCAATTTATGTACGTGTACGCAATTTGGTGGGTTCATGTATCACTTCAAGACGCACAAAAAAGTAATTTGGACCAATGACCTAAACCCAACAGGAAGTCGGCCATTTTGGATTTTATGTTAAAAAGTAGGGTTCGTAAATGAACGAACTAGTTTGAGGGGGTTGAAGCGATCGACTTCAAACTTGGTCAGCTGTTAGAAATAATATCAAGGATGAAAAGTTATTAAAGGTTTGGTATAATCTTTAACGGTTTGGACGTGGCGAGCTGTCAAAAGTTTGTGCCTCGCCGTCAAACAGGAAGTTGTTAATAACTTGACTGTACGTGATCCAATATGCACCAAACTTCACATGTCTGATGAGAGTCCCGCCCCGAACACATCTACATGTCAATATTCATTTTAAGTCATAGCGCCACCTGGTGCTGACAGGAAACTTTATGTTTTGCGCTATGATGCCTCAAGACCAGCCAGTTGATCGGATCCACTTCAAATTTGGTCAGGAAAGCCTCAAGATGTTGATGTTGGTCTGGAGCGAACGCCGTGACTCTGTGTCAAAAGCTGTTGCCGTGGTGATGCAGACACTGTCGATTGAAAATTTTTTTTCGCCATCAAAATTAAAAGTGCTGTAACTCCACTGTACAAGGTCCTATCTTCACCAAATTCATACAGTTTGATGACTGTCCGGCTCTGAAGACATGTACATGGCCATTTTGAACCATGGTCATAGCGCCACCTACTGGCGGGAGGAGGTACATGTCTTCTTTCTCGGACGTCTCTCTCTCAGCAGGTTATCCACAGACACCTCAAATTTGAGCCAAACATTCTCAAGATGTGGTTGATGCAAAGGTATGAAGGGCTTGAGGTTTCGCCAAACGCTGTCGCCGTGGCGACGCCTCGTTCGCCATGAAAAACGACTTTAATTTCCGAGCTTACACATGCGTGCACACTCACGAAATTTGGCATACACGTCAGGAGGCCTACAATGAATAATCTTATTGGGTTAACAGATTTGGATGGGCCAAAATGGCTCTACGGCGCCCCCTACAAAACTTTGACAAACTAGCCCCCGGTGTACGTTTTACCTACATCTACCAAATTCGGTATACTTATGCAGGACGGTAGGACCTACAAAAAAGCCTCTTGGAGCATTGACCTAAACCCAACAGGAAGTCGGCCATTTTGAATTAAGTGTCAAAATTTCAGCCATTTATAGGGGTCGTAAATGAGCGAACTAGTCCGAGGGGGTCAAAGCGATCGACTTCAAACTCGGTCAGCTGGTGAAAACACTATTCAAGATGAAAAGTTATCAAAAGCTTTATATAATCTTTTACGATTTACCCGTGGCGAGTTGTCAAAGTTCAGTGTCCCGCCATGGCACCGAAAGTTCTTCTAAGTTCACTGTAGATTCTCCAGTGTGTTTCACACTTTTCATGTTTTGTCTGAAAAGCCTCAAGACCTTCACAGTGAAGTCAACACTTAATATACTGGAATACAGGACGTCATTAGCAGCCGTTTTCTAGCGCAACATGGGGGACGCGGGAAGTGACGTGCAAGTCCTTCACGCGCTGTCCAAACTACATGCACGTTCTGAGCCGCGTGGAAGGGTCGGAGTCCGGCGGCGGGACGGAGCCGCCGCACGCCCTGACGAGCGCGGACGTGCGAGGGCCCTCCAACGCTGCTTGCAGCTTTAATTCTTCTTGTTACTATATACGCTTCCACTGTCTATCCATCACGTAACATTGCTCGGTCTGACAGTAAGGCTGAGTCAGTACCGGGCTGCTCGCTCCTTAATGAGTCTATCTGCTGAGATCTTAATCCAGTCAACTCAGCGCTCCTCTGCTCAGCGATGTGGTAAAAACTGACTGGACTGGTTTTCAGATTGTATTGACTTTTTGGGTGAGGACAGTGAGAATGAATATTAACCCGGTAATAAGACAGAGAGGAATAAACAGGGGAGCAGAGGTGGCAACGAGTCTGTTATGTGGAGGTTTCGGAGGTGTAACAGGAGCCTTTTGCATCTGAGCCGTGCAGGTGTCTGTCAAACTGTCCTCGGAGAGACACCTGACCCATAATGGGCCCTGAAAAATGACTGATGAAAGTAGAGGGCTGTGAGTGAGCGTGTATGAGCACAGTCATGTGTAACATAGTTAAACCTGCATGAACTGCCTTTTTGGTCACTTGGGGGCAGCAAAAACAAGCTGTAAACGCAAACAACGACACATTTTCACCCCTTAAACTGGTGAAGTTGTTGTTGTTGTTTATTGATATTCATCTGGGGTCGCCTCTCTGGGCACCACAAATATAGTAATCTATATATATAATTTATGTCTACAGGTAATGGTAGGGGGGTTCTTCCCCTGAAAATAGCTGCTGACTGACGAGAGTGGTCAGATTGAAAGGACATAGTACGCTGTCGGTTGTTACAGCTTAAAGATGCTAAAACACTAAGCTGGGAGGAAGGGTGATAAGGGTGATAATTCTCTGTGGGTTTGTCACTACGAGTGATTACAATAGCTGTATCCATTTTTAACATAAAAATACTGATTATTGCTGCTTTAAATGAAAGTTTAAGGCATCGCCACTGTTGTGCAATAATAACAGTGGTGCTTTAATAAACTATTATTCAATATAAGCAAATCTATAGAGACCAAAAAATGTTCATGTTTAGTCTTCTGTCATTATAATAAACTGTAATAAATGTACACATGTTCAAAATCCCTTAGGTGGTACAATTTAATGAAGAAAAAAAAACTACCAAAAGTTTGATTAACAAGACATTTGATCATTTATTTCCTGCAGCACTACCTTTTTAAAGACCTTTTTCAGTGTACTGACAGAATACTTGTACTGGAATTAAAGTACCATCACTTATTGCTTGTTAAAACACTCTGAATCAATGAGAGAAAGCTGTTGTTTGACAGACGTGCTGGTGCTTACTGAGTGTTTGTGGCCTGTGGTAGTCTCTGCTGCCCTCTGGCCAAACAGGTTGTCAACACATGCCACACAGCACATAGGAGTTAGTGCACAGTACAGTTTTCCTCTGTTCATTTTCATGCACAGTTATGAAGTCATGTCAGGGAGCTGTGATCCTTGCTTGAATTCATGCTGCTTGAAAACTTGTATTTTTACTGTTTTGTATTTGTTTTGTATTTCTTACAATAAACTTCAAGTCAGAAAATCACAAAAGTAAATCCAGATTAAGTTTATGTCATCAAAGAGGCTCACTGGATATTAAACTAATTTATTTTTAGCAATCTGAAATTTTATTAACTTAACTTTAGAAGGTTAAAATGGCTTTTTCTTGTAAGAAAATGTTTTTTTAAGTGAAACCGATCTCTACATCTCCCTGTCTTCCTGGGTCACCAAGCTGGCTATACCCAGTCATTAGGGCTCCTTCCCTCCAGTCACATCCTCCAGCTTCTTCCTCTCAGTTTGGCACTTACTCAGACAGTCCTCGCACAGGAAGCTCTTCTTGACCAGGTAAAGCTTCTCTGTGATCATGAGCGACTCGTGGCTGGGCGCCTGCTCGGTGAGGATGGGGTTCCTGTCCAGGCTGACCCTCTCCAGCTTGGTCAGTCTCGAGAGGCAGCCGGGTATGCGGGTGAAGCGGTTGTCAGAGAGGCCGATGTGGCGGAGCTCCTTCAGTGCGCCGATGGAGCCGGGAAGAGCCTCCAGCTGGTTGAGGCCCAGGTTGAGCGTGTGGAGTTTCTTGAGCAGGCCGAGCTCGCTGGGGATGCTGGTCAGACGGTTGTTGCACAAGTTCAAAACCAGCAGGTTCTGGAGACGGGCGATGGTCACGGGGAGCTCCTCCAGCTGAAACACAAACACACTCTGTAATGTCATACAACAGTTTACCAGTGGTGGAATGTAATGTAAGTTCATTTATGTAGTAAAAAACTACAGTAAAGTACTGTATTTAAAGGATAACTTTGTATTTTTTTTAAACCCAGGCACTATTTTTTACATTTCTTTGAGTTTGAAATGACTGATACATAAACTGAGACATAAAAATAGTCAAGTAGTCCACCTCTCTTGGCAGCCTAGAATGGGTGGTGAGCGTGTGGTGAAAGAAATATAATATCTATAATATAATCCTTTGGGGCAGTTGTGCCACATCAAAGTGGATCCACTAAAAGAACTTGCTTTTGCAACTCAGATTGTTATTTGAAGTGTCTGACAACATTACAGGATGGATCCCTACAGAGATAGACCTGTAAGGTCCTTTTTGTTTAACCAGAAACAGCCATTGCCGCGATATCCAAACCCACCAGACTCCATTGAAAAAAATAGGAATTTACTTTACTTACCCTTTAAAACACCAAAGTCACACAATAACACAAACAAACTAACCGATGTTAGTGGTAGACCATGTAAAATGACTGCTTTTGACAATACAGTCTGGTGGCTTTGAACCAAGCCGTGTAAAGGCTGTTTCTGGTCAACCAAAAAGGATCTCACAGGTCTGTCTCTGGCGGGATCCTTTCCAACATGTTGTCAACATTATGAAGAATTACCTTACAGCTGGGCTCTCGGATGCTGACTGAACAGATCTACTAGACCAATTTGAAACGTTTTTGTACTCACCAGTCATTTCGGAGCCAAAATATGCAAAGAAAAATACAGGAGTCATCCCTTAAGTATAAATTTTAGTTATATGTACTTTGCTTTCTACTACATCCATCCACTGTCTATACCGCTTATCCTTAAGAGTCGCGGGGGGCTGGGAATTTATAGTCGTCAATTAACCTGCATGTCTTGGCATGGCTGACGGATAAGCGGTATAGATAATGGATGAATGGATGGATATATGTCCATATATCCATCCATTGTCTATACTGCTTATAATTAAGGGTCGCTGGGGGGCTGGAGCCAATCCCAGTTGACTCTGGTCACCCTGGACTGGTCAATCACAGGGCCATAGGCCATATATGTCCACATGCTAATCAGTACCTAATACATTCACAGCACACACCGTGAGAGAAACAGGGGGGTCAATAGAGGTCCACTGGTCATTTTTGCAGCAGTTCTCAACCGGGGGTCCTTGAGGGAGTTCCACAGGGTTCCAGCAAAATGGGAATTACTTTGATTTCACAGTTATTTCATTTGTCACAAGTTGAGAAAATATATGAAAATGTTCACGTGTCACAGCAGCCACTATTGATCTGCCAATCTATAGTACACACTCTTATGGAATAACTAAGTCTAAGATGGGGCTCCCTGAGACCACATCTTATCAAAAGCTGGTCTGCGGCCTGATGTGCATCAGTGTGGGGGTCCTTAACACCAAATGCATGTGCCAGCGCCCTAGAGGGTTAACCCAGCCCTCACTTAATGAAGTCAAACAACACTCACATAGTTGCTGTGCAGATCCAAAACACAGATATTGATGAAATGGTCAATGAAGTCCGGGACCTTTCTGATCAGGTTCCTGCTCAGGTCCAGTTCATCAATGTCACACAGCTTCTGGATGCACTTTGGCACCGTGGAGAGCTCCTTGAAGCTGAGGTCCAGGCGGCGTTTACCGACCAGCGACAGCTCCACGCAGTTCTGGGCCATTTTCAGGGTGATGGTCGTACCCTTACTCTGTCTGGTTTTCTTCCCCTTGGCCATTCTGCTGCTGGGGGGACACAGGACAGGGACGGGCTCTGTAGTTAACGGTGATCAGCGACGTGCTGTGACATACGAGGTGACAGTGGAGCCCAACTGCAAGGTTATGTTACCCAGCAGAACCCGGCCAGCTGAGCGGAGTTTCACCTTCCTGCTTGGGTGAAATATCTGTAACACTATCACACATTGTTCCATGACAAACCAAATCCACTAACACTTTGCGGGGCCTTTATTCTAGTGTGTTTACAATCTGTGATCAGTGGACAGAACTGAAGAGCAACACTGTGGTCTGTGAATAGACGTTTAATCGGAAATAAATCAGCTTCTTATTTGGAGATTACTGAGCTGTTTCTCCCCTTTAGGAGAAATAATGAGCAAAAAAATAACTCCGTCTAAAACAAATGATCCTATCCTGCCTTTTTGATACAAGTGAGACAACTCTGAGAGCAGATTGAAGGCACAGGCGGTCATGATCATGGAGACACACTTCTGATATGTTTCCGGCTCATTTAGAAGCCAGTCAGGTGATCTTTTGGATCTTACTGTTATATCTGAAGAGCTGAGTATTCAAATCAGTGTTTAAAATTGAACTAGTATTAGACTGAGAAAAGAGGAAGGAGTGAGAAAATAGGCAAAAATGATCTTATTTTGAAGTGTCCTTTCCTCTGCGTTGACTGTATGGACTGTAACTAAATAAAACGTTATAATACAAAGAGAAGAAGAAGCCTTTAAGAACAAAAGGCAGTGGTTAGTTCCTCCAAATATTTTCAAGAATCTTTCTTACCAGATGAATGGGTCCTCAGATCCAGCACAGAGAGCAGCAGGAGAGACAAAAGGGAATAAGACTCCTGACAGATTTGTAAATAAAAACTAGCCAGGCTGCTGTAATTAGAGCAGGAAGGAGCTGACATGCTGTGCAGTGGCCGTCTGTCACACACACTCACTCGGCCGAACTTGGGATTTGTTTTCTTTTGTTTCCCGGGCAACTGCTGTTTGCTCTTGGGGCCTTTATGGCCGCGAGCATCTACTGCACAGTTTGTTCCTCAGCTGTGTGTGTGTGTGTGTGTGTGTGTGTGTGAGGAAGACATTTTAAAAGATGACGGCAACTGTCTCTGGGATTATTCTGTTTCAAATAAAAATCTCATATGAAGGCAGAGGCGAGTTTTGTGGGCTTCGTATCCTGTTTTATTTTCCTATTTCTACCAAACCTCAGTGCAAAACATAAACTATTCCCCTCCAGAATGTCTAAATCTAACGTGAGTCAACCGTACACATGACTTTATTCTAGTGTTTCACGTACAGCACTAGTGACGCACTATAAACGTCCCTAAAGCCATTTTCCAAACAAAGAAATGTACGTAGTAATGTGCCTACATATGCATGTCGACATTTCCCTCCATAAATGAGTCCCTTCTATCCTGCTCAATAAGAATGAATATATCGTACCAACAGTCTGTGCCTGCTAAACAGCCCAGTCCTTGTTTAATGTCCCAAAATACAGCAAATCTGGATTTTTCCCTAATGCTCAATCAGTCACAATTTAATCTGATTTTGCTTGCTGATGGTGACAAAGACCCCTCACAAATGAACACATGTAAACACGTTAAAATTCAGATTTAACCGGATACACACAGAAGTCTTTCAGCACAAACAATGTCATGTTTGTGTGCAAGTTAAATGCGTAATGAAAAAAAAAAAAAAATACATGAACTGAATAAGAATGAACTATACCGCTTAATGCTGCCGTGTGTATAAATAGTTTCCAGTCTGACCTTTTACCCCCCCCAGTCAAATACATAAAATAACATAAAATGAATGAATAAAAAATAAAAGAATGAATAAATAAGATTTGTCCAGTATTTGTGACACTATACTATAATAATAATAATAATGAAATGAATATTAATATAACATTAAAACTGACTAATGTTATATACATTATGTACAACATATCCTATATCTATATCCCATAATTACATTTAAACAGATCTCAGGTCTCCCTCTCCCTCTCTCTCATCAACACACACACACACACACACACACACACTGTCAGCTCTGAGTATAATGTATCTGTCTACATCCAGCCTGACGCACTTCCTCCTCTCTGCCAGCAGGCGGCGCTGCCTCTGCACTGATCATGGTGTCACATCACCCTACCTGGAGAGTATTGCAGTTCCTGGTCGGACGTCCCTGAGATGCTGCAGGGTGAGACATCTCTGCAGTTAGATTTCCTCCTGCTGTTCAGGAAAAGTTGTCTGGGAGAATAAATGGACAAAAAACATCCTCATCACTCATGTGGTCATAGTCTGAAGTGGCCTTATTCAGGTCACGCTGCTGTCGAGCACTTCTGACCGAGGCCTACCAGGAAGTGTTTAGTTCATTTCCTATATAGAAAATGTGTTGAAAGGTGAAACAAACTGAAGAAAATTAGATAAATGTGAGAATTTCAGCTATAAGAAGATTATCACCATGAACATGTAACTATTTTGTGCCTCCAAAATAACATCAGTTGCTGGTCAGAGAACAGAGGATGAGAGGCAGGCCTGTCAGAGCAGAAGCAGCCGTGGCCACAAAATGCCATATTAGACCAAACCCTTTTCACCTCCCCCCTCTCGCCTGTGTGTCTGACACGTACCTAAATATGTGCTGCTGTTGGATTTCCTCTTTTGTTTACTTACTTATCTTTATTTCTCCTGCGACGGTACGACTCGGCCCGTAAGCCTGAGTCATTTCCCCGCAGCAGTGTGGAGCTCAGGTCGGGAGAAATGCAGGTCACACTGGAGGAAATGGTGCTGACCTAATTGAGCCAGGGAGTGCACACAGCAGTTCAGATTACGTCTGATGATTAGAAATGTGAGCAGAGTGTGTGTGTGTGTGTGTGTGTGTGTGTGTGTGTGTGTCTGTACATCTATGTATTTGTGGGCGTGACAGAGACTTAGAGAGAGATAAGAACAAAGAAAGAATAAAAGTTCTGTCTTTAGCCCAATTTCTTTTTTTTTTTTTACAAACATTCAACATTTGAGCCACTGCAGTCTACCACATACATCAACTAAGTGGTGTTTTCATGTGTTAGATGGGTCAAAGGGGTTAGAAAAAAAAAAAATTTGTATCATAATCCACTGGATTACTTTTTGGATTACTTCAAAAACAAAAACACAAAAAATATTTCAAATTATTAAAATGTTTTCAGTTCAAACAAAATGCATTTTGCGTATTCAGCATTTCCGGTTAAATCAGCTCAGTAAGCTTTGTGTGAGTGATGGTGATGTTGGAGCCGGAGGAGGAGCTGCTGCTTTAATCCTCCACCGTGAGTCAGCGCTGCTCTTATTTCTTTGGCCTAAGAACCCGTCTGTCGGACACGCTGGTCATCACTTAGCAGCATTGGTGAGCTGAAAGCTCATGGAAAAAAAAAAAAGTCAGAATTTCAAAATTGCCACATTTTTTAGATGAAATCAAAATGCAATCAATCTATCTTTGACAATGTGACTTTTTTTTTTCAAATGTAATGGGATCTGATTTTAGTTAATCATTTCTTAAAATCTGAACATGTAATCCTGATTACATGCACACAGACGAGTGTTAGCAAGGATGAGTTATTGTAGCCAATGAGCTAAAAATGTCAACTTTGAACAGCGTCAGTTCTGAAGTCATTGCATTTATGGAATTAAACACTAACGATGCCTAACATGACTCGCTCAGATTTCTGTCCGACGTGCTCTGACAGCACACAAACACGAGCAGTGATAACCTCTCCAAATCAAGGCGGCTGCAGTTTGTTTGCCTGAACATTAGTTCTCCTCTGATAGAAGAGCTGATCGGCTGATCAACAAAATGACATTTTGGAGAAACTTTCCAGTTTTGCTGAATTAGAGAGATTTAGATTTGATTGGTCAGAATTTAAACTTTTGCAGGTTTATTCTGGTGACAGTGTTGTGTGGTCGAGGGTGTCTTTTATCGGTCCGAGAGGCTCGGGTCCAGCAAAGAGCTGTAGAAATAATAACAAAGCCAGACCCAGCACTGACGTCAGGCCTGCCATCACTCTTGTAATTAATTGACCAACATGTCAGCAAAGGTTTCCTTTCTTTCGCTCGCTCATTTCCTTCCTGTCCTTTCTTCTTTCACAGCTACATATTTCACACACTTTCCTGCTCGTCACCACCACAGTTTTGTAAGCTAAGTGTCCTAATTTGCACGGATACTTTCACAATCATTGTTCCTGCTCAAAAAACTCTTCTGTTTTTTACGCAGTTGATGATTTGAAGTGAGTTACCACCAAATGTTTTGGTAAAAACCTGACGTGTGTCATGAGCCAGAAGCTTAAAGGGACAGTTCAGTGTTAGTGTATTGCTCAAGGCAGCAGTAGGACAGACAGAGCGGTGAACATATTGTAAATATAATGTACACTTACACTGAAACTGATTTTTTCTATTTTGAGGCAGCTAAAACCTCAGACAACCCCACTTGAAAAAAAAAAATCGATACTATCCTTTTAAAATACCCTCGGTGAAAGACGAAATGACAATGCTTTGACATAAATTGCATCCCACGGGAAAACCATCACCAGGATCACATGGCACGCGTGTTGGTTAATTGTCACTTCTCAGTTTCGCTGTGATGTCATGTTCTCACTTCCCTGTAAAACTGCCTTGCTTGGGCAGTTTTTGATCAAAAGAGCGAACCATGAACAGCTAAGGTACCATTTTTTTGCACAGATTGCAAAATGCATTGTGTTGCATTGCTATTTTTACTCATTTGAGTCATTCTTTACAGGGTACAGAAAGCTTGAAAAGACACACATAAATGGTGGCTGAAGGATGCAGCTTTACATCACAGGGACGTCCTGTCCAGCGTGCCTTTGTCATCTTTACGAACTACTGTCTAGGCCTTGCGATCCAAAACAAGAGGAAGGCTGCTGTTGTGCGGGGATGAGTGATAGCCTGTTGTACATGTTTAGGAAAGCTGGCACCGCGGGGGCAGAGGCGCTCATGTGTTTATCTAGGCTCCGAATGGATGTGGCTTTTCCTTTCCTTTAACTGTGTGACTGTTGTGTTGTCTTTGCTTCAGGCCTGCAAGTTCAAAGAGCTCCTTTCCTTTCTGCGAATGTTTACCCACGTCTCACTCGGGACGCTTTGACACAGACTTGACATGATGTTCATGCGGCACGTGAGAAAGTGCTTTGGGTGGATGAGTCAATTAGTCATGTCGTTGTCGTTTTGATATATGAAAGTAATGACTGGGTCCGGATTAGTTTGTCGGCACTGTGTATACAGACGTGTCTTTGACTGTTTCAGAGCTTGAATTATGAGACATAAAGTGATCGGTCATTGTTCCTAATCACTTCCAATAACTTGCTAGAGGAAATCCATTCAGCAAACTGCGTGGACATATCTGGGATAGCCCAAAACTTCAGTGTGTAGGTCGTGTCGGCTTTAAACACCACTTCGATGTAACACATTTACACATCAAGCAAACACGGAGCAACATTAGCGTTCACTCTCCTTTTAGCTCCATTTTGCTCTCCGCCAAGTCCTGAAACAAATATCCGAGTCCTCAGTAGCCAAATGCTCCGCCGTGTTCACCACCTAGTTGCTGTCTGTGTTTGGTGCTGGGCAGGAAGTTACTGTGGGTTTATCAGAGCTTTTGAAAGCAACTGCCTGCTGTGGCTGACAGTGAAACCAAAACAATGAGCTTAAAGATGCTACAGTGCTACGTAAAGCTGAGGGGAAGAGTCATTTGACTGAGATGTCATCTACTGGCTTAGCATATGAGACTGAGCTTTGTTCCTGAAACCAAGGGCGTCTCTCTGTTTGACTCCCCTGTTTACCTGCATACTTACAGGCCAGTCGTGCTCAGTCCAATATGGCGGCATTGTATCTCAGCAACGGGCCCATGCAGCATCTATGTATATAAGCCTGTGAGCAAAGACATGAGCTGTCTTTTTTTCCCCTTCTTGTAATCACATGAATGTGCAAATATTCACAAATGTGGAGCAATATCAGTGATAGGCTGCTGGAAACCCCTGTATGAAACACAGCAAGATTGTTTTCCATGAGCCTTTATGTTTGAAGAGGAAGGCGATAGGGTCAAATAATCCTGGTCGTAGGTCACTCAAATCACATGCTGAACAATTTGTGTTTACATGGGACTGTTTATTATGTCTATTATGTGGAGAGTGCTGCCTAAGAGTCCAAAGCACCCGGAGTGTTGGACCAAAATGGTCCAGGGTGAACGGTTGTTAGAAAGGGAAGAGGACAAGTTTTTGGCAATTAATCAGGTCATTATGCTAATTACTCAAATTGCCCAACATGCAAATGAAAATTGAATGTAATCTACTGGGACATTTCAGTCATAAACGTTCATACGAAACACCATTACTGCCTTCGACAAATTTCCAGTAGACTATTAAAAAATATTCATTAGAGCAAGTACAGTAGAAGTTGACCTACAGTCAGATGTGTGGAAGATGACCGTCCTCACCAACTGTTAACAATCTGGAAAGCCATTGTAGTATGATGTCATCACGAAGGGGTGAAAGGCAGCCAGCCGGTGAGCCTGAGAGCGGCTGTTCCTCATTAGCTCTGCTCGGCCTGCAGTTCCATGCAGCAGCAGAGCCAATCGCAGCTCCGGGGGATGACAGTCGCCTCCGCTGCAGACTCATAAATCTCGTAGTGGAACGCCTCATCAGTCACCGCGTGTCTGTCAAACAAATCCAGTGTGAGACAAATGTAAAAGAAAACTAAAACCAGAGCAGTAACAGTTATTCACCCCTGTCATTTATACAGGGCCAGATCAGATATTACCACTTTAGCTGACCTGCGAAGGGGGCAAGCTGACTTCCCTTCCTACTCTAAGAGTTATTTTTTTATCAATGACCGGACTAACACAATGCTCATTTTTACACTCTGGACTAAGACACTGGACTTTTTTAGTGTACTGTAAATAGTTGCACGGTCCCGTTGCCTGCTTCCTTTAGGGCAGTGCTGTTTTTGTCAGCAGTCCTACACTCTGCCTGTGCATCCCACTGGGTTCAGATGCTCATGGACAACGTCCAAGTGGGCCTGGTTGAAGACGGAGGTTTGTGTGGACGTGACCTTAGTGCTGAATACTTACAGAGAGGATCGGTGTGGAAGAGCTCTCTAAACATGGACTGACCTCTCAACACTGGATTTCGTATGCGGACGTCCAGTTCCGAACCTTAATGTAATTCCTACTTCCTGTGTTTTCCACTCGCTTGAGTCTTTCATTATAAGCTCTTTTCTGCCTGGAGACCAGTGTAGCTATGCATTACTGTAACCACACAGGATGTGCATTGTATTTCTATGTACTGAGATGACATGCATGGGACAGACCGAGCACAGACACACGCAAGGGTTTCGGCTTTAACAATAGCCTTTGTTTGGCTGTTTTACTGGTGACATCAGTTGTTTCTTTTTAGGGGAGCGTCTGCAAAGCCTGCTGTTTTGAGCCCAAGACAGGAAACTAGCATCAGTCCGTCCCACAATGCACCTCCAAACCTTCCTCGCAGGATTTCTTTTACTCTTTCTCTCCCGTTCCTTATTCTTCATTCCCTTCTCTTTCCAACAATCCCACCCACTTAAACAATTTGAATTTATTTACCTTACGGATCATATTTTATTGCTATTGAACCACTTCCCTGCGAACCAAGTCATCAACTGATGTGTTTTTTTGTCAACTCCATGTGTTTTCCTTGCGGGTGAGACATTTTTATAAGACCTCCGGGGTTCCTTTTGTGTCACGCACACACAGGGAGCTTCCTGTCTCTTTTCCTTACGAAAATAATTTGGAGGTTGCGAGTAAACTAAACCTAACGTTTAAATCTGCCCCTCTCATTACAGCGCCTCCACCACCACAAGAGGAGCTGACACCCAACCAGGCTGCTGACGGCTGCCCCCTCTCACGTCTCCTCTTTATGTCAACAAGGAGGTGAAAGGGAACCAGAGCTGAGTCTGAGCTTTGATCACAGTTTAGATCTCGCTGATGATGATCAGTGAGTGTATATTAAGAACACATGGAAGCTTGAAGAACACACTTTTGTTGTTATCTCTTGCTGAGTTCAGGGTCCGAAGTGCAAATATGGTTTGACCCAATCCAATAAATTAGTCAAAATATTTTCAGTGCTCGAACTAGGACCATACATCTTTCATCCAGTTAATGGGGCGTGGATGGTACCAGCAGGGTCCAAGCAGTGTAACCTTGAAATCGACCGCAGTATATGAGCTTTGATCAAGAGAAGAGCCAGGCTGCTACTTTTGAAATCTACTACGGATGAAGAGCAACAGTTTCATGTCAATTAAATTTGAAAAAATAAAGCCAGACGATGTGTATCTGACAGAAGTTATCACACATTTTACTTTCTACATCTGATATTCCTCATGCTAAATATAATGATAAGCCTACAATGCCAGTATGACTGGCAGGTTAAAAATAAAAAAGTTGTAGTATTCAAATTTTAAATTTACGGGAAAAAACCTCTATAAAGTCACAAGTATATGAGAAAAAATAATGCCAATTTCCATGTATTATGCATGCTGTGGATTACTTACTTAACTTGGTACAACATACTTATCAGATTTAGCAAAAAGGAAAAACTCATAAATCTCTGATCATTTCTGAGTTGTTTCTTTCAAGTGTATGCCTTTATAATCTCAGAGAATATTCTTTTTTCTTACAAATTTAGCACTTTAATCTCAGAAAAAGTGTTTTTTCTCAGAATATTACCCTCCTCCCCAAACTCTGTACTTTTTAAAAATATTTTTTTTTACCTACGCTGGCCCTTATTATCCGTTGTAGTTGTGCAATGCAGCCCGTTCAATTAATTGGTGCAGGTCAAGACAGGAAACCATGTTTACCATCTTGGTTTAGCATGTTAGCATGCAAACATTTACTAATTAGCACCAAACACAAAGTACAGCTGACGGGAATGTTTAGTTGTGTTGTACAGTCTGTTGTATAATCTGTTTGCATCCTGAGGGCCAATTGAAAAAGTCAGAGGAAGACTAAAGCCATGTCATCTATGTATGGAGTCTGTGCCAATCCTCCTTGTTGTTCGGATTTCACAGGACAAGGGACGAATGTTCCTGCTGGACACACGAGAGGAAAAGTCAGGTGGTTTTTAAAGTCAGAGGGCTTCATCCTATGGGGGGCATACATGTCTGTACAAAACTCCATGGCGGTAGTTGTGGAGATATTTCAGTCTGGATGAAGGTGGCGGACGGCCACCCAAAGAGCGCCGCCGCTAGCATGGTGAAAAACACGTCTCTGGCAGCGTACCGCTCACATCCACTTTTATATTTATTTCACTTACTGATACACAGAAGAGCAGAAATGCTGGAATGTTGATGAATGCAAAGTCAGTGGTGGGCAGAGAGAGGGAAAAGAGAGAGAGAGAGAGAGAGAGAGAGAGAGAGAGAGAGAGAGAGAGAGGCACAATTCACACACATGGTTCTAGTTAGCGGACTCCCATTAAGGACAATGTGGTCTGGAATGAACTTTACATTTCACAGTTTAAGGGCATTTTTAAGACAGTTCTGCCTGCCACTGAAAGGTCACTTTCAGTCACTTCATACACGGATAATACATACTGCGCAACTGAAATACACATAAGAGAACAACAACGGAAAATGGGAATGGTAACAAATGGGGGTCGATAGTGGTTTGAATTGAAATGTAATATATAAGCAGGGAAACAAAGAATGTCAAAGTCCACAACCGCCAGCCTGCAGTAAAAAATGGGTTGTAAATTTGCGGTGCTAGCCAGAAATCTTGTGCTATACTGTACTTGTTGGGGTTTTCTCAACTGACCCCTGGCTGGCAGCCATGTTGAAAGTCAGCTTTTGTGTTATAGCTGCGGATTGAGGGTAAAAACTAAAGTGTGACTTTTTTTTTTTTTTTAAACTATTCCAAACAGACATGGATAACTTCTGTCTAGCTGTGGCCGGAAGGACTCTCTGATGATCGCACCATCTTCCGTGTGTTCATTAGCTGTTCGCTAGCTCGGCGTATTAGCTGCTCCACAGATTCTCAGAAAGTCGTTACATAACTCCAAAGTGAATAAGACATATGAGTTCATTCTTAAATGTTTTACACAAGAGTCTAATTAAATACAGAGACGTGTGTTTGTGAAGGGCTCCATCTCAGTGGTGGAAAGTAACTAAGTACATTTACTCTAATACTGTACAAGTATAATTATGAGGCCTGAGATCCTTCAGTAAAAATTGGGGTCTATTCAGTGTCAGAGCCTCCAAACCTAGTTTCATTTCAATAACTGCTTTAGGCCCAACAAGGTCAAACTTTCCAAAGACACAAAAAATAAACTCAAGTCCAAAAAAATAGGGAGAACAGATCTGTTTAACAGTAATCATCTCAGGACTGCTCAGATTTATCTGGTGACCCTTTGGGTGGGTCCAACCCCGAGGTTGGAAACCACTGAAATAAAATAACAAACTGATGCAACAGTGAAATGTTTCTTACACGCTGATGCATCAGTAACAATAACTAATAATCTAATATATACTTTTACTTAAGTATGATATGGATTGCAGGGCTCTCTCACCACTGCTTGTGGTCCTTCACGGACAACTCCACAGCAGATAGTGGAAGTCTTGGGGGAAGGGAGTGATACGGTGCCTTTGTGTCTGGGTTTCAAGTTCACTGTTTAAAAAACTCTCCTTTGCTTTTCCATGCTTGAATCCAGAGGATCATTAAATGGAAAAAGAGGCCTAAGCACTTTCACACTCAGATTCGTGGAAAGTGAGAACACAGGGAGGCCGCACGAAGGTATGCGGGAGCCGATATGGTGCATTCTTATCTCAAACAAGAAAATCACCTTGAGGTTTGAAGTAAACTACGACTTCCGTCGGCCCAAACCCAGTTCTTTGTTTGTCCCTGATTGCAGATCAGGTGTCACAGTTGTTTGCAGCTTTTTGGATTTATAGTATGTGCCTTTGTACGTGTGAGTCTACAAGGGTGTTTAGCCCTCCACCCTTGTATGAATATACAGTATATGTTGGTGTGTGTGTCACTAACAGCCTGTTAAGTTGATGTTGGCACCAGATGAAAGGGCTCGCATGGTCTCACATAACTTGCCTGTGGGTGGGTGGGGGGGGAGCACTGAAGGGCTAATCGCTACTTTAATATCAACTCTGTGGAGTTGTGGTCATTATAAACTGCAGTCTGACACACAAAAACACACTGAACGCAGATGCTGTGAGGCAGATAATGCTGGGAACACACTAGAAGTAAATCACATTCAAAACTGCACTGGTTCACATCCACAACAACGGATGCCTTTAATTTATTTTGTGTCTCCTTCATAAATCTGCTCACTCTAAATGGAGTTTCCCACAGCTCACTGTGGAAGTGACCTCAGAGATGTCAGCAAAATATTGCTTACAAAGAGCCTGCATGTATTTCAACTAATCAAAATGCCAGGATCCAAAATAGTGTGCGTTTATGAATTTAAAGGAATAGTTCGACATTTTGGGAAATGGTTTAGATGTACATTAACCCTTTATAGGGCACTCATTGAAATACTTAGAAATTCAAAATTTCAACCCTAGACCATTACTGGTGGTCATTACATGGCAAGTTTTTTAAAAAAAATGTCGAAAATCGGGGTCAATTAAGTTACCATATATGGTTTCTTGCCGGTCTGTCATGTAGCCTGATTGTCGCTGATTGGCTTGGAGAAATCTTGTAGTTCTACTGCCTCATGGTGAGGCAAGGGGTGGTATTTTGAACTCCCACTTAAGTTACCAAATATGGTCCCTTTGCTCGATAAAGGGTTAAGTATGAAGCTAAAGCCGGGAGGCAATTAGCTTATCTTGGGAATGTCCCATAGACTGTAGGCCGGGGAAACAGCTAGCCTGGTTGGGACCATTTTCTAAAATGTCTAAAATAAACCATAAAGAAATAGCACTGTTCTTGCCAGATGGTAGCAGAGCACTATATCACTTCACCGCTGACCCGCTTGATTGCAAATATCGACCAGGACCTGTTTGATATGAAAGGGAAGGCTCGGATTAGCCCGCTAATTAAAAATCTCCGATCTCCAATCGGAGAGCTGCACAGCCTTCTATTGTGTTCCCAGTTTAAGCTACACAGGGTTCAAAAATGGGTGCAAAAGAAAAATTCTACAAAATGTTTCCTTTTGCATCTTGGTCTCAGAAAAGGAAGTAGTATCAAAGAACATATAAAGTCATAGGTACAGTAATAGTGAGACATTTTGGCCTTCACAAACCAATAAGAATACAAAATAATACAGACTATAAATAGACAATTCCTTTTTACACAAGGCACAGTTACTAGTGGTGTGTTTCTCTCATAGCTGCTGCTCCCCAAACAGTATCTGAGCGTACACGGTGCCGCTGCATGACGCCTTGGCTTCTGGAATCGGCTTCACCAGATCCAGCTCTGCGTAGGTCAGATTCTCCTCCACTATCCTCGGCTGCAGATGTGGCGACGGAGGAGAAAGAGGGCAGAGGAAGATAAAAACGGAGGAGAGGGGGATGGCGAGAGAAGGAAGTGGTATCAGTGGTTAGAAAATGAGCGGGGAGGTTGAGAGAGATTTTCATGTCAAACTTTGTCATTAAGCTTATGATTTCTTGCCAGGATATGAATTCAGTCAACAAATCCTCTAAAACTGAGCTAGAACTGAATCCGAAGTTGGATGTTTCCCTCTCTCCTCTCCTTGGTTTCTCTCTACTTTACAGCGTTGGTTTGGTAGATGTGAGCAGGCTGTGTGTGGGCGTCACCTTACAGGATTCATAGGTTGACTTTGCCAACATTGAATTACCTCTTGCCGCATTCTGTGCCATTAAAATGCTGAGTTGCCACAGAGCCAGTTCTTTCCAGTGATAATTACAAAATTACAGTTTTGTGGCACATTTTATACCATTTCTGGTGTTTAGGCATACGGACAATAACAATACTAGGCCGTCACTATGAATGCCTTGCTCTGTCTGGTCATTTTTAGGTAAAAGGTATCAACGCATGTTCACTAGAAGAGAGGTTTATGAATATGTAGGTTACACACAGGTGAAAATGACTACTAGGTAGGTTCTTTATTATTTGGCCACAAATAAGTATTATGATTACAGTGATCGATGTATAAAAGGGCATGTAAAGCACTCACCAACACTACTTTCCTTGGTTGTGGTTTTAAAAGTTTGGGTTTCCGTGTTTTGTCTCCAATGGGAGCTGCAGGGACACAACAAAAGTTACTGGTTTTGCAGAGATCTGTGTCTGATTCTAACATCAAGCCTAAAGGTGATTGGTGTCCCAGGTGGAGCTCCATTCACCCAGCAGGCTTAAAGCTGCTAATAGCTATGTGCAATCAAAAAGTTCTGTGCAATGTGAGCACCTCTAGATGATGAACCCACAAAGAATTATCACCCATCCCTGTAGCCCCTGTAGCGTTTTAGCATCTTTCAGCTCAGTGCTTTGGTTGTATGGCCTGCAAGTTAAAGGAACAGTTTGACATTTTGGGGGAAATACACTTATTCACTTTCTTACTGCAAGTTAGATGTAAAGACTGATGAAACTCCCATGCTTGTATGTTATATGTGATGCTGGTTCAGCACGAAGACTGTGGAAAACACCTTGTGTGACTGTGTTTCAATTGTAGAGAAAACGAAGTGCAAAAACTTCACTTTACACCCTGTAAAAAAATGTTTTACAGGGTGTATGTGGCAAAGATTTTTTGCACTGATCAAGGTAACAAGGTGTATGGTGATTATTGAGCTTTGAATGCTAAAGAATGCTAATGTTGCTTGGTGTACGCTGGATGTGTAATCAGGCATAATAAGTATATTATGTCCTCATGTATTCTATCATAGCATGAAGTCCCCATAATGACTATACAGCGATATTATGGCAATGCTCAAAAACAAAAATCTAGTGGATTTTTCCAAAATGTTTTAGACAAACTTTCAGGTGTAAATGCACCCAGACACTCTTGTTTACCTTTTGCAGGTATCTCTGGTGGTATCTCCTCTTGGTAGTCTCTGCTCCTTTTCTTCCTGTACCTCCTCTCCTTCTTGGGCAGAGCAGGCGACACACTGACCACACTGGTGACCGTCTCTCCTGAGCTGGATTGAGAGCACATAACCAGAGTTTCAGTGCAGTTTAGAGAATTTTAGTGTCTGTTAGCTTTTTTTTTTTTTTGGCCATGTGTGAGACTGTCGCCCTAAGATCTTACCTGTTCTGAGGGCTTTTGACCAAGTGGTAATTATCTGCAGAGATACGAGACATTCAGAAATGTAAACAAGAAACAAGACTCGATGGAGAAAAGAACAGAAACAGGTTAACAGAGAATATTGAGTTATCTTGATGTTGCTGCTAACCTTTTAACCTCTGCTTCCTCTGTATGTACTGGCAGGTTACTGTCACTGTGAACATGCACATACACAGCAGGCCCACTGAGCAGATCAGCACTGCACACAGGTACACATCTGCAACACAAAAACGTGCACACACACACACATCAGTCCAACAGAGTATCAGCCTCATACCTAGTGTTTGACTCCACGCAAAAATCTGAAGGAAAAAATGTACAAGTGCATGTTTTGCTGAGCTATTTAAGGCACTGTACTATATTCTTTGGGTTGGGCTATTTTTGCCTGCCAAGGACGATACGGTGCCAGTCCACCACGAACACACACACACACACACACACACACACACACACTAAAAATATAACCACTTACCTTCAAACAAGCTCCACAGGCTCTCTTTGGCCTTGGTGGCTGGTAGGACATGCACTTCATGGAGAAAGAGAGAGAGAGAGAGAAGAGGAGCATGTAAAGTCTGTAGTCATCACTGTGGCCTCCCTGCCGCCTGATTACACGCTGGCTACAGTTTAAATAAAGCTAATTGTAGGAAGACAACGAGCTGAGGTCGGCCTCCTCCCTGCCTGATCCTGACTCTGAATCACTGTCCTGAGGGCTCAACCGTAACCTTCCCTGGACCAAAAATGACAAAAAGCTTATTAACTCAGACGTTAATGCAAAGAGTTGGTTTAGAGTTATGAATCATCGTAAACCTTTACCTCACATCCACCCATGCTCTGGTCGTTAGCCTCTTTTTCCCCATTCATAACAAACTGTTGTGGTAAAACAAGGCGATGTGTGTCCATTTTATGTCCTCTCAGACTAATTTTTCCTTTTTTTGGCATGAAAATGTTTCCCTTTCTCCGCTCCCCTCGGATGTTAAAATGTTGGCTCCATGGGACTTAGTTAAATTAGTAATAAATATGCATTTGATATATACATGCTGTTTGACAACCCATTTGTTATGGTGCGGGACAGATTTATGCTAAAGCTTAGAGCAAAAATGTTGGTATCCTCGCCATTTAATGATCCCTGTGTACGTTGTATTTTAGCATTTAGGGTGAAGTTAATTAGCCCTGGTAATATAGTAAAGTATTAAAACAATGACAAACTGTTTGACAGACTGGTCTTTCCCAAACAGTTTGTGTGTTTAGAAGGGAGTACTTAGTGAACACCATAACAAGAGGGAAGAGAAGCTCTAAAGTGAGTGTGACTTCAACTGTCTTAGATAATTATGGCTCCCTGGACATCCCCGTTTAGAGGAGACAACTGTTGGAGACAGCCCAACGCGCAGCCGGTGGAGGAATGTGAATGCAGCCTTAATCAGTGTAATGAGAATTGCAGCTATGTACTGAGAAAATATGCCTCTCATACTCAACCTGAAATCTCTCCCCACACACTCGCTCATTTCTCCACCCCATCTGACCACAGTAGTCTTAACACCGCTGCACTCTTGCTGAGCTGGTGGTAGGAAGCTCGTGAAGTGACACCCACCAGGGCATCTTGAAATACCCCAAACCGCCAGCGGCTGACGACAGGCAGGCTCGCCACGCCGGCTGGAGACTTTCCCACAGGCAGACTGGCTGTCCTGCGGGCTGACTGACTGACTGACTGACTGACAGACTGACAGACTTGCTGTAAGCATGGTTCAGATGATCCTGCGTTAGTTCTCCAGACTATTTTTTGAGCGCAAAACTACAGCATCAAAACATACAGCTCTTAGCAACCGAACATCTACTATGTCTTCCAACCAGATGGTGACCCGAAAAGTTGGAAAAAGTCTATAAAACGTAAGACTTGATCTTCCGTATCAGCTCTCATTTAACCTTTAGGTCCAACCTCCCGTCACACACACTGTCAGACATCACACGAAGCAGTCGGATGGGATGTTTACCATAAAGTCTGCAGCTCTGAGAGAACTAAGATTAAATGACAGCAAAGAGTTTCTCCACAATGCCGCATCCTGCTGACACCTCCACAGCCGAACTACCCATTTCACTACAAGGCAGCAGCAGTAACAGGGCGCACTTACACACACCTGCTGACAGCACACGTCTTTCACTAGTTCACAGAGCACGACACGTTAAGCAATATCAGCTCAGGATTCCAATAAGATCCCTCTTTGCTGTGAACTGGCTCTTCAGGCTTTTTCAAACCCTCAAAATGAGCTGATGGACATTTTCACCTCGGTTCAATTCCTTTCTTAATCTTTTTTTTGCTAGACTGTTGGTTGGAAGGCTTTTACAGACCAAGCATACCTTTGGATTTGCTCCCCACCTGTGAAAGCACTGAACCTACGCCTCGATCATTTTTAAATTGAGGATCGATGAAAAATAACATATCTCTGTGGATTATTGAATTTTTTTTGCAAATTAGGTACTTTGTAAATACGAGTAGGTTTGCAGTTTAAATGGTTTAGGACTGTGCTAAAACAAAGCCTGTGCTTAATCTCAGTTTAGGTGAAAACACAGATGCTTGGTGTTTTCCAACTTCTAAAAATTGCCACCGATCAAAAATGCAAAATAACATGTACAAAAGAAGATGAAGCGCCGTAATGAAGACAAAGATGTCGGTTTTGTGTCAGCCCACGCTCGGATAAAGTGTGTAAGCTTCCAGCGGGTGTCTTTAACATTGTGTAATTTGGCTGTTATGTTATTTGCTCGCCTGTGTGAAAGCCATTTCTTTGATTTACATAACACCTATGCTGTAATGCTCCCTTTTTCCCCGTTACCATCATTCTTCATGCAAATCTTCAAAAACCACCAGTGTGTGTTATAGACAGTAATATTGGTGCTAAAACCACAGCAAACACACACACTGCCTCGCTGCGGGCTGCACAGTTTCTGAGTGAAATATTATTTAAAACAGACTCTCTACCGCTTGTATAAAATGGCAGATGATTGAATTCAAAGACCCGCCCTTCTGTCACAGTTAATTACTCGCAGCATAAATCTTGATAACATCTATGCCGTTCGTGGGGAGTTTTTGCCTGAGGTTCTGTGTAGCTCTGTCACTGCGACAGCTGTACATGCTGGAATAATCCGAAATGGGATAAATCTGATGGACTGTGCACCATAAAACTGGCTTTTATCCTCATCTAGAAAATGTCTTCTTTTTACTGCAGCTTTCGAATGGCTGAGGACCACGCTGGAAACATTCTAACAAACTACTTTTTGTTCATCAGAGCCAAAGACGTGCATTCATTTGCTGTATTTAATTGGATTGGTGCCTCTTTTTTGTGCCCCAACAAACCCAACACTGTAAACATCAATACACAGACATGGAGCTGGAGTGAATAATGATCCTGTGTGTCTTCCCCATCTACTGAGTCAGTCACCGCTCTAATTTACTGTATAATAAACGACTGGAGATGAATGGAAGTACACAGAGACGTTGTGTGTCTTAACAAAGCTTTGAATAATCCACTCTTCAACTTCCTGTTGTCTCTGTGTGTCCTTTCTTCGGAGAATTAGAAGCTTCCCGTACTTTTGCTCACTGTGTCCCCATCAAGGCAATAAACATAGATCCATTTTGTCGTCTGCTTACTCATATACCTGTTTTTTACGCCACTTTTAGCTCTACAGCCATGTTTGGGACTCCACTACGGTGATAGTGCTGCATCCTCACTATTCTTAAACCCATGCCACATCCGTCTGCCGTGTACCTCCTAGAAACACCCTTGTTAACTTGTATTCGCCCACATGTGTTATAGAAATACCTCAGAATTCAGTTTGTTTATGCCAAGAGGAGGCTGTGTCCACACTGCACTCTGCCCTCGGCTTTTCTACCAAACCCTCTGACCTCTCTGCATGTGTTTATTGCAGCAGTAGTGGGGAGAGTAATGGGACTTTTGTGTGCGAGACAGATCGTGGAAACACCTGGTCACCTAATGTTATCCGACCACAGAAATTCCATCAGCTGTCACAAAAGCACATGTTTTGTGCACATAAAGTCTCCATCATGTGCTGTTTCTCATGCCAAGAGGCGACCAGGAGCATTGGTCCCAGAGGGGTTTTAACTTCTCAGATGAGTAGCTGATGTTTATCATAGCTGTCAAGCATTGGTGTGAATACTGGGATGAAATAGTGCAGTTTTCCAGTGTTTTTAGACCTTTTAGACCTTTTAACGTAGATCCTGGCCAGCGCTTTTCAAAGTGTTCAGTATTAAGAAGTCATAATTGAAATGGGTTAGGGCCTGGAGGGATGTCATTCATGAGCATTATGGGAAATGTAGGATTCAGAATTTTTTGGAGCTAAACTCACACGAGGAATGTAAAGTCAGAATATCACATTTATTTTATTTTTTTTATAAATAAAAGTAAAATACTTAGCTGGTAGAGTGCACCTTTAAACTGATTCCTACCAGGATTCAACTAACCAAACATTTATTTTGCTTCCTGCAGCATGAGCACACCGTTTTCCAAAGTTAAACCTCATATTTCTTACCATTTAAAAGAAATGTATTCCAGGTTCAAATTAAAATTAAAATTCCACAGGTTTTTTAAATCATTACTTTTGTTTTTGATTATATCTGACAAGAAGTACCTGTGCAGTCACACAGAATTAGTTTTTAAAACTTTTATGGCAGGATTTCAATAAATACGTTGGATTAAATGTGGAATAGTCGGATTTTCAGAAACAGATTCACCAGTCAGATTTTGGATTAAAAAAAAATCTGACCTAACTTTAGTCAATTTCAATTTATTTATTCATTTAATTTCAAAGCAAAGGAATTTATAGACATTAAACTTTAAGCGCCTGAAAACACTAAACACTTTCTGGTCTCATCCAGAATTTTGGACTTCCTACAGGCCTGTTATGTGAAGAATAATAAAAGATTTTAGCTTTATTTTCTACATGTATTTCCATTCATGTCATAATTGCAGTATTCATTCAAAAATGTCGCTCTGGGCTTTATTTATTAATATCTCTGGAGCCACAATGGACTGGCGCTTCCTTGCATGAAAATAACTCTCCACATCCTTTACCGCCAAAGGTTATGAGCCAGACACGAGCCAGTTGCCCACTCGACTGTCACTGCAGACAAACATTCGAACTTTACCTTCCTCAGCACAACTATCTCTTGTTCCATTTCTGCTGAGGCTCTCTGGACTGTCTGTTCTACTTTTGGGAGGGAAACTCCATGTGAGAGCCAATGTCAACAGCTCTCAGTAGGGAGTGCGTGTCTGCTCGGGCCCAGACTTGGCTGTGGACACCCCGAAAGTCACAGCCTGTAGGAACGCTTCCATGGAAAATGTGGTGAGCAGCGTCTAGTGTTGTTGAACACTGACAGTGCCACAGCAATGAGCTTGAATAAGATGAATTGTCTTTTAAGTTGTTGTATGGATCACTCCAGATAAACCACTCTCGAAGCAGCAATCTCACATTGACTGCTATCAGCTGAGCTTTTCGTGGAGCACAATACTGACTGAACCTGAAGCCATTTCATCCTGTGTGTGCTGCTCTAAAGGCTTGTTGTTCACATATGAGCACATATGCGTCTAATTTCCGGTCTGTTTGAGGTAAATGACAGAAAATCTGGATACCTAGCATTAGCATCACATTACCAGAAACCTACACTTCATTTACACAGCAGAACGTCCCAGTACTGCAACTCCTGTTGACTAACATGGAGACGCAGGACAAAGCAACTGACTGTTGACCTCTCCTGTCCAATCCTATTTCAGCAAAAGTAACCAGGCACAGCACGAATGTCAAGGTTTGGATTTGTCTTCATGTGGCCTTAATGAGAGTGATTTAAGAGCAAAAATGCACGAGTGTAAAGGGTGGATTACACAGAGTTTCCTTTGGCTTAAACTGCAAATGTTACCATGCCTGGTTAACTAGCCTCTACCAACAGTGGTAACTGAACGTTATTTTCAAGCTATCACAGAGTACTGCAGCAACAGGTCCTAAAATCTGGATATGAGTTGGCATTTTTACACTTCTAGTTCCCTCATTTTAAAGTCAGTGAATTTTTTAAAAAGGGTTTTTGGTTAGATGGTTATGGTTAACACAAATCTGGAGATTCTCACCTTTTGTTCTTCGACATAAAATGTCATAAATATTCCACTCTTGAATGTTGAAGCTTTTACGTGTCTTAAAAAAGTCGATTGCTAACAAATGTCTAAATGAGACTACGAGCATGCCGAACATGGAAACTCATCTAATCACTGGTCCACATTTACAGCCTCTCCAACTTGTAGATTTATCAATTCAAATTGCAGTGTAGCTTATTGATGGTGGTGTTTAAGTCATGCGACCCGGGTGTAGTTCATTTAACTATTCATTTGTTTTCCAATACGCTTATTTTCTGCAGTAATCTAAAATCCAATGGAAAAATTCCACTGGCTTTTTGTTGAGGGAACTCTTGGACACTTATGAGAGTTTAGAGTAGCAGCCCTGCATTTTAGCTTTTATTAATACGAAGGAAAAAGTCAATCTCTTCATGTTTGCTGGTGAACATGAGAACTGTATTCAAAATCTGACACGTGAAAAGTCGGGAGGAAAAATTGACAAAGCTTTTAAAGTGTGTTTCTGGTTTTCTGAAAGCGAAGGGATTTCAGAGCTGTTTCTGGTACCAGTGGATTTGTCATCCATTCCGTTGTGTGAACGTCTCACGTGCCAGCGGTGGCACTGAAACCTCACACTCTCTCTGCTCTTTCTCCAAGATCGTCTACTCAGTCAAAGCTGCAGCGGAGGATCCTTTTATCTCCAGGCTTGCTCCTAACCAATGACATCTCCCCTTCCAAATCAAAAGCAGGACAGTGCTTTTGCTTGGTGAGCCCACTCCAGTGCCTCTTCAGCCAGATGAATTACATCATTCACCACATTACTTGTGGTCAGAGAAAATGCTACTACTGGGGACGCAGAACTGCTCCGCCAGGAGAGTTTTTCTGCTACCTTCAGTGTGCACAATGTGAGTCTTCCCCTTTGGGTCTGGACGCCACATTTGGAAACATTTGACAGAATTACCGATGAAAATGTGGTGGCACAAAGAGTTGTTACCCCCCTCCCTCTCCTTCAGAACAAGTCAGAGAGAGTTAGCAGGGCGCCCATGCTCTTTATAGAGACGTCCAGATAAAGCCTCAAACAGTTTCATGTGTTCACAGCTGAGAGCTGCTCAATAGCAGTCACAGTTTACTGCTGCTGGCCATGAAAGATCCCTGCAGACACTCCTGACATCTGCGTAAAACTTCTTTGCGGTCTTACTATTATCAAAACAGCATTTGTCATTGCTTCTGTTGTGGTTGAAGGAATACTTGTTAAGTCTCCGCCCTGCACCATCAAAAGCACTGATGTCATCCTGTGAGAAAGTGGGCTCCAGCTACTGGTTTCTTCTACCAAGAATGAATTATGGAGCAGCCGAATACAGAGTTTCCCCAACTTTTGTGGCTCAAAACCCCAATTTTCCATAACTCCACTTATTAAAAACAAACACATTTCTCAGGTATTGGGTGCTTTTCAAATGTTCCTGAAGAGTTATGGAAGAGCATTTTAGACCACAATCTCGGCGATGCCACTTGAAGGTGCAATGTAAAGTGTTTAGTAGCGTTTAGCAGTGAGCTTGCAGATTGCAACCAAATGAGATCCCCTCAGCTCCACCCCTCCCTTTCCAAGCATATAGAGGAAGTATGATGGCCGACCAGGATACAATATGGCTGTGCAACATTGTGGCCAATGTCAAGAACCTGCTGCATCTTTTACTATTTTTATTTTTATTCTTTTATTATATTCCATTTCTGCTAATAGATCCCCCTAAATCCTACATTCCAAACCTTTAAGAGTCTCTACGTGTTATAGGTTGACACTGATATTCACACACTGACATTGTGTGTGACATGAATCCAAAGCTGACCATGCTCTCTGTGAAGGAACAAACTACAAACTATTTAAAAACCTTTCACACCTCAGTGTTTCAGTGGTCTTAAATCTGCGACTGAACAAATGCGAAGCAGGGCGATGCTCATGGAACGCCTAACTGCCAAATCTAAATCTACCCCTCACCTCTGAGCTCAGTAGCAGCGGTGCAGTTTGACGAGGCCTTCCAGCGGTCCTGGTGCTTTTTAAACTCCTGCACCCGGCACATGTAGAGCCCCCGGTCCCCCTCGGACACATTGAGGATCACCAGGTCAAAGATCTTCCCCTGCTTCACCACCGTCAGCTTCAGTTTGGGCCACGGGAAGCTCTTTGTGTAGTTGCCATAGAAACGGGCCTTCCTCATGTTGACGCGGGCGATGAGGAGCTCGTCCTCTGGCCGGTCTGTGCCCGCTGGCAGGAAGGTCCATTTCACCACAGGTAGAGCAGCATTGCGGCGCCGCTGGGACACAACACAGGAGAGCGAGATGTTTTGACCCTCCTGGGCCACCGTGAAGGGGGAAGGGGTGATGGTGACGTTGATGGCCAAACACAAATCTGGAGAAGCAAGATTAGCCAGGTTATTTTAGAATCTTGTTTTGGAGCAGTATGTAGTATCAAGACGTCTGGGTCGGTATGGATGATGTCTTTTCTAAATCAAACATCCCATATGTGATCAGATCAAATCCCTTATGAGCTTAAAAGCTGATGCAGGTTACGTCTTAACAAAAACACAAGCGGCTGTGAAGTCATGCTCTGCTCTTGTATGACTGCATGTTGGTCACAGCCGTCCTCTGAGTTTGACAGAGTCGAGGCATCTCCTTGAAAACATTCAGCTGTTTTCCTGTCTTTCCATTGTTTTGTCCATGCTTCAGATGGTTGGCTGCACTGTAAAAAAAAATGGCTACTCAAGTACTGAAACTAGCAGAGAATACTTCCTTTACTTTGTTTGGATTGTTATTTAGTTGTTCTTATGTAGAACTCACAGAGTTAACAGAGAAACGTTCAGCAAATGTTAAGTCGACATTAAGAGCAGCAAGTTTCTGTCAGCACTAAGGGATTTACACTTCTTCACTTCTTCAAATGTCACACAGCCAAACCTATTTGGCTGTTGCTGTAATGTTAGGAGCCACATTTAACCTGCAGCTTTGGCCAATTATTAAAGAAAATCACTTAAAAAGACATCACTCCCCTGAATATGAGAGTATTGGTTGCATCTTTACCAATCCCACTCCCTTGTTACCAAACATAGAGGAGAGTTTTATCAAATCATTTTCACATGTAAATGGTAACTTGATATGTGGTAACATCATATTGCAGATGTAGTCTGACAAACACACACAAGGAACGATAAAGAAACATAGCATGCATGGATCGCGCAACTCTGAATTAGAAAAAAGGGGGATTAAAGAGAATCCAAATGCATTTCATACGTGGAGGCATGGTGATAAAACAATTGCTTTCTTATGGTGTCAGATCTGTGTCAGATGTAGGGAGAAATGGATACGCTCCAAGGTTGAGCATCTATATAACAAATTACTCGACAACTGACAAGAATGGAAGGGAAAGTTGAAAAATGATAATAAGAATAAAATAAAAGTGCACAGATTTGCTTTAACAGAGTCATTTTAAGATCATGAAAGCAGCGTGAGAGGACAACAAGCAGTGGAACATTTGAAGTTTGTTCACAGGTTTGTTTTACAGATGAAAGCCTCTTCCTCTTCCCCACTGCTCTGGTGGCTTTGTTGTTAGCCAACAGGCTTCCTCACCCTCGCGCTGACAGACGCGTTGTTTGTGGCGGCGTGACGACATTCGTTGGCCAAACATTGAGGAACAAACTTTACTGCTGCATGTGTTGCATGACAGTCTATCACGCATATGTTTTTTTTTCCAACCGTGGGCAATTTCATAATGCGCACTTTTCACGACACGCAAGCATTTTAGTGTCCCACAGCTCAGATGCTTTCAGCTCAGTAATTCAAATCAGTGCTTTGTCTTTCATTTAGTTTTGAGTGACAGAGCAAAACAAGGAGAGTGGCTGAAAAGTGTTGCTTTGCTCTTGCATGTTTATTTTGAGCTCTCAAACTGTTCAATTTAATAACCTGGTTGACAGAAGATCACTGAAATCACTATAAATGAGTGTAGAAGAGAAACTAGAAGCTCTGTTTTACTTCCAAACCACCAATTTTCACTCTGGGGTCCCCTCTCATCTCTGCACACACACATTTTGCTTTGATAAACTTATTTTCTTGCTAACACACCCTGAAATCCGTTTGTTTCAGGAGAAGTTTTAGTCAGTTCTTATCGACCAAAAGGTTTTTCTCCATCACACCAACATCCTTCTCTGATTCTCAGATGCTTTCTGCAAAGCTTCTCTGGAAAATAGTGGGGAACATTTAGTCTCCACCACATCCACTTTGGTATGAAGCAAAATAAACTTTTCCTACCTCCAAGCAGTGCTCGAGTCAGGAGAGCGAAGACCACAGAGGAGATCTTCATTTTCCACGGCTGCAGCCTCCATAAACTCCCAGTTAAATGCCTCTGAAGAAAAGAAGGTTCTCCTGGTTCCTTCCTCCTCCTCCTCCTCCTCCTCTTCTCTTTTTTTCCCCCAGCCGAGGAGTGTAATATGAAACATTGGACGCTCTGTTTCTAGTCAGAACCTCCCTCTGGCCCTGCCCCCAACTGTCACACACAGTGAAAACACATTTGGCAGGCTCACGTGCCCACACACAAACACATGCACATGCACGCAGAGCAGACAGAAACTGACAGGTGACACACACACACACACACACACACACACACACACACACGCACGCACATGCACACACTTCTGCATCTGGCGAGTGAGTGGGAAAGGTAATTTCCTGTGCAGGATGGAGGGGATGGTTGGGGGGCGGAGGGTGGGGTGGGAGGTGGTTTGTTGTTGAGATTGACGCCGAGCAAATCACACTTCCAGCTGTGGAGGATGGCGGGCACAGACCAAAGTCAGGGCTTTTATTTTGGAACACTCACACATGCTGACAAAGAGGGGGGAGGGTGGGTTGCACTCTGTGTGTGGGCATCTCCGTGGCCAATAACATGATGGAGAAGAACATTGAATGTAGAATATTTCTGCATTTAAAGTTACTAATTTCTCCCAGAGGTTCCTCTCGTGTTAGTCCTCATCCTGCTCTCAACATTGGCTATCAAACTCCATATTAGGTAAATCATTGTGTGTGTGTATGTGTGTGTGTGTGTGTCCACATCTATCTACCCTCATCTCTTGTCTCATGTAACAGGATCCCACAGTGAATCTTTGTGCAGCACTCTGTCAGCTCGGGGTTTTGGGGACACTTTGCTGGCTTTTATCAAACCTCAGAGAGTTGGATTCTGAAGATCTGGGACACTTTTGACTCACAGATAAATAAAGGAGGGGGTCTGCGGGGCCTCATAAGTGCTTCTAGTCTGGAGACAGTTTGACAAACATGTCTGTTCCCTTGACAGACTTTATCAAAGCTCTATAACCTTCAGCACTGGGGCTCTGAACACAGTGTGGTGTCCTTGCTCATACATTTTTCTGGCTTATTATCAATTCTGCAAACAACTCTTTCCTTAATGTTGAACATCAGTAAAAAATAAAACTGAAGAGCTCTAAAAGTTTGTTTTCCTTCTCCAGCTGGTCCACACCACTGACTTAAAAGTGGTCTTTTCTCTTTAAGTTGCATGAACTGATTTCTCTGATGGTGGAGAAAACACAACATCTGACATATTATCACCACGAGAACCTGTTATGGCTAACATGTTAGCAACCAGCCATGTATTTACACATCCAGCAGACACAGAATAACATTAGAATGAATTAAAGAGTTGCATATCTGTCCTGCTAATGAACGCACAGCCAGCGTTTTCTGTCCTTGTCGCTCTGTTTTGGTCTCCACCAATTCATCTGGCTCTGCTAAAATCTCCACTATGTTCACCAGCTAGTTTGCTAACTTTGTCTGTCGTTTGGTACTGTTGGGTAGCATTTATCAGAGCTTCTGCCTGAAAACAGCTGCCTGCTGTAGCGGGGGAACGAGGTTAATGAGAGCTATGAGGTTTCACAGCCCCCCCCCCTCCAACTTCACTAAGACAAACAATAAGATGAAAGATGCTAAAATGCCAAGTTTAGCTGGCAGAAACTGCTGAGTTGGGTGATAATTCCCTGTAGCTTCATGACTATGAGCGACTCCTCTCGCATTAATACAATACAAATACATTTAATCAAATTGTTAATGTATAAGTGCAGCTCCATGTGTAAGAATTGCACAGTGCATCAGTCATGAATAAGGAGGTGAAGTAACGTCTCGACACAGTCATGTTCTTACAATGTTTTTCTGTGCAAAGGCTCACGGCTACAAATAGATTATTCGATAGTTTTCATCTGGCGGAAAGTGCAGCGGTAGTTCATCGACTCTTCAATAAACAGTAAGCCCTCAACAATGACTACATCTGCTAGTTATTATTCTGTGTTTGCATATAGTGTTACCAGGATATTAGGGAGGCTTTTTTATTGGTTCTTCTTCATCCATCTCTGGGCCGGAGGAGGCAGTCTCACAAACTTGGCAGTAGACTCAGACCCCTAGTTAGGATGATATAGATCATATGGTACGCAGTTGAAAACGTGCCAAAACAATATGTTTGCAGCCTGAGCACTAAATGTACTTGCAGCTTACAGTAGAATGAGTTTCACTTTCTAGATGAGCACCATAGCAAGACTGGTCTTTCAGTGCAGTAGATATTCTGGCCTTGGAATAGGTGTTATTTAAATGTACTCATTTATTTGAATATATATTTGTATCAAACTTACATCTGTACAGTTTGAGATAGTTCCCAAAGGTTTTCAAGCCAACGTGGTCCTTTGAGTGCTGGAAATTGGAAACAACGATCATAATTCTATGACAACTGGACAACCTCCATCAGATGAAGATCATGTGGTATGACTGAAAGCTCCACCACAGCTGCTAAAATTTACCTTGACCTATGTTGACAATTGATCAATTAGTGTGTGTACTTTCTTTTAAGTCAAAATTCTCTGATTGCAGCTTCTTACATGTGAATATTCTCCTAGTTTCTTTATCCCTCCATGACAGTAAACTGAAGATCTTTGGGTTGTGGACCAAACAAGACATCTTGTGCTTCAGGAAACAGCCCTCCTCTCAAATCCCACCTTCAGAACGGGTTGTTTTGGTTGTGTTGTAGGTCCACCAAAAAATTTTTCTAAATATGCGTTTTAAAAGATGGTCGCAGTCACTGACATTTTCTTGAGAAAACAAACTTTGAAGACAAATGAGGAGCATAAAATGTTAATGGACTGTGAGGATTCCTCAGGTTTGAGGTCTCCGGTGTACTTTCTACTTTTTAAGTGTATTACGAGCAAGCCTTACGCTGTTTAATCATGTCATACCTCCCTGAGGGAAGAAACACAACTCTGTGAGACGCCCACGGGGTACAGCTCTATGTTAATGGGGCTATTTCTTTGAACACAGACGGACCCTGTCAGTGAGGAGGGTGCAACAAAAAGCAATAGGAGCTGAGATGGAGGTACAGTAGAAAGGATTTTTTGATGTCCAATGAATGGATCTTGTTGCTTCATGAGGCGAATCTGGGACGCATTGTCATTATCCAGATGCTATTAAATGTCTCTTTGGGGATTTCTGTTTATGGTCTGACGTAAGTGCACGTAATCAAAGTACAGAGCTTTGTTTACAAGGCTCCTCTGGTGCTCAGATGTGAAGCTGGACAGTCAGTCCTATGATTGTTTTTTTCCTGGAGGTAAATGTCGCCCCTTTGTGGACAATGTATGAAATGCTTATTAGTCCAGAAACTTTCTGCTGAGTGGTGTTAAATAATATGTGTGCAGTATGTGTGTCAGTAGAACAGCTCGGTACCCTCAGACATTTATTTTGAAAACCACACGATATTAAGGAACAGTTCCAAGAGATATTGATGTTTGTGTGACAAAACGTGAGGGGACAACAGGCCGACTGGTTGACCTTTCACTGAGATGCCGCTTCTGCACGGTTCTCACACGCTGCAAATCACTCTGCCTGACCTTTAACATTGCTTGTCACTGGACACCGCCGCCACGGGGCGATCTGATTGGCTGGGATGGCTCAAAACGAACAACTGAGGCTGTCGTGTAAATGAAGGCAAAACCTGTACTTTCTGGTGTTCCTTAACAAAATACAAGTCCCATGCAGGGTCCATTTTCATGTCTTCCATGATGAAAACAGACAATAAAAAAGAAAGACAGAGATAAATCAGTTTTGTGTTTAGTTTCATTGTAGTGTTGAATCATCATTATTAACATCTTACCTCTGAAGGACTCCTTATACCATCTGTAGGGAAGAACAGTTCGACATAAAAGATAAATTCAAACATTTTCTCCGACTTCAAAATCTAGATATGAGAAAAAGACATTTAGAGGAATCTAAAAAGGCAAATGTGAGAGGAAGTTTTTATAAATGTATCATAAGTTGTTCTATAGTAAGTGGCTGATATATGAGCACACAGTCCGTCGCCTCACCTGTGCTGTGAGATGCTTCCCGATGATCCAGACCTCGACAAGAATGAATCCTGCAGCTGAGAACAGGACGATCCCCGCGCCGATCAAAACATATTTAAGTCTGGAAGGAAAACAGCCAGTGGGGATCATACGGCCATTAACAAACAAGATGCTACGTAACACAAGATGCTATGGAACACAACATCAGTTTGGGAAATGCCAGCTCATGTTCAGCCCTCCTGTGTGTGTGTGTGTGTGTGTGTGTGTGTGTGTGTGTGTGTGTGTGTGTGTGTGTGTGTGTGACTGGAGCGATGAGTGGGGTGATGGAGAGGAGATGTTTGATTTCACAACTTGTTTACTCTGAGGAAGGTAAAAGTCTCAGTCATGGTATCATGCTCATTTCCGCAAATTTGATTGCATCACCAGTGTTTACAGTTTGAAGCGTCTGGGAGTCACTGAGGAGGTTACTGCTGGTCAGTGAGAGCCAACAGGATTTCAAAGGATTCAAGGGATTTTTATTGTCAATTTTCCTGTATGTACAAGGACAAACAGAAGAATCGAAATACTGCTTCTCTCTCACCTTAACAAATATGTGAATATACAGTATAAAAGAAAAATAAAACAAAGAAAGAAGATAGAAAAAATATAAAGAACAAACAAGAATCAACCTTTATACATCAGTGGCGGTAGTGCAGAGTCGTGACAGCTTCTTAGATAAGTCTTTGTGCAAAAACAGTCCTTGTGTGTAATGGGTGTGTTACAGTCCGGGTGCAGGGGGCAGAGGGGGGAGGTAGTGGACAGAGTTCAGCGTCCTGACTGCCTGGCGGACAAAGCAACAGTCTCACAAGAGTTTGACTTCTTCGACAAGATGCTGCCGGTCGGTTATACAAACATCACCATTGTAGCAGTGCTGCTAATGAAGCATTTCAGCCTGTTCTCAGTCCTCATCATCCTCTCCTAAACCCAACAGAGAAGCTTTAGTGCCTAAACCTAACCAAACTGACCAAACTTTATATCAGTACCATGAAGATAAAGGGCAGGTATGCTTGTGGCAACTTTAGAATGAGAACCATCTGAAATGAAGGGACGGCTGAAGCAGAGTGTCTAATATTAACATGGAAGAGTGCCTTGTGCGTCAGCTTCAGATGCAAAAGATGGTGACAAAGCGTTGCTATTTAATGCCCTGGGAATAAAAGTTTTTTTCACTTCAGTTGTTCAGCTGTTGCAAGACAAAGGTCAACTTTCAAAATCAAGCCTAACAAGCAGAAAATGGCACAACATGATATAATGGAACTGAAATAGTATTGCAATAACATAGAGAAGTGCTCTGATATTAAAATGTCATGAAAATCCTGTTTGGAACCAATCAGATTAACTTACTGTATAATATGTGTGAGTGAAGCCAGTTTGGAGAAATGCACGTTTTTGATCTTCTTTCAATGAGAAATACCCTCCAGTTCAGATGTCACTGACGCTTTAGCAGCTTCTGCGCTAACTTCTTTAGGAGCAGAGCACTCAACACTGTCATCACAGCTAGACCCCGCCCATAGACTTCTTTGATTGGTTTGAATCATTGTGGTTCAGCAAATACCTCGGCCTCTGCTAAGATGGATTCTTACATGATCATGATCCAGCTGCCTCAAAAGGTAAACCTATGATATCTACTGCAGTGGTTCCCAACGTTTTTGGGTTACAACTCCTTAAAATCAAGCCCCCCCCCCCAACTAAGTTTATTTGAATAATTTTAAGGATCTGAAAAAGTAAAAGTATCTAGTTATTTCACAAAAACAGCAACGTTTAGAGGAAGTTTATATTCTGGACAATAGCAAAGTTTTTTTTTTTTGCCTTCCTTATTATTTTTATCATGACCCTTCAGATGTGTCTTGCAGTCCCCAAAGGTAGATCATAACCACTGGTCTACTAAACTTAATTTTTTCTTGAATTTATCAGATACTGAGTTCATAAAGAAGCCTCAAAACCCTGGCATATAAACCTACACATATCCAAGTGGCTAGATAACATTTGGGTCGACTAATTAAAAGTCTTTTTGTGAATTAGCCAAACAGACCCTCAAAGGCTTTGCTCTCGAATGTAAAAGAGGTAACAAAAACAAAGGAATTCACTGTGGCATCGTTTAAGTATTGTTGCTAAATGGATGTTTTACCTTCTGCTGTTTTATCATCTGCAGAAGCCACTGTATTATGTGGGAAATCACCTCAAAAGTGCTGCATGTCAGGTGTAACCTAGTTTTACTTTACAACCTGCTCCATCTCCTCTCACTCTCGTCAGCAGACTCTGAAACACTAACTGTTTTCAGTGAATCATCTTTTAGGAGGTAGTTTCTTGCACCTTTCCTATTCCGCAGTGCTTTTTAAACATTGCCAGGGCAGTAGCAAAGTGGATACCTTGCTCAAGGACCCCTTACTCATCATTGCCAGCATTAGGTCTTCACCGCCATTCTAGACAGGGTAGAGTGGTTGACCTCTGGCTCCTGCCTCAGATAACATCCAGTAAATATCACGTGTGCTGCCAAATGCTTTCTGCCACAGAACACCTAGATTGTTTTCAACAGACTCTCCATGTGAGGTGATTCAATGAACTCTGAATGTGGATGCTTTGAAATACAAATTAAGTATGGACTCAGTGGCAGAAATAACAATGAATCAGGGCCTTGAGGACGTTTCCTCTAAAATACACACACACACATATACATACATAAACATGCACTAACAGGTACACATGTACAGTTCACATGCTTATTTTAGACCTAGCTTGACATGTGCCTGCTGGAGGGCATGCTGACAGCATGCCTTACCTTTTTTATAAGTTAAGGCATAAACATATAAAAATGTATTTCAATATAGCAGGCGGGCCACAGGGCATTATAGAGACCGTAAAGATGGAAATAGGAGCAGAAAGACAGATTTTAGAGAATAGAAAGACAAAACTATAAAAACTTATAAAAGAGCAAAATACTGTAGATGAAAATTGACTGAATTAATTGAGTTTACAAAGTGGGATCTTAGTTTAGATAAATACTTGTATTACTACACAAACCACCTGTATAGGAATAGAATTGTACATGTTTTTTATATCTCCTCCTGTCTGCTGTAACGTTGTAAATTTCCCCATTGTGGGACCAATAAAGGAATATCTTATCTTATCTTACCGGTTTAATTCATTCTAAAGCACTTATTTCATGATGAAAAACCGTGGTAAATATTTAAATTACTACCTAAACTGTGCACTGAGGAGTGCAAATCCTTTATGTGCCTGCTAATAGTTAGCAAGTGTGGCTATTGCAGAAAATGTAGGAAATAAACATCCAGCTTTATGATTTCTTGCCAGGATACCCTTGAGCCAGGCACTCAGCGCTCAGCTGCTCCCGGTGCTGTGGGCGGTGATGAATGACTGTAACTGAGACCGGAGCAGGGTGTTGCTGAAACGGTGAACACATGCTCAGCAAGTGGCTATCTTACATTTTATAACTCCCAGTCGCACTGGCCTGTTGTTGCTGTGTCCTAAATGAGAACTACTCCGCAGAAATCAGCTTATTAATTAACAACAGACGTCAATAACCTATGACCTTTTCACAGGTTTCACAGGTCTTCTGTCAGCATTATGGAGGATTTCATTTTATTTGCTTTTTCTGCCTCTTCTGTATTTCCCCTCTGGAAACGGACCAGGTCAAACTCCTCGCTTCAGGTCACAAGCTGGAGTTGAAAGCGTTGGCTACTGCAGGGGCTGAATGTGTGACTCGTCATGGGACAGTCCATGTGTTATGTATCAGGCTATCATAATTTCAGCTTAATTGTGCCCCGAGTGTTGGAGAGATAAAGTTTCCAGTGACCAGTGTGCGACCTCTTACATAACGTGTCATGTCCAGCATGCAGAGCGCAGACAGTCCAACAGTTCGCTGCGGCTTTATCCCACAGCCCAAGCTACAGTCTTGCAGACAGGCAATGTGACTGCTTTCAAATAATTACTGTGAGTTGGTACGAAGCCTGAAACTGGCAGTCACACAAAAATATTGATTCTTCAACAAATACTAAGAGAACATTTTAAAATGTCTCTCTCTTTTTCTACCATTAATATTTATATCAAAAGCAATACAATACATTAACTTACATTTAATACACAAAAACAGGTCATTTGACTTGTCAAAAGCTGAGACAGCAGCTCCTGAATTCTACAGAGCCCATTATCATTTTACTTTACTACTAACTGTTCATTCAAATATTCAGTCATCAGAAATATCTTATTTAATTACCTATCATAGCTATCTCACTAGCTTGTTTTCACCGTCTAGTTAGCTGTTAAAGGTTTTAGCCAGCTGTTTTAGCATTGACCATTAACTAGAGAGAAATTCTCATTCTCAAGTATTAGTTCATGATAGCCCTCGAGGCTATCAGCTATTGCGGTCCTGTCATCAGTTCCCTCACACAGGGCAAATAAACAGGCTGGAGCTACAGGCTGCAGTCTTGGCTGTATTTAGTTTTTATATCTAAGAAATTAGAAAAATACATGATCAAAGCACATTTATGACCTTTGCATCACTGCTGAAACTAAAATCAGTTGGGAGACATCTTTCAGAACCTCATAACATCTGTTTGCACTTTTTTACAGTGGCCTACATGTAAGATTTGTTTGGAGTTTTAACTCTGTAAAACAAACTCTCCCACCCAATAATAAGGACGCATTGGCATAAAGAAAGAATTTTAAAATCAGCGTGGAGAGTTGTATTGTTTCTCTGTCGCTGGATCATCAGATCCTCTACCATATATGATCTGCCTCAGCTGTCCTGGAGTTACCATACCTGGGTTAACTAGCCTGTCAGTCCTGAAGGCCAGTTCCCTCCTCTGTTTGTCTGTCCCAGTTCTCAGCAGGCATGAAGGAGCGTGAGCTAGGCTGCTTGCTCGCTCCCTGTGGTTTCACAGCCAACCGGAACACATGTGGGTGTCAGTCATGATGGCACAAACAAAGACTGAATCCCCAGCCTGGTGGACTGGACTTTCTTCTTGGGTGTCTGCTGTCCAACTCTCCTCTCTGTCTGGCCTCTGCCCTTAAATGAGCTGTTGTTGTGGATTTTGTTGCCTTTGTATCACATACTGTATATATGAGCCAAAGCATTCAGAAGTGTTGAACAAATGTGAATATGTATGAATGTGAAAGACTATAGGATTTGCTCTACATTGTATTTTATATGGTATAAACTGTCGGCAGGAAATGTAATAGCTGCACACTTAAGTATCTACACAGCTTCACCCTAAAATCTTATAGGTGACTCTGTCCTGCTAGCAAGAAAGCCTGTATCTGTGTGCTGCTTTTTCATTGGTCAGAGCTACTCTGTGGGCAAGAATCAAACAAAAGATCTGCACACCCGCACTAAGAGCTCCCTGCAATAACTGGGCAGATTCCACAAGCATTGGGTCGAATTTGCTGTTGGTGGGGTGAAGGAAAACAGAGAAAGTAAAAAAAAAAAAAAAAAACTGGTTAGAGGAAGAAGTTTGGTGTGAGAGGGGAAGAAGGGGATGGTCCAATGTGAGGCCTCATTCTGGGTAAGACGGGAGCGCGGACAGTAAAAAGGAAAAGCTCTCACATACATGACCTCTGCTCACAACATGATATTCCCACACTGTCCAGCAAGTCAGTCTAACTCCCCCAAACAACACAGGGACTTTTCCCTGCACACCATGTTATATGCAGATGCAATAATATATGATTTGGAATACAAAAAAATATGATTTATATGAATTGTTTTGTCCATTTTATGTCAAAGGATAGTGTGACTCATACTCTTTGACTGAGACACTGGATACGTATAGAATCTGTAAGTGTTACTATCATCATTAAATATATACATTTGTCTAATGTGAAAATCATTTTTGCAGAAAATAGCATGTGTTACTGCACAGACATATGCAAGGATAGCATTTGACTGGTTAGCTGCAGTGCAGAAGGTGCAGTTGGCAGGAAGGCTGGCTGTTACCTTGTGGAACACAACGTGACAGAAATAGACGGGCTTAAATATGGCACCTTGATAGAGCACAGTCTTGTGGATGCTGGGGGCCACGGAGCCACGGAGCCATGGAGCTGTTGTTAGGGCCAAGGAGGGCTCAACAAACATTGTAATAACATGCTTTCAAAACTAATATTCTAGCCTGTACTCTACTGGAACAGATGTAACCGATGTAGTTAAAATGGTAGCACGTGGCAGAAGAACAACAAATTTGAACATGAAATGTAAATATACAGACAAGAGGCTATATATGTTGCTCCTTTCTGACATAAACCTGTTGAGCCACACAGCGTTTCTCAAACACTCAGGGTCAACCCTCACATGTGACCTCATCCAGTGACTTCCTCTGACTTATTAAGGGTAACAAGTCAACAAAATGCCCCCCTCCATTTCTGCTTAATGTTACAGCAACAACAGCTGCATTGGTCCTAAAACTAGACTGCCCAGTCAGACACCTTCATGTCCACAATGTGGCCTTGTAAACAGAACTTGAACAACAAGAATGAGCCCAGCCCCGCTGTCATTCAGCAGACATCCAGCCAGCTCAATATTCAGGGACTGTCCCACTGGTTTGGAATTGATGCAATCGGCTATATCAGAACGCTTGTTTCTCTGGGTAACAGAGGCAAAATGAGTCACAAGCTAAATCAGGTGAGCGTACCAACCCCTCTGTATTGTCGCTACCAAGACTCAAATGACTGATGCCTTGTCTTCATTGACGTGAAGACCTTGTCATCTTCTCAAAGGTGTCTAACAGTAAAGAGAGGGTCCATGCTGGAGCCTATCAGCCCTCACTGCTAAGTTACAAAAATAACCAATGACAGTGTCCATTTCATCCTGCTGGCCTGTCTTGCCCTGCCACTCGACACCCACTGGTTATTCCAATGTGAGCTAGCTAGCAGCCCCTTCTGTTTCTGCTCAGTTTGGCCACACCGACTTGTGCGTCTATTTTGGTATCTTCTGAACTCGCTATCAGGACCCTGGACCACACCAGTGCATTTGAACATGGATCTAAGGGCTTGACTCACTTTGGTGAGTTGTCTTTGTTTCTTCAACTTCGAGAGAAAATGTCTTTTAACCATGAATGACAACCGCTAACCAGGATTTATTCTCAGCAGGTGACACTGAGGCTCTCTACATTTGTGAGGATTTGTGTTTGATACCACAGGCTTGATCGGATGGTTAAACTCAGCATGAAAGATTCATCACCAAGGTGAGGGAGCAGTGTGACTACATGGATGTTTACAAAGACATGAAAAATACTGAGGGCCAGCGCACATATGTGACTGAATATGATAGTTTAGGTTTCAGATTTGGGCTTAACATTAATCCAAAAAGACCTACAGCACATTGGCCTCTTGGCATGTCTGCATTTTATTGCTATAAAATCATTACACATACATACTGTCACATCATTTACACTAACATGTGCACATCTATGAGGAAAACATAGAATTGTATTCCAATGGCTGTGTCTTTATACAGTATAGTTGACTGTGCTACCTCATCTGTTGGGTATAAATACATGAGCAGATGCTGGGAAAGTACCGGGTTGCTAACTGATCTCTGGTTATGAGAGCTGGGAGACTGTTGGCAACCTAAGTCTCCTGGAAAGCCAAAACATCCAGACTCAAGATACAGTACAGTACAAGTCACTAAGTTCTAGCAAATTTACCTGGGGTGTTAGTTTCTAATAATAATAATAACAACAATGATTTGTCTTAATGACTGTTGTTCACTCACCTACCTTTTTTCATATGATCCGCAACTGTAAACATGAATGGGTGCTGACAGCTGGAGTCGCTTTCATATTACACAGTTTTACAAAATGTACAAATACAATAAAACGCATCATTGAATTGTTGAATGTCTGTGTTTATATTTGTCCAAATCAATCCCATCTGCTTATAAGGAGAGTCATACTTATGAGGATAGTTGAAGGAATGAATTATCTGCCAGTGGCTATGCTCCCAGGTCAGGACATATAAGTGGGTTAATGAGCTATTCTAAGACCTCACCCAGATAGCTAAAGTAAGCTACAGTAGAACAGCTGCTGCTGAGGCGGACTGTGACTGATTTATTTGCATTTCCTGAGCTCTGTGGTGTAAACCTGCTGGCATGAATATTGATCGAGGGCTTTGCAGAGGAATTGTCAATAAATTAATGTAACAAATTCATAAAATTGAAAAAGACATGATTTCACTTAAAACAGAGTGGTCATTTGAAATGTAAAAACATGAACCGTGGAATTCTTGATCTTTTGTAATCATGCTCCTGTAAATGTACTAGTAGCTGCACTCATTGCCACCAACAGTATGCTTAGTACTCACAGTTTAAGCCACCACACAGAGCTTAAAATAGCCAAGCGCATGGTATGTGTGTTTGTCTGCTGCCTGCATAGTGACAGCATGGCCAAAGCCGGCACATGTCGTGTACATAAAGGTCATCAATGTCACTATAGAGTTCAAAACCTTTTATAGTAATCACATCACCTTTTGTATCTTTTTGTGAGCTTTTGAACTTCACAAATGCTGCAATGATAACCACTGACAATGTGTGAATAAGCAAACTGGTTTAAAACCACAGCTTTCAAACACTGACACTGTTTTCACTGTCTATTGTTTTAGGAAGCTTACATACCCCACCACTTCCCTAATACCATCCTGACCTGGAACAAAACGAAGGATCTACAGGGGTGCAGCAGCCTTAGAGGAGGCAAGACAGGTGATGCACGAGACAGAAAGAAAACTTTTGACATCATGAGCTGTGTGGAAAAACGACACATGAGCCACCGGGTGGGGAGCATGCTCCACCATCGCTTCCCCAACGGCTTCACTGACCTGTTCATGGACGAGACTGATCGCGAGGTCAGCACGCTCACCGACCGAGCCTTCCGAAGTCTCTGCGTTGGAGATGACGCCGTTTACAACGACGAATTTTTGTATGGATACTCACCATTCAGCTGTCACAAACCTTTGGCAGGGGAGCCTCTCAAAAAGACTCATAAGGAATCTACAAAGAAAGGACAAAAAAAAAATGGTCAGCCTTGGAAACAGCAGCAGCAGCAGAATATATCTCACATGTCGTCTTTCCTCAAGGCATTCAGTGCCACAGAGGAGAGTTGTGAGGGGATGTTAATTAAAAATGGAGGTGTGACAGACTTTAACGGGGAATCGTGGGATAAATCTGCACTTCGCAGCATCCAAAGAGAGCTATCGGAATTCTCCTCTGATTATCACACCAATCTCACTGATGGACATTGCAATAAGCGACATCACTCTGGCGATGGTTCATCTAACAAAACAGGCAAAGACATCACCCCTCCCTCAGGGAAATCCTCAAAGAATAAAAATGGGAAATCCACTGTCAAACTACGGAAACTTAACATCAAAAACTTTTTCCTCCACAGTGAGTTTAGCCCTTTCCAGACATGGAGAGATTTTAAGCAGTTCCCCTTTGGCCAAGAGGACACAGTTGCCTCTATTCTCCCCACAGATAATATCCCTAAATGGTACGACTTGCCTTTTTATAAGGAGCTGACGGAGGCACACAGAAAAGAGACTCTGCATACAGAGGAGACGCAGTCATGCCAGAAAGCAGCAGTTGGACCCCCTCCTCCCACTGCTCCAAAACCCATCCCTCCTGCTCCTCCACCAAAGGTCCTGCCCAAGCCCTCGGCGACTCCGGCTGAGAAGAGGTGCTCATCAGACAGCAGGGATGGGACCGCTGCCCCCTGGAGGCGCAACAAGTCAAGGGCAAAAAGTGTGATTCCAGTCAATCAGCCTGGGATAACACCTCAGGAAAATACTTCAAAAATAATGGATGAAAGTGTTTTTTCTGTCAAAAAGGAAGCCAGATCTGTGGAAGTGAAAGCAATCGAGGAGGTCAGCTCTTTGGCATCTACTCCATTCAGCATCTGCCAACTGATGACTCCCCTTATTCCCTCCAGACAACCGACAGAAACATCAGAAATCCTCCAAACTGTCCTCTCACCATCTGCCTTTGACCTTCCACTACGACCACAGTCTGAGGTCAAACTGACTCCTGAACCTCCGGTCAAGCGGGACAGCTACAAATCCCTTGCTTCCAGCATCCTCTTCAACCTTAAAGACAACAGGAAAAGGGTGAAAAGCCGTTACAGCCCACCTAAATTCAAAACGTTAGAAGTGCCTGAGGGTGACACCCAGTCTCCACTATCAGATCACCTGAAACATTCACAAGCTGGCTCTGAGGGCAATGCGTCTGGCTTAAGCACCCCTGCAATTTTAAAAGACGGACAGACAGTTTGCAGTCCTGTTTTGGAATCCCGCGGCAGCTCAACTGTTGGTCTTACCACACATGATACTGAGAGACCTCTTTCATGTGATTATTTGTTATCAAATCTACTGCAAAGCTATAAGGAGGCTGCAGGTAACAGTAGTCTTGGAGAGGAGAATCCCATCTCCCCATTTATACACTCAAAAAAGACCAAGAGTTCCATGGCTAAAAAGCAAAACTACCCTTCTTTGAATTTGTACAAAAAAGCCAGCCCTGTTGACAGTGATATGAAATATCTTCAAGTCCCTTTGAGCACTGGAGCTCCTACGCACACAGACCAACCAACTGAGACAAATGAACTTTCACCACTCACGCTAAACAGAGAAGTCTCTCCAAAAGTGCTGCCAACAAACACAGGCCTTTCACCAAATACTTTAAATATCAACAAAGATCATTCACCCGTAATTTCTCCTCAAGCACTTGACAAAGAAGGGTTGTCACCAAATGGATCAGCAGGGAAAAGACCACCAAATGTACCAGACAAAACAAAACGACCTGTGAAAAGCATAAAAGAAAAAGACTTTGGAGAGCAGCCTGTTAGTTCCAAGGATAAACATACTAGTAGCCAACCCATAAGTACAATGGATGTGATTAGAGCAGCAAGGGAAGCGATTAATGCAGCCAAAAATAAAGCTCTATCTGCAGCCCAGTCAGACAGCATCAAGCCTGTTTCAGACAACGAACAACTGAGGGAGAAAGAAATAGACAAGAAGCTTGTCTATTCAAAGGAAATGTTAAACAGCAAGAGGGAGAGTTCAGCACCAGAAAGCAACAATGTAGAAAAAAGTAGAAATGATGCAACTGGTGCAATGCTGGTTGGCAAAAAGGGTAATGTGAAGAAGGAGCCCCCGCCTGTTCCAAAGAGAAACTTTGTTAAATCTGATATTCAGCTCACTTTCGACAAACAGCAGACACATAATGACAAACCCACTAATGGTGATTCGGGGGATACGAAACTAGATTTACCACCAAGTGAAAATGAATCTGTGCAAAAACAGGGCAAACTCAAACATGTATTCTCAGCCCGACAGAACAATTACATAAAATATCAGCGATATGCAGTGACAGATGATGAACAAGGGGCAGAGTTTGAAGAAGGCGATCAGAAAGTGAACATAAAAACGGCGACAGATGAGGAGATGATGTCACTCAGGGACATGACAGACAGTGAGCATATTATTAATGATTTGCATGCTTTGAAAGAGCTGGAGAGAGCCAGGCTTGGCGATCGTGTTCTCGATAGCACAAAGAACAAATTGGATATTATCGACATAGATGAGGAGGCGAGGGCTAAGAATGATTTGATCTCAAGGGAGCTGAGGAGTATTAAGAAAGGTATGCTGTCTATGAGAGGGAACACATCAGCTAAGAGGGATCTATTTACAAAGAAAGAGAAGGAGCAGATCAAGCCAGAGGCTTTTGCAAAGGTTGACAGCAATGCCATAGTAAACAAGGCACTTATAAATGACAATTATGACAAAGCCAAAATGGCTCTTGAAGAGATAATCTCGGAAAGGCAAAAGAGAAACAAATTCACAGAGCAGGGTGCAAATCCAATATTTGATGAGAACGTTACTGATGAAAGTTATGAAACAAGGGTACAGCAACGTAAAAAAGCAATGACAGATTCTATTGAAGAGGCCAAGAATAAGCAAAATGGCAGCACTCTTGAGGTAAAAGAGACAGATTTAAAAGAGAGGTTAGTTGATCTGAGAGACCACACTCACATGAGACAGATCCTGTCACAAACTGAACCTAAACTTGGTGAGACTCAGTTGTCAGGTGGAAGGATAGCGCCACCTGGCATGAGCAAGATGGGCAATGAGCTTAACGCCCTCCTGAAAGCTAAAGATAAATATGCTGATGATAAACTAACCAATTCTAGCTATGAATCAGAAGAGATAAATTGGAGACATATAGTTAGACAGACATCTGAAGAGAGCGTAGAAAACCTGATGAAAATAAATGAAGGCAAAAAGGGAAATGCTCCTCCTGTTCCTCCCAGGAGCAAAAAAGGAGGGAATAGAAGAGATGGAAGCGTTACTAAGGAGGTGGATAGTTTGAAAGATGAAGTAGAAGAGGATATCTTCAACAAAGACCTAAAACATGAATGTGATGAGGTACATTTAAAAGAAGAGGCAGGACACGACCTGTCCATAAAAGAAGCTGTTCCCTATCAAAGTGAAAGCAGTTCTGATAAAGAGCAGGGGAATGTGGTAAAAAATGCAAAGTCACAATCTGTTACCGTAACAGACGCAGTTATATGTGAGTCCATTTTACCTTCAAAAGACCCACAATCTAAAAATAGATTGTATTTATTGCCAGAGTTTACAGGAAATGAGAATAAAGCAAATAGCTTGCAAACAGATATGAGACTCACAGGGGAAGCCACATGCGAAAACAGCAATGCCAGTGCACAGGAAACACACACGGTAAAACGGAAAGCTCCTTCAAAACCAGACCATTTAAACACACCAGATGACAATGCAGCTAACAACGTAGTGGCAGAAGAACCTGACAAAATACCAAAAGCTAGTGAGGAAATAAATGTGGATGTAGAGGCTCTCACTGACATCCCCAGGAATATGATATCACCCTTACTATTAGTAAATGGTGTTAACATCAATCAGAGTCCGCCTGACCAAGCCAGCTTGTCCTCAAAATCATCCTACTTCTCTGTGGAGAGTGCACTGCACAGAAATACTGAGACTGAGTCAAATGTTTACCACTCTCTGGAGAACCTGATTGGAGAGGTAGAGGAGGTTGATGAGGTGATGCGGAATATCTCACGAAACACAACACAGGATTCTGACAGGACCGAAGTGGAATATTATTCTTTGAGTGACCACGAAAGTGAGCCGGAGGCTGTAAAGCAACCAATGAAATCTCCTCAAAAAGAGACAGTATTGCTGGACAGCAAAGAAAGAGAAAACACTAATATGTGCCAAAGTGTAACTTGTGATGAAAATAATCAGACACCAATGTCACCCTCCAACATTTTCTCACCACCTTTGGGGATCCCTGCCTTATTTAAGGTCAAAGACAACACTTTCACCAATAAGGTGAGAAGGACTGTACAACCTTGGTCACCAAGAGGGAGTCTAAGTGTTTTGGAGAGGGGAGAGGAAGAGTTGCATCAAGTAAAGGAAAATCCAGAAGTCCCTCCGGCTAATGAACCTACCACTAGTGGTAGCCCACCGATCCCAGATGAAATCTTCAAACCTAAAGAGATTTCATCAAACAGTTCACCCCCCTTGCTGCCGTCACCATCAAATATGCAAATTGAAAACTCCAAGAAACCACAAGTTGGATATTTCCTGACTGTCCCACTGGAGGAAGACAGATTTTCTGGGATGAGTCCGTCATCTGAAGGCATGGAGAGCTTAGCAGCCAGCACGGCTGACACAGCTGATGAGGCAGGATTGAATGCTGGAGTGCCAGTAGAAAGTGAAGTGTCAAAGGTTCCCAGTGAACGGTCTGGGTCCACCTGCAGTGGTAATGACAGCCAAACAGGGTTGCCCAAACCACCAGCTGTCTTACCCAAATCTGAAAAGGCTGTTCTCAAAGCCATTAAGCTGGCAAATAGAAGGATAAAGAAGGAGGAGGCCCAGAAGTCATCCCACAAGTCATCTCAAAGCAGCAGCAAACAGAGAGTAGAGAAGCACAAGACTGACAAATCTGAGCACAAAAGCAGCAGCAGCAGGAGTAGAAGTAGCAAGAGCAGTGAGAATAAACACAGAGAAAAGACTGAAGATAGTCATCGTCACGGTGAAAGTCACTGTGACAAAAATAGCACTGACCAGAGTGAGCAACAACTCTCTGTCTATGAAAGGCGAGGCCACAGCAGTGAAAACCACCATCACAACAGAACAGACATAAGCCACAAGACTCGAAGACAGAGCCATGATTCGGTGGAGAGCAATACCCAGAACAATGACTCAATATCCAGTGTTGCAACAGATAGGCATGGCCGCAGCAACAACAGAAAAATTCGAGATAAGCCGGAGCAAAGACACTACAGCAGTGATAGGGTCATCAGTAATGTTCCTGTCTACAAGGCTCACATCAATGAGAGACCCACTTCAGACAGGCCGTTCCATCGATCACAAAGCACTGATAGGCACTTGGGAGATAAAGTAGAGCGCAGGCTCAGTGCCGATATGTCAGTCAACGACAAGCTTGATCTGAGGACCCAGCGCATTGAAAAATCCATCATGGAAGAACTTCAGCAAAGAGGCCGAACCAGAGACAAGGCGAGCAGAGACAACCCATTGAGAAGGAGTCACAGCATTGATGCATACACCACCGAAGTACCTCAACCCTCAATCCTGTCCCGCCAGTCAAGCCACACCAGCCAGCTGTCTCGCCAGTCTAGCATTGAGCACACCATTGTTACTCAGTCCTTTCCGATGACCCAACGTAAGCTCCTCCAGGATCCAGACTCCGGGCAGTACTTCTTTGTAGACATGCCAGTGCAAGTCAAGACGAAAACTTTCTTTGATCCTGAAACAGGAAGTTATGTGCAGCTGCCAGTCCAACCACCAGAGGGTGCTGTTCCTCAGGCATCCCCCTTCGAGGTTTTGACCCCACCTTTGGTTGTTTACCACGGCTTTGTGCCGGTGCCTCTGTCTCCCATGGCTCATAAAGCTACCATCCAAACTCCTCATACAGCACCAGAGGAGTTTGAGCAGAGACACCAAGAAAGGTCGAGGCAAATGCACTATAAGGAGAGACATCCATATTTAGAGCCTGTCTATGGTCAACATGACCACATGTTAGGGGAGTTTCTAGGCACTGAGGAGCTGGACTGTCCGAGCTGATAAGCCATGGGGTTTGAAAAGGGGGAAAAAAAACCCTACGCTTATGCTGTTTAGTATCATCAAATTGTGGTGTTCATTGCATTCCAGGGATTATTTTGTGATCAAGTGTTTTGTTTCGGCTCGTTCCCTTCACGCTGCTGAGACTACTTTTACTGTGGCTAGTGGTTTCCCACGTTTTGCCACAAGGAATTTTAAGCAAGCAACATGTTTTTGATGACTTCAGCAATCGTCAATCAAACAAGGAAGGTTTGATTGTTGTGAAAATGACAACACTAGACAGAAGCCCTTGATTTACTGAACATTGTGTAGCAGTGATGTTTGGCCTGTTATTTACAGAATGAGAAAAATACACCATGAGCAACAAAATGGACCCAGAAATGCAAGGTACATCGCCAATGTTTGTCGCCAATGTGTTTCAGGGTGGATTTATTTTTTGGTTTCGTGAAGCTTCGTGAGGCCTCAAGAAGAATGAGTTTGACTTGAGCTTTAACTGACAGGAGATCATGAACTTATGAATGAATGAAAGTTGTTGTTGAATGTTTGAATGTGGGTTGATGGATTTGTGTAAGATAATGTGCAATTTTTGAGAGAGATAAGGGACATGGATGATCCATGTACATAATGTATTTAAACAGAGAGGTTAAGCTTGAATGTAAATGTGGAATATCTATTGTAAAGAGTTTGTTATATACAACTACAGTGGTATTGGGGTCTCCACTACTTTTCAGGAATTGTGGTTTTTTGTTTTATTACCTGCAAAGTTTGTTGCCTTGAGATTTCTTTTGTCACCAGACTGTCTGCAGCAACTTGACTAGAAACAAATAGATTTCATTAAACAATTGCTTTTGATTTTTATCTAAATGATTTTAATCCGGTCGTGTCCACACAATTGAAATTTAAAAACATTTTGCATGCTAAAGTTGAAACTGCAGTTTCACCTGTTGAGTGTGTTTGGAACAACATAAATTTCATTTCTACTGTCTAAAAGCTTGAACGGGCATCATTGCAATTAACGTTTTTTAATATGCAGAGGACATGAAGGAGAACTGGTTTTGCAAGTTTGTTGTATTGGGTTTTTTTCTAAACTAGAATAAAGCAGGGCTGTATTGTGTCTGTTATCCATTCCAATAAAAAACAACTGTTGTTACAAACTCTTATTGTACTAGTGGTATTTATTTCACTGTATGTCTAATCTTTATCCAAAGAATTTATCTGAACAAATTCTATTCAAAACCACTGAACCTATATTTACAAAAACTGTTATGTTTGGTGATTGGATTGGATCAGTTACAGATAACAGTCACATTTTTTGTATAATTCTCTCATCAATGAAGCACAGCATGTTCACACGTGTGTAATTCAGTTACTTAATCATTCATTTATGAGTGAACAATTACTATATAGTGATGTTTGTAGTTTGAAAAAGGTATAAAGATGTTCTATTATTGCCCTTGTTTAAGATTTTGTGTATTTTCAGTCATCTTTTCACAATAATCACAATCTGATCCAGATACTGCAGAATTACAGTTATGGAGTAAGTTTGCAGTCGTCAGCCAGACTTTCTGTCCTGTTATCTGTTGGTCCGTTACTGTGTGATACAAGTGAACTAGATGAAAAAGTGAGTAACAGCTTGTATGTTGCTTTTATTTACTAATTGGCACAACTATACAGATAAGACATTGAAGAAAAAATGCAAAGTCTCTTTGGACTGTCTGGGGGAAAATTTCGAATTTTCAAGGTTCCGATGGGTCTAATCCCTACTCACCATCCAGCTGCTAATTCAAACATTTAATAGAAATTTTACATTTTAATTTCTTTCATGATTTTGTAAATGTTGCTTTCTATCACCATTTTAACTTGTGGAAACACTTCCTCACCAATCTGTGCTATTGTGTATCAAAGTTGCAGAAAGAAACAATAAAAAAGATGATAATAATAAAGATTTTCAACTTTTTCAAGAAGGATTGGATTATCTGATCCAGTTCCCTAAAGAACAGTGCATCACTCAGATGGAATCAAATCCAAGGATGTCATCCTAGCAAGTTAAAAATGTAGTCTGAGAGAAGAATTGGCGGTAGGTTATTAGATATTCCATGAACAACTTACCATATGGTGGCTAATTGCCACTGACAGCATCACCAATTCAAGCTCCAGAGTCCCTCCAATGACCTAAAGTGGGTCCATGGGGCCCTTGTGAAATATGTTAACATTGAGCGTAACTTCAAATCTACAGCAACTAGTGCATTACTCCTCCATGTCTAAGAACAAAAATACTCTCAACTAAGGATCGTTTAAACTAAACTACACGAAGGATCACTGATTAATAGTTGAGGAATAGCTGTTTTATTTCTCAAAATAATACAATATTTAAACATATGCACGAAAATACAGTCTTTTTATCAACTCAGGTGAACCATTATCTCCCCATCCCTCATTGTCCCATTGGTAAAGAGTGCAGGAGGTGCACAGCCGGTCAGTGACAGCCGCAGCTTAATGCCACCATGTCGTCATACTGCTTCAAAACCACGTTCTCCTCATCATCAAAATATAACAAACTGATGGACTGGAGTCTGTCGGGGACGCAGCAGGGAGCTCCCACTTCATCACTAGAGAGCTTGAGTGCATGCATGATGGAGCGCACCGTGGCATGGTTGGTCGCTCTGAGGTTTCCCCCCAGGGGGAACGGGCAGGAGCCTTTGCAGTGGTAGGCGTTGTATCCCCGGGGAGAGATGATCCAGCCGGACCAGCCGATCTCTTCAAAGTCTACAAAGAGGGGAACCCGCTGGCAGGACTGGGAGCGGCCGTGGGGCAAGAAACCTGGAGATGCACGTCGTCTCCTGCTGCGGTGGTCGTGGAGCTCAGGTGTGGCTGCTGCAGGTTGGGCTTGTCCTATGGAAAGAGGAAGATGATCACAGTGAGTCAGGAGAGCATCATATGAAAAACTATTTCATTTTCGGGCCTTTTTGGCATCTGTGGTATTCACATCACAGACTGGTGGATTTGCTAAATTTGAACAAAATGTAAATGTTTAAATGCTTTTCACTGCACAGACCAAATATATGTATGTAAATGTATTTGTCTATAACTGTAAATCAAAAAACAATGTCAACAGTATACAGCTCAGGGGTACGGATGAATAACTAAAGACAAAAAGGCTCTATGGATATCAGTCATAGATCAAAAATATATATATTACAGTCTCAGTATAAAATAAGTACATAAATAGAGGTGTCAACATGCATCTACCCATATATTGTCTCTTGTTGGTTAAATTAGTGCTAAGGGTAGATCAGAGAGGCAGGGGTACATGATTGGCTGACAGGTGGGTGAGGACCACATGACTGTCATGAAATGTGTCATTATGGAATCAAACTTGACATGAGATGTGTTACCAGGAAACGTACCATTATGAAATTAAAACAGGCTTTTGAAAAAGAGGCTCTTTGAATTAACATGTTACCCTCTCATGCCATTCTCACCATCCTCCATCACACCCATATCACCACCACCGTCTTACCCAGGTATGACTGGTTTGATGCACCCGTCCTCCCGTCGTCTGAGAATATGACCAGGTAGGCGTTTGTGTCCGTCAGCTCTCCATTCAGCCTAGATGCGGACACCACTGACTCCATCCAGTTGCCGGAAGGAAGTGTGGTCACCACAAGGATGCCGTTATTCTCTTGGCTGTTGCGGATCCACTTTGACACCTGACATTCAGAGCACGGAAGAGCAGGTTAAACACTATACTCAGCATCAGTTGAGCATAGTGTTTAACCTGCTCATAATATAGTGCATTATATTATGAACATCTGAATGATTTACTGCAAACAAATGCTGTATCACTCTAATTAAACACGTATCTTAATACATTTATGCATAAAGTTGTGAAAATGACCAGAAAATGCAATGTAAGTATTAAGTAAATTTGTTTTTACAGTTTGGGTGACATTGAAGACTTCCCATCCCTGCGTATAAAGTGGCACCAGTCTGGAGGTGATGAGGTTTCCTCTCCATGGCTTCACTCGGCTGTCCAGCACCTCATACAGATCCACCTGGTCAGGCACAAATAAACAAAGCTGATACATCACCAGACGGTCAAAGCTTCCTAACTTCAGTTAAAGTTCTACATCTGCTGAAGCTCTGCAGACACCAAAACAAGATAACTGTTCTTACTTGATCAGTGTGGTAAATTACTCCCCAGAATACTGCTCACAATATTAAAATGATCTGTCATGGCTCACTCATAAGTTAAATATCTGTGAACAGATTAAATGATGTCACAAAAAGGCGCTTTACCTTGTAGAAATGAGGTCCATATGACTTTCCGTGGTAAAACTTCTGTTTCTTTCTGAACCAGCGGAACTCCGCTTTGATCATTCTCTCCTCTCTGCCCAAAGACGACAGGTTGAAAAAGTGAAACCTCTCTCCAGTGTGACCTGCAGGCGGAAAAATATCAACACGTATGTTTAGTGAAACGTTAAAATAATTTTCTGATAAAGAAATATCACCATGTCTGTAAATGTATGTGTTAAACATTGCTATTGGTTGCGCGTAACCGTGCGTAATTACACACTTGGGTAGCCATTACGCACCCAAATGGATAGTACATGGTGTTGCTGTATGGCCAAAATCAAGCAAATGCATTTTCCAAAATACATTCTCACACAATTATTGCAGTTTGTATGTAAATGTCAGTTTGATTTACTCACCTTTGTCCTCGAAACTCCGCACTATGTTTCCTTCCAGAATCTCCTTCTGGCTTTTCGGGGTCCCCTCGGAGACTGACACCGCGTTAAAAAGATCCAGCATAAACTGAGGCGCCTTCTTGTGAGGAGCCACGGCCGGACCTCGAGGCAAATCCTTCAGGCTAACCAACCCGTCCAGCTTCCCGCTCATCCTCTTCGCCGCATCCAAAGCGTCCAGCCGGCCCGCCGTCCTTCCGTCCTGCGGGAGGGCGAGCGGGGTGGCGCATCTCAGCTGGAGAGCGAGCGCGAGCCAGAGGCGCAGAGCTCCTGCTGTCATTTTAGTGAGAGTGGACTGAGCTCTGCACCTGTGGGACTGCGGGTGATAAGGGCGAGCCGCTGTCTTTGATGACAGGCTGTCCCTGTATTCAGCTAACACCAGGAGATGATTGGGCCGTGATTGATGATGGTGGAAAAAAACCCACAAAGGAAAGGTGAAAATGACCCGAGAGTCAGCTATAAAGATAAAAAAAAAAAACAAATAAGGGACTAATTCTACTTAATTTGGGCGTCCAGGTTACCGTGCGTTAGAGCCCAGGCGGCTCATTTGACCCGTTCAACTAAATAGACTTTTATCATGAAGCAGAGACGTGGAAGGTTTTCCAAGTCTGGCTGTTAAAAGATCATTTTAAAAAGTGATACATCCCACCTGATAAGAGTCTCTATGGAAACTAAGAGCCTATAAAATAACCTCATAAAAGCTTATTTACACCGACTATGGAGGGTCTCCATCATCGAATAGATGAAAAAAGGAAACAGGCAGTGAATGAATGCATCAACAACAAATGTGTGACAATAACATATGTCTAAACTAAAGAATTTGATATGAAATATGACAAATTGAACCTTATTATTGATAAGAAACATGCTTTTTTTTTTAAATTACACAACCGCATGAGTTGTTTTACAATAGGGACCAATTAGCGAGCCAACCAAATAAAGTTATCCCAGTATGATGTTTCGTCGCCGGGGCTCCACATCATGTGTTTCCCGGCCCAGCTGTCTGTTATCAGTATGAGGCCAGTTGCGAGAGAGCAAACGAACAGCCGAGCCGTGACGCACATGAAGCGCGTTTTCAAAAGCTGCTTGTTAATGCGCACATTTCCACGGAACGCAGTCGCTCATCGTGCCCCCTCCCCCGAGTCATCTCCCCTCTTTCGTTACTGTTTGGACAGTGACTCAGAGTTAACACCGAAATCGGCACGACATGTTTATTCCTCCGTTAAGATGAATCCGAGATGATCTCCAATCAATCAGGTCCAACAAAAGGGATCAAATTCCCAAGATCATCATGCTGATCAACAGCCCGGTCTGTCCCCTATTGTTAATCAAAATCATGGCGATTACGCAAGAATGATGATCCCCTCATTTAGGGACCATTACTCACGTCTAAAGCCCCGCAGTGAATGGGCCTCCCTCTGATCTCTCCTGTATCACTTAGTAGCCACGCTGTCAGATAGATTATTGCCATAAACACTGTCAACAGCAAGATACCTGGAGATCAAGATGATTGGATTTGCTAAAATGTATTTTTCTGCTTTCCCTGCTGTGTAGTATTGTTACAAAATAAAGGTCACTCCTTCAACTGTGGTATCTGGCAAAAAAAAAAAAACTAGACAAAGTAACCTATTATATGGGATTACTCAAACTTAAAGGTATACATCAGGAAGGAAAAGCTGGTTACAATGTCTTGTGCCTTCTTTTGTACCTTTCTTTTAATTTAAATGTGCTGTTAAACTAAGGAAATGAGATGCTGAGGAAGCCATTACTTAGGGTGCAGTGGAGAGCAGCAGAGCTGAATGACTCACATGAGAAAGTGTTCCCCTGTTCATGTGCACTGTCGGTGTGTGACATGTGGCACGTGAACCTATATGAGACAGTAGGTGGGCGCGGGATGTCCTCAAATGTTTACACTGACCATGTGCTGATCACAGATAGACTTAAAGGGAAGCCCTGTGACGTAGATTTGTGCAGAGCCTCACCTAACGGCGAAGGACAGACGACGGTGGACTGTGCATATGGCATGAATTTACAGATGTAACCTGGACACAGTGAGCCTTACCCTCAAGCCTAGAGCCATAGATAGGAGTTTATCTCAGAGATTATTAGAGAGTATGATATTATTTTCAAATTAAAGAAATAGTTTGACATTTTGGAAAACGTGCTTATTCGCGTCCTTAGATGAGAAAATTGAAACCACTCTTAAATGTATCAGTTAAACATGAAGCCACAGCTAGGAGACTGTTAGCGTAGCTTAGCATAAAGGTTGGTGGTAGAAGGAAGCAGCTAGTCCGGTTCTTACAAGCATCTTTCAATCTCAAAACGAATAAAACAAAAGTGTAAAAATGCCAAGTTGTGCTTTTGTTTTACGAGGGGTTGTACCCTGGACTACATCGTGGCCGGGAGCAGTGACTTCCTGGAGTCTGTGCTGGTTGCCTGGCAACCTCGCAGTGAAGACGAGGAAGTCACAGCTCCCCGCCGTGAAATAGTCTGGCACATAAGCCATAAAACATCCAACTGATGTCTGGATTTTGTAACCTATGGACAGAAGCAAACTGGCTGCTTCCCCTTGCCTCTTGTATTTATGCTAAGCTAAGCTACCCTAGGACTGAGGTCTGGTGAAAATAGAAATAAACAATACTAAGGCGTGGGCACTTAAAGGAGGTCTAAGCAGGTGCACTAAAAATCAAAGCAACACCAACAACATGCAAGTGAGCTGCCATAATGCAGAGCTTGATTCGGCCTGTATCACATGACGTAGCAGCATTCACACTGTCTAACTGCAGGGTTGCTTTAGTCCTTTGTCCTTGTCGTCAGATTATCGCCTGAATATTTAAGGCTGCGTTAAGACCAACTTAAGCCCCGTGGGGAAAAAAAAAAAGCTGCCCTCTCATGTATTTGTATGGAGCCGGTCTGGTGGTGCAGCCTGGTGCATGCAGGGCTCTGCGCTGAAGAAAGAGCTGGAAAAACCTTGTCTGCAAGTATTGTGCATAACCTTAAACACCCTGCCCCCACCAGCACTGCCACCTGAGTTCAGAATTCAAGCACCCCGGTCACTCTGGACCCTGAAACTGAAGCAACCAAATGGATTTTGGGCATCATTCATTCATTATTTACTCATGTGCTTTGCGACCTTCCACTCTGTCTTCAACACTGATCACCACTGATCGGCTACACACTTGCACCATTTTGATATTTCATCTATACATGCGTTTACAGCGAAACCTGCTTAGTTTGCAAGTGCTTTAGTAGACTTTAGTGTGCTTTAGTGTGCGTGACCCCTGCCTGCTCTCTCTGGTTCTCATCAACAATGCACCACTGCTGGACGGACGCAGAGTTCTCAGTTGAGCAGCAGATGGCGCTGTTGACCTGTGAATGGTGAAAACTAGAAGCGCTGCATCCTCAGGCTCAGTATTTTCTTGTGGAAACCTCTTGAGTGCTTTTTCTGTGGTTTTTATTTTTTTTTCATTTCAATTAAAGCATCTCAGACGTCCAGAGCCTGTGGAGTCTTGCATAAAGTTGCATTGGACCAGCTCATGAATACGGCAAATGTTGCTCAAACAACAACCTACAGGTTTTTACCCAACAGGGTCCTTACAGTGATACTGTATAAGTAGCATTACAAAAATGAAAAAAAAAAACGCTTACACGGCAGTTGTGTGTTTGTGTGTTATTCTATTCAAAGCATTAATTTACCATTTGAAAATGTGTCCATTTCAATTTATAGTTTCTTGGTTGTTGATGCCCAAATCTGTTGGCCTCCCTCATGCTGATCAAAAGACTTCTTAAGACCGGCCTCTCTTTAATCTCTGTATTACATTTGTGTAAATGTTTTTTTCCTGAGAACTGATGTACAGCATGTTTGGCGAGGAACCCTTCAGATTTCCTCATCGGGCACAGTGGATGGTGCTTCAGATTTAGTGTGCTGTTGTCTACTTTCACCCAGGGCTGCCTGGCTCCACATCTGACAGTGTGTCCATGTGTTAATGACTTCACCTTGTGTTAAATACCTCTACTGAGGCAATTAGAGACACATGGAAGGCATTTGCTACAAGTGCTGGCCACTGCTGCAGCTCTGTTTGAATGAATAATGAAGAGGAACACAATCACAGCAAAAGTGGAAACATATGACAAGGGTGTCGAAGTCGGCCACAATGTAACGTGTTTTAAAAAAAAAAAGAAAGAAATGCATCTCCTTTGCCTCTGACCACAAACAACCGGGGTCAGCAGACCTTTTTCGTGTCTGAAATGACCATTTTAACCACGGGGGCCTGCCGTCTCTCTCTTTCCTGTTGCTGAGGTTACAGGGGCACCGCTATAACTACCGTTTTCATTGATAGATGGTTAGTGACTGCGACTGCAACAACATCTGCCTCATGTTATCTCATCATATAAAATACATCATTACCATATGCCTACAGGGATTCATCAACATTTTTGGAAAATGATAAGTTTTTATGCTGAGAGTTAGATGAGATCAATAAGCTGCCATAGTCTGTGTTTGCATGCTGAATATGAATTAGCATAAAGACAGGAACCAGAGGGAAACAGCTAGCCTGGCTCTTTCCAAAGGTAAACCAGCTCTACCACAAAACTCCTCCTTCGACACCAAATCGTCATTTAATTACAGTTCAGTTTCCGTATGGATTAAACAAGCAAGAAATAATATGTTCATTCTTAGAGTAAGACTAAATTTTGGTATGATAGTGTATACTGTTCCTATTCCTTCCGTTTCTCACATGAAACATTGCGAAAATCTAAACCATAGTCAGGTTGTCAGCTTGTAAAGGCAAGGCAGCACACAGCAGGGCACCTACAAGAGATACATCTGTATCTCGTCAAGGATAATCATTGTGTGACTCTAGCATCAAAATTATGAACGACGCAACCTGAACGAATCTTAGAGATCTGTGCCGCAAAATTTTTATTCATCACAAGAAGCTTCTCACCATCTAATGAATGAATTCTTAGTTTTGGATCAAAGGCTGAAGAGAAAGTGAACGTACAGTTCAGGTTTGGTATGACTGAATCATTTTGTCAGGTTCACTACAGCATACAGCATCAGAGGATTAATATTAACAGCAATACAAGTATTTGTTTCGCACCTTTTCAAGCAAAGATGAAATCCAAAGTGGTTTAAACAACAGAACCGAGAGCAGTGTTTTCATAAAGACATTTTTATGAATAAAAGCAATACCAACAGTGTAACAGTGGTATCTAATATCAGGTTGCATAATAATGTGTCCTAGAGGGGAGAGAAGAACAGGACCCAGAATGCCTCCTTGACATTATATATAGAATGAGCAACTGGAGGTATGATATGAGTACAGTGTGTACACTATAGGTACCATATATACAGTATAGACAGCTGCATAAATACACTACTCACAAAAAATTAGGGATATTCGGCTTTCAGGTGAAATTTCAGGACAAACCTAAAATGCATTCTAACCTGGTTTCCAGGTGAACTTAATGTGACCTTCTCTAAACTTTTGAATGCACATGTCCAACTGTTCAGTGTTTCAGTACTTTTTGCACAAGTTGCTGTTCTCTAACAAGAAGCTTAACAGCTACATTCACAACAGGTTTGATCCATGAATCCACCAATACATTTCCTGCTTCAGTTAGAATTGGTATTTAAACAGTCCTCCTCATCATGCTGTTCACATTCTGACATCATGAGACCAAGACGACACCTAACAGTTGATCAGCAGCACCTCAACACTGGAGGCTTCAAACAGGAAGTCCTCAGACGGAGGTGTTCACTGAGCTTAGAGGGTCACAGAGTGTCATCAGGAGGTTGGAACAGTGATACAGAGACTGGAAGAGTCACAGAAAGGAGAGGAGTGGACGTCCTTTGGCCACATCCCAATTTATTGAGACACTGAAAATGTTTTGTTGTGGTATACCTACCACTGTTGGTAGATTTTCTTTCAATAAATTGTTTAAGATGAATAAAATTACCATTGCATGCTTCTACTTAAATGCCCTACTTTCATGATATAATATCACTGTAGCATTCACTTTTTACATTTTCCATATATTTCACCTGAAAGTTGAATATCCCTAACTTTTTGTGAGTAGTGTATGAATACAGGATTGGTGGGATATACAGTGCAAACAGTATAGACATTGGTATAAAATGTATGGGTATGGGACAACATATAAGAAGAACGTACAGTTTTGTCACTTCAAACACTCAGACAGTTCAGATGCTGCGTCAAGCCGATTAAACTGCGCCGCTGATAAACGTGTAAGTATTTGTTGCAGCGCTGCACATTCTTATTCTGTTTGCATTTCTTCAAAGTCCTTGAGCATATTCCTCATTCTGGAAAACTCATGAACAGTTTTCTCACACTGCAAGGCTGAACCTGTGATACAGTGATGCAACTTTACATCCTCCCCATGAGTCGGAATGACTCGGGAGATAATGATGATGAAGTTCAACAGCTCCCTCACTTGCCGGAGCATGGCTAAAGTCTCACCCATCACTTCCCTGCTCTTTTCTGCCAGTTCAGCTGTTTGCCTAAGAAGCTCCTGAAGCTGTTGTGTTTCCAACAGACTTCTTTTGGCCTGTGCTCTTGTTCTTGTCAATAATGAGGATGATTTTTCCTCCAGCTCCTCAGACACCTCCTTGATTTCCTCCAGGACATCTTTTAGCAGTGCAATGATTGCCATGAATTGGTTTCCCAACTCTTCCACAGTTGTGATGCTTATCTTCTCTGTGGCTACCTTGGTTACATTCGCCGCAACAACACCCGCACTTCCACAAAATGCTGCAGTGACTCCCAGCACTGCCAGTTTTTCAGTTCCTCCTGAGACAACTGCAGCTGCTCCCACAGCTATTCCAAGTACTCCCAAAACTGCCCCTATCATTCTGGCCGTGTTTGTGCATTTCTGCACCTCTCCCACTTCGTAAGATATCGCCCTAAGCTCTCTTGTGATGGCATGCATTTTTTCTTGCTTACTATCAAACAGTTCAATGTACGATCTTCCAGTTTTATTCAGTCTGTACAGCAGATCAGACAAATGAGGAGATAGCTGTTTGATCTTTTTATACCTTGAGGCCATTTTTTTAGGAAGACTCCAATCAATTACAATCAAATTACAAATGCTAGAGTGCAAAGTCTATAAATGGCTGAATTATGTGATCAGTTCGTTAGTCCGCTGGCTGTTTTCTATTGTCGTTCAGAGCCCTCGCAGCACATGCCTGTAATTTTCATAGAGGGTGGTTAGTTACACTTTCACCAAGGTACAATTACTAGAGACAGCTTTTGGTTCCATTTTGCAACATATTTAAATGTAATACCACACAATTCATTAGCAAAACAAAGAGCAGACGAAAACACAACGGGCATACATGATAGTTAGTTTATGTTCAACACATTCTCATCCCATGATGTCAAATACTGCTGCTTTGTCACCACCCTTTGGCTTCTGAAACAGTTGCACAAGGCGCCCTTCCGTGAAAATATTAGATGCTCAGACCAATTGTTGTTGGCATCTCACACGTTGGTATCAGATGCCAGAGGGGGTGACAAAGTGCAGTGGGGACGAGAACACGCTGGTGTCTTAACTGTTTGCAAGAGCCGGGACTTACACATCAGATATTTTGCATTGGATTCAGCTTCAGAAGTTCTTTTCTCTGCAATGGTGAAACACTGAAAGATAAAATACATAGATAATAGAACAGACAGTAGATGTGGTCTCAGTATTTAATTCAAACATGCTAACAAAACATTATACAGTAAATATTACCGTTTTGGTTTCACGTTCAGATGCTATATGTCGTGAGTGAAGTAATCAGTCATCCTTGACGCAGAAATCTAGACGACCTGAGAAGATACAGTAAATATGTCTCACAGCTGTTGCCTGGATGCCAAATTAAATTATTCAGCTGTTCAGAGCACTCTGTTGATCTAACAAATCTCTGTACAGATTTCACAACAGTGGAATTGATGAATCATTAATAAATAAACAATTTATTAATAAAAACATTAATATATAATCAAATACCACTATTAGCCTGTAAAACAACTGGGAAAAAAGTCTTTATCTTCTCACACTTTTAGGTTTTGAAATTTCTAAATGCTGGTGCCCCTAGTGGTGCTACCAAAAAATGACATGATCTGGGTACACCAAGAATAAACTGCTCCATCTTTCACCTTGATAATCATGTAGACCCATTATTAAACTACACATAGTGGCTTTAAAGATGTTTGTCTATGCGCCACACTTCAGGAAAGGGGACAGCAGGAAATAGTCCCTAAATCAATTAGTTGCTTTAACTCTGTGCACAAAAACAATACTATAAATTGAGTTAAAATTGCCTTACCTTATGGTTCATTCTGTCCATTGTCCGTGTCTTCTCACAAAATACTTTCATTTCAATTTACAAGGCTTTCTGTTTCTCAATAGTCAACAGCTTGGTTCTTATATAGACCTTTGGGTCACGTGACCCTGTCATCACACAACCCACTTCTAATACAAAACAGAAAGTAGAAAATTGATCATGGTGTCACCTGGCTGCCAGGTTTGTTTCCTGATAGGAAAACAAAACCACAACATTAAATCATCCATCCATCATCTACACCGCTTATCCATCTGGGTTGTGGGGGGGCTGGAGCCAATCCCAGCCGATCCCACCCTGGACTGGTCGCCAGTCAATCACGGGGCTGATACATAGAGACAGACAACCGTTCACGCTCACACCTACGGGCAATTTAGAGTCACCAATTAACCTAACCTGCATGTCTTTGGACTGTGGAAGGAGAAAACCCACGCAAGTGCTAACCACCGCACCGCCGTGCTGCCAACACTACACTAATGTGTCCAAATGTCTTTAAGATAGAAATGTGCAAAGGATGGCTATAACAGACAGCATGCATGTGAGCACAAGGATGTCTTCAGAAATATTAACCTCAAACGCAGCACTGGGACCAGTTTGACTCATTACTCTTAAAGCTCCATTATCTCAGTAGTTTAACAACGATACTATGTTCTTTAACCAGAAATAAAATAGATATTTAGATGAAAAGCAAAATGAAATGAGTCAAAAAGGAATGGCCAATGTCTCAACTTAAATGAAAATAAAAGTGACACTAGAACGTGCAATGAGGAACAACAGGTTCTGTTTGCTTCTGTTGCCTTGTTAACTCATAAACACTGATTACTGTGGAAGTGAAGCTGTTTAAAATAATCGAGACGATTTAGATGGCAACTTTTGGCATAATTAACCATGGGCTGACACACGCATTTAAGCATATCAGAGTTAAATAATGTGGAGAAATCCATATGAATATCAATCAATCAATCAATCAATTCACCTTTATTGATCCCCCAAGGGGGGAAATTCCATTTTTACAGTGGTGGGGAAAGTGGGTGGAGAAAAAACAAGAGGAGAGAGAGGGGAGGAGAAAAAAACATGCGACACCAGACTGTACTCATGTGGAGTGCAGTGTGGGACCGGTAAAAAAACCTCAGCACATATTTTTGCACATCACATGACAATAACAACATGGCAACAGGGGATGGGAAAAGGGGAGTAGAGAATTCCAGCACCGCAGGAGGCAGGTCACTGGCTACAGCCCCGTGCAGGCGAGCCCTTGGACCACGCCCCTCGTACTGGAGGGGTGGAAGCTGGCGAGGGCGTTGGATATAGGGCAGGAGTAAGTCCCGATGTGTTTGCCCATCAGTTCCCAAGACCCGCCTCAGTTCATTCGCGGTCGTCGGCGATAACATGGCGGTTGCCATGGAGACGTCCCTGGTCCGGTTCCAGATAAGCCAACAAACACCAGGTGGATGGGGGAGGGATGGGGAAGAGCGTCTCAGCTGCAGTGCACTCAGAGGGGAGATTGTTCAGACAGTGACCTTGGCCAAGGCCACTGCTTAGGGAGGCCAATTCAGATTAGATGATTTGGGTTAGAGCGAGACAGCCATATTCAATAGTATAGGACATGTTTCCACAGTGAAAAGTGCGGAGGGTGTAATAATAGATATAGACGAGTAAAGCTTTATCTGTTATGGAGTGATCACTGAGTCTTCCCCTAAGTGTACATGAGCGAATAGTTCCTCTGATTTTGGCTATTTTTCTAGTTATGGAGCGCAGTTCTGATTACAGGTTAAATAAAGCCACTCTAATAAAGCTTGTTGAGGGAGTTCATCATGGAATTTCCAGGAACAATAGATCATTATAGTCATCATCACATGCTTCAAAGCTCATGAAACCAATTGCCCAAACCAGAAAAGCCTGTTGACTTTCTACCACTCGTCCATTGACAGCCTGAAAGCATAAGAGATCATTGTTGTGACACCTCTGTGCCACGTGTTTGTGGACTTTGCCAAATGTCCTTTTACTGTAAATCACGTTGCTCAGTCTCTACTTTAATTGTATTTATAGACACAAACACACACACACACGAGAAAACTGATGCACACTGCACTTGTGTGTCACATTGTCCAAAGGTACCGCTGTCTCAAATACTGCTGGTTTTGGCGTCCTTGAATGCCCTTCACAGTCCTTAAGAGCACAGAGGCAACAATACGTCCGCATATAATTTCTTAGGGGCGAGTCAGCCTACAGAGAGGAGGTCCTGAAGTTAACAGCCTGGTGTTCAGTGAATAATCTGGCACTGAACACCACAAAAACAAAACAATGATCCTTAATGGCGAGTGTGTGGAGAGGGTCCACACCTTTCTTTTCTTGGTGTCCTCATCTCGGCTGACCTCTCCTGGACAGATAACATCACAGCTGTCACTTCCTGAGAGTACTCAGGAAGAACAACCTGGACACTGAACTGCTGCTGACTTTCTACCACTCGTCCATTGACAGCCTGCTGACATACTGTATTGCAGTATGGTTCGGGAGCTGCACTGAGGCAGACAGGAGGAGGCTTCAGAGGGTAATCAAAGCAGTACAGAAGATCGTTGGTTGCCCTCTACCCTCCCTGATGGACATTTACACACCAAACAAGTCCTGTGGATGAAGCAAAATTGTGTTACTTTAGCAGATGAGCAGTGCTAAGGGAACCCAATATGCCAGAATGTTTGTAATTTCTCTGTCTGCACTTTTGTCCTATACATTTTCCCTCCCATTTAAATCCATTTAAGGCCAATCTTTACATTCTCCTAAATCTGTGCCTCATAAAAACGTCAAAACATAGTTTAAGTACATTTTGCAGTAAGGTGAGCTGAAAATGAGAGTGTTTAGAGAAAGACAATATAAAAAAAGGACTGATGAGAGAAATGACAGCCATCAATAGGAAATGACGGTAAAGAGAGACTGAGACAGAGAAAAAAGACATAAAAAAGTGAAGATTTAGACTAAAGCAGCCAGGTTTCTGTAAGCCTGCATCACCACACTTGAGACAGGAGTATTACGATTAATACTCAGTGGAGCCATTAGGATGACTGGAGGATATCCCCCTCAGCTCTAATAGAGCTGATGAGAGTAGGGGTGTATGTGCTGGTCAGGTAGAGACTGGAGGACTTCCTGCATCATCGCTCCGTAAATGACGAATTGGCTCGTCTTTAAAGATATCGTTTTCATGATGGAAGAATGCCCAAAAGTTTTGACTGTGGGTGTATGCGTACCAGGCTTGAGTACATGTGCACATGGCTTCTGCATATGAATACAGATATGTTGACTGATTAAAAACACAAGTCAAACGGAACCAAAACAAAAAAAAGTTCCATTTACCACCATTGCGTAAAGTCTGAACAGCAGAGATCCCAATATGTGGACAAATAAGATTAATGTACGGGTAAACACCACTAATGAGAAATATGAAATGTTTCTTGTGATTTGGATGAACTGTCCCTTTAAAGTAATAGTTCTACCTTTTAGGAAACATGTATTCAGTTTCTTGCTGAAAGTTGGATGACAAGAATGATATTGCTGTCATGTCTATGCACTAAATATGTAACTAATGGTGGGGGTGATTAGCCTAGCTTAGCATAAAGACTAAAAGTAGCGAGAAACAACTAGCTTAGCTCACTCCAAAGTTTCAAATAACACCTGCCATGGACAAAGCACACTAATGAACACCTTGTATCTTGTTTAAATCATATGCGGAACTTAAGAGAAAAGCAGGCTAGCTGTTTTTTCCCCCTGTTTCAGTCTTTGTGCTAGGCTAAGCTAATTAGAGTACAGTCTCGACATTCTCATGTAACTTCGCAAGAAAGTGTAGTGAGTGTATTCACTAAAATACCAAGCTACAAGATGCATTGATGTTACTGTTACAGATGATGGTGAACAACATCTCATTCTCTCCTCGTTCCTTTTTCAACCGTTTTTGGCCGCCCGTTCTTTACTCTTATCCAATATCTGAATTCAATCTTTCATCTCATTCAGATCTCAGCTTTAATTTAGAGAAACAAGGAGAACATTTAGTCTTGGCTCGAGCTCCAGAGGCAGCGGTACTGTCTGTGGCTGTGGACCAGTCCTGTTTTTTTTTACTCCTACATCCCATTTCCCCCCTGCTTGCCAGGGCGACCTCACCTTTCTGTCATTAAGTCAGCCAGACGCTACTTCATCTAGCAAATTGTTGCGGTTTAGATGATATTCCTGTTTGCTGGAACATACTTATTTCCCTCATTGCTCTATGTTCATTTTTTCACATTTGCAGTAGAACGTGGCTCATGACATTCACCTGTTCCTAATTAGGCTGTTTGCTATCACGGTCGGCCACCTGCATGGACTGTGTGTGTGTGTGTGTGTGTGTGTGTTTCCTGTAGGATTACATTCATATTTGATTGCATAAGTGTGTCTACCTCTGTGAGCGTGTGCGCCCATGCTTGTTAAAGTGGAAGTCTTGACGTTTTTTATGTTTCTTTAATTTGGGCTGCATTTTTGTTGCTAAGCTCTCATTGCTGTACATTAGACGGACCCATAATCATCTGTTGATGGAACTCATGTTAACTGCAGTCCTTCCTCTGCTTACAAACTTGAATGCAATATTTCCTGTTTGTTAGAGGATGTACCCCCAAAAACACAAAGCCACAGGGTTGACAACAGCAAAGAATCCAGTGCCAATGTGTTCAGCCAGTTTGGTGCCAGTGACGGAGGGATGGAAGCCAACATTCAGTAGTTTGGTGGCAGAGTGATGAAAGGAGGGAGCGAGGGAGTAGCTTAAAGGCAGAATGGAGCCTGGCCCGACCATCAGTGTCCAAACATCGAGAGTGTGCACATTTTAGTGAGAGAGAAATGAATAGTAATGTGCCAATGAAATGCTGAAAGTGTTTTCTCACCAGCAACAACAAGAAGTACGGCAAGCAAAAAAAGTAAAAGACAATACAAATGGAATGATTAACATGTTAAATTGGAGTTACAGCTTTGAAGGTTACAATAAATAGAATTAGCTAAATTCACATAAAATGAGATAATTTACAGGCTGATATTTTACTTTCAGAAAGGAGAGGTGGTCGGGGGGAAAAAAAAATCAGAGATGCAATTACTGGTTGGAAAGTTTTATACAGAAAAGCAAGTCATTAGCAGCCAATAAAAGTTCTGGTTTTTCTGACACTGGATCAAAAATACAATGGAAAATATCAAAATTACTGCAAAACTAACCAAGTACACAACAAACATATATATATATATATACACACACATATATATACATACATATATATATATATGTGTGTGTAATTGCTAGCATTGTTCATTAGGTCCTATTACTGCATAGTAAAACAATTTTTTGTTCCATAATGACTTTAAAGCTGCAGTAATAAGCATATTTCATATCAAAGTGTTCAAAAGCTCTTCCAGCTTGAGATGCCCCAATTGCTACTTTCTTAGCCGATTCTGACTTTCTAAAACTTTGACCTACAATCGCAACAACTGCAGTATATCCCTCAAGGACCCCCCAGGCTCTGACGCATTCTCAGGATCGATTTCATTTGCCTACGGCTGTTAGTTGCTCATGAACGGATTGTACTGTGCTGTAACCTCATTGTTTTCCACACCAGCTGAAAAGGCAAATGGAATTAACTTAACTGGCTTAAAACAAAAGTATTCTGTGATATTAGCCACAACGTCTGTAATGTGGCTGGTCATTGTTCCTCACTTTAAAACGGGATAAATTACCTCAGTATCAGTGCAGCGGTTGACAAGTAATCTAGCTAACAACATCACTAATCAGGAAATCACTGTGTGGTGCATGTGTGTTAATTTGACTTGCATGGAATCAACTTTATCTGTTCACCCCTCATGGCTGACCAAGCTGGAAATCCAACCAATTGGACTTGGTATTTGCGCATTGTTTTGATTTTTTGGCCAGAAAAGTCAACTCTCATCAGTCTAGTTTTTGAGCAATAGGCATTTGTTTTCAGCAAAAAAGAGAGAGAGAGCCAAAAAAAGAGCCTAAATGTCTAAATGAATGTATAAATAGGCAATGGCTTGTGTTTGCCATAACAGCTTTATGAGATGACACTATCTCAGTGTTGTGTTCAATGACTCCAACTTTAAATGTGATCATTTTTAACAGTGAGACAGACGGAGCAGTTGAATGTTACACAGGGAGATGGTGGAATGGGATGTGCTGAAGGGACGATGAGCAGGAGGGAAATCTGTGTCTCTGTCTTTTTCATTGTGTGCCAACATCCTTCGGCTCCTGCAGCTTGAATGATGCAGATTAAGATGGACTGGCCAAATAGACTGAAGTAGCCCAGTTGTTCTAGCTATGGCTCCAGTGGCTCCAGGGAACCAGGCACGTGGAGTGCATATGTGCTGTACCACTGTGTGCACGTACATTGATATTATGTGTGTGCATATGCGGGTGTGTGTGTTCGCGTCAGGTTTCCAGATGAAGTGAAGGTTTATGTTATTTAAATTGGCTCATACATCATGCTACCAGCCCATTATTATGGAGGTCTGCTATCTGAACCACACATCTCCCGCCCACCTTTTTTTGTGTTCTTTATTTGCATAAACTGGTCACTGGTTTGAAAAAATTCTAATCACAAATGGTGCGAGGAAAAACTGGAGCTCTGCCTATCTGCTCCAACTCGTTCTTTCCTTTTTCTTTACCACAGCGCTGCAGTGTCTGAGACTTTAGCCAGAGGAAAAACACAGGAAAAAAAGTTACTCCATTTCAGTCTTTCAGCGGACTGATTGCTAAAGCCCAAAAGCGGATCAAACCCACCCTGAACCAAACCCTTGGACTGGGATATTCTGTAAATTACAGTAAAGTCCTATAGCAGAGTGCAGCCACAGGGACACAGAGTTTTTTTTTTTTGACAGAGAGCTTCACATGTCATAGTAGGAAAAGCACAGGTGTAATTAATGACATTTATTAACAATGGCTGCATTCCATTTAGGTGCTCCAGGTCCCAGGACTCTGCTATTGTGCATGCTGGCATGGCTTAAGGAGACATTTTAAGGAAGTGCAGCCATTGTTAATGTTATTAGTCATGTAAAAATGTCTGCTGTGAAAAAGGAGCACATTAAACCTCTTAAAGTTTTGTTGAAAAACTTGGCTTTCACATCATGATCTACTTCTTTTTTGTGTTCGGTAAAAGACTCCTCAGACATTCTGAGGACTTGAATAAGTTGACTACTTTGGAGTTCCTACTTGTCCTTTTGTGTCTTGTATTTGCTGGTCTTGTTCATTCGTTGCTTCCCGTTTTGATTGTATAGTAGCCTTGTCTTGTATTTCCTTACTTCCTGGCTTTGTGTGTTCATGGGTATTCCTGACTAAATCCTCATTAATGCCAGCGTTATATAAGGGGAATCAGTGATTGTAAAGCAGGAGCCATGAATTTCAAATTAAGCTGAGATGGAGATTGAGATTTACAGATCATGCGTTCAAGTTACAAATGGGCTTGGATATTATCTTAAGACTAAGTTCAAGTATAAATCTAAGAACACTTTTACAAATAAGACCCCCAAAGTGCCTTTCTTCAACTTCTTTGCCTCAATTCCTCAATGTATTTTCTTGTTTGTTTCACAGCGTTTTGAGAAAACTGAAACACAAACCTGGGGTTTTCGTTCCATATTCCAAACTCACCGCCTTTCAACTGCTGCACTTGTTACAATGAGCAAAGACATTTTGTTATCAGTCTGCACTTAGGGGGACAAAGGCAATGGATGACTGCAAACCCCCCAGCTATGGAGGCGCAAGCGTTGATGGCAAAATGACCCTCTGAGAGTTATTTTGCTATCATTGAATAACTGCATCTTATAGTCAATGTCCAGTGACCAGAGTGTCTCATGTGTGGGCACCTACTAGCTTTGCATACCAATATTTGCCTGAACATCCCACATCGCTGATGTGTGTGGAATTTAGTTGTGAATATGTCAAAATGCATGTATTTAGCTTTAAACTAATAGTTAATGGTACAATTAATTTGTTGCTAACACAATAAAGCAACGTGTGTTTGTTGTTACGGTGACAGGTAGTGAGAATTTGGTAATGACTAATTAGTGAGAGGGAAAAAAGCAACAGAGGGAGGGAGACAATTTCAGCTAATTAAGCTACTGGCCCCTACTGTTGTCACACAGAGAAAAAGAAATGGAATTTGCTCTTATGAGTATCTGTTAACCAGATTGTTCTTCCCAAACTGCACTGTGTAAAAATACAAATACAGATAAATGACAGCAGCTGGGCTCTGTCATCAGCTGTACTGGCAGTAAAAGTGAGGGATCACAGAGAAAGTCAGCAGCAACAACAGGCTGTCACATTAAAGTACAACCACAGAGCGTCTGTGATAAAGTCGAGGAATATTGTGCTCAGGTGATTAAACACAAGTGAAGTGATCACATCAGCCCGGGGGCCACAGGGCCTTGTCGTTAACGGTGTCGGATTGTCCTTGAGGTAGATCTTGGTGCACCAAGACTCTTTGTGTGTCATCTTGAATCAAAAGTATCAAGCCAATGCAAAAATGTAATATATAAAAGCTTGATGGCAGAGGATAAAGAAACCCTAGACGCCGATTTGTGGTCAGTTTTGCTGCTTTCTCGCTTGACGGTCTAGGATTGGGATTTGGGATGGGGAACCTGATCCACGCCTGCTGCTCCTGCCTGAGAGGAGAGCGGCATATGGAATGCATCCACCACATACATACATTTTTCATCATCACCCTCCTCTCCTTTCTCTATTGTTGTGCTGAGTTCCTAATGGGACTCCGGTTGACCGGTGGGCCTTTTTATATGCCAAATGCTCTGCACTCTTTCATGCTCCTGACTCCGGGAATGGCTCTTGTCTCCCAAAGCGTCTTTAAACTTCACGGGGCCGCAGCTTTAGGAGGCAACTACTTGTAAAGTCAAGTTTCAAAACCCAGAAATCTTATAAGGCGATGTCAGTTAACTGGCTCCCAACGCTGTTTACTTGACTCTTCAGGGCATTTGAGGGTCAGAATTAACACAGCTGGTGTATTTTAATTCCTTTTACGTTTAAATATTTCAGCATTTCATACTCCAGATATTCGCCAGGAATCTTGTTTTTTCATATCAACCATTGGAATTCTTATTTACCTCTTTTATTTTAAGAAAGTAAAGTTTGTGCATCATCACTCAAATTTGTGTGAATGACCTGTATGCATTTTCCTAATTCATACCACCGAATTAGTGCTGTCAGGCATTTCGATTATTGATTGCTTATTAGCCAAGTGGTGTACTTTAGAAGGACTGACTCTTATTTTGATAATTTGATAGTGTAGGTAGAATAGGCTTAATCTTCTTCCAAGGGGCACGGTGAATGGAAAAATTTGTGTTATGTCTATTTTGACATCTTCATGATAGATATGCCTGTCTTTTGGTTGGAAGATGACCTAATTTTAATAGTTTTACAATTGAATTCATGTATGTGCTGTGGCTCAGAGGTAGAGTGGGTCGTCCCTTAATCGGAAGGTTGATGGTTCGATCCCTGGCTATGAGTCAGCATGTTGAAGTGTCCTTGGGCAAGACACTGAACCCCAAATTGGTTCAGCTGTAAAAGCGCTTTGAGTGGTCGAAGTGACTAGAAAGGCGCTATACAAAATACAGACCATTTACCATATATTGCTGCATAGTGAAAGATGTACCATTTGAAACATTCTCTTGATGTATTTCTGTATATGACGTGCAGTATTGACATGACTGCTAGGTTTTCAGCTGAATAGAGACAATGCATGAGGAATCATGGATGGATGGGATGGGGTTTAACTTCAGGCATCATGCATCTCCATATGACAATGCCACTAAATCATCGCAGCATTTCCTCAAGGAGTTTACTAAGGAGCTTCAGGCAATAGCGGGAGGGACTGCCCAGCCCTGCAAGTAGCACTGTAGAAAAATATTTCATTGGAAGTAACATTTTTGCTGTGAAAACCTTTAAACTGCCAAAAACATGTGTGTGCATAAACAGTTTCTTGAACAACATTAAGTTGTTGACTTTATTTACATGTATGGGGATACATGGAGTTAGGAGTCAGCTGTTTAAGACAGTAAAATGAAAGAAGAAGGTGTGAAACAAAATATTTCTTTAAAGGTAAGTTTTCCCTCCTTAGACAATGGCTGAAAAAAAAGGAAAAAAAAGTAGAACTCATGACCGAGGCTTTTTACCTCTTCGGCTTTTCGCTTTAGGCAGATTGTGGTTTTGTTGCAAAGCCTCCATGAACAATCTGAGACAGGCCTCATTTATAAATAAGTGCCCCAATTGCTTGGAAGGAAAAGATACTGTATGTGTATGCGTAGACGCTCATAGTTGGAAGAATTTATAAAGTGTTTATATAAAGTGTGAGTGGGACAGCCAAGGCCAAATGTAGCAAAGGATCTTGAGTTTCAACCAAAATGATTGTTTGAGGAGAAGCTGATAACAGTTTGGTTTCGACTGCAATCACATTTAATTAATGACCCAAAAGTCTTTTTCCACTGCCAACCCTAGTTTTTATAGAAACACACACACACACATGCATGCACATGCGTAGACATAAATGAGTCAGGGCGAGGTGTGAGGCCTGGCTTTGGAACTGCTACTGTTATTTCACTTTTTCTTTAATGAACAATTACATTGTAGGAATGTTTATCACCACTCAGATTGCTCAGCGTTGTTAGATCAAGTTTCTCCCTCAAAACTCCAATGACTGACGATCATTGAGCTTATTTAAACAAGAGAAAAGGCCTTCAAACTGGTGGTTTAATCTTCACAATTGCCTTACAGATAAATAATGGCTAAAAAAATGGCAATGCGTGCTTGGATTGACAGGTGAAAACTTTAGGTTTCAGTATAGTGAAATCCTAAAATGTCATCTCTTCAAAAACCCTCAAAAATATCACAGTAACTGGAAGATAGAAAGGGCTGGATAGGAGTCAGAAGCTCTCTAACCTTTGTAACGACCACCAAGTGGGAAATGACACGTGTATCAACCTCTTGCAGGGCAGCAAAGACGATCTAAGCAGCTGCTATATCAAAGATATAAAGATGAAGAACTCATGTATTTGTTTATTTGGCACCCGATCAAGTCGTGGGCTGAGAGGATTTTTTTCTTTGTAACATGAAAGAAAGGTCAAAACTCCTGATTGCGCTGAATGCAGAAAGGGTTCAACTTTTAATGTGCAAGAGGAAGATTATGTTGACTTACATAGTCTAGTTAACTCTCTGAAACTGTGGGGGGATAGGAGTTCACTTGCAGCCTGTACTGATATTACAATTATTTGAATGTTGAGAAACTAGACTCTTTTAGTTTCCAATGTCAAGTTTATGACCACACAAACCACAACTCCCCACCATCTGTCTGTCTGAGGACATTTAATCTGATATTTTCTGTTATTCTTTCAATATATATCTGCTATTGACATTCCCGTAGATTCAAAGTTAAATCAGGTTTCTTTTCTCAACCGCGACCGTCTTCGTGGCTCATGTACAGTTGTTTGATACACTCAGCATGTGTCTACATCACGCATTATGTTTGCACCTATTAAACTGCTGCAGCCTGCCACAGTGACCTTTCAAGTGATTAGATTTTCTTGTAATTAAATCCAGTTTTACATTTCTTGAAGTTTGTGCAACCTCACGTCAACACAACAGCAGTCTGGGACAAGAAATGTGTTGTGGTGTATGTAGCACAGCAACACAGAGTTTCAAAGTACTGCAGTCTGCACGTGGCTTTAATCTAGCCTAATGATGATAGTTATGACTAATAGTTAGGGAGTGGTGGTGTTGATGGATTTCAGTCATGAGAGCATTTAGTTGAACCCTGTGTTTAAAACTTATTACACCTCTTTATATCAACATAGTCCTCTTTATATCAACCTAAATACTTATCTGCCACTGCGTCCATCAGCAGCTCATTATGACATAAATTAAATGAGGTCTTCAACCTAATTTATCTTACTGCTTCAGTTTTCTCATTTAATGGCAGTTTTTTCTGAATAAATGATGGCAACATCTGGCATCCCCCAGGGAAGTTGTTTAGGGCCATTGATTTTCCTCGTGGTACTTTTTGCTAATGTTTTGCATATGATTGGTTTTGATGTAATTTTATTGTTGTATGCAATGTTAATGTAACTTTACTGTGCATTATAAGAAATGCAAGTACAAACATTGTTGACAGCATGCATTTTACTTGAATATAGACAAAACGATAGTTGTTGCCAAGGGAACAACTAATGGGTATTCATTTAGGTTATGTTAGACAAAATAGGAGTCTGTAGTCAACTATGTCAGCCAGTGTAACACCTCTTTTCCACTGCATAGTGAAGTGATTTGACTGCATTGAACCACTTTTTTTGGTTCTCCAGCGGCAAAAGTTGTGGTTAGTACATGGGACCTGTTGTTTTCTCGGTCCAAGCAACCTGAACTAGCAGTTGGAATGGAAACACTCCAGACCACTGAGCGGTTAAAGAGAATTCTCACCAGCATTGCGACAAGGGATATCGTGCACAAACTCTATTTTTGAATAAGCAAGCTACCGTCAATGGTAGCTGTAATTTAGCCTACTGCAATTGTTTTTTCATTCTCTTCAGCCAGATGTTTATAAGTGGCAGCCTGCCAAACAACGCTGTGGTCAAATGACTAAGTGCAGACGTTCCTCTGTTTGGTTACTGAAAAAAGGATGGAGCAGAGTGACGTGTTAGGACAATGTCATGGCAGTTTCATGCAGCATCACTGTGATGATTACCTAAGAAACCCACATACTTTGAGGGGGTAATATCTGTAGAGGAAAGAAAATCTGGTATCAGAAGCAAGTCAAGGTGAACCATACAGCATAAGTCTGTTGCTGGCACCACTTATCAGATCAGTTCATTTACACACCAGCAAAATGTGGAAAAATGGTCTGCCTCCCAGTGAGCTGCTATTTTATAGACCCTGAACTTAAAAGTGATGGTACTACATTTCTCAAAAGTGCAAAACTGTAATGGTTTGTATTTGTCTTCATCTGTGATGAATTTTTCAACTAAATAGCATGTGAATGTATAAACTATTGAGCAACAAAGTCGGTAGTCCCAGATGTTGGACTGACACCAGCACATAGCATTATACTTCATCTGATCAACAAGTTAAGCCTCAAACCAAAAGGGACCTGCTTTCAGCCAATCATGTAATCTAACTGACAAACATGCAAACAGAGGTCAGAAAATGTAACTTACAAATGAACACAAACAAAAACAGAAAAGGAGATATTTCTGAAAGGTCCCCAAAAAGACAGTTTGATTTGATTACAGAACGCTTCACGCTGTCATCTTAGCCTCACAGCGTCCCAAGAGCAGCCCACAATGAGCCCAGGAGGGCAAGAGGAGCTCATTTCATGCTCAGTCCAAAAAAATGGATTTAAGATGGAATGACTTGGTGTTTTTGATTTGTCCTTGGGAGTCTGAGGTTCAAAAGAGGATAAACGCAAAGTATAAGTCCTTTGATGATGGAAGAGCGACATGGGAGTGAAAACAGGGAGAGAGAAAAGGAGATACAGATGGATAATAGATGAGTCTGTATGAAGAATATCTTAACTTTGTTTGACAGCTGTGCTGTTAATAATTGATGCCATAAGTGAATACTGAATTAAGCTCATATACAGTAAGAGAGGCAGAGGTCTGACCTCTGAGTCATATCATCGTTTTATTGATTTAACAGACCTCACTGATGTCTGATGATCACTGGATTATCTGGAAAAGGTGTGATTGTTTTTGTAATGGAAATATCAGGAAAAGGTTCATTTTTCTAATGAAATGTGTGGTACACCCGTCAACAGCATAGATTTTGTGTCATCATACTGACAAGGCATGAGTGGAGAACAAGAGAAGCTTCCATGCAAAATTAAAAGCAAATATGTCTCAGATCGGTCTGTCCACAGAATGCAGAGGGAGTGATATTAGCCCTCCATCCGCAAATATCCCTCTCTACCCCCCCACTGTTACTAAGTGACTGTGTGTTCAGACACAATCAACCTTTCCAGCCAACCTTGTGCTACTTGTGGGGGCTTGATCTTCGGATAATTTTTGTTTATTTGCATTACTTGCACAAGCAAACACATAAAATATGGACAAGTACATTGGTGACACTGTGAAAGCCAACTGTTGTTCTATAATCAAATAACAGACACATATTTTCAGAACTTTCATACTTAGTCAGCTTCCTTGCTGACTTTACTCCAATCCCTTTGCTTCATACAGAAAGTGTATGATCCATTTTCTGAACAACAACATCAGCATCATGACGTAAGGACAGGCTAAAGGCGACTGTGGGCACCCGAAGCTCTATATCAGATGAAAAAATTGAAAAATCTCAACTTATGCAAATACACAACTGGTGTCAAAAAATTGGCTTCTGATGTGATCACAGTAATGCCGAGCCAATACTGTAATCACTTTATCTCTCAGCTGTGATCTCTCAGGAAGAAGCAGAGTTCTCATTAATTCATTATTGGACATTAATAAAGGTTTCAAGATGTTTAAAGTAACACTTGAGGTGTTGCCATGTCTTGGATTGTAGCATAGTAAGAATGTGGAAGAGAATGACTGTGTGCATAAAGAGAGTGAGACAAATGGGTGGAAGGTAACTTAAGAGACGAAGCAAAGGAGAGGCATGAGAAAATCTGAGAGAGAATTAAGTATCTCAGACATGTGCCAGCCAAGACAAACTGAACACAAAACTGTTCCAAATGGACACTGAGTGAGCCATCCTTCATCGACACAGCAGAGGTGATAATGAACAAGCTGCCGCTTCTCTTTTGCAAGAGATATTTAGCTCTGTCCATCTCTGTTTTGTCCATGAGACTCTTTTAGTGTCCAAATCATCTGAGAAGTTAGGACACACACAAACACATGGACATGCACACACACCACATCATTAACTGGAGAGTTCACTGGGGTCCTCTGTGTGTTGCTGTAGCTGGTCCAAGACAAACAGAGAAGTCCGGGGCCCTTCGGCATGGATGTCATGTAGCAGGACATCAGTCTTGTTATTCTAACGTCTACTTCACTTGCGTTTATGGCTGTACTTCTGTATTTATGGTATGGAGCTCTGCTTATGTTGGTTCCTCAGAGTGCCGGTCGGCCCACTGATACACAATGGTTGCAGCTTCTGTTATTTGTTCCTAAAATCCAGCCTGAAGCCGGTTTTCATCAGTAGTCCTGCGTGTCATTACAAATATTCTACTCTAGCACTGTTTTGCCAGAGCAGTGGGTTTTTGGGGATTTGAGTCCAACAAATTCTGCGTCCAGCTGCACCAGTCAGAAAGTAAATTATGGAGCGCTGCCTTACTTTAAAATACATTATTCAAATCACATAAACATTTACACAAGATTACATCTACAGACTAAAGCTAAGCGTCACTGCCCTAATCAATATTTTTTACAGTAACAGTGGAACAAATTACTTTTTAGCCACCTGTTTTTGTTTAATTCCCCCTTTATTTTAATTTAATGAAAGATACAATATATAAGTGTTTAACTTTCACAAAAAGACTTGGCCCTATCATCAGCCCCAAACATTTAACTTTAGTTTATGAACTGCAATAATCAGCCCCTATCGCCTGACAAGAATGTCCACATTGCAAAACCCATGATTTAATTATTAGAGTCCTTTCTGTTGTGGATGACGAAGAAGACAACTTTGCTTCTTTACTGAGCAAGTTTTAAGAGTACAAACTAAACCGTCAGTATTCCAAATGTACAGTAAAGAGTAGCCCACTAACAAAAGTGTGACACCAATAATCTATATTAAAGGTTATAAACTGATGAGTCTCAAATGAATTATTATTTACTGTTTTAGGATCATATCACATTCAGTGATCTTGCCAGACTTTTCACTTAACATTTTAAAATATGTATGTGAATATACAGTACTTCACATTTATGTGGGGAAAAACTTACGGAAAGGGAAGGAAGGCAGGTGTCGTATAAAGTTGAGACTGTTGTTTGTGTCCTGTTTGTATGTAATTACGCTATGTCAGTTAAAGCATAACGGTTAAAACTTACATCTTACGTCACTTCCATCTGTTCCGTGTCTAACATACTTATTTAAACCCAAACCATGTTCTTTTCCTAAAATGCTACCAAGTAGTTTTGATGCCTATACCTAACCAAACTGCAGTGGTCTCGCAACATTGAATTACGTACTTAACGTAACTGAAGTTATTTGCTTCCTTGTTGCCTGTCCTCATCCATCCTATAGAAGATGCTGGAAATGCTCATATTGTACACGGTGGTTTCACTGCACACACACAAACCCTTCACCTATGATAATTTCTTATGTGTTATGTAACAGTCAACTACATAATACATAATATCATATCATAATGCCTTGTGGATCAGAGGGAATGCAAAAATCATTGCGAAGGAACCCAAAGAAAAATTTCCCACCACGATCCTTCAGGGGCTCCATAGATTTTAGCTTTCACCATAAATGTGCTTGTGTCTGCGTGTGAGAATGTGTTAAAAGCTCGGGGAGGATTCATTCTCCTTAAAACGCCCAACACTTGATTTTTGTCCAAGGGTTCAAAATGCCAGGATTTATCCAAATGATATCTCATTACACTGTTGGCTTTAACATCCAAGCTTGGCTAGAAGTAGTGAGTGACTACCCACCGCTTATTCTTGGTTTTGTTCAAAGGAAAAAAAAGCCAAGTACAATATAAACAAACTGCACAAGTTTCTTGAATCCATTTCGAAAATCATGTATCATGGGAACGGTTGATTAAATATAAGTAACGCAACAATTTAAGAAATTATATACTTTTTCTTACCTGCCCAGGAGCTAAAGGAATAATACATTTAGGTGAGATGCTTTATAGTTTTGTTCACAAATTCTTTCAAGAAAAATCTACAAATGAAATGCACATATGTTGTGTGCTCAATCACCCCTGATGACTCTACTCTACCATTACCATTAGACCCCTTAAAGTTAATGTGAATCTGTGTAACTTTTGAAAAATAGGTCTTTGTCTTACAAATTAACTTTTAACTCCGGGTCTTGCTGCTCTCAGAGTCGTCTTCATCAGCAGCAGGCAGTGAAAAAGCTCTAATAAACTCCACTGTACATCACCTGCTGTGCCCAGCAGCTAAGGAGCCAGATATTTCCCTCAGGAGTAGGTGGAGACCAAAACGTACCAAAAAAAGAATGAATATTAGACTTTAATTCAGTAGGTTGTCAGAAACATGACTCCAAATGAAAGATAACGTTGCTCTGTAACCTCTGGGTGTGTTAATAAGCAGCTGTCACAGATGAACATTTCAATGGTTTTCTTACAAAAGTGAAATGAGCAGTAAACCTCACCAGGTAATATATTTCTTGTTTCCTGCTTGTGTTTCCATCCCACTCACTCTCACTCAGGTCATCTAATCATCGTGCCTTTCATGCAACTTATTCATACCCTTGAATTACTCAATTTGTTTCCTAAAATCAAGCAGGGTTGCTAATTTGTCCCCTTATCATATCAAAGCACTTCATACCTACCTGTCTGTGTACTCCAGAGACAAATTAAAAAGTTTCGAGATACAAGAGTTGTGCCCAAATTTAGCTCTTGTGTTATGAACCAGAATCAATTTTTGTTAGCGAGTTACTGTCACATCATTTTCACCCTCTGTTTCTCGTCTCTCTCTCTCTCATCTCCCTCTCTGTTTTTCATTTCTGGCATCTCTTGTCTTCTGTCACCGTGAAATTCCCTGATGGTTTGGCAGAATTCGTGAAATGTCTCCCATCAGACATCTGCTCCGGCTTTCCTCTGCATTTTCATCTGGCAGGAGATTTGAGCATTGTTGTTGCTTTGTTCCAGCAACTGGGAGAGAAAACTCAGGCAGTTTTCTGATCCAGAACGATTTACAATAAGTGTAATGGAAGAAAATGCTGTTCCCTGTGAAACTGCTGTGCCAGGCTTGTGTATGGAGAAGAGGTCTTCTCCCGAAGCCTGAAATTAGTTCTGAGATCTGATTGGATGTGATAACTTTTAAATATATCAACCCATTTTTGGTGGTTAGCACTGTTGCCTCACAGCAAGAAGGTTCCGGGTTAGAATCCACTGGCCTGCAGGTTTGTGGTTGGGACCTTGAATCCTTCTGTGTGGAGTTTGCATGTTCTCCTTGTTTGCTTGGGTTCTCTCCGGGTACTCCAGCTTCCTCCCACAGCCCAAAGACATGCAGGTTGATTGGCGGGCATGAGTGCCTGTAGGTGTGAATGTGGGCATGAGTGGTCGTCTGTCTCTATGTGTTGGCCCTGTGATTGAATGGTGACCAGTCCAGGGTGTACCCCGCCTCTCGCCCAATGCCAGCTGGGATTGGCTCCAGGCCCCCCTGTGACCCTTAAGGATAAGTGGTATAGCCGATGGATGGATGGAACCCATTTTTGCCCAAGAAATTACAGATCTGAGGAGGAGAGAGAGACCAGCCATGGGTTTATTTTATGGAGCCGATATGATTAAATTTGGCATGAAAAAATCTGTTCCACTGCTTAAAATGTTTATCATGTTGGATATAGCATGTGGTACCTAATAACAGAAAGACTTGACAAGTTGTGTCCTTCTGATGGTAAGCCTAATTAGTTACACAACGCTTATTCATCTTTATGGATCCACTCAGGTATCACACATGATGATAAACACATCTGGGACCTGCGGCAATTAAGTGGGACCCAAGCCGGACTCAATTGACCCTGATAAAATGTGGCCCTGAATCCATACTTGTCACGTGTCAGGTTTTGGATCCTAGGATTCGGGTAGACCCATGACCTCCAGTGTGGAGGGAATGGCACCAGTGCATTTTGAAACCCCTCATATTACAATATTACATATTACAATACAGTTTTATTCTATCACAGTTATCAGGGAGGATTATCACAGTAATGTGATAAAATGTGTGCCAGAGACACAACTACAGAGCTACGTAATGTTTACACGGCAGAGGTGGATTTGATTCAAAAGGGAGAAGCTCTTGCTTGATATGTGTTGTCGGGCGTCAGGTATGACGTCTTTCCCTTGAGCAGTGAAAAACTCATGAATAATTAATGATCTGCTGTGGTTTATGTTGGCAGTCATGAATCACAAATAAACAAAATGTCTGAAGTTGGTTTTCGTTTGGATTTTAATGGCAGATGAAGTTGCTGACCACAGTAGTTAGTAGTTATTTACAAGCCTTCCATAACCATCCAGAGAAAAAAGAAGAAAAAAAAAACTGCAGCTAGGTGTCTTCCAGTAAACTTTCTGTGTTGCACAGGATGTGGAACATGTCTCTAGTTTGTTTGGATGACACAGAAGAAGTTAGTGTGAGCTGTAGCAGCCTTTCAGAGGAACAGAGGTCCCTTTACAACTTGGAGGATATTTTGGGTGTGTTACAAACTAGTCAGCAGGCAGTGAATCACTACTAAAAGAAGTGGATTTTTGGCACCAATTTGCTTACTGACTAAGCGCTAGTCACATGATACTCAACAATTAAGTAATAATAAGGGTAAAAAAAAGGAATAATCTTATCATTAGGACTAATCTGTGCATAAATTCTTTGCACGTGTAACAATACTACTTCCATTTTGAAATGACGTTTGGTCTGTGATGACAGTGACAAAGGTCACATTTTCAACATAGCTGAACGCAGTGCAGAGGACAACTTTAGATCTTCTGTGCCGTTCAGCAACTACTGAACTAGCATAGGACACACCTGTTTACACAGAGTCATAACAAAGCCAATGAAAACAACAAAACTGTCTAATGTAAAAACCACTATGAAAAACCCTCAAAGCCTGAGAAGGTGGCTTGAAAACCCCCTCATAAAGCAATCCTTAATCCTGATGGGACTCTCACTGTCCTCAAACGTATGAAGGTTTCTCAAGGCCGTGAATGATTTTTGTGCTGGCGTAGACCCATGAGAGGATGACCTAGCACAGAATAAATGTAGAATGTGTAGCCTAATAGTGTTTATAAGCGACATGACAGCATGTTGGCAACCGTGAGGACGAGACTCCTCCTCTGTTTTAATATATTGATACACAGCTGCAGAGAATTTTGACACAAGATTTCGATGTTTCTTATTTCATTGTCGTCTATTCCAATATCGCTGGATGCTCCATGTAAACATTGTCACATAAGAGCTTGTTGTCTCTATCTCCGTTGCACCACATCTTGGATCTCTGCTGCGCCCACAGTTGGCATTAAAGTGCTGCCATGACTGAATCTCGCTATGATAAACAATCCATCATGGTGAAGGTAAAGCTACTGACAGAAAGGATCGGATTAAAACGTGGTGGTGCGTTCAAGTGCTGGTGAAAAGCACCGACAACCAAGCGTTGCTGGAGGGAGAGCAGCCGCAGCTTTACGTAACTCAAGAAGCCATCAGATTCATACGAGCATGAGCTCACTCACTGGTCGTCTAGGTTTCATTTTATCACTACAAACTTTTGAATGACGTTTTGGAATCGGTAGATGATGACATGAAGTAGTCAAGTTGCTGATACATATAATGAGTGTTATGGGCCTTCAGGGCCTGGAGTCTGTAATCTGTTGGAGTGTCCAGCTGGCTAGGAAACTAGCTTCACAGGGGAGAGATAATGCATTTTCCATCACAAAAATCCTCACGATTGTGCTTGAATGCTTTCTCGCTGCTCATGATGAGTCCTCCTTTCTGCATTCACACAGGTAGAAACCCATAGTAGAGAGGACACAGTGACCAATAATAAAACCAGTAATAATAGCCTGAATGGACCAGAACGGAATAGAATTACAGATTGTATTACTGAGGATATGTCGCTGTGTGAGTTACAAGTACATTTATGTACCGAAATTACGTTTACATGCTGAAATCGGTTATCATGCCTTCCATAATAATTGTAAAAAGAGTAGCCTGACTGATGATGGATTTTTGAGCCCAATTCTGATACTGATGCACTTGGGAGATTTAAAAAAATCTAATAATGATTTAGCAGCAGATGGATTTCTTTTAAAAAATGTTAACATAAGCACAATAATCTTGACTGACATACATACTGAGAAGGACTTTTTACAGTATTAATATCAACTTTCATTGTTATCTGATGGACTATGTTATGTACAGACTGTTTCCAAATAAGCACAGACCTAGTTTAGCATATCTGTACAATTAATAACTGAGAAATAACCGACAACAATCAATCTAAATCTAAATCTCTTCATTATTAATAAACAAACCACTAAACTGTGTTCAGTTACCGTGACAGAGACCTCATTTCCTCATGAACTGTCCTCTCTCTCCTTTACAGTCCCAACAACCTCCATCAATAAGACAACTTATGTGAGTCCGCCAAAAAAGAAGATATTGTAACAAGGTGGAAATTAGCTGCAGTCTTAGCTCGAATGCTTGAATGTATTTTTTGTTTTTTTGCTTTGTCTGTAGTCTCTTTGTTCCAGTCACCTTCCTTGATTCCTGTTAATTAGCTAGTATTACTGAAAAATATCATAATCTTGGTTGTCCCTCTTTTTTTACATCACTGCAATACTGATCTGGTTATTACTGTGTGCTGGAATGGATTTTTTTTAGCTTTTCCTGATTAAGTACAGCTGATCTGTACAGGAGGATGAGGATCCTAAGTTCCATGAGGAACAGGTAATAAAAGAGATGGGTGCTGGTAGGTGTCAGGAGGTGATTGGTGGCTATGTTTCCAAAAACAGTCAATTGGTTCTTCAAAAAGAAATTCAGCATATGCTTCATGTGTGTTTTTTTCATTCTTGATAAAAATGTCACATCCTCAATGTAAAATGTCAGTTTTTTTAAAGCATGGCAGGTCCTACTTTGGTCTGACGGGGGCAGTCAAGGACCATGTAAAAGCCAAGCTCACCTCTCAGCAACTGGAGGTGTGTGCCTCAGCACGTCTGTGACAGGGAAGAGATAATAAGGGGCAATAAATAAAGAAGTATTCACGCCATATGCTTTCTATTTCTCTGCATTTTCTTTTTACTTTGTCCTTTCAGCAGAAGTTCGAGTGCTCAGAAATGTGCAGCAGGCGCAGCATTTGCTGTCCTTCAGGGAAAACGCGGCTGCCAAACAAGGCCGCCCATTCCCATCTCCAACACTCTTCTCCCACATCCACAGTTGGATGGGCCGCTTTAGTTTCTACCAGCTCATCGTGCAGCTCATGTAGCCCAGAGGAACTGACAAGCACTGGAAAGTAAGATAATGTGTGTGTGTGTGTGTGTGTGTCAGCCAATGGCTCCTATAAGACAGACTATCCCACTCACCACACACACATAAACACACGTGTACGTCTGAGTGGGAAGCATGTTTTGAAATAAACGCCGTAGAGTTCTGAGGAGAAACTCAGGCGGAGCTGCCATATGTTCAGAGAATATATGGATAGTAAAAAACACACTTTTTAAAACCTTTTAACAAGTGACAACTTTATAATGAAGTTGTGAAGAGTTCTCTATGGAGAAAACAAAAGTGAGTATTTCGAGGAATTAGCTACAGAAAGTTTTTCTCTGAAGAAACGCTGATCTCTTGACATGCCAGTATGTGGGATTAATGATAGTAACACATTCACTGACATGATAACTGCATTTCAAACACTAAAAGACAGAAATCCTGTCTTAGAGAAACTACCATTGTGACAATGACTTTACCAAATCAGTTCAGACCCGTGCTGTACATGGTTTTACATTTATGAACTATTGTTTTCCACCAGCTCTGTGCAGTTACGCAGATTCTGATGCTCTTTAGACATGATGTGTCATTCTTTCAGTCTGTCCTGGAGCTTGCCATTCATTCTTGCCAGTGATGTCATAGTCCAGTGCATGGCAGGCTGTCAGATCGAAGTTCAGGTGCACAACAACAGAAAGGAGTGCTGCTTGCTGGGATATCGCTATTAATATGTTGGATTGCTCACTTTTGAACAACACCAGCACTGTGGCTCTAGGGATGGCTGTGTTTGAAGAAACCCAACAACTATTGGATGGTTTGCTAGAGGTTTTGGTGCAGTGAGGGTAGACTATAATAACTCTGCTGAGTCCCTGACTTTTCATCCTGTGCCACCACGAGGTGGAGATTTGTGGTTTTGAATGAAACGTCTCAAAAGCTGATGGATTGTAATTACATTTGGCTCAAACGTTCATGTCCCCCAGGATGACTTGCAGTAACTCTGGTGATCCTTTGGCTTTTTCATCTGCATTATTAGGTCAAAAATTTCACTTGTATAAGTTTGGTTTTTGACTCACAAAACTAACGATGTTCCCATCAGCCACGGTGATGCTTTGTGTTTAGTGCCAATTAAATGCTACCACACGGACACACTAAAAAAGCCCTCAGACTACCTTAGAGCTGCTAGCACGGCTATAAACTCTGAGCTTGATAGTAGTTCATCGGGAATTGTAGCATTAAATCTTGAGTTTGTTAAAGAAAAGCAAAAATCTATCATCAAAGATACAGTTGGATGTTTACTGTTTACAGTTTTCATGGGGACTATTTCTTTGACAGACAGTAGCTCCAGTGAATACTGTTCACAGTGTGTCTGTGTTATTATTCAGAGTGACAGGAACACTGTTTCTGGAAAGGGATGTTGCTGTTTAAAACGTAATTTTCCATTTCTGTTGGAGCCAAAACATGAAACTCCATCCGAATATAGTATATTGGGGCGACAGCAGAAACCTCACAGACAAATATGTGACATAACTATAACTATCTGCATGGTTGGATGCTGACAGTTTTGTTTTTGGTAGTTTGGGTGAACTAACCCTTTAAGTTTCTCTTTTGGTAGCCTTCCCCCGTCTCGTTCTCTCTCACACACACCCACCATCAGGATCTGCCCTTGTCAGTTACAGTACATGATCTCAGGGATTATCAACCAGCAATACTTGTTAATGATGTCATCATTGGGTCCCTGTGGGGATGTTGAGGTCAGCCGAGGAATGATAAAGGGCCTTTAGTTAAACACCAGAATCGTGTTGTTAACCCCTAAATTGGCAGGACAAACAAGATTACTGTGTTTTTGGAGGAAGTCAGTCCTTGGAGACTTGGCTGTGGTGGTGTGTGCTGTTCCAAGAGTCTGAGTTGCTGTGGGTGGGAATAGGAAGATGGGCACGATGTGGAAGGATAAAACAAAATGATGTCTGAGAAGAAATGAGACTGAGGTGTTGTGGTATCCTCCTTCCATTTCCTGTTGCAGTTTCTGGAGGTTCTTCTCTTTACCTTGTTAGCATGTTAGCTGCCTATCACTGAACATTTTAGTTTGTCAACTTTCTCTGCTCTTTCTCTTGATCTTATCCATAATTTTAATAACAGTGATAAATGAGTGATTCAGTACCACGAGAAAACATTTGTTTCACAGTGAAATATTGTCCATGTGGCCCTATTATTGTCTGTCTATGGAATAGGTCAACATTTTGGGTGATACGCTATTTCACTTTTGTGTCAAAACTTAGATGTGGAGATTGATAACCCTCCCATGTTTACCTTAGCTTAGCATAAAGATTATACACTGGGGAATAAATGCTAGCCTAGCTCTGTCTAAAGTTAAAATGTGATGCCTATCGACACCTCTAAAACTCAGTTGGTTCATCAACAGATCAAAAATAATTATGGAAAAGCTTTAAAGTTTATATTTTATGTGTATTTTTGAACCTAGGAGGGGCCCAGGTTGGCTCTCTCCCCCTATGTCCAGCTATGCTAGGCTAATCTGATCACTTCCCGGCTCCAGCGCCCTACTTTAATGCACAGGCATGAGCGTGGCATCGATCCACTCGCGTAAGTGTGGGTGGGAAAGATAATATGCATATTTATTTAAGGTGCAAAATGATTTTACATCCTATACACTTGAGAAATATAATTTTTAAAAAATGGCACCAGACAATGTTCACAACATCAAAACAAAATGAAAACCCCATTTTAAGGGTATTTGATTAATGTGGCCTTTGGCTGCTGCTTGAAAGCTAACCAAACTTAAATAAGGTTCATGTAAAGCTTGGTGTTACATGATATACTTTCCCTAACATGCAGCTCATTGAAGATTGAAGGCTGCCGTCTAAATATAGTGTACAGGTGTAATGCTGTCCGTGTATCCAAGTAGCTGGCAAGCGGGGAAGCCCCGGTCTGAGCTAATGACCGTTGTCAATCAGCTGTTTGCCTGAATCAGCACGTAATCTCCCTCAACTACAGTAGATGATTGACACTTCAGCACCCTCCCTCCAAATCCCCCCACACACTCACACCCTCTACCAGGTGTGTAGCATAGGTGGGTTTAATACTGTGTGTGTGTGTGTGTGTGTGTGTGTGTGTGTGCGTGTGTGTGTGGACATAGATGACCCTCACAGCTGCAGTGTCACTGACATCAGCGCTGCAGCTTTTGGAAGACCTCTTTAATTAGACTTGGGTGCCCTGTCATCACATGCTGCTATTATCCCCGCGAGCAGCTGTCTTTCCCACACCCACGCACACACACACACACACACACACACACACACTTACACAGAGTTGCTTGCACCCCACACAGGTGTCCTTAGCCGAAGCAAATATCATAGCAACCTTTCAGGAAGCAGGACAAGACAAAACAGAAGAACAACAAACCTAACAAGAATGAAGAGGCACAATATCAGCCGGAGGATGTATCGTGTTCAGATTCTCTGCTATCAGTGTATTGACCCATTTAAATAGAATTTAAAACCGAGATACCCAGGTGTTCTGAGTAAAATAAGAATGTTAGTTGTATAACTTGCATTTCACTCTCAGTTTCATGCAGGGCATGAACCCCAGCCTCTGGTGGCAGGTGAAAGTCCTGCATTGGCACCAGCCAACCACCCCTCCACTTCCTCACATGGCCTTCCTTGCTCTTTTACACTATATTGCCCCTACATGCACCTTGCACTATTAAGTGTGTCATACATACATCAACATACATTGTTCGTTGGTATCAGACGCCAAACGAACACACAAAGTTAGCAACTAGCTGGTGAATGAATAGTGAAGTGTTCAGCAGTTAAAGAGGTGGATGATTTCCCTTAGAAGCTGGTAGAGGCCGGAGCTCAGCTAACTGGAGAGTGAATATTGGACTTCATGAGCCCAAATGAATGCTAATGTTACTCTGTGTCTGCTGGATGTTTAAATAGGCAACTGTTTGCTAACACATTCACCATATCAACTTGACAAAGTCATGCCAATGTTATGTTTACAGCTTGGTCTGCTTCCCCCAACGGGCCAAAAAAAAGGATTAGAGCTTTAAATCACAGACACAGAAATGTTTTTACGTGCCGCAGAAATTTGGTGATTTATTTGGTGGAGGTTTGCTGATACATACATCACATACCTACTTTGTCTTTTTCTATTTTCAACGCCATTATTAATCCAACTTTAACATCTTGGATCAAGTCTTTCCCGCTCCTGTTTTAGAGCAATGTGCGACGTCCATTGTGGTTCTCTTATCATTTCTGCATCTGAACCAACTTCACCCCCGTACTGCAGCCGCCTGGGTAAGAGCCAGCTGTTAACAAAGCAGTGGGTGACTAACCTGGCAGGATGCTGACTGTGGCAGCTGGTAGTGATTCAGCAACACAGAGCATTTAAAAAACGGTTTGAGCTTTCGAAACCACACGGGCCGAATGTGTTTCAACTGTGTTCTGGGCAGTGGACTGTCCTCGGGCCAAATGGCTTCAAGATTACGAGCGTCACAGCACAGTTCTCGGTGCAGCTAAAGAGAGCATTTGGTGGTTTTGTTCAAGAACTTAACAAAGGCTTTATATCGGAACAATGTTTCAATCTCGCATTACGTAATTTGGTAGGAAGGGAGAAAAGAAAGGGATGCATAGCAAATTAATTCACTCTCTTTGCAACCATTCACCACTAACGGGCTTTAGACTGCAGGTTAATACAATAATGTAAAGTGTAATCCAAAATATTCATTTCTGCTCTAATGAAGGGGGTTGAAATGGTTGAGGATTATTATAAAGCACCTTCAGCATTCTTGCCAATCTTTCCTTGAAGCTCACTCATTTTTGTGAAAAAGGTTACGAATGGAACCGCCCTCCCTGTCAAAAGCCCGGCTGTATATAGACACAAATTACTGCCTATTGCTAATTTCCCTTGTAATTACAGGTTCGGCTCCGCTCTAGAATTCACTGATTGTCTTGAACAACACAAACCAGAGCTGTCAGAGTGTCAAACGAGGGAATTTCCCAGGCTGAATTCCATTGAAAAAGCCTGAAGTTTAGAGAAAGAGAAACAGAGAGAGAGACAGACAGAGAAAATGGCAGCATTTAGATTTTTTCTTTTCTTTGGATGTTCGTGTGTATTCCAGGATGTAACACGAGTCCTCGACCAATATGAGCTGACAGTGATGTGAAAAAGGTGTCACATACATTCTTTGTACCTGCACTTTTTCCAGTTGTGCCATAAAATTGCAACATTTTTAACAAGGTCCGGACCGGAGTTGGACTCGAAAGAGCACACAGAGATTTTTCGTTGGTCGCATTGATAAGTTGTGAGGGGGAACAAATATTGTCATTTCACGTGCCGTGCAAAAAGTGCAGCCAGAGCAAACGGAGGTTTACAGGAGTAAGCAAGGAGAAAATAGGGAGTTTCCTCTTACCCTCCCTGACACTTTTGCCCTTCCTATCGCTGCTGTGTTGACTCATCTTAAGAGGTGAGTTGTGAAATTGAGAGGTGTCCTTTGACATCCATCTGGAGCTGCTTGCCCCGACACGCAACCACCTGTGACCTGTGTGAGCCTGCAGCAGCCTGAGCCGAGTCAGAGGGCAGGCTCACACGGGGGGGCAGCCACTGAGGACGATCTCTTCAAAAAATACGCACCTGCCTATAAAACTTTGTGATGTGCATTTTATACGACATAAAAATCACAATCATATCTCTGATCCCACAAGCTTTTCAAACTGTGCAGCATACGACAGCCTCTTTTGTCGAATTGGATAAGGGAAAACTCCCGACTCCCATTTAGTACCACAAAGACTTTGGAGGACGATCACTTGATTTGAACTCAGGCTGCTGAGGGCTCATATAAGCTTTGGCATGACTTCAAACTGCATTTTACAGCCAACGTATAGAGCCAAAGTAAAACTGAAGCTTCCGGGTTGTGTTCCAGAAGTAAGAAAACCTCATTCAAAATCACATTTGGCATTTGTAAGAATATAAATCACTATAAAAATCCAGCCTCGGAGAATAACTTTGCCCTGAAACTAAGATAACGTTTTGAATTTGTGCAAAGAGGAATGACGATAAATTTCATTTATTGCACCGTATTCCTCCTCCAGTGGCTTTGTTTGACTGTAGCATGGTGCATGTAGGGTGCTGCTGTGGCGAATCACCCACTTGTAGAGATCCAAAATGTAATCTCTGCCTTTTTTTTCTGTCTCGCTTAACTATTTATGAAGAAATTAGTCTAATTATGCATAAATAGAAAATGGCTTTGGTGAATTTACCTCATTTTGTTTGTCTAAATGGGCCTTGTTACAGCTTTACGTAAGCACCACAGACCGGGGCCTGATCCGTAACTCAAATGATGTTATCAAACACATGTGCTGCCCAGGCATCGGCGTGCCCCCACGAGCGAGGAAGAGAGGAAAGAACAAAAGAAAAGATGGAAGAAACGTGAAAGAAAATAGTTGGGTTCAAAGCTCCAACGAATGTTAATGCATCTTGAGTTGGCAGCTGTCGACATTTCTTGATCAAGCATGGTTAGCTGTGCTTCACGGGAGTTATCACCATGGCTTGACCACACCATTGTCCAATCAGATTGCTTGGCTGAAACAGCCCACTGTATAATTACATTTACTTCATGACCAGTCGCGGGTCAGCCCTCGCTCAGCCAGGGCTGCATATTCCACCTCCACGCCTTCCCTCTTCATGCTCTGTGGGCAGACATGTAGATAGCCCAGATAGAGGGATATGACATTTATACAGCCCTCGGTCTCAAGCCATTATAAATAGAATTATGTCACGGTCAACTGTGCGCTATCTGATTCTGAGTAATGGTAAAAAATCCCCTCCCACGTATGCTAATGCTGTTTTTGCAGCCCCTGTTGGGAGAGACACAGCAGACGTGCCAAGAAGTTTAGAGTTTGAGAAAAGTGAGTAGGCGAGGCAAGTGGTTGATGTTTTTCTAGTCAAATATTAGCGAATTAGCCGAGAGGGCACTTAAAATGCATACAGACAACATATTCTAATGTTTCCATTGTGTTTGATTTTAGTATTGTGCTGCATTTCATCCAAAGTAGTAGTCAAGAAGGTAATTATCAGCTGGCACCGGAGTGTATGAATGCACCTGATTTCTTCATTTGTAGATATATGGCACCAGACAGAACAGCAATATTTTAGTTTCCCCTCTGACTGGGTGTGGGTGAGATCAGGAGTGTGCCATGACCAACAGTGATGTCACAGTGATGTCATCAGTTCAAGAACCCAGAGGAAGTCCTCATTAGGACCAACTGGGACACTCTGAGATCCATATGCACTGAAACAACACTGAGTTTGGATATTTAGCACTTTTACTACTAAATACAACAAGTCATATTCGGTCCTGTTGCAGTTTTTCGAAACCTGAATCTGATGAAGCTGAAATAAAATTGTTTTCTTTAAAGATATTTGTGTTTCTGCCTGTTGGTGAGTGTCATCCTTCCTCTCAGCTGTTTACCTGGTGGTGTTTCGGGTGGAGTTTTCCTCTCTGGACTTTCTCCTTAGCACTGAAGCTCAGCTGTCAACCATTTACCACCTGAGCAGCACCTGCCACTTAACTCAACTCAATCTGCGACTAGGACGCTAATCGTCACCAACTAATAAGTATTTAATTAGCCTAATTAAGTAGCTAACAGCAGACCAGCTGAAGTGATAGTTCAGTGGAGAAGCTGATGTCCTTTTCATTCAGTACAGTGTGACAAAACTCGGAGCGGTCTGATAAGACTGTATAAAAGAAGTGGACACGGCCTCTTGGTCGGAAAAGTGAAACCACTGTGGAAGTGCCTTGAAGCTGCATTCTTTCTAAAGACTAGCAGGGGGCGACTGTACTGGCTCCAGAAAGAAGTGCAGTTGTATAGAAGTCTATGAAAAAATGACTCTCACTTGATTTAAAACCCCAGCGAACACTTTCCCAATGGGTTTACAGTCTCAGTCACTAGTTTCAAGTCTTCTTCAATACAGCAGGATGTTCATCTGGCAAATTATGGAGGAAAATAGACAAAAACACAGGGTGTGTGTTAGGGTGGTACTACCTTGTGATTAACCAATCAGAGGTGGGACATGCCTTGGCCAAACTCAAGGCTTCATAATGGTAGTCCACAAACCAGCGTCAAGGAAGGTGTTCACCTGATACCTGGATGTACACTAATTGCATCAAAATGTAAAAGAAATGACTTTTCCTACAGCTGAGAAACATTCAGTTCATACTTCATTTCTGTGGGTAATAAAGAAAGAATTGTGGGAACTAGATGAAACGGATAAGCTTAAACCAAGTTAATTACATCTGTTTATGAAAAATAACCCTGTCCAACAGTAAAAGAGTATCTGAGGGGGAGTTTTCCTCTGAGAGCTGCACTTAATCAAACGATCACACGAGGACAAGCACGAGACAGAGAGCTGAGGTCGATGATGCAACCCCATCTTTGTTTTTAAGCCTTGAAGTCCAACAGTTGACCACTGCCTGTCTTGGTTGAAACATTTGAAAGGTACCGCAAGAGATTCAGACATTCTGTTACCAAGTCTGAGCAAATAGGCCTGCAAGACAACAATATTTGTCTTCCAGCTGCAGATATCAATAAAATAACAGAGTCAACATCCCTCCAGCCTCAGTTCTGGCCAAAGGATGGCTCCTTCTGGTGCGCACACACACACACACACACACACACACACACACACACACACATGCAAACAGGCATACGCGCAATGAACGGACACAGGACAACAGGATATGTGACTTGTCTTTTCTAAACAGAGACAGAGACAGATGCTTCAGTGTTATGAGTTTCTGCCCGGAGGTGATGATGTTAAAGTGGGTTAACAGGGCCTATAAATCCAAAATATTCCTCATCCTTCTATTTTTGGGCCCACCAACTGAACAGTCTAACCACTGGAGATGAGAATATTTCTTCTACTGTGGCACAGATCCTGAGTTAGAGGGCGGTGAGCTATTCCCGGACATGCCAGATTCAAGACATCACTCTGAAGTCCATTAAAGCTCCTGTAAATCTAAAAGTCTTAACATTTTAACATTAATGACTAAATAAGGTCATAATAAAGACTAAACTTTAACAAAAAATTTAGTAATAAAAGAGTGTGCTCTGTTCTGTGATTTAAAGCTGCTATAAGCAACACTTTTATATTAACGGATCAGATGACCTTTTTTGTGAAAGGAGTGGGTCATAGTGGGGCATAGAGTGGGACATATCTACTGTACACTAAGTGCCCCCCATCAAACAGCATACGGGCGAAGATGATGGAGCATTTAGCAAGTAAACAGTCATTTTTTTCTTTCGGGAGTTGGTGGAGAACAAAACAGAGCTAACAGACAAGTGAATATGGACTTGTGTTGATTAGGTGGACACAAACACGACTTTAATGAAAGCTAATGTTGCTACATTTCAACTCAATGGGTAAATTTGCCACTATTTCCTAATACTTAAGCTATAATATGATAATGTTTGCAGGTCGCTGGGCTGGTTGTGGACAGAGACCAGAGATAACCAGTGATGTCTGTTTAATGTTGATTTAATTTTCCATGATTTCACTGCGGGGGGAAAAAAAAACTAACCAATGCAAGAAAGATTTCTGTTTGCATTCATATGAAAATTTGTCCAAATTTACCATTCTGTAGTTTCACACTTTAACAGGGGACTGCGAGTGGACGTCTGTTTATCTTCAGAGGTTGCAGGTCAAAAAAGGCTGATCACTCTTTTTGTAAATGTCACTTCTTTTCGATTTTTACACTCTTTGCTCTCTTATATGTAATTATAGCATGATACATTCATGCACTAAGCTTTCCCACACAGGACAAGCCAGGGGGACAGCAAGGCCAGCAACAAGAAAACAGGATGTCTGTTTTATGTTTCACACCTTGGCACATTGGTAATTACATGTGAGTTTTACTGAAAAACTGAATCATTAGTGGCTAAAAGCCATGAACACAAGCTCAGTTGAGACCCATTTTTCATCACAAAAGGACACAATTACCGCACTGATTCATTATATTTAAAAGAAGATTTATTAAATGATGTACCATGTTTAATCAATGACAAAGCAATATAAAAGAAACTTCCCTCGTGGTGTGGTTTGTTTTTTCTGTGTTTGGTCACACAGTATTTCTGGAGTCAATCATTTGTTTTCTTTTTTTTTTCAACCACTATTCTTTTCTTTTAGAGGGTCAAATCTCTCTAGCTCTAAGCCTCATCAGTCTCTGATCACTCGCTCTTGTGAGAGTGAATTTCTCATTTATTCTCTTCCAACAGTGTCCTCATCCATGTTGGCTACATACTGTAGTGGGTAATGTGCTCGGCGACCAGTCTTGTTGTTTCAGCACACACTCAAATTAAATGCCCATATAATCTCTAATCAGTAAATGAGTAATTTTCAACATTAATCAGTAATAATTTGATTTATTTTGAGGATTTTATGTTTTACTGTCATCATTACGTACTGTGATGGCGCACAAAGCGATTTGCCCAGTTGAACATGTTTCACTGGCGCGCAGCCAATTTGGATTGAACCATCAGATCCGGGGGGACTGACTCTCCTGTCACTGGGTCACTCCTGCTTGGTAGAGCTGACGGCAGGCTTGGCACTGCTATCTCATTATTTCTGAAAGGTGGAGCCAACTATATACTCGAGCCACAGCAGAGGAACAATTAAAGGTCTGCAAAAGCACAGAAGTAGAGGCGAAAATTTACTTTGGGCAGAACTTTACTGCTGCACGGAGGAAAGAAGTTGGTTGTAGCTACAATCTTTTGACCAAGAAAAATAATCTGTCCATTCATAATTGTTAGAGCTTTGGTATTTCCTTTCATGATTTTTCATGGCTTTGATAACAAGAAAGCATTAATTGAAGTAGACATAAGCCCAATAATATGACATCATAGCAACTCCATTAAATAAACTGTTTTCCAAGCATCAACTTAAGGTATTGTTTCTTTCAGGTGAAACTTGCAATAAAAGTGACCCTTTAAAAAGGTTGAGATCTGCTTTTTATTCACTTTACACTTTCCAGGTGGACCTGTTTTCATCAAACAAGTAGTACAAGCAGTAATTTGATTTCAGTGGCTGAATAAAGCCCCAAAACCACACTCAGCTAACAGTGGCTTATACAGTCATAAAGAGATTTAGAGAGAAAGTAAGAATGAAAGACCAGCTTGTTGGTCTAAATATAAAACCCTTTATCTGGCACATCGGTAGTTAAAGTGTGGTCAGGTTTAGGCACAGAAATGTCTTGTTTAGGGAAAGATCATAGCGAGACATTGACTGCTGGTAAGGAACAGGAAACAAGCAATGGTCTTTAGTGTCCACCGATGTAAAAGTGCACTATTTTGTCAACCCATCCATCCACTCAGACATCATAGTGGTTTTTTTGCTCAGTATGAATAAAAATCATAATTCCTACAGCTGCTAAAGGTCACTTCAGCATTAATATATGCTGGTACTGGATATTTGCTGAAACTACTGATTCTTTTCTTGGAAGAAAAATCTTAGAACAGGGGAGTCTCCATGATAATCTAACAACATCAGTGCCACCATTCATATAATTCATGATAATTGATTAATAATGCAAACTCCATTACTGGGAGGCTGATTGAGAAGGCTCTAAACACTATGCTACCAAAGAAGAAGAAGCCATTTGTAGGCCTGCACCACTGCTGTAGCAAAAAAAAAACAAGTCTTCCCTTCTTTTTTTCTCTGTTTTGTCTCCATTATTCAAGCTGCTGACTGCAGCCGTGAATGAGAGACATTTTCAGACGCGGGTTGTTTGATTGCAAGGTTGACAGTTAGGTTGGAGTTTTGAGCATCAGTTTGACTTTCATTTCCTCTGAGCAGGAGTGAAGAGCTGTGAATTGCAATTTGTCTCTTTGTGAAAACTTGGTGAGAAAGAAAAGTGGAGCAAAGATGCAGTGAAGAAGGAAACTTTTAGAAAAGGATTGGCTCTCTCTCTGTTTATGTGCCCTCTGACTCTGAAATTCAACATCTCCTGAGATTCACACACACTGAATCTTGTAAATCCCCCATGAGTCTTCACGGTGGTGTAAATTAGAGTTCAAAGTGAAAAAAAGAAACGAGACACTCCACCCCTGAAGCACCATGGCTGTGTGACTCTCATTAAATCCACACGCACTCAAATCCACATGAATGCAGAAAATTTACATTTCCCTAAAGCTGAATCTGAGTTTGGGCTTTTCCATGTTTGTAACTAACAAAAAGACAGTAATATCGAAATGTGTGTGCGTGTGTGTGTGTGTGTGTGTGCGCCTCCTGAATGCCCTGGTTAATGAAGAACCAGTGCTGGAGAGGAACCATGACGGGACCCTCAGAGTAGTGGAAGTCCCGAAAGAACAGTCTTGGCTGGGGTTCAACACCCTTATAAAGCACCACAGAGGCCCTATGGCTGAGCGAGCAGGGACACTGAGTGTGTGTTGTAGTGTGTAGCGGTGGCACTCAACCTGATGGAAAGAAATTCTGTCAAATAAACGTATTATTGTTTATTGTATCGTAGATGTGTGAAAATCATCAAAGCTGCAAAGGTAAAGATTAGAATCAGGTAAAAAAAAAAAAAAATGGAATCAAAGTCAAACTAAACAATATTTCTATATTAGCAATGGATCAAATAACTGATGTGATTGATGTCAGTGGTCCCAAGCCCTCTTGACTTATGGCCCCTTAGAATACATTTTTTTCCCCACTTGTGTCCCCTTGTGTTGGGGTTACATATGCCTATGTAAATGCAACAACAAACGAAAAGCAAAGGTGAGAAAAAAAAGTCAGATAAATAAAGGTTTTGTATAGCAGAAAGTGGCTTTTCTCTTCTGCTTATTGTCTTACAAATGCAGGCATATAATGGCTGACAGAAAAAGTTTGTGACTGGTTGGTTAAAGGAAGCTGATTATTCAACGTGAGTAGTTAAAAAAAGCATTATATTTTTCTCAGGAGTTGGTGGAGACCAAAACAAAGCTAAAAGCGGAGTGAATACTGGACCTAGCATTTGTCAGGTGACCAGTTTGCTACCACTTTCTAATAAATGTTCCTCCACGTGTCCTAAAAATCTATTACTGCAGCTTTAAAGTCCAACTTTGGTTCTTCCAATTGGCTACTTGAAAGGTTGATGAGAACTGTTCAGTTGGAGGTGAATAAACAGCAGGTTCATGCTTGTTTTTTTCTAATCCATACTATCCTACTATTTAGAAATAAGCAAATTGCACCATAAGTGGAAGGTAAAGCTTGGTTCCCTCATTGCTCATGTCTCTATGACAAAATCTCAGATTTATCAAAAACGAAAGCTGAAGAAAAACACGAGCTGTGTCTGACATATCGATTATCCCCGCCTGGAGCCTGCATGTAGAGGGACTGAGGTGCCTATAAGCAGTGCATATATACTGTCAGTCTGGCCCAGAAGTCTCCACAGAATAGTTATCTTTTTATAAGAACATGTTTAAGCGCTTTGGTCTGGCTGAGTATGAGGTCACCCTGCAGATCTGAGTGCCTGGGGAGGAGACGGCCTGGACACAGTGAGTGTGCTTAGACTGGGTATATGAGAAGCCATGACGGCACTGATGCACGTGTGTGGCCCTGCATTCATAATGTACGAGACACATCATTGGAAGATGCTTCATTTCCTACAGAAGCTGAGCATCCAGGGAAACTTGCCAACAAGTTTATTGAACTAAAAATATTTTTTGGTATAATTTTCGGTCATCAGATTTCAGGAAGTTACAAGTCACAAAATGCTGGGGAACACAATGGCTATTTCTGCCATGTTATACTCATGTTTCCTTTCCTGTATGTAGCAATGATCCAGGATGGATGCATGATTAATGCATGAACTGTGTTACAATGGCTACCACTGTACAGTACGTGTGTGCGGTGTAGATGTGGTGTAGGAGAGACAGATATATATCCCTGGCAAGCCCAGAGCTTCCTCTTAATGCCAAGACCTTACAAGCACATAAAACAAAAACTTCCATGCTTGGCCTCTGCGCAGTGGGTCATCAGGGGAATATCAGAGAGAGCAGCAAGGCTTTTTAATTATTTCCTTGGGAAAAGAGAGGAGGTGAGATGGAAAGAGGATCAGGGAAGAAGCGTAGTTATTTAGTGAGGGATGTATGTGAAAGTGAGAGCAATGAAATATATTAGTGCGGACACAGCGGGGGTGCTCAGGGGCCAGGCAACATCAGGATGAATAGATCAAGATGGTATTTTTCCCAAAAAAAATCTTGTATTGTACACAAAAATATCCATACTAAGTTTGTTGTGAAAACATCCGATATTTTTGAGCAATTCCATTACATATAGAGATCTTTCTTTATTATTATTTCTTGTTCTTTTCCCTTTGTGGACTACTGACTTTGCATTATGTGCCATTAGAAATCATATCAAATTGCAGAAGAAGTTACTTTAAACCTACGTGAAATTTTTTGCTTAACATAATGTTAATGCAGGAAATGTGAGGCCTGGGACACCTGGGATATCGACATTTTCTTCAGCGAAAATAAAAAGGTCTATATGGCTGAAATCCACTGAATAATTGATTTCAGAACAACATACCACAACTCATGAACTCAGAACTTTTGGAAAATCTCCACACTGAAGTTATGAACACAACAAGGGGGAGGGGGGGGGTCTTCATATGGACTCTTGTTGTGAACACTGCATCATTTGAACGCACCATGTGCTTTAGTTAAATTAAAGAGTGAATGTCTAATATTCACTCTTCTTGTAGCTCTGGTTTTAGTATCCATTAACTTATCTGGCTCTTGAGCCAGTAAATGCTCCACCACGGTCACCGTCTGACTGTGCAGGCTTATCACAACGTTTCTGCTAAAACAAAGTACAGACTGAAAAGCCAAAACAATGAGCTTCCTGTCTCACTCTGCACTTTTGCAAAATGTCAAAAAAAAGGTATTGGTTAGAGCAACATTAATTACAATTATAAAATGATATTTATCATATTGGATATAGAAGAAGGTAAATGCAGAATTATTGCATGTATAATACACTTTAGATTCTGATTATCTGCTGCTCTTGCTAATGTATTTAATGATTCTAATGATATTTGACAATGCAAAATGTTGCATCTTTAACTATGTTTACCCACTAGTCAAAGTGTGTTTAAACTTGTGTATATGTGTGTGTGCGATTTGTGCCCATACAGAAGGTGTCTTGTGAGCTGAGGCTCCTGGGGCTACATCAGTGCCCTGGTATGGGAGATAGTGCTGGTGACGTCACACACACAGGCAATACAGCAAGGATACACAGAGTAAAGTCAGACCGAAGCACTGACCTCTTCTGGCTGCAGATATCTGCATGAAACAGAAGCGGAAGACGTTGAAAAGAAAGAAGATTATAAGGGTGAAAGGAGGCAATAAAAAAAAAAAAAAAAAAACGTAGGAAAGTAGAAAATATGCATGTATTCAGATGTACTCGTTTGACCATTTGTAAATGGACAGACTGCACAATAACATATTAATGCATACAGGCAGTTGTTTCCGACAGATGCAGAAAGCTGGATTAATGTTTTTCTTGTGTTCCATTTCTCCATTCCATAATGTCTGGAAGACAGAGTTTGCGTTAGTGTTTTGTCAGACAGTTGTATCATTTCAATGCCACAGTTTGGATCTACTTTACATTAAATTAGAGGCAGGAAGAATGCATCCGTGTACCTTCTATAATGGCCACCACTGTATGCCTGAGCTCTCACAACAAAACCATTCATTTTCATCCACAATTTAAACTAAGCTCCATGAAAGGTCAAGCACGAGGGGGAAAAAAAAGTAGTATTTGAATTCACCTTGGGGGTTTAGATTTGACTGCAGATTCACAAGCGAGCATGGTCGATAAGTCCCAAACCACACACAAACACTGAAACACATTAAAACTTTGAGAGATTAGCCACTTTAACTCCAGCGACAGTCGCACACCAACAAGCCTATTTGGGCTCATTTGTCACCATAGTTGCTCCCTTAAGGCCTCCACATTGTTCTCAGACGTGTTGGGGCCACGTAAAGTTTGAATTAGACCAGGCGCCCGACTAAAACCACTGGGGTAAAATTAGGCATGAGGGCCAGCCTTCTCTCACAGCCTCTTTTAGGGGATTAGATGACGTTTAAAGTTATTGGAGGACTAATATGCATGATTAAAACGGTTGATTATTGTGCAAAATGGTTTATTTTATAGGCCTCACCTAAAGGCGTGGGGGCTGGGGTTTGGGGGTGGGGTGATCAGAAGGGATTGGGGTAGTTTAAGAGGCTCACTAAAGGTCCAGGGTGAGATTATAATGCCTTATTTAACACTCGATCTGTGGATAGCAGGCAATGAACTGCTCGTGAACCTTCACGGCCGGCATTAGAACAATGTGTGGGACTGGTGGCTGGCCATTTAGTTGCTTTTTGTAGTTTCAGTGCAGTGTTTTCTTAGAGTAACCTCCAGGGCATAAAAAGGAGGGGCCTTTTAAAGTGAAGTTAGCCAAGGTATCAAATGACACATACGGGTGCCCAGAATTAAATAGGGACACTAACAGACTGTGAACCAGACTCTATTAAGGTCACTGTGGATTCCTCTGCAAAGATGATAGTACTGTTTTCTTCCTCTTTTGCTTGAATTCCCAAAAGTAGGTTTTCATGTCAGTTTGATTAAAAGCAGTGTCAGAAACTGAAACCAGTGAGAGGGAGGGGGGAAGTAACTCCACGTTTCTGCTAGCCATCAAAAACATCTGCTCAAGAAAAATACGGGAGCAGCAAAAACCAGAAAGTCTTGTTGGTGGCCTTCAATAAAAAAAAACAGGCTAGGAAAACACTTCTGTTGACTAATTGGACCGGTAGCCGTGGTAACTGAGTGACATCATGTCATCATTAACAGGTGCCTCATCCGGTTGGCTGTTCATGGGAAAGTTTTAATTAAAGCTTCCCGGTCTACCGTTCGCACCAGTGCAGGCCAGCGATTAGTTGCTAGTTATGGGCTGTTGTCAATGTTTACGAGGTGGCAGAAGGACGGGAGGCAGGCCTGGAACGACTCTGCAGGGTCAAAGTCAGAGGTCAGAGAGAGGGAGAGCAGGGGGCTGACCAGAGGAGAGCTCAATAAACTGGAGGAAATGATGCTGCTGTTTGTAACAGCCTGTTTGTTACCAAGGAGGTCATACTTTCAGTCCTACCTGTTTCTTGTCTGTTAGTTATCAAAATATCTCAAACGCTACTTGATGGGTTTCAACGGCGTGGAGAAAAGTTAGGTCAGGGGCCGAGGGAAACAGGTCAGTATTTGGTATGATCGTGTCACCATGCGGTCTACAGGTTTGCTCATAATGTGCATCATAAGACATGGAATTTATTTCCTTTTGCCTCGATCCAACATGTATGTTGCCCTTCCCATGCCGCAATTCTAACACTAATATGTTGTTTTTGGCCATGCTAGAAGCGTGGCTCTAGTGATGGAAATTCCTGTCTTCTAGGAAAGACATTCATGGTCACCAGAGGTTGAATCCTACTGTCGCTGTACAAGATATAAAGCACCTCTGATTTGAACAACTCTCCCATTTTTGTCTTCATTAACCCCTCTCACCCTCTTGCTCTGCCTTCCCTATGTGTGTCAGTGCTGCTCCACCCTTGATGAATTCAGGGTTGTTTCCCCAACAGTGGCACACGGCCAGAACAAGCAAATACAAAAAAGTATCTCACGTTCACCACCGGGACAGATGTTTGTATCTCTTGTGAGTGGGTAAGGAGGTGAGAGGTGACGGGAGGATCGGCCCGGATACTACGACAACAACGAAGAAGGTGGAGTACCACGAGTCAGAGAGGATGGCTCTCGTTGGGATTTCTCCTTTCCTCTAAGCGGAGGTCCTGTTTGTCAGAGAGGCAGCATTTATCACGGACGAACCCTGGCTCAGCGCTCTGTTCAGAGGGCTGCTGGAGACTCTGTAAGGCCCCCTGCCTGGTTGACTTGCAACAAGCCAGTTAGCACATGAAAGGGAGAGACCCTGTGACTCACTGGGTGCATCTGACGCATCCCAGTTGCATCAGTGTTATTCATTTTGTGTGTGTTTGAAGTCTTAGATACAGAAACATTTCTTGGAGACAAAGTTGCTTGAGAGGGAGTAATAATCTCTTTTGCTAGACCGCCTGTGGACTTTTTACTGCCCAGATGACTTGTACGAAAATTAGAAACCTACAGATGGGCCCTCAATATGTATTTGATGGCTACTTAAGTGCTGTACAAAGATGCAAAAAAACAAATATGTCAAGTCCAAGATAAAAATTCAAAACAGGATCATCTCCACTCGTTGCATGCCAGCAGCTTATGTGAGGGTCAGAAAGGCTTTAGCACTGTTAGTGGTTACAGCAGGCCACTTCATTGTGGGGGTGGAAGCTGTCGTGAGTTGCCCTGCGTCATGCAAGATCAGCAAACTGTAATATGCTGAAAGGCTTTAGAGAGCCCCGGTGAGCAGCACACCAGTTTAAACCATCTATAGAGATTGGAGCATCCACTGGGATCCATTTGGCAACGAGGCTGAGCAGAGAGCATATTTTCTCAGCAATTTCTGCTCTCGCTTTCTGTCTTTCTTTCACTCTGCATCTCGGTTTACCTCTTGCTCTCTTTGCTGCAGTCTAGACAGAGAAAAGAACAGAGGAAGAGATAATGATGCCAAGTCATGTGTTGTCGAGAGTGTAGGTGACACACACACACACACACACACACACACACACACACTCAGCTGGTGAGGTCTGGTCGAGCAGTAGAAACAAACAAAGGTGGATTATGACAATTAGCGGCCAGGTCCAAACCCCGGGTGTTTCCAGAGCTAAGTGAATAGGACCAATTAATCAGAGCTCTCTCTGACACACACACACACACACACACACACACACACACAGAGAGCTAATGAACAAAGTAATATTCAAACATGTGGGAACCATTTCTCCAGCTACCTCCTGCTCTCTCTATGACAACAGAGAGGAACACAGCAACATTTGGAAAAAGAAAACACACCACTGAGCTGACTGCGATTAGCAAGCGGCTCATGGTTGGAGTGGACCAGGTGCAACCCTGATAGGAAGACTAATGTCAGTCCACTGCTCCAAGCAACTTTTTTTTTATCTATCAGCTACAGGGCTGCAGTGAGCAGCTTTCAGCTCTGAACATGAGCATGAATTTTATATATGATATTCGACTAGGTCGGTGTTCTTGTTGTGTAAAAACATTGAAACTCAATCTTTTCTGACTTTTCATGAGCTTATCTAACTGCTAGCAAATAAACATGGATGTAAACAAGGCAAATTTTGAGCTTTTAAGAAAATCCGCTTTGCTGAATGTTTTATGAGAAAGGAAATGCACTCAACATGTTTGATACCCACAATTTATTGAGGTGAGAAAGGCTGGATGTAGTATGTTTACCAGAAGTCGAGAAAACCCTGTTCTGCTCTTTCAAAAATGTTCCAAAACCACAAAACTAATGTCTGCCTAGCTCTAAGATCTAAGTACTGTCACTGCAAGGCATCGAGGCTGAGAATTTAAAGAGGTAGCGTTATATTCGCAAGCATGAAATGTGCCCACGTCCACATCTCTGCCCTTCAGTGTCTCTCTGTGGAGTGCAGCTGTCCCTCCACCCTTCTTTTCCTCCCGGGATGAATGGGAAAAGGTTTAGCTGGGGGACAGGTCAGAGGGGCAGGTGCATCTGTGCCAGGTCTCAGTAAGAGGACTGTAAAGACTGTGATCTTTGATAGGAAAAGACTCATTTGTTAATGCCCTTAGATTAAAAATGTGTTGATTTCTATATGTTTTGCAGGCAAAAATGATTTCATGTTTACAGAAACTATACCCAAATGATTTATGTTTGGCCCTTTTACAGCTCTGTTGGCACTGTTCTGTTGAGTTGAGATGTTGGGTTGTATGAAATATTCATGGGTGGGTAGTGGGTAGGCACTGTATTTCCTGAGAGCCCATGTGCTTGTTGGGGATTTCACAGAATGGTCGACACTGGGCACCCTTGTAGACTTTAGCATGAAGCAGTTATAAAGCAGCGGTAATGGATCTACAGCATATGTGCAAAAATATGGGTGCTTTTTTGTCGATGAGTCACTTTACACAACCGTTGAGTGCAGCGGCGAACACTTGTTTTTCTGCTCAAAGGTGTACAGGGTACTATGTTGGGTAAAGAACACATGAGAGACCTGGCCACGGAGCCAAGGTGGCTGTGAGGGTTTACTCCAATCAGATGGCAGCTCATTTGTAAACAGTGTCTTAGAACCGACCACAGACTTCACACCTACCCCCTCAGGTTGGTCCCACCTACATTAGTTAACCCTTTTACTTGATGCTTTGGAGACTATTTTGAGTGGTGGCAGTAGTCGTGAGTGCCCTGGTGGTTGGGGTGCCGTTCATCACACTTAAAGAATGCAGGATGGCCCCAGAAAACCATTGAAAGGCCTGTTTTCTTGTTTTCATTTTCAACTAAACACTTGTGGAAGCATCATGAAATAAGAACAGAATTAAATGCTGCTGTTTTAAGCTGTCTGTAGTAAAAAGTAAAACCGCTTTGATTTACTTCATTTTGTTTTAAATACTTCACTCCAAGTTGCAATGCTGCTTTCTTGGGGTCAAGCCAATTTATTCCCCACAGCTCCGCGTGACTTTATGATAGTTCAGCTTCCTAATACAATAATCCATAATTCAAAAGCTTGTGGGAAATGACTGCTACAGTTGCATATTCAAACGCTCATGAAGGCACACATGCACACACAAGATTGATTTGTTCCACCGCAGATAAAGCCTGCTGGGGAGGTTTGCGGTCCCTGTGATTGCACATACATGAACATGTGAGTATTTTGGTTATGTAAACAGTGGTAGCCAAGGAAACGGAGGGTCAGCTGGTTTTGCTAACCTTTCCCTCCTCAGGCTAGAAAATGCCCTGCCCTCGTTTTGATGCGAGAATAAGAGAATAGGCTATTCATATGCACACCCATGTTTTTGCAAAGTTTGGGATGTGGCCCTGAAATTTACCAGTTGGTGGAACAAATCACCCAAAACAACCCCTGTCCTCGTGTGACCTGTGCATGACAAAGTACAACGGCAACCGTTTTAGGGGACTTGATTTGCACCTGAAATTAAACTCAGAATCTGTATATTCAACACATTTATCCATATCAAACTTAACTCTTCTTCAGATCCATCATATTAGCAGCTCCTGGAGTCATTCCATCCGTCTGACTCACTTCATATTTCTCCGTCTGCACCACTCACTTCCTCTGTTCTTGAGGTTATATCATCAACACCCCCGATCACTTTCAGAGTCTCAGAAGGCCTGAAATAATCTCCTCTCTTGGAGGCCTGTCTTAAGGTATATGAGTTACAGGCTCATAAACATGTGCCAAGCACACACATTGACAAACTCAGCAGCGTGTTTGCTCAGAGACATGACATGATGTGATGACAAAACCAGGTAGAGGAGCAATAGAGATCGCATGAGGGGGTGAGTGAGAACAGCCTTGCACATCCCTCCGTCTCTCTGGTTCTTGTCTTATCTCCACCCTGTTTGGCCCCTGTTCGCTGGTCCTGGACGAGGGTACTCAGGCGGAGCCAGTAACAAGAAGTAACCTGCAATTAGCGTACAAGTGCTTTAAGATTGATATGAGTGACATGGCTCATAACTAGTTGAATTTCTGCCAGATTACAGTGTAATGTAATCCTGCACCAGGTTGGCACAGCTAATAAATACTGTGCTCGCACTGTTAACATTAAAGCTGCACTAATTTATGTTTTGACACTAACATTAGTGGGTGAAATTACCTGTTGTACACTGACTGTCCATCACTTAACAGCAACCAGATGCTAAGCAAATTTAGCGACTAGCTGGTGGTCCAAACAATTGGATGGACAGAACCAGAGCTCCAAATGAATGCTTACTTTGACTGCTGGATGTGTTAACAGCCATAAGATCTTTATGTGATGATAATATGTCAATTGTAATGCAACTAATGTTTTGGCTACAGTGTGTTCTGCTGCCTCGAATGGCCAGGAAACATTAGTAACTTTACATAGTTGTACAAACTCTCTTGGAAACTGGATAACAGAATGTTATTAATGTGGTCTCATTGTCGCAAGAGGTCTGCAGATTCCACTGACTAACTTGATATGTTGTCAAAAAATAAGAACACACACACGTGCGCGCACACACACACACACATTAGTCTGACGAACAAGAGCCTGAAGCCAGATCTCCAATTTGGCCAGTGGTCAGTGGTCTCCAGATGTGATCCATGCTGCATTTTGAGATCTGTCCAGTCCACTCTGGTGCATCAGGCCAAGCAGCGGCTCACTGATATAGAAACCATGTGTGATAAAATGTCCAAAATCCACCAACATGACATCACCACAGACACCACAGATCTCTGGACCCGCTCTGCCACCCCCACCCCGTCTTCCTCCTCTTCCTCCATCACCCCGCAGTTGTTTTTGTTGTTGTTTTTTCTTCACCTCCCTTTTCCAGGAGCACACAGACTGAGCACACATGTTCGGGCTGATTACAGTTACACAATTTCACACCTGGTAACAGACCGGCGCAACTGCATGCGTCAATGCAAACACAAATGTCTTTCTTCTTTCTTCACAAACTTGATCTTGCAGTCCGGTGGATTGAGGAACAAGCATTGCTCATCCATTTTCCTTGCTGAAAGTTACTCAGCTGTTCCAGGAGCCAGAGGCCTTACGGTAAGAGGTTGGCTTTGATAACAAGCTGGCTTTGCTACACTCTTAACTCTGTCTCAGGGCTTTACATACCGGGGTAGGCCACTTACAGCATGTCAGTCAGTGACGTCCTTTGTCATTCCTACACCCACAGCATCATGTGTCTCTTGAAAGCATGCTTTGATAAATAACTGTTTGATATATAGTTACTGCAAGGAAATTGTGCTGTGATTTTGGGTAAATCTAAGAGTCAAAGCAAAACCAGCAAATCTGTTAAAGCACTCTTGTTCTATCTCTCCTGTTTTGGTGCCCCACGGTGGAACTATCAGAAAAACATTTAAAATAACGCGTAAGTTTGTAGAAGCACACGAAGATTTGACAAATAGTGGCTTTAAACATTGTAAATTAGTTGGTAGCCAGATATTTCATGCTAAAACCATATGTTGAAATTTGCTGCAAATTAGGCCATTGGCCAAAGAGGACACGGTATTGGTGAAGATTAAGATTCAGGAATTCATCCAGTGGTTCATCACATTGGAAGCATTTTAAAAGTTTTCACTGTTCTCTCGTGACCTATTGAGTTTAGTGAATGAATCACACCCAATTTCTATGAGGAAGTTCTTATGTCTCGTCAAGTTTGTTAAGTTTAGCTCATATGTTTTGAATTTCCTGTTTTATTGTGGCGTTCAACTTCTCCCTCTTGTTTCAGGCCCCTTGACTTCCTGCCCTTGTGTGTTTCCTGCTCTTGTGATTGTCTGCCTTGCCCTGATTGTTTCCACCCGTGCCCCTCTTCCCTGATGTACATATTGTCTGCGTTTTCTCCTGTCCTGTGCCAGGTTGTCATGTGTCCTTGTGTCAAGTGTTCCAGCATCCTAGTCAGTGTCAGTGTTAGAGTCTAGTCAGACTAGTGACTAGTATTTTTGGATTGTGCCTGTTTTTATTGATTGTGTTCAACAATAAACGGCACCTTTTTTACCATCTGTCGTGCATTTGAGTACGTTTTCTTGTGTGTTCTTCTGGTTGTAAGAGAGGTGCTTGATTTTGTAGACTTTATCAATTGTGATATGGAAAATTTTAAAAGTTTATATTATCTGGAGTAGACAAAATCTATTAATGTACTGTTGTGTTGCCTACATTACCCACCATGCAACTTGACCCCTGACAGTTTGGTCAGAGACTTGGTTGTGTTATGCCAGTAACAGCTAATGTTGCTCTCTTCTCTCTTTCTCCACACTCCCAGACTTTTTTTCCCCCCTTTTTTAAACTTGTCATTTTCAGCTCCAAGCAAGTGCAAATCAACCAATCAAATGACAAAACGTTTTCTTTTTCTTTTTTATCAGATTCAGTAGTACTCCCTGACCTAAAAGGATGTTTTGGCTGAAATGTTAACGGTTATGCTGCGGGTGGAGGTAATGAAGGGAATCCACTCCATCACACAAGAATGAGGCGGACGACTGTGGAGCACAGGTTGGAGGTTTCAAAATGCATTCGCTGGTCACGGCCTCTGTCGCCAAGGAGCTCCAGTGGTTCATCCACTGGCTACGTTACGTCACTCTAAAGGCCTTATTAGCTGTCTCAGTTTCAACAGCTTCATACTGCAGACTTTAACAGTCACTGAGCTGTGGCCACTTACTGCCTGCACTGTCCCCCAGCCGCCACATGGAGGCTGAGTTAAGGCTTTATTGGAGGCTTTTCAAGGCCAAGGGTTGAGCCAGTAAGCTAAACAGATGTTCTCATAAAGCAAATACAATGGCGAGATGTCCAACCTCTGTGTCAGGGAGGAGGTGGAGATAGATTGATGGATTGTGGAAGGGAAGGAAAAGATTGGAGGGGGGTGTGCGCACAGTGCCAGAGAAGGGGATCAATGGACAGATAGATGATGGGAACCTTGGGTTTTGAAGAAGCTCTGCGTATCATCATGGACGAGGAGAACAACAGTCAGTGAAAGTAGAGCCAGAAGATAACAGTCAGAGCAGACATAGTCCAACACACCTACACTTTCTTTTTTCTCTGTCCTTCTCTTCTAGCTTTTTCTTTAGGCTCTTTATTTCCCAAGGCTCTCTTCTCCTACCCACACACACGCACAATCACACACGCTCGCTGCGCCACCGGCCCTGTTGAACTTTCTCCCACAGGTCATGCGGTGAAGGAGGACAAAGTGGTATCTATGTTCTGCAGTTCATATTTGTGTTGGAGGCGCCACGCGGCCTGAGCTCCATGTTAGCTTGAGGTAATTACACCTATACACCACCAATATCCCCTCCCATTACTGCACACTAATGGGCCTTACTGGCCTCACACACACACACACACACACACACACACACGATTACATGTACAATCACAGCAACACACACCACTTTGTCCAGGCAGTAGAGGCCAGTGACAACATCAGTTAGCTTCGATCTGTCACGTCAACGTTGCTTGTGTTTTTCTGTGGTCAGACTCAAATCTCCCCCTAGATTTCCTCAACCGTGTGTGTGTGTGTGTGTGTGTGTGTGTGTGTGTGTGACAGTTAAATGAGGGAATTCTGCTTGTCACCGAAAAGTTCAGAAAAGTTAATTATTTCGTTTTGACGTCTTTTTGAAATTGTTTTACCTGAAAAGCTGCAGGGTGGAGAAAGGGGACAAAGATCCCTCTAAACTCACTTCTAGCGTTTTTTTTGACTATTTTAGAGATGAAGTAAAGAATGGAGGAAAATAAAAGTCTGATTAAAATGTGATTTCTCCACTTTCACCTTGTGTAAGGATAAATACAGTGACGCTGAAGTTATTATTATTTTGAAAAGGCTACAAAATCAGTTTTTGAACATTGAAGCTTCAGGCCTCTGGGTCAACATCTGCCATGGCAACAGCTGACTGACGTTAGTGGGCTAAGAGACGTGCTGTAGTATGAGGTAACGCTATATGTTGCATTCATACAATTTCAGCAGAATAGTAAGTTATTGCAACCACTGAGCGTTCAGGCATTATTCCAACATGGCACCCCTACTGTGCAGCCATGCCAGATTAAAATCCTAATTAGCTTCATATATTGTGTTGTTTGTTCTTCAATAGATGTTCATAGATAACAGTGGATAACTTTTTATGAAGCAGCAGATTTCCCCCATCATCATCATCATCATCATCATCATTCAGCATGGTGCCAGACTCATCTCACAGGAATACGTGACATAACCAAGACCGAGTCATGTGGTGGTGGCACGTTAAAATTAGGTGCTGACACCGTGGAAACAATGCCTATTGAAAGTCTATTAGATTCCTTTGTTGTGGTGGACACACAAATTCCCTCATGCAACAGCATTGTACACATTTTAAAACCACAACGTATCTGAACCTAACCCAGTAGTTTGGGTGCCAAAACCTAACCAAACTGTGATCGTTTCACAAAATTACCATGACGACAGTGGTCTGGTACGGCCGTCGTCACTGATGGTCTCCAACGATCACGTCTGACATATGATGTATAACGATTTCTCTGGTGCTGGCATGTCATTTCTAAAACATTTCATGACATCATCAAATAGTGCGGTGTTGAGAGATTGTGGTCATTTCACACACCTCTGTGAGATCAGGTTGCATTGTGCTGTTAAGTTTATATTTCACATTGGAAAATTAAAGCTGGCTAGCCTAGCTTGCTAATGTTAGCACTGATTCCAACTTGCCGTTACTTTTTGTTCATGTTATTTCAGTCACTGAGTCTTGCTAGCGTTAGTCCGCGTGGGATGACACCAACTAAGAACACAAGTCGAAAGGATAAATGTACTGTTTTCTCAGCTAAAATACCATTCAATTTCATTTTGACTTACAAAAGATCTGGGCTAGAAAATAAGGACAACAGCAGCAGGGAAGAAGCAGCAGAGAATGCATTTGTCATCTCTTTAATAGCACAAGACAGGTCGTGAATCTTTAAAAATTCATTTGTCATCTGGGGAAACAAACTGGAACAAAGAGCACAAGTGAATCTTGAAGCGCAAGTAGCTGCCAGCATCTCATTCTTGGATTCCTTCAAAAATAAACTCATTTGATGACTTTATGGCCAGTTTATGGCCGGGGATGGTCTGATCAGGTTGTAAATAACTGATGATTTATGCAGTCGGATCCCAATGCTGCACTTCTGCGCCTCCTCCACAACTGAGGATCAAAGCCAGGTATGTGCTGAAGCTAGCCACCCTCCGTCCAATAGCATACTATGATATTTGTAGACTATGTTTCAGCCCCCAGCCTGATTCGTCCTGGTTAAGCAATGGCAATAGATCACAAGTAGATGACTTTCCCTGAGCAAATTCTCTGTATGCAAGCTGATGGCAATTGAGATTATTACAGGTTTATTAAAGGTCAGTTCAGCATATCTGATTAGCCAACAGTAACCAACATACTTTTCCAAATTAGTGTCTTGTCAAACCTTGTGTCAGATATAATTTTGGTTTTGTCAACCTTTCGATTTTCTATATACATATTTTCATTTATTTATTTATTGGATTACTTATTCATTTATTTATTTAGCGATTTATTCTTACTGAGCAGCCACTTGCACACACATACAGTACAAACACATTCCTCCTCTCACAGACTCTAGTGGAGCGCTGAGGCTCGTAGATGTGAAAACAGGTTGGAGACAGCGGGGTCAGATTTTACATGCTGTCTAATAGCAAATCCAGCTGACTGTGTAACTGATCCACTGCGCACAAACAGTAAAACACACACCACACACGCACATTATTAGGCACACACATACACGCATGCAAGCCACAGACTGCTGATGTGTGTGTAAAGCTACTGAATATGAGTAACATAAAGAAAATGCTACACAGCTAAAATGATGAAAGGCAAAAATAAGGACTTATTGCTTGGCACCTCTGTAATGTGTGAATATTAGGGGGACACACTCTCTCTCACACACACACACACACACACACACACACACACACACACATAAACAGGCACACTGGTAGCTTCTGTCGCTAAATGTTGGGTTGTAAATGTGACTGGCCTGCAGCCAGCTCTACACACTAAATATAACAAAGTGCTAGTCCAGCATTGAAAGATCTGAGCCAGGACGTACCACAGCGCCTCTTTGAGCTAGCATGAGAAAAGGCCGGCAAACACTCGGATCCTTAATTGCACGCTCATGTAAATAAATCTCACACATTAGCAACAAACTGGTGAGGTTTTCTCTCCCCTCTGTTTAGTCGTGCACCTCTGCTGTGAGCTCTGGTTAAAGTCAAGCAGGAGATGGTGAGCGACGTTCAGATTGCAGTAATAACAATAATATAGTGTGATCATGGAAACTGCACAAATATATACTCCTGCACATAACACATACACAAACAAGAGGCATTGGTCAAAAAGTAAGAAACTTATAAGCTAAATCCAAACTGTGGAAGACATGTTCACTTGTATTTTCAATTTAAAAAAAAAAAGGACAGAGGACTGCTGGCGTGAGTGTTGAATTTTCATAAAGCTACATCTGAATATGCAAGGGCCCTTTTGGACAACTTAGGTTAAGATCTTCCAGAAAGTCCAAGATAAGGTTTCCTTGAAATAAAACTGGGAGTGTATTCTCCTTAAGTTTTCCTTAAAATGTTCTCAATTGGTCTCATCTCTAAGGAATCTCCTTAAGTTCATTGAACCTTTGCACATAAGCCTAAAGCAACCAAAGTGAGGCTAAAACTTTGATTCTATCTTAACCGTAACACGGCCGAGTTTATGGCGATAAATGAAGAAAACAGATGCATCCCCAGAGGAAGATCCGCAACCATGAGAGCAAGATGAATACACTTAACGACAAGCAATTCATTTCGCAATCATTTGCAGAGTGTCAAACGCCCCTACTTGTCTGAACACCGTGGTGACGTCTCCATAAAGACAAGAAGAGGGTGAGATAATGGCACTTCTTTAATGTTGCCTGCTTAGGTATGCAGGGTGATAGACAGACTCAAGTGCTTGTATGTCCTTCAGCTAAGGGGAACTTACACCTTAAGTGTCATGCTTAAGGGGAAAACTTAAGGTGCAACTTGCCATAGTAGTCTTTTTTTTTAATTAAAATGACAATACTAACCCAATAATTTGAAAATGTTGCGGGGGAGGGGGTAATGATCAAAATCTGAAAATGTCAAAATGACTTGAAATGGGTCTGAAGCTAAATAAGCTAAATAGTAGTGCAAGCTATTAGGAAATGTATCCACTGGTTCTGAGAGCAAAGCCTTGGAAATGGCAATGAGGGTGTTGGGAACCCATCAAGTCTGGAAAGCCTATATGTCCAGTTTCTAGCAGGTTCTCTTCTTCCCCGCGCCCCCCCAGAGCCTCCATCCTACAGCCAAAATGAGAAGCAGATGTTATATATAACAATATCTCCAACACTCAATGATTTAATTGATTTATTCTATTATTTTATCAATGGTTGCAGCCTGGGTGGTAAAGTAATAGTGGTTGGCACTGTCACCTTACAGCAAGAGGGTCCTGGGTTTGAGTCTGCTGGCTTCTCTACATTGGGTCTGAATGGCCGTTAAGCTCTGCCAATTGCGTTCGCTGGAACACACGACCAAACCGGAGGTACTGCTCGGATAAGGTCACACCACAGCCAAAACTAATATACTTAATAGGCTAAGACTTGAGACACCAAAATGGAGCAGTGCTTTCTTTTTTTTCCCCTCTTCTCAGTCTGCTACATATCCTCTATCAACTTTTCTCTTGCTTCCTCCTTCTTTTATTGCATCCTCTTTGCCTTATAAATGTTTGCCTACTAGAATTTGGAGAGAATAGCCTCTTAGCATTATATGCTCCTGATTTATTCTTTTAATTTCTTGCTCTCAGCTATACGGTAGTTTATGTTTCAAGAGGATGTTAATAAATTGAATCCCTAAAGGTGATGAAGTTCAGTTTGATTCATCTAAACCTCAAAAATGGCATCAAAGCACCCTGTATTAGTATCTGTTTGTCACTTAGCACAATGTCTCCAAAACTACTGAACAGATTTCACTGGCTCCCTTCCTGTGCTTTGATACAAAATGAAACATTCAGTGTAAGCCATATTTCCACCTCGTGCAAAGCTTTAAAATTGCTCAGCAGGATATTCCAGCTATCAAAATGAAAAAAAGGTTTTTATTTTTGAGGTTTGGAGCACTTCGTAGCTCTTCCAGTACATTCTCAGAAAATGGTTGCTGTTTGTGAAATTATTGCTGCACTTAGACGAGGAACTGTTTAGGAAATGTATTTGTGTAATAATACTATAAATACAGTATGCATTTACGTATTTATGACAGAAGACTATAGTATATGTGCCAACACTTAAATACATGCAGGATTTTTTTTCTACAGTGATTATTAGTGTGATTTATTATTTTAATCTCTTGTTTGAATGACGCAAGCCGAAGCTGATGATGGTGTAAGTTTCAGGTAGAGACCAAAAAAATGGAATCCCTGAACATTCAGTATAAAGATATTGATTTTATCCAGATGTAGAAAGTATAATTATAACAAAAGGATTCTTGTGTTTAATATGAATATCATTCCACATATTGTATTATTAAATGTGCCCAATTACGGTAGTTATTCATGGTTTACATACACACTATAAACAGTTTGTCATAAAAATGTTAATTATTTGAACATGACATGTTTTATGGGAGTTTTTCGTCGAAGCACTAAAAGGGTATGAAGTGTCAGTAGAGGCGTAAGCACTGAAAGGAGTTGAGTCAGTCAACATGTGAGTGGGTATTCAGACCAGCTCTGTGTTAAAACGAGACAGCTTTACTAGTCTGACACTGGATTTGAATGCTGGAAAGTTGTTAAGGCAAATACATAATCTTTAGTCAAGACAGTCTTGAGGTAAACTGCAGAAATACGGCATTCCACCAGGAGTGTGTGCTTTGCAATTCAAATGCTCGATATGAATTCCCACCACAGCGTCTTACCAGATGTTGCATTGTGGCTAAAGTTAAACCAGGTTCTGTGTGCCAGATGACAGGCCCCCATTTGAGTGTACGAGGGGGCTGCTTGAAATCTGTCGAGTTGCTCAGCTGCTCAGGCAAGTTGCAGCCAAACAACCAGGGGTGCTAGCATACTGTTAACCTGGGATATGATAAAACTTGGAAATGGCCAATGTGGCTACAAAGTCACCAGAAATGCACCATTTTTATCTTCAGTTTACATGCTGACCAATCTCCCACTGGAGTTTACCCTTTAACTTCTGCTGTATTTGTTGTACCACAAATTCTGAAATGTATTGAACCTTTTCCAATGATTCCTGTCCTTGTTTTTGTAGCCTTGGCCTCAGTCTGCCTCATTATTTTCAATGGAAATAGTCTTCCGTTACAGTTGGTTCCTGCCAAGTGCAAGAAGTTAAAAACACTTTAATGTTTAACAAAAAAAAAAAAAAAAGCACTTTAAGTAGGTTTTCAAAAGTTGCTTGGCAACAACAGCGGCGACCGGCACCTCCAGTGACTCGAATATGCTTGTTTTAAGCCAAAAGGAAGAAGTGCCCAGTGGAGGCTGGGGCTAAAACTTTGAAGGTGAAGGACATTATATGAGGTGGAAATCCAGGTCTTGCAGGGCTGGCAATGAAGTGGAAATGAGGGCACATACATGCATATCTACATATATATCTATATTCATGCATATGTAAAATAGGAATTTTCATTGCTCAAGAATAAATATCCTTTTTTTTTTTTCTGTTTCTATATATACATTTGAGAAGAAATCTTTATATAGTTGCACATTGTAGAAGCAATGTTCGGTGTTGTTGTTGTATTGCTCTTGGGATTTCAAAATGTCTTCCAAAATGCTGCTAATTCAAAGTTGCCTCATTATGGGCACAGTGTTTGCATTGTGCGTTAAAATTATATTTTCTCTCCAAACCCACTATGCCTGTTAAGCATAAATGCATGGCGTCCACATGGCACCGTCATCTTGTTCGACCACCATCCCTCACTATAATCCCAGGCTTCCTTCTCTCTATCCTTACAGCATGCTGGGAGTTGTGTTTCATGCCGCTGGGGGCTGGTGTTCATTTTGTGGAAGACGTTAAGATTTCCCCATTGATTTTTTTGAGCGATAACTCACTCACTAGGTGACTAAAGCAGGGGGATAAAGTGCGTATGTGTGCCTTATACTAGGTGTAAGTTTGTTCATTGGAGTGTGCACGCACATATGGAACATAATCTTGCAGGATTCAGCACTGTATTAAAGAGGATTCAGACAAACGACCACCCGCTGTGTAGGCAGAAACCTGAGCAGGTCATGCAGGATCTACTGTGAGATCTACTGTTTCTAATATGGGGCTGTGTTCACACTGCAGAGGAAAACGGCTGAATTCTGAGATTGTCCATCACACAACACATAGGCTAATATTCACTTAGTTTAGATAGAAAATTGAATAACTGTAGGGTCAAAACAGAGCAGGGAAAAATCTTTGACTGCACTGATTTGTGGCACAAAACTGGATAACAAGGTATTCAGTATGAATTTTTGTTTAATATTGTTAAGACAAGTTCTTTTTTTTAGCTCTTTACCTGTTTATTGTAGTTGTTAATAAATGAGATTAACACACAATAATGAATAGGTGATTAGGTGCTTTAGGATTCTTTCTAACATGTGTTTGTTGAGATATTTCAGTCGAGACCAAAGTGATGTCTTAGCTGCCTGCTAGCATGGCTACAAACATGGGTATGCAGTCTATGATGTGGGTTTTTGGTAGTTGTTGAGAAAAGAAGAGCACATTATTCTTCTTTCAAATGAAAACCTAGATTGTATATAAGAAGCGGACATAGTCACCATGCCATTACCCATTGGTTTGTGGACTGTGGCTGTGTAGCCTGGAGTTTGGCTTTACGTGTGTCGCCACCTTGGTTTTTGGAACCAGAATTGATGTTCGTTCCACAAAGACACTGTCACTAGTAGCTTATGGTGGCTTTAGATAACTTTAGCTAATGTTAGCCAACTTCAGACATTGAAACGAAGTCATTTGCTGACTTTATTACTTTATTACTATTCTTCCACTGCTAATACATCATGTTTTAGCATTTGCCATTATCCCTTCAAGGTGACTTGTAGCCACATGGCCAGCAAAAGTTACAGAGATTTATGTTGAAGCAGCATTTACTGATTTTTTTTTTCTCCACATGGTAAAAGTGTTTGCAAACAATAACTCATTAACATATTCAGCAGATATGGAGCAGTGTTAGCATTTAGAGTCATGATTGTATCGAACCCAATGAATGCAAGTCCAATATCTCCACTTTTACCTCTGTTTTGGTCTTCACCAACTCCCTGGAAAAATATCAGACTTTTTTTGTCTGTTGTTTGGTGGCGAGCAGGTGGGTTACAGTGGGTTTCTCAGAAAACAGCTTCCTGCCGCTGGTGGAAATGGGGTTTATGAGAGTGATGAGAGTGAACCAAACAGTAACGTTGTGGGCCGTAAAATCAAAACAAGGAGCTGAAAGATGCTTAAAGGTATCATACACTTGGGGGGAAACTTCAGAGGTGGGTGATAACTCTGTGAGTTTGTTACTTTGAGTGAGCCCTTTCCTCTTACACATAATAATTTGTCAAGGGCATACAGCATAAGCACGTGCACACACACTTTAGAAATGGACTAATGACTCAACCTTTCTGCGGTTGGTTGACAGAGGAGCCCTTCAGAATTCTAACTTACCAGTCATTCCAAAAATTATGTCCATATCATGTTCACTATCTGCCTCTGCTGGCAGAGGTTAATCTTGCCGTGTGCTCTGAGTAATAAGATGTTTATTTTCATCCCAGACTTGGTGCACGGAAAAGAGAAGTCAGTGCTGACACGTTGTAAACACCCAGATTGGATGTTGGATTGAATGGTGTCACTGAAACCAGACCTCTGCGTTAGTGGCAGCTAATCACTGCGTGAACATGGTAGATTACATGATTCAGAGACGCCAGTGGAGGACGGCGATGAAACCCAGACGCAGGTGGAGACGACAAGCACACCCACACACACACATCAAATATATACAAAGGCATACAAGCCTAAATGCATGTGCAACCATCCCATACGTCCACCATAATGGTCGGAACAAACGAGTAGGGTTTGTTTGACCTTCAACCTATCCACTGATCCAACTCCATGCTTTCAGTAATGGGCCTCCTCTTCCAGTAAACTCACTCCTTTTCCTTCCCGTAACGGCTACTTTGTGTATACATGGTCTTCAAACCACAGAACGGCACGTGACGGAAACTGATGAAAAAAAAAAAAAGATGGAGTGACTAGTCATGTATTAGCTGGAAAAAAAAATGACATGTGAAACACTTTGTCCAGGTCTTAAAATACAATGGTTAGAAATGGTGAACATGCTGAATCGATTATCACCAACTGTAGTTTTGCCACTACAGGAAAACATGCCATATTCCTGCTTTTACTTTGTATTCATGCAGGGAAAGCAATTGAAACTAGTTAGGATTTGTTTCACCTGCATACCTGAAAACTGTCAAAAGAACAAAAAAAACCCCCCAAAACCCAAATCCCATCATTTTCCAATCCAGTGCTATATACACGCTCATGATGAGGCTGTGGTGTGACCTCGGTGGCCGGGTCATTAGTAAGCAGCGCCGCTATTGGCTGCCTGTCGCAGCAGCGGAGGGTTATGGCTCCTGCTAAATCTCCAGGGAGGGTTGTAACAGTGCAGAACAACAATAGGGCCGATGCTGTGTTTAGTCTGCGTCTGTGGGGGCTTACAGCAGATTCTGCACTTTGAAACGAGACCCCGGCTTTCTACCAAAGACTTTAAGACTCTCTTGCAGCTAGCTTATTACATCTTAGTTTACTTTTCATCTGCGTCCAAGGCACACACAAACACACACATCATCACACCCAGACCAAAACCAGAAGCTTAAGTTGATATGCATGACGTTGATTCACTGCTATCTAATCTCCCCTGGCCATCTCTTGATGCTGCTTCGCTCCTCTTAGGGACTGTACCAAAATGATCGAGGTGGGGAGGGGGGTCTGAACCAAATGGATCCTTTTTTTTTTTTTTTAAAGTAAGAACCCTCCAGCGTTATTAATATTTACTTTGGACCCTCCACTTTAACTTTAAAAACATACCACACCACAGTCCTCAACACTGCTATCCCAAAATAACTCACTTTTTCATTTATAACTAAAAGTACGCAAAAGATACTACACTCTTATTTAAACCTCAATGTAATAATACTCTTCACTTAACAATGATGCACCCTGTTACAGAATATGACAGAGATTCTTTATTGCAGAACTAAGAGCTGTTCTTGTCGCAACATTTTCTTTCCGAGGATGGCGGAACCCTAGGATTTCCTAGGTCCTGCCCCAGTCTGCCTCTGAGTGGCCTGACCCTGATATTCTTACCCTAACCCTAACCATGTGAGACCCCGTGCCTAAACCTAACCAATACAGGATTTGATGGGTGGGATGTTAATTCCATTCATCCTAGGAAAAATAATCAAATAAAGTTCCTGCCACTTTAAATGACACATACAGAGAACTTCTCTGATATCACACTATGAGGTCTGTTTCCAGAGAATGATTGCATGTGTGAAAAAAGCTGTGTAAAAATCTCTCAATTGTCTAGTTGAATTATGGGTAACATAGACACCAGGTCTCGACAAGGAAGATGGGTGCTTGTAATAAAAAAGATATCGCTGCTCTTGTTGCATACATTTTGCTACTTGAAAAATAAAATTGCTATAGGAGTGCAGCGCTAAATCAATTCATTTATGACATATTTTGTCACACAAGAAAAAGTGAAAGCGCCCTTTCCTACTCAGCCAAAAGAAGAAGAGAATCATAATCATCAATGCATAATCCTCCCCTGCCTCCATAATTTTGCTTTACACTACGTGGAGGAGGTGCTGCGTAACTGGGCAGGTATGTAGGTTAGTTTAGAACAACTGTTAATATTTACCTGCCCGACCAAGCACACACACATTTAATACTTGTCTCTGCCAGACATCTTTTGGTTTCTGTGGCTTCTCGGCAGCCCAGAAGGAGCCTTGTCTAAATAAATATCAACTTGTGACCAGGTCTTTAAAAAGCCGGCATCAGTACACTGGGAGAGAATCAGCCTTGTCAATCACGTCATGCATCCGCCTGCCCCGGGGTTACGAGCTACGACTCTGGTGGGCCTCCCCCCCCCACCCTCCACCTCTCCGTCCCTCCATCCCTCCCTCCGTCCTCCTGCCATAACAATGGGGAGGGATGTGGAAGTCCAAAACACACAAATGATCAGGTGCTGAACATTTACAGCACTTGTGTCTTACAGCCCAGCCCCTGTGTCTAGCTGGGTAAAAGCCAAACCGCTGTATTTTTATTTTTGTAAGACAGTGCTCAGTCCTTGGCTGATTATTTTTAAGGCTGGGGGAGTTAAGTCTTCTGTCTGACTTGTGGTGGAAAGCTATGATAGAGAGTTCCTTCATCCCTCTGCAGAACCAGAGCTAGAAGAGATGGTGGATGCTTACTGTCAGTTTGCTGATATTAAATACAGTATGTGTTAGTGGCAGCGTTAGTTTTATTGCATGTCATTTGTTTGGCTTGATGTCGCTGTCACTTTAGAAGACAAATTCAAAATAGTAATAAAAATCCATTAATCTAAAACTCACCAAAGTGTCAGTTATAATTTAGACACTCACAAGATGTGTCATCACACTTTTCTCCTGTGTTAATGACTGTGTGTATTATTGCACAAGCATAATCAGTAACCATCAGAATCAAGGCAATCCATTTCTTAAGTAAGTCCCTTTTTATGGTTATGTTGTTATTTTTGCATCATACTGAGAGGACTTTCTCTTGTTTAAATTAAATGCAATAGAACTCAACAGCAGCACAACCTGCAGCCTCCAAAATGACCATACAGGTGAATCAACAACATTATAACCTTCAAGATGGGAGGATTTACGTCAGGAAGTAAAGCAGGTGGTTCGATTCGCCAAGTATCCCGGGACAAGATACTGAACTCCTAACTGCTCCTGAAGCTGTGTTTCAGCAGGTGAGTGTGTGCCTTTTTAAATTCTCCCCTCATGAGCAGGTTGACACCTTGCATGGTAGCCCCCGCCATCAGCGTATGAATGGGTTGAATGTGACGCCTAGCTAAAACTAATGGTGAATGGACTGTACTTGTGCAGCTCCTCTATAGTCTTTTCAACCACTCAAACCACTTTAATACTACTAATAAACCAGCTTGTATATTGTATATTTTAATTCTGGCCTGCCAAGCGCCTGCAGATCAAAATGTGTTTTTAACCAGTCCGTCACTTATTGTGTAGTCATTGTCTGTTCAAATTTGTTATCAATAAAACTTCATCTGCAGGCTGTCTGAGTGTCGCATGGATGTGCCTTGGGAAGGTCAGCATATCTGTGCGTCAGATTTTGGGTTTCATATTTCACATTAAACATGTCAGTGAGTGCACTCCCATCAGACCTCTCAGGTCTTCAGACTGTGGCTCTCTGGATGTTCCCTGAGATCAGAGAGATCAGGAGCGGTAGAAGTGATTTTAGTCCTGTGGAGAGATCTGCCTGATGAGCTGCGATCAGTAAGAAACGCATCTACATTTAAAACGAAACTTTTCTCGGGCCTATGAACAGCGTTAGTGTGTGTGTGTGTGTGTGTGTGTGTGTGGTGTTGGTATTGTAGGTATCTAGAAACGCATGTTTTCTTAATTGTCTTTCTGTCTTTACTATACTAGATATTTTTATGTCTCTCTTAAAATCTAATGCACATTGAGTTTCTGTAAATAAAGTAGTCTTGTCTTGCATAGTCATATAGAAAGACAGCTTGAAATGCTGGCTATTGTAAGCTTCAAACATAAATGCAGAACACACACACACACACAGACACACATACTAATAACCTCGCACACTCATGCATGAAAACACCACAGGGGGAAATTACTACCAGACACACAAACATTTTGTTTGTAATTGGTATGTTGCACAACACCAGTCACTTTGGCACGAAACCAGCCATCATTTGAGGTATTTTATACTAAATATCTGGTTGGCTGATAAAAGAGTGACAGTGGCACCAGCCATGTTGGCCAGCGGACAAAAGAGTTATTTTCCTTCTTGAATACACACACACACACACTCACACACACACACACACACACCACATTAACATACAGTATAACACACACTCTGATTCGGCCACGTCCAAATGTAGCTGAACCCTGATTAACAGTGTCACCCTAAATCACTGGGCTCATTTCAGCGCTAAACCAGACCTGAGGCTGATTGGGGAGGCATGAAGAAAATGACAGAGAGAGGGGGGAGGGAGGGAGGGAGGCAGGGTGAAGGGAGGAAAAGAGGAGGGCATGGACAAGAGGAATGAGGGAAGTGGAAGGAGCAGAGACAAGACGGGACAGTTGAGGCAACAATCAGAGAGGGATCAGAAAATTGAAGAAAAAAATCCAGGAGAAGTAGCGGAAAGAGAAAAATGTTGAAGCAATAAAGACACAGATTTCCCTCAACATGTCATTTCGTTGTCAGTGAAAGGTAGTTAAACCAAAACACATTTCTCTGTGATATTTTGAGAGCGTCGAAAACATTTATGGCGCAGTAAACTTTTTTTTGACATTAATCGAAAGCGACATTTTGAATTTAATTAGACTGTGTGAGTTTGCAGCAACAGTAGCAGCGAGCACGGGGAGTGTTTGTCTGTACACATGTTCCTACTTTATCGTGAACTCTGTTGACCGCAGGCACAGCGGTTGGGCTAAAACCGGAACGCCAATAAAACCGGTCCAGGTAGAGGAGAGGGAGAGAGCCAGCAGCGTTTATGTGGATTTAGGTCAGAAGTTTGATTCCTACAGCACCCAGGCCAATGAGGGTTAACCATCAGGGAACGTAGTGTTTAATGCTAAGCTCTAATTGCTATGGTGGTTCAGCACTTCATTTCCCAGAGGTCACCTGTCAGTCAGATCTATCTTCTGTTAGCTTTTCTGTTGATGAACTTTTCTGTTGATTGGCCAATGTGGATGTAATGTTAATGCAGTCTAGCCACTTCCTCTGTTGATTCCAAACTGTATTTTTTAAAAATCCCTTCCTTTACATCAGAGGAAGAAGAAGAAGAAGAAGTCCACACATGGAGGTGGAGGGGTGGTTGGATGGCACCCACACCCAGCATTGACTGAGGAGACCAGAGTTCATGTCCCGTGTAAAAGTAAAACTTAAATTCAATGAGTAACTCAAACATCATCTTTTCTAAACCCAACCAAGTAGTGTTAGTGCCTAAACCTAACCGAACTGCAACAGTTTCAGAACATTAACCGCATGTTTATATTGTTACCATGACAATGAAGGACCAGTATGCCTGTGGCATCAGTGTTTGATGAACTGGGTGAGAAGAGGTTGTTCTCACGTTGTAGCTGGTTTGTTTAATCCATACACCGCTTATCCTTCAGGGCCACGGTCCCAGATCAAAAGCCAAAAAGTGCATATAAAGATTAGGATGAAAGACATGTACTTATTCAAAAGCCAAACAAATGTGTTGGAATTATCATCTTATGTAGCCGATCCATCCAGGCTTATTTTTAGGTGAGCAATGTTCTATTTATATGTGGCAGGAAGGTTTTCAACCACACCCATCACGTCAGTTTTGGTTGCAAACCAAGAAAGCAGGCAAATGTTGTTTTCCTAATATTTCATGTGACCTATCACCTTCACATGTGACACTGAGCCTGGACAAAAATGACAAATGTATTCTCACTTATTTCAACAAACCAAGAACTTGGCATGTTCTGGTAAGTTGTTAACAGCATTTGGTTGGTTCTTCCGACAGCCACTGTCCAAAGAAACAAAGTGAAAAGAGTATAGCGAGGAAGAGTTAGTAAGCAGACAGAATGACAGAAGGAAAGAAAGAAAGAGAGCAAAAGAGAAAGTGTTAAAAACAGAGAGGAGGGGAAACCTCCGGTAAATGCGTCAGTCTGAAAGGTGCCACCTCTGGACCAATGAAAGTTTCCACTACACAGACACACACACACACACTCATACACACACACTTGTGTTTGGGTGGCTATGTGTTTGTTGGGCCATTTGAGAGGTGTGTGTGTTGTGTGAAAGGAGGGGTAGACTTCTAGAAAAGACATGGTGACTATGTTTGTGGTGTATAAAGGTGGTGGCATGGGTGTGTACGGGGTGGAGTGACTGTGTGTGTGTATGCGAGGGTGTATGAGGGCGTGTGTGAGGGTGTGGTAGGTAAAAGTGTGTGTTTATGTCCTGGTGGCACGCAGCAGTCGTCTGTGCATAAATGAGGGCATGTCAATGGTAAGTAAAGTGACGGTGATGTCATGGGTTTTTTTTCCAATATGTGCACTTCTATGTTTGTCTGTGTGGGTATTTCTGTGTGTGTGTGTGTGTGTGTGTCCTGTATGGATTTGCAGAGTCACTTTAACACTCCTGTTTTCCCCTGTTTGTGTATGAGCCATACCCTGGACCAACCCAACCTCATCCTCTTCTTTCTCTAGGTGGAGCTTTATAGATAATCAATGTATTATAATAATAATAATAATAATCAGCATCTATTAATTGATAGTGCTGATTGTATGTATAAAATAGAGTGAAATAAGAAAGACAAAGTGCCCATTAAGAAAGTATTTAATTCCATTCATTATATGAATGGAAAAACAATTATAAATGAGTAAAAACCAAAATAGAAACAGGAATTTCTACAGTTTTATGCAGGTGTGATTTAAGGAGTGATTTCAGATTTGGCGAATACCGTTCTTTTAAAATAGGCCGGATTTGCTTTAGGATCGCTTGGTCCAGCCGTGTACTGTCCCAGGAATGCGTGGTGGTAGCATGACCCTTCACGGCAGCCAGTGTGGGTGCAGGCCTCCCTCGCTGCGCTGGCATGGCACCTCCAATCAGCTGCCTGTAAAGCTGTCAGTAGGGAGCGCAGACCCTGGAGGTACGCAGCGCTGAGCCCTGTTAAAAATGCACACATCAGCCTGCTGGTTTTGTTCCTGAAAACACGGTGTTTACATGCTTTAGGACATGTGGTTGGGGTAAAAGAGGGGGGAACTAAAGGTGAGGGCGGAGGGCGTTGATTTAGATGCAGATATGCTTCATATAATGCTGCCAATCCCCTTTTAAAAGCCACAGATCATCACTTATTCTGTCTCCTAAAAGAAAATATGTTAGTTGTTTACCGCAGAGCGCTTAAGTGAAATTCCACAATATGAGGTCATTACCTGAGGTTTCTGTCGTGCTCTCTGGCAGGTCATATTTCTCTCAGCGTATAATTGTGTCTGCCTGCAGCTAATTGTTTGTGTAAACCTGAGCAGGCTACTGCTGCTGGATTTTATAGGATGTATTAGTTATTTTAAATGACGTTGAGCACAGCAGGAAAACAGTAACGGGCAGTTAAAAGAGGCTGGCACTTTGTGTGTGTGTATGTTTGTGATGGTTTGCGGTAAGCTTTAGAGCGATGCCACACAAGTTTTAGGCCTCACAAAAGTAAAATAAAAAGAATATTGGATGAAACAGACTTGCTTACCTGAGTGGTAACTGGAATTATTAAAAGAAATAAAAAAGCTTATTCCACTGGCTCAGAACCTGGGAGCTGCTATGTAAAGAAGGGGCTGTGGAGGCTTTTGATGTGAGTTAGGGGCAATGAATGTATTTATTCAAATAAACTGACATGATTACATTAAACACGGCAACTGCTTTCACATGTTACATGACAACTGGCACTTCAGCTGTTTTTACTCCTTAACGGACAGTTCAACTACTTTAATATCTCAGACCTTGAATACAAACTGGTAACACACACAGGACACACACCAACTAATGTGACCGCTTACACGCCAACTGACGTTTCAACTGCTTTCATCTGTAACTCTTCATCTGCTCCCTTCTCATGACAATTCAGGTGCTTTCACCACTCACGGGTCACCTGCCACCTGACTACATTCATCTCTTTCTTTAACTAACACTTCTCCTCCTTTCATTAATTACACTTCAACCCCTTTCAGGTCTGCTCATACTGTTGACTATTTATTCACCGTTACCGGCAGCTGCTGTCAGCGCTCGCACCTCAGTCGACACTTCAGCTGCCTTTCATTTTACACACCTGAAGTGGCGCTACTGTCTTTAAGAACATCTATTTCAATTCATAGCCTACGCCGACGCTTCGACTCCTTTCATTGTTTGAACGTCAAATAACTCCTTGCAACACTTTCACTTCGACTGATATTTCAGCTTCGCTCAGCACTTAAACGCGCACATCTTTTTCAACGATGCCATTTCATTTGGCTTGTAGTGTTTGTATGTCGGCTGCCACTTCAACTGTCGCAGAATTTCAAATATTTCAGATGTTCCAACGAGCACATGCACATTTTCTTCAGAAAACATAGAAGTATGTGACCATAGTGGGGAAAAATAATAAAGTTATTATGTTCATCATTCAATATGTCCTAAATATAAAGGCTCCACTCTGAAAAGTGTTATGATTGTACCCACTAAGAACTTGTATCTTTGTATCTCATCCAAAGAAGATAATTTATTTTATTTTTATACCATCAATCAATTTGTCAGAATAGGTGTTCCTTTTTCCATATGGCGAATATCTCATTTTGGATGGAATGTCTTGTATATACTGAAAATATAAAAACACACACATGTAAAATCACATTAGCGGACGCCTGTGAGAAGCTGGAGAGTTGCTGCTTTTCAAACTGTGGTTTGGTGCAGAACAGAGGTGAAGTCAGATAGACAGTCTGCAGACCCGTGCGGAGCACCACCACAGAGCAGCGTTACCCTGCCAGGCAGACTCGGCCTGTGGCTCAGTCCTGGCATCAGCGGCAGGACTGTAGAAAGACCCAGAGCAGTCACTCTTTCATGTTGCTTTCACAGGCTTAGCTCCTACTTGACAGAGAAGGCATTTGCAGTCATTACCACTGCACCAGGAGCTGTTATGAAGGGATGCCTGTCTGTGTGTGTGTGTGTGTGTGTGTGCATTTTATGATCAGTTCATCTCTCCTTGTCCTGTAATGTCCCTGCTGAAAGGCTCGTCGCTTGCTGAGATTTCCATTATGTGCAAGCTCTTTGCAAGGTCAGCTGCTGACACACCGTAAACACACACACAAGAAACCAGCAGGCACGAATGTTACTGAGGTTCAGCCAATATGGGAATTTTAAGAACACTCACATGTGTACTTTTGTGTTGAGTTGTTCAAGCTGCTAAAATTACAAGTTAAACTTGGGCACACGGTACATCAGTGGTTCCCAAAAGTCTTGGTCTGCTGTTACCCCCACGGGAGGGATGAACTTCAGTGACACCACCTGTCAAAATGTTCCAAATGTGTTCTGTGTACTTTTAGCTTTCTATGTCAACTGTTTCTCCATTTGTTTCAACCACTTACGCATTATGCTTACACAAACTAGTTTTCACTCACTCTCAGTCTCGTCACATAGTGTTCAGGTGTTAAAGCTATACGTATATTTTTTTCTTATCAAAATATAGTTTACAGTTTTTCAGATAAGCTCGGCTACTTTTCAGTCTTTCCTTTTTACCTTCTGAATGGGAATCACTGCCCTACATGGTCTTAGTTGTCCTACAGGACTTTTCCAGTTCAAACAAGCTTAAATTACCAGAGATGAATGATACAACCTGTGTTTCCTGTGGCCTAGAGCCTTTTGGATAAAGAAATTATGCAATTTTATGTCATGTCTGACAACTGATGCTTAGGTTTGATGATCCTAGAATGTCCACGCGGCACTAATAAACTGTATTTAAAAAATGGACGTAGCCGCTGTGATATCACCCATCGGTTAGTGGACTATCGTTTTGAGGCCTCATTTTGAGCATTTTCAGAATCACCATCTTGGTTTTTTTCCATCTCCATCTTGATTTTGGAGCCAGAAGTGACGCATCTGATTGGTTAGGCTAAGGCAGGACCCACGTCTGATTGGTTAGTCACAAGGTAGCCCCCCCCCTTAAAGCATAGCCTGGTTTATCGTCTACGTTACTCTAAATGGGACCATAACTTACAGAATGAAGATCATTCTGCATTGAAGTAGACTTGAAACTAGCAGCTGAGACCATAGACTCATTAGGAAAATGTTAACTGAGGGTAGTAAATAAAGTGAGAAGTAGGCGCATTTTCTCATAGAATTCAACACAACTTCTTTTTGAAGCAAGTGGAGCTGCTCTTCCTCTCTGGCTTCACTTATCAGACCTGGAGGCTACATCCACTCTAAAAGTGCCACACACAGATCAGGGTACTGAAAACTGACTGATGAGACACACATGAGCTACCCGATTGCAACGTAAGCTCAGAGAGGCTCCTAGCATTTGATGTTACTAGGTTGTGTTTGCAGTGTGCAGTGTGTATGCAGGTGTATGTGAACCCACAGACACAGAAATTAACAGCTTGCATCCATTCTACCACTGTACTGCACATGAGGCAAATCATTCCCGGGCAGCGAGCCAGCCCGGCTGAAAACGCGTGAAGATGGATGGAGAGGAGATTGCAGCCAAGCCTGCACCGCCTGCAGGAGAGATAATCAGAGGTCCTGCTCCCCAACTACCCTGTGCTTTCTGTTTTTCTATGTGTGGGCAGAGCGGGGCCAACATTAACAGCCTCCAACGCTCACCAGAGTGGGTGGGGCGAGCACCTCTGGAAGCGCGAGCGAGATAAGGCAGCAGACCGAGTTGTGCAAAATGTGTGTGAATGATTGAGTGGAAGTGTTATAGAAGAGAGATTTTTTTGAAAGAAGTCAAGAGAATCAACTGTGTAAACCGTGATAGCGTACGCAGCCAGACAAAGTTAGGACAAGTCGTTCCAACTCTTAGTTTGAACTAAAAACCACCTCAGACCTGTTATAGACATTATTTTATTATAACCCGCTTACATGTGGACAACGCATACACACACACACACACACACACACTCACTTTGACACACACATGCACAGCCGGAGCAATAACACTGTCAGCATCAGCAGTGAGACGAGCAGCATCGCAGCCCTGCCACTGTCTGTCTGCCACCTTGTCATATAAATCTTTACAACACAACTGTCTGGCACACGCTCGGGTGTGGATAGATGTTCCCTCCCTGTGCAGATGGTGTGTGTGTGTGTCTACATGCAAAAAAAAACCTGTTCATAATCGAGACCATATAAACCTGTGTCTGTCAGGAGCATGTAATACAGACTTGTGTGTTTCTGTGACTGTGTGTGTGTGTGTGTGTGTGTGTGTGTGCTGACACTGACAGTATTATTGGGCTGCTCAAGACAGCTCGGGATGCTGAGTGATGCACAGCCTGGAGGTGCCGAAGGACGAGGGGCGCGCTCGGGTGAAAGGTCTTTTCTGCTCTCATGTAACAGCACGTCTTTGATCCCACTCTGCTCCCCAAAGTTCTTACCAGGATGCTGCCAGTGGGGCTCTCAGATCCTCTGAACTCCTGACCTGTTCATCTCCTAATAAACCACTGCACTGCAACAGGAAATAAACTTTTAGAAGAAAGTTGAAGAAAAGACTGACAAATGGTCTATGGCCAACTCACAAATCTGATTAAACAAGAACAGGCAGTGGGTCAGTAAATGGGGATGGGACTCATTAAGGGTTTTGGCCAAAATGTTGCCGCGCTCTTCATGGTGAACTGGAATGCACACAAGCCCAATACACATTCTAAAACGTACTGAGCAGCACACCAGCAAAAGGCAGGGAAGAAGAGAGCTCCTAGCTGATGTAAACATTTGTAAGGCCCCAAATACACACACAATGTACTTTGCTGGAAAACCGAGAGGGTTCCACTTTAATCAAGTATAGTTTGAGGAAGCAGTTTATATGATCGTATCAATCTGACTCTATTTCAGTCATAATTCTGCTCACATTGTAAACAGTTATCTCAAAATGTGACACGGCAGCGTTTGCTTCATAATGTGTTTCAAAAACAAAACGTGAACCACTGCCGTTTTGTTAAGTTGAAAAAAATAGTATGTATGCAATGTTACATTGGGTATTGGGTTTGCGCAGGCTTTCTTGCGGGCTCTGTATGACATGCTATGGATGCTCTGTATCTATTTATGTACACAAAGGACGAGAGAGCCAGAACACAAGCGTTCCATTCGACTTAAAGACGAGGTATGCAATCAGCGATCAATACATTAAATGGTTTAACAAAAAAGAAAAACAAATCTGGTGTCTGTGGCTGTCATAGGCCAGCAAAAGGCCCGACCAATCATTTCATTCAGGCCGACCTGCCTGTGTACTCTATATACCTGCCTGTCTGCACTCCTGTTCGGTGAACTCACTGCACATGGCCTGGGTAGACTTATTGCTAAAGCTACTAGTACAAGAATGCCAGAGCAGCCAAAATTTGGTGTACAGTTACCCAGCACGAGGCACACATCCACTGAGCCACAGAACGAGAGAGGACCCCCAGTCTCTAATTTGTGTCGTTTAGTGAGCTAACCCGCTAGCACAGCCGCTGATGCCAGGTATAACAGCAGTAACTCAGGGTTAGAGGTGACTGTTTTGCTGGTGTTTGTTTGATCGGCGGCTGGTCTTTTCATCACTATCATGGACTGGTCTTCCAGCGGTAGTTAGGCAACGTGTGTTTTGGTGGAGCGGCTTTGGAGCAAGGCCAGAAAGGACGGGTGGGATTTTCAAGGTTGAATACTTGAATTCTCAGACTGTACCTACTCTTGCTAGTTTCTTCAGTGTCACAGACCCTGCCTTTAACTTGAACTTGAAGAGGCCATGATGCACAGAAGCGGACCTGTCTGATGTGTGCGCGAAATGTTTGAGGTTACTTTGTTTGCAGCCTGGTTTCCGTGGTAATGAATGAGTGAACACAGTGGATGACGGTGAGTGAAGGCGCTGCACTTCTCAAATGGGACGATGCAGATTTACTAACATAATCTGTACTGCCTCGTTTGAATGAGCCTCCCGTGTGTTTGTGCCTCTCCTATCACCAAACAACCATAATGCACTCTGCGTTCAGCACCAAACTACCACACAGACGAGAAAAAGAAAATTCATTTCAAGGTCACAAAAACAGGCCCTGAATGAAAACACGAGTGCGGTAGTTTACAAGAAAACTCCACAGGTTACCTTAACTGCTGATTTAGGCTGATAAAATAGATGCATTGTTACATAAAACTCTTGCAGCTTTAAACTTTGCGATTCCATCATTCACTAGAGCTTCTAACATTATTGAAATCAATTTAAATCATTTTAAATTGACAGAAAAGCAATAAATGATGTCATAATCAATTAAAGTAATGACAATCCGAATTTACATTAAAGTATAATAAAGCAGGATGAAAATGATTATTTTGGGGTGATTAATTATAGTGACCTTGATGTTAAAAGTGGCAAAGTGTGTGTGTGTGTGTGTGTGTGTGTGTATGTGAGAGTGTGTGTGCCTCCGTTTCTTGGAGAACTGCTGTGTCCTGAGGAGGCGGAGCTGCTGCCGGGCACCTTGACTGAATCATGTTCATTATCCCTGCTACTGCAGCCCTAATGTGGCTTTATGGGGAGCGTGTGGCGTCCCACAGGACAAATTAGGCCACCGATCGCTACATTTGAGGAATAAAAGTGGCCATTCAAAAAGCAGATTGTTCCAATTTTGTTGTTAGTTTTACTGCTAGCCAGAGAGAGGACGTCTGAGTTGGCTTGTCAGAAATATTGTTTGAAAGGTTTTATTCCTAAAAGCTGTAAAAAAGTAACCTGAAGGTCATATTTCAAAAACTTTCCTCTCTGTCTTTTAAATATGGATGTCTCACTGTTTTATTTTGAAAACCAAAATGCCAATCTCGTTATTCTTCATGATTTACACTGAGTTCCGATTGAATATATATATATATATATATATATATATATACATACACACACACACACACACACACACATATATATATATATATATACACATACACATACACACACACACACACACACACACACACACACACACACATATATACATATACATACATATATATATATACACATATATATACATATATATATATATATATATATATATATATATATATATAAATAAAGGTGCAGGGCTGCAGTGGACATGCCACCCTCCTCACCCTCCTCCTCAAGACATAATCAAACACACACCCAGTCTCTCTTAGAGATACACAATATCTAAAGATTATATTCAACTCTTGTAAAAATACACCGAAAAAAAGTGGCGGCGGGCTACCACCAATGAACACTAATTGTGTGTGTCGTACCTCTTATAAAGAAGTAGTTCAGCAATTCATGTGGGGCTGTTATTGCGCGGCTCGCGACCCTTGTGAAAATGTTATGGTAGCGAGGCTCTGGATTAGGTGTCGGCGTGGGGGTCTGCAGCTAGTGGAGGGCAGGAGGGGTGTGGAGCGCTGCTGATGAATGCACTGAATGAATTGTGCGTGTGTTGAAGCACACACACACACACACACACATATATATATATATATATATATATGAATGTGGAGTGATGTCCTTTGTCTATCATATAGCCCAAACTGTCTGTCTGCATTCACTGTAATGGTGTGTGCTTCCCAGTGTTGTAGCACTGTATTACTGCCGACTGTAATTTAGATATGAGAAGTGGTTGAAACGCCTGAGGTTCAGTGTCTTGAATAAAAACAAACCTTGAAACAGGTACAGAACAGAGACAGGAAGAGAAAGTTGCAGTGAATTGGAATCACAATCATCATTATTTTGCCTTGTGTGAAAGTAGGTACATTTTACAATTTTAGGTTTTAAAAGTTGTTCTTATTGAAAATAAAATTCAAATACTGACTTTTGCATATCTTACTCATTTTGCACTTTGCTTTTTAATATAATCTCTTTTTTATATGAATTTGCCACCATTACCTCGCAATGCCCATTGCATTCAAAGATGCTAAAAATGTTAAAATTCTGTGATGAACAAAAAAAAATGTTGGGGAGCTCTAAAAAACTTCATTTTATGCTTGGATATTGAAAATCTATTATGAAAAAGAAGCCGACACAATGTCAATGCCATGTCTGGCCGGCACAGACAGTTAAGAGTCATTTCTTCACGTTACAATCCACAAGAGCTTCTTATTGCATATTCACAGCTGCCACTGCTGTTTAACTGCTGTTGCCTCTACTGCAGCGACGCTGCTCGTGTGGCTCTAGTAAAACATGCACTCGAACGTGACAGCAAAAGATGCCACTGCAGATTCCTGCTTTTGTTCTGCACTGCACTGAACCACTTTACTCACAGGTCTCTGCGGGGACGCTCTTTATCGGTAACTGAGATCACAAACCGAATAGGACACCGGCTGCAACCTGTGGGTGAAGCTGGGGTGGGATGGGAGCGCAACAACAATCGAAACTAGGTGTGATGTCATTATAGAAACAGCCCCCTGAACATGGAACATAACTTTTATAATCACCATTAAGACACATTAAATAACCCAAATTAACTATTGGCACCTCAATGTCATGTGGAAAATCATTCAGTATTAAATACTGACAGGTTGGGGGTCTTTTAATTAACTTTTTCCTGTTCAGTTTTGGGCTGTTAGTGGAGCGCTATCTTAAAGGTACAGTGACTTATTTTGCCTTAACACCGTCTGCAACAACATCCCCAAATCAGTTGATATTGTTGATATTTCATAACTCAACACTTTATAAACCTGAGTTTTAACTAAAAATAGTCACATCTCCCATCTTTATCTGAGAGTAGCAATGCAACTTCCTTTAACAACAGACATTAAAGCCTTCTTGTCACCCATACACATGTTGGTGTCTTTCAGCAGGGACTCTCTGGCCTTCAGTGGCGGCCCCGTCAGCAGTCCACATGGTGGAGATGTGCCGTCAGAAATCTCCTCTCTCTCTCTCTCTCTCCTCGCCTCTCTGACTGCTTAAAACCCCGCAGGAAAAGCCTGTGCGAACCAGCTAGACTATCAGACTCCAAGAGCACCGGGACCCCCCAACCCTCATCATCCCACCCCACCCCCCACCCCCTCCACATGAGTCAAAGAGCCCTTCTTCTCCATGCCAGCTGACTGCAGGAGGAAAGAGAGGAGAGCAGCGGGAGGGAGGGAGGGAGGGAGGGGGGTCCTGGGGAGTGCAGAGAGGGCTGGGTGGGTGTAAGTGCGCGGGGGCAGAGTACTTTGGGGGTGTGTGAGGGGACGAGATAGAGGGAGAGATTGGCCACAAGCATTGCGTTTTAAGCATCAGATTGAGTTTTAGCATCAGATTTCAGCAGTTGTGCTGTGCGTTCTCTAAATGACCCTCCTCTGGACAGCCATTGTCCAATCAGAGCTTAGCAACCGCTACTAGGTAGACTGGAAATGCAGCTTTAGCATCAGTTTTTCAGCATGATATTGCATATGTAGCAATCGAGTGTATGTTCATTATCATTTACAGGGTTATTGTGTAAGCTAGTTAGCTACAGGTAGCTTAGCTGGCAGCACTAGTGCGTGCCAGCTGAAACTGAGAAGACTACTTTTGTCTGTCTTTCAGAAATCAGGGTCCAATTGTTTGAAAAATCACTGAATTTTCACTGGTAAATTCATAATGTTATTATTGCAAATTGTCTGTGTGCTTTGTGAACTGGGAGTTTTATTGGGCAATGTTATATCTAGAAAAACAATTAAACTTATTCTGTCAACTATTGTTACACTAAATATTTGCTCCACTGCAGATTCAGTAACAACACACCTACCACCAGCTTCAGCCTAAGACCTCAGTAACGCACACACACACACACACACACACACACACACACACGCATGCACGCACGCACGCACGCACACACACACAGAGCCAATCCTCCATTTCCCTGTCTCACATCACATAACACCTGAACCCCGCACACAAACAAACACACACGTCCAAAGTGTTAAAGACGAGACCCACCTGCTAATCGCTCAGACAGTCTGGCTACTGTAACCAGCACATACACATGCATAACACACACACTCACACACATAATTAATGAACACACATATTAACAGTGCACACACTTGCCATGAGCGCCTTCCACACACAAGGTGAGGCGAGGTTTCCCCCCACGTTTCCTCCCCCATGGGCTGGAACATGTTCCTGCAGCACAGTGCACCCTCACAGTCCTTTGCTGAACAAGCAGGACTATTTCTAATAAGCCAGAAAAATAAATATGGAAAGTCAAATTATACTCTGACTCATATTGCATCGCGTGTTAAATTGACACACAATAACAAGTCATTCACATGGGCTTACAACGGTTATGACTAATGAAATGGGATAAAAATGCTCATTCGATTAAAGCTTTCGGATCAACTTTCAAACTGACAGATAATAATAAAAAAAAATACTAATAAAATCAGAAAAGCAGTAAAAAGAAACATTTATTTTTGACTAGGAGGTATGTGGAGGCAGATGACAGAGCTGTGTGTTTGGAGGAAGGGGATGTTGGAAGTTTGACGAGTGAAACTCCAGAACAGGATGCATCGGGGATGTGTCAAAGCGCAGCCTGATGGAAGAGCTGGCACCCTTAAGGCATGTAGTAGCACAGGGACACACACACACACATTTGCAAATACACACAGAAAGAGACGTTGAGCAGCTAGACGGGCAGGCGTCCATCACTCGCGTCGCTCCTCTCCTGCCTCTCCAGCCCTGGCAAATTAGCAGGAATTTGTTGGGGAGGGCCGATTGTTTTCTCTTTAAACGGGGCTTGTTTTCGCTGGGGAAGTCTCTCTCTTGCATGAATATTGTGTGAATGGAGGTGAATGGAGGCCTTCATAAGCTGCGAGGTGGCTGTGGTCTCCGCTGCCACGCTGCCAGCCACGCGTCCCATCCCACAACTCTCATTCTGATTGGCTGGCCTGGAGGTAGAACTCATCTGGACCTCGGCTTCAGCTGGTCTGTGCAGATGGCTGCAGAGTGACTTCAGTCAAGTACGTGTAAACAACTGGTCTACCAGCTGTTATTGTATGGGTAAATGAATCACACGCTGGAATGAGTGACATTAGAAGTTATATTCTCTCTTCTCAGCTGTTAGATGAAGTAATCCAACCTGGTCCCACTAACTTTCCTTGCATTACATTGCATAGAAAATATATAGAACTAGAGATTGGAATAATGCAGCGTGAAATAAACATTTATCTTCAGTTCAGTTAAGTTTGATCAATCTTGAAACTATTCCTAACTCCAAATTATCAGTGAAGTTTTATATTTTATTAAAACTTTACTAATGATCTTGGTCAACATTAACCGAGGTTGGTCATTAAAGGACAGCTCAAATATTTTCATACCTGGTCCCAGGTTTTTACATATTTTGGGTTTGAAATCACTTAAAAAAAAAAAAAACGGAAATGGTCCAATAGATCACCTCAGCTGGCAGTCGTGAATGGACTACTACTACTATATACTACAAAGTATGTCGACTTACGTGCTTGTTTTTGCTTCTGACAGGCTCAGATTGTTAGGCCACCAGACTCCATTGACAAAAACAGCTATTTTACCTTGCAGAACACAGGAGTTGTTGAGGCAGCTAGTCCACTGCTGCTTCAATTGGTCAGTTTATTTGTATTGTGTGAATTTGGTGTTGCATTAAAGCCATCATGGCCCTGAGGCAATCTGCTGCACAAATTCCAAAACTTGTGTACTTACGAGTCATTTCAAAGTCAAAATATGCAAAAACATAAGGCCCAGGTTTAAAAATACCAAAATTATCCTTTAGGTAAAATTTGGGGGGACTCTAATGTCACCATGTTGAAATGCAACCACATCCACTTTGTTGTGATTCACAGATCTGGACAATACATGGACATATCGATAGAGCCAGGTATGGCACAGTGGAGAGCACAGGTAGCGGTGAGTTTGTGGATAGAAGCTGAATTTCCTGAGGAGAGTCAGTGTGTTGTACTACTGTAACCTTTAACTTTTACTCCTGACTTTGCGATAGGTGACAACAACACCCATAACCATGGTAACTGTATGCATAAGGAAATTATATTTCCTTGCCTTAGGATCGTGCACAGACTGTGTGTTACGTAATCCTTGGTAGATTTTTTTTTTCTAACAAAATGAAGCTCTGTTATGACCATTCACACAATATTCAATTTTGTCAAAAGTGTGAAATAAGTATAAATAAATAGCAATGAATAGCAGCAACCTATTAGGGCCATTCAGGCCTGTGTCCCAGCCTCTGTGCTGCTCTGTCACCAGGACAAGTGGACCTCCCATCCTCCCTTCAAAAACAATATGCTTCATTTCACTTTGCTTCACACTCACACAGTTACGCACATTTACACCTGGGAGCTGCCCAGTGACCACATTCCTCTTCTTTACTGTGCCTTGCTTACGGGCACCACAATCCCTCTAAGTGTACACACAGGGACACACACACACACACACACACACACTCCAATGGGCCTGGTTTTTTCAAAGCTGTCCTTGGCATCTCAGGCCCAGCAGTTTCAAGTCTGACATTTCTATTAATCACATTCACATCCTCGCTAAATCTCCTCTTTTCTGCTCGCTCTACTTTTCCAGGAAGAGTTGTATATCCACCGTCATGTTCTCCATGCTGATCATCCCATGTGACAGGTGTGTTTACATGTGGGTTCTGAGGCAGCTAATGAGAAAAGACTCAATGGAACATGACGTTTTGAGAGATTTATAGACGTTCCTTAAACATTTGACACACACACATGGTGTGCATGGACTCAGGGCTGTTTGGGGATGAACTGCACATGGTTGTTGTGGTGTGTGTGTGTGTGTGTGGGCATGAAGGAAAGAGACCCCTCACGGATCAATAGAGAAAGTATTCGCCCGTGTTCGTTGTTTATTCTGTCTTCTCAAGGATGTTTGTGGGTGTACTTGTGCACACCCATAAATATCTGTGTGTGTGTGTGTGTGTGTGTGTGTGTGAGACCACAGATGGATCGTGTCCATGGCAGTGTCATCTATCTCCACAACACTGTGTTTGAATCACAGCGGTGTCTGGCCTCATGTCAGACATGTTAAATCATACACACTGCCCTCACTTCCAGTAACAGAAGCAAAACTTGGGGGAGGGAAAAGAAATTTAAAAAAAAAAAAAAAAGCAAACACACGTCTTCTTTCTCAAACTTCACGCATGACCCCGTCAAGCCCTCCAGCACACGTGTCCTCGGCATCAAGCCCAGGTTTTGGTCTTTCGTTGGTCAGAGCTGTCCTATTCTGGCTTACTCATTAGCCAAGCAGACGAATCCAACACGTCATTGGTCTAATTGCTGTTGTAGTTTACCACTTCCAAATAACCCATACTATACAATCACTAAAAACATAACTCAATAGGACTAAAACATCAGACGAGTCACATCTTCTACTCAGACTCCTTCCCTTCATCGTCAGACAGGACATTATTCTGGGAGTAAGGGACTTCATGTTCCCTCCAAAATGTTTACTCAAATCATAGACTGTACAAAAGAAGTGGCTGTAGCCACAGTGATGTCACCCACTGGTTTGTGGACTGCCGTTTTGAGGCCTTGAGTTTGGCATTTTGGCTGTTGCCATCTTGTTTTTGGAGCCAGACGTGAGACCCCGCCTCTTATTTAGTACGTTTCAGCATGACCCCACCTCTGATTGGTTAGTTAAGACCATTTAGAGCATCTTGCTGTATCGACAAAGATTTTAAAGTAGCGATTGAGACTATAAACTTATTAGGAAAATGTTTCCTGAGGTAATAAATCAAGAGAGAAGAACGTTCGTCCTCTCATAGACTTCCATAAATCGGACTTCCTTTTCCAACCTGTGGAGTTTAGACAGAATGCAGGCTTAAGGCACAGCAGCAACACTTTCCAAACCTGAAAGCTACGTCCACATGTTTTAAACAGTCTGTGGATGCAATGTGGAGCCACAGCGAGCCATGACCGTGGACTGTATGTAAGAATTGGAGGTAGCCATCTTGGTTTTTTGGAGCCAGAAGTGACGTTCATTCTGAGAGGATTGAGCACAACATCAACATGTCTGTATGCAAGCCTGTATGTAGTGATTAATTATCCAGAGACTCGGATGCTGTCAAATGTTAAGAGAGTTAGTAGTAATGGGGAGATATAGTAAAATATTAGCCAGAAGGTTTTTTTTAGCAAGAGTGGTTTAAGAAGGGAGAAAATAAATTATTTTACTATATGTATGATAATGAACTGCATTTTTTTTTAAGTTCTTAGTAGCTATAGATTTTCTCCAAAGAAGAAAACAAAGGGCAAGTGCAACTAGATGCTATTAACATTTTACCAACACATACTGTCAAACAGTATAATCTTAATGTTTTGATGTTCTTGCAATTGTACTATTTTTTCCACAATATACATAAAGTGTAATGTGATAATGCGATAACCCTCGTGCAAATAAGTGAAATGAAATGAATCTAAATTAAATTAAAATGTTTTTCATTTTAATCTCAGGAGTGATTTTTTTTTTTCCTCACAGTGACAAATACAATCAAAGTGCACATTTTAACAGCTCAAACACGTGAAATGTGATCCACATCTATGACTCTTTTCAGGTCAGTCTGTTCCTCACCACAACTTGACTGTGTCTGCCTCCAGGTGTTTCACTGTGACCCAGTCCATCCAGCGCTCAGTGTGTCAGCTGCTGCAGCTGGGCGACTGCAGGAACCAGCTGTGTGTGTGTGTGTGTGTGTGTGTGTGTGTGTGTGTGTGTGTGTGTGTCCAGCCAGCTGTGAGGAGAGTGAGAGGTCTTTTCCACCATAGTCAGCAGCACCTGGGCCAGCTCAGGGCAGCACCAGCAGCCAGACCGGGCCACCCAGCTTATCCTGTGGCCTGTTAGTCCCAGACTGTCTATTGTTGTTTTAAGGAAAAATCCCCCTCAGACACTCTCACGCTGCTCATCAGCCGACAACGCTACCTGCACTCTGCACAGCTTCGTTCCTGCTGTAACTCACCGTAGGACCGTGGACCCACCGTACCTCTACCTGTTCCTCTGATATCCTACATTTCCCAGAATGCATGCAGAGATTGGTTGTGGATTAATACACATTTGGTGCTGCAGTGAGTATTTACATTCACAGAAAGAAGAGATGTATGTCGGATGTCCACAAAATCATAGGTGTATTATAAGAACTGGTTATTGGACAGAAGATGGTATCTATTCAGTCCAATCAGAATCGCTAACCTGACGTACATGCTAAAAAGGTTTTTTTTTAGCTTCCTTGTTAGGTGTTTGAGGTAAGTAGCCCGCTGAATATCCCCAGCATCCCATCATGCACCTGGCACAGCCGTGCTGGTGAATGGTTCGTACCACAGCAGTGACGTCGTTTGGCAAAAAGTGACTTTTCTGGGATTTGGAAAAGTTTTCCAAAGGCTAAACACCTATGGCTAATTAATAGTAATTATTGATTGATTCTCTTTAGCACTAGTGGTCTTTTTGAGCCCCAGGGGATTTTCATTACAATACTGCCAATGGCTACTGGGAAAGATTGGACACAAGGCTGAGCGGCGGTCTGGTGTCAAAGATGCATGAAACACAGTCAGTGTCTATGATCATGGTAACAAGGAACATGCCAGTGTATTGATGTCACTCCCTGATGTGCTACAGAACAATAGAGCTCTATGGCACAGAGGAGATACATCAGACAATGCTTGTAGCATCATTGGATTGTTATTAATGATCCTATTTGTCATTGAGAAGCAAACAGAACATCACCAGGCTTATCCTTCGATTCACTGAGTATGATTTAGTGTTTGGTAGAGTGGGCGTTCTAGCACAACCTCTCCTACTTGCAAGGTGCAAGAAGGGAAACAATCTTTTGAAGATAATTTTTGGGGGGCATTTTATGCCTGATGAGGCCTCTTATATACACAAAGTGGGATTTTATGAAGGATTTGTCTTTAGTTCATGCAGAATGGTCGCTGTATCCTAACCGAAGGATGAATAATGAGCTGTTGTATAATGTTGTTAAATTCATAGCATTTTAGACTCATTTTAGACTAAAAATCACTATGCCTGTCAAAGGACCACCATTTGTAGTTTTGAAAGTAAAAGCCTAAGCCAAATGTACCTCTCTGTGAGAGTTGGAGTTTCAGCTGATGACATGTTGCCCTTACATCCAAATTCCACTTGTGTCTCTGCCGTTAAATGCAACCCTGTGGTCACGACAAAATGGATGGTCGCACCTTCAGTTCAGGGGAAGGACAGGCCTGCTGCATGAAACAGATCAGAGAAGAGCAGATATGACCTGGGAGAGGAGGGGGTGAGACATGCAGCAAAGGGGTCAGGCTGGACTGGAACCCTGGTGAGGACTGAACCTTGTGAGCTAGCGGGGAGCCCCCACCCCATCACTGAAACAGTTGAATCTCGTTTTGTCCCTGTCGGTGGAGAACTGTTGCTTAAGGCCATCAGGCATCAGTCCTGCACAGTTTAAGGCAGCTTTTAGCAACAAGCCGTGAAAACCCTTGCTCAGGGAAAGAGCAGCGTTACTGCGGGATATGAGCCCCCGCCTCCCTCTCTCCGCTCTCTCTCTTCTTTTACCTTGGATAAACAGAACATAGCCCGCTATTCACGTCACATCTTGCCAGTAGCCATCACTTCGATGGGAGCCAGTGCTCCACGAACGGTCTGGTGTTGAGTTCCACCAATAGGGACAGGTTACCGGCTCCCACTGCCAACAATGTCCGTAGAGTGCAAATGTTTATTTAAAAAGTTATGTTCGAGTATTGATTTTATTTCATTTTCCCTCCTCCTAGCCCGCCTGCTCTTGGCTCAGGTGAAGTGCCTGTCCATCATGAGGTTTTCCCCTTGGAGCCAGGCGTGTTGTCTGTCTCATAAAAGCCGCTACTATAGTATAATGTAGCCCCGTGCCCCGAAATGTCCGCCTTTCCTCTCCAAGCACGCTGAGCTTCCATGGAGGATGTGTGTCTGTGGTGTCTATGTAGTGTGTATGTAGTGTGAGGACCCTATCCAAGAAAAATATGTTAGAGGGCCTCACTTCTTATAATAGTCTGGACATAGAATATCTCACCTACTGGTAGGAAAAATATAACAGTTAACATTAATACCTGATATGTCCCTTTGCCCACTTTTCTTATTTTATACCCTGACCCTGTATTTGTATTCAATTAGCTTTAAATGGGTTTATATTTAAAATATGGAGTCACGCTAACTTTCTCTCTTCCCAAAACACATAAAAAATATATATATTATCTTTCTTCCTGTCAGAGGAGCTGCTCACTCTCAGCTGCACACATGCCGGCGGGAGCAGGTTGGTGGGCTTTCAAAGAAGAAAGGACAAAAAAAGGCTCTGAAAAAAAGCTCAGTCGCCACGCACATGACAAAAGCCAGACATCCTCTCACGCTTTGCAGCGTTCTCGAAGCCGGGCTCAGACAAAAGATAACTTTTTAACGTCTTGATGGATGAGCTCCTGTTGATTTGAGTTTTGAGATGAAACTGGATGCTAGCAGGTACAAGTATAGCTACTATTAAAAAAAAAAAACAAAAAAACATCTAAATCCAAAAATCCTGTAATGTGACTAAAGGAAACCCACCAGAGTCGGAGGCTGAAGAAGCTACCAGACGTCGGGGGGGGGGGGTTGTTGCTCACACTGTTTGGCCTTAGACAACAATCCGGCTTCCAGTGTTTGAGTCAAACGTTTCCCCAGAAAATTGATAATTCTAAATATTCTAAAACAAATTTTAAGTTGAAATGATGACGGATATATGCACACTTACAAACAATTAACAATTAACACACTTAATGCAATTTATATTTGGTAAAGCAGGTGAATTTGAATCAATGAGGATGAGACAGTTACAGCTACAGGTGAAGTTTACGTGAAGATCTCACTTTATGTAAAGCATAATGTACTTTGTGTTTTAGTTAAGGCAGATGCTATTTTCACCCAGGTATAGATATGCACCCAGATGTATGTTGGAAGGAAGATATTTTTGTTTAATACACATTGACTTTTCTATTTGTATTTGGCTTATTATTTTACCCCAAACAAATGACATTCTCTTCAACCTAACCAAGTAGTTTCAGTGCCTAAATCTAACCAAACTGCCACTGAAAACTGATATATATGAAATATATGAGTTAACTTAACTAAAAATAAAATAATTACTTTACTGTTGGTCTCACATGCCATTTCAACCCCGTTCTCCTGGGTGATAGTCATGCAATTAAACCATTCAGCGACCACACCGACATTAATGGTGGATTGGAATGTATCATTATTTATACTGTGAGACTGGACTGGGTGTAAATAACTGAATAGTGGCCGTCTAGCTATTTGAAATAGACAATCCACTTAATTATCTGGCCATTCTATTCGGTGACCTCACTCAAACATCCTGTGACAGCCTGCCCTCTACACACATGTAAATTCAAATGAAACCCCCCTCACACTGGATTTCTGTGTGTGTGCTGTTGAGAACGTTGCGTGCCCTCCGTGGGCCTGCCCCTCGTTCTACATCCTCCCTGTTTGCCCACAACAGCAGAAAACAGCCAAGATCAACTCCACGGTCAGACAGTCACTTACAGTCATGCCAGCGCCCTGTTTTATTGTGCCAGTGACTTTAATGCATTTGGAGGAGTAATCCAAGAGGTCCTGAACCCCAGGCTTCTTCCCTCATACTTTTGTCTCGTGGCCTCGTGCAGGACAAGGGGAGGCACTGTTACCCCGGCGTTAGGGCAGAGTCCAGATCCCAGCTGTGTATTTTTAAATGCATAATGTACAGTTTGTGGACGTGCAAGCATGCATTCGGGCATAACTACAGCATGTGCATGCAAACACACACTCATCCACACACACCGCACATAGAGATGGGCAAATACTGAATATGTCTACAGTGAAAAACTAATACTAGTAAACTGTATTCTTTTCTTTGGAAGGGGATTCCGGTTATTGCCAGAGTCTAAACAGATGCAGTTTTTTGTCAACCATCACAAAATATCTCTCCATCTCTTGTTAAATAAATCATTTCAAACAAAAACGAGTGCATTTGCAATTGTACTGCTGCTTCGGTCTGATTACTTTACTTGTTTTGGCATAAATATGGAGCGCAATACTTCTCATATCTAAGCACTGGCTCATAAATTGAGCAATTATGGCGGCAAAAATCGCTGTTTGGTCTGCCGTTGAAGCTTACGAGCCTATCAGACGGGGTATTAAGAATCTGAAAGTCGCCGCGATATGCCCTCTTTGCTTCTAATTTTCCCCAACATTTACAGCAAAAGCTGTGTGAGAATCAGTCTGAAACAGCTCAGATGAAACTGTTGCAAAAGTCACACATATTCCTTAAAGTTACGTTTCTATGGAATTCTTGGAAGTAGCCAGGAAGAGATTGTCTCCTTAAAGGTATCACATCTGACTTTTAATGCTGTTAATGCTAGACGGTATTAAAGTGTCGTTACCTATGGTAGCCAGTGCAGTTTTCAACAGAGCTCCAGCAGACACAAACAAAGTGCTTATCTAGACGGGTGACAGATGAGTGGCATGCAGATTCCTTCACATTATGTACTACAATTAAGAATTCAGTCCTGCTCTGTGACTGTTAGCAGGAGAAGAAAAAGTGACGTTGGAAGAGCCTCAGTGTTGGAGAGATCAGCTGGCTACTGAGTCCACAGAAACAGTGATTAAACAACATCTGTATTTAGATATGTGTAGCTCTGTCGGTAAAAGAGTTCAGTAACTGTGCACTTTGAATTACTGGGATACTGGACGTCACCACAAACAAAAAGATAACTCCTGATCAGGCGAGTGGGAATGCACCCTCAGTCCCCCAAAGCCAGTGTGCGTGTTTTGTAGTAACTTGATTTTGTGGTAATTGCATACTCATTTATTACCAAATTGAAAGTGAAATTGACAAGACGACAAGGTCTTTTATGAATCTTTAGGACCTGTCTCGTATAAAGGCACCGTGTCGTATCTTTTGTCATCCCATGTTGGTCATTCCAATATAAATGTATTTGATTTGTTTACAGGATACATGCCCACTGCACAGTGTGGTGGTGCAGCGTGACCAATGGGTTGATCTGGCAATGGCAGGACATGTGAGAGTTCAGAGGAGCAATAGCTATCGACATTTCTACAGGAATGTGAAGATCTTACTGAAAGTAACATCAAAGTATCAACCGTGCTGTGTTCAGGTGCATCCTGGGTACATGTGTACATTGCAAACAAACAGCAAAAGAATTAGACCAAATCAAGTGTACTGGTTTCAATAGCAGAGTGCGTGTGTCATTGTCCCTTTATCCTGGTTTGATCTTTGCTCAGATGGATGATCACTTCCAGGATGTAGCGGTCCTTATGGGTTATGGACCAAGGACATGCGTTCTGAGATCTTATTACCAAATACCTAATAATACCTATTATTTTAAAGGGGATTTACATATATATTTGAATATGAATATTTCATCTCATCTCATTTTCTATACCGCTTATCCGTCAGGGTCGTGGGGGAGCTGGAGCCTATCCCAGCTGACTTTGGGCGAGAGGCGGGGTACACCCTGAACTGGTCGCCAGCCAATCACAGGGCCACATACAGAGACAGGCAAACACTCACTCTCACACCTACGGTGTTAACCTAGCTTGCATGTCTTTGGATTGTGGGAGGAAGCCGGAGTACCCAGAGAGAACCCACGCTAACATGGGGAGAACATGCAAACTCCACACAGAAAGACCTTGGGTTCAAACCGGGATTCGAACCCGGGACCTTCTTGCTGTGAGGCAACAGTGCTAACCACAGCATCACCATCCTGTCCTGAATATGAATACGTTGACCTATTTTTGCTCAGGTTATTACAGACCTGACCCAGTACATGTCTGACAAGAGAAAGACCGTCTTAGGTCTATCTAAAGGACCAGACAAACCCAATAATCAAAATTGCCACTAAAAACACTGTTCAAGTGCTAAAAATGTCAATCATGTCAGATAAAACGAACTGTGGCCTCAGCGTTTTCTTTCACCTTGTTTTCACACTTGTAATCTGATCCTAAGTCAGCCTAAAGATCATATAAGTTACACAGTGCTTATGTGTTTCTCTTGTGAACAGCACTGATCACAGGTCCTCCCTCAGGTCTCCTCGGTATAACTCATAATGATAAACAGACCCAGGACCTGCAGGCCCAGGACCCATCCAGGCCAATGATTTTGACTCTTATTAACAAAAGAGTTTATATTTTTGACTATTTCGTAGAAAATGCAAAGCAACATTTTCACAGTCTTCTTCTATGCTGGAAAGGACGAGAGATGGAGTGATTAAGTTTAAGAGAGTTAAAGGCAGGGCTTTGGGGAATGGGATGTGGCTCATTACCTGTTAATCAGATATTACCCAGCCACTGACGGGAGAATTAGGGAGCAATTATGTGTGTTAACCAGCTGACAGGCCTCGCTGGCACAAAGAAACACTGGCAGCTCAGAGCTGGCACACTGGAGCGCTTTATAAACACAATATATCTGATCGAAGAAATCTAGCACACACACACACACACACACACACACACACATACAGCAGGGGAGCCACTTGACCGTGTTTTTACTTGATGATGATGAGCTGTGAACAGCTGAGGATGGATGGAAGCAGCTGACGCGTCTGGATGGTGAGAGGGATGAGAAGAAGGTGGTGCTTTCAGCTCGTCCTGTTGAATTATGGGATTCGGAGTTTGGCAGGGCAACGTTTCACAGACTGTTGGGTTTCAGAGGTATGCAGCCAGCCTTATGCAGCAGAGGGTAGTCTGTGGAACGTGCACCCCCCAGGTTCCTACTGACACTGGAACAGGAGGTTGCAGGTTCAGGTGCAGTTAAAATAAGGTGCAGTTTTTTCTAAATGTATTTTATATGGGGGAAAATAATCCTGATTTGTTTTATTCGACACTACAAATCATCCTTTAAGAGCCGTTGTGCGTCTTTTAGGAAACCTTTAATCTCTGTAAGAACTGTAGTATTTTGTGAGATGAATGTGGGCTAATGAGACCAGCTGACCATATTCTATCTTCATCTTACAATGTTAGCAATTAATGAATCAAGTCATCATTAATTAAATATACTCCATTAAACACAGTATACTTTTCTTTAATAATAAGGACTGAGTGGCCAAATCTCTGTCCGTACTATGGGTGGCTGAGTTGAATTGTGGGTAGTGTAGGTCTCGGGCTTTGACAAGGAAGAAGAATGAACTGAATAAAAAAGACAATATCGATTTTATTCCTTTTTTTGTCCATCGTCAGCCCGACAGTGTTATAGGAGTGCAATGCTAAATCAGGAGACTGCTCTCTTAATTCAAACAGCTGTATACCTGTACAGCCTGTGATCGAAAAGTAAACATAAGACCAACCGTAACCTCTTATTAAGTCTTTTATCACAGAGGCAGACAGTTTAGTCTAGTAACAGTGTTTTCAATTGCTGTTAATGTTTCTTAACATCATTACTCTTCAGTGGTAAAATAGACGTTTTTCTTCAAATATGTTTGGAGCTGAAAGGTAAACAACTCAATTATGTATGAGCATTCCACTCTGTTGAATATGATAAAAACAATACAGTTTGGTTGTTTAATGAGTGCCAACAGGCTGGGCTATATTATATTTATGGATTGATATTGTATTAAATTTGTATTAACATTTACAATCTTTGCACTTAAAATACATCTCCATGTGTGCGATGCATTTAATTTTCATAATTTCATAATTTTCTTAATGTCTGTAAGACCATTTTTATTACTCGATATCTGAGCTGCGATAGAGGACTATTTGCAACGGTAAAAGAGCAACAGTGCAACTAGTCTGATGCTTTTCGATGTTATAACAGAAGCTAATGAGGCCTTTATTAAAAATAAACTACGCTAAACGTTCCTTTAGTCAGGTTATTAAATCATCTGACATGGGACGATGAAAGCTCTTTGCCATCTCATGAAAAGTGATGACAGCTTATTGCTCTTCTCCCGCAATGCCTGCAAAAAAAAACGAGCCAACCATGAGGATGCAAACATGCCTGTGTATGTGCCTCTATCTCTGTCTCTATCTATAAATAACACATATTTATCCTCGAAATAAGTTGCAGCAGTCATCTTGAAAACCAGCACTTCCTTTAAATAAACTCAAAGCAAGCTGAGAAAACTTCAGTCTTGTCCGCAGCTGGGCAGCTCTGCGTATTAGAGTTGACAAACGTCATTAAAATTCACCGCTCCAAATAACAAATCTTTCAGCAGCCACACACACACACACATGTGCACACACTCACACAGACCATATAACCCCAATCACACACAAATACACACACACACACACAACTTTCAGCAACTCAGCCGAAACGGGGATATGCTAACCTCGGCAGAGGATGTCCGTTGGGACACCGTGGCCAGACTTGGGTTTCCCTCCTGGGACTGACTCTGGCTAGCACACATGCTAATGCTTGGATGGCTCTCCTGCCTCTACTTCAGTCTTCATAAAATAATCTACTTCATCTGGGCCTCCGACCAGGCTTTTCACCACCTATTAGCTCTCAAACTTGTGGTGGTGACAAAAGAAGGGTTTTGACAAAGCGCCAAAACAGATTGTCACAACGCACTGGTTTTCAAAAGCTCCTCGGCCTACCTGATTACTTCCTCTGACTGACGGGCTGCTGATTAGTAGCCGCTTGAGAAAACTGAATGTCAGGAATGGTTTGTGAATGATTTAGTCATTTAAATCAGTAGATAGTCAGTAACAGAGAATGGAGACAGCTTGGGTTAGGAGTGCTTGAGCCTCTGTGGCTAAAGACAAGCCATCCATGCAGCTGAGAGAAGCTCAACCACAATCTCTCGAAGGCCAACAACAGGAGTGCCAGCCTGCTTTAACCAGGGCGGAAATTTGGCACTTTGGGAAGGTGCAAGGTTTCGAGGTAGAAATGAAAACTCCAAGCAGCCGCTTACCTCTGCCTTTCCTGCAGAACTTTGACATCACTGTACACTCAGCAAAATAATTTTAGATTACTTGGTCTAAAACTAACAAATTATGTCAATTTTATTCAAATATAACAAACCTGCTTGGTATCTATAGCCAGCGTACTCTGGTGCAACTCTGGCGCATTTGGGCCAACATTTTAAATAGGTCACACCTCAGTTACAGAAAACATTTCATTTCCATGTGTGCCCAACATTTTGCATGAATAGCAATTATTGTCTGAATAAATACACATTTGTGTTGTTGTAGCTGCTCAAATATAAAATGTAGAACTAAAAGAACAGTCATTTACAGATCTTGTGTAGACAGCAGCTTTCATTAGAATAACAGAATGTCTGACGGAGTGGCAAATGCAATTTGCACTCAGGTGTCGGTAGCCAACAATGCTATGTGCATATTTCAACCTACTCTCATTGCCAGGGCGTCAAATACTGATGCTTTGTTTTAATGTTCTGAAAGTGTCACAGATTGGTTAGGTTTAGGCACTAAAACTACTTGGCCAGGTTTGAGTACTTTGTGAGTGTTGTGGGCAAAGCTGTTGGGTCAGATGCCGACATTCAAGCCTGAATTGGGAAGGCTAGACCAGCTTACATTACATTACGTTACATTACATTACGTTACCATCTAGAACTCAAAGGAAATAAACCAAATTAGTGATGCTCTATGTTCAGAAACATGGAGAATAACAAACTACACCAACAAACTCTCGACCTTTGTAAAGGACTGCGTAAGAACCATCTTGACGATAGTTGGCCAAACACCATCAGAGATGAATATCTGCGTGAGAAAACAAATCAGGAGAAAGCAAACACCCTGATGAGGAAAAAGATTGGACACATCCTTTATAAACCCCAAACCAATGTAACCAGACTCACAAGGGAAGAGTAAACGAGGGACACCCAGAAACAGCTGGAAGAGGCAAAGGGACTGAAGGACACTTGGACGGAGCTGGAGATGGCGGCCCAAGACTGGGGCTGATGGAGAGGACGTGTGAATGACGTGTGCTCCATTAGGAGAGAAGAGTTTATGTCAGAGCCAGATAGTCCAAAATCATCCACCTTTATCTAATCCTCTGTTTGAGTAGAAACTGTTATAGCTATATAGAATAGAAATAGTGGGCAAACCGTGTAATTACAAGAATGGCATCTGTCACGTGATGCCATTGGGCCCAAGAAACCTTTTTTTTATAGACTTACATCTGTAAAACAGTTGATGCACTTCTTGAGCATCACAACCTTCATAAAATGTTGAAGGTATATCACTATTAGGTGATCCTTTTTGATGCTTTAAGTCTGATAACATTTATTAGGTCTAGAAGTTATGAATTATGATTAAATGATTTTGTCCCCATTCAAGTTAGCGGAGGGCTAAACTGGAGGTTAGCTGCCTCCGCGCCCAAGTCAGCTGGCTCAGCTAATTCTATGTGGCCCATACAGCAACTCTGGAGTACTGCCTCCAACTCTATATTCAGTTTTCTTTACATCTGTGGACAGGAATCAGTGGTCCACAGTACAAACGTCTCTTTAACTGACTGAACTTATTGTCCCGTCAACAGCCCCGAGTTTGGAGAGCTTTTGTTAGTTAGCTTTTGGTTGGTTTGCCAAGCTCACCAGTACACATATACAGCCAAATATTATTGTCCATGAACTTGGCCTTGCCACTTCCTGGTCTGACCGGCATTAAAGAATGGTTCTAAATTAGCATAGCAGTTTTGCAAATACGCAGATGCTCTTCTACCTGTTATTCTGGCACAAATCAAAACATAAAAACCACGCACCATGTGTAATACAATACATCCAGATACATTCACTATACACACCAATTCAGCAATATTAGATGTCTTTAAAAAAAAAAAAAAAACTCTTCTAGAGAAACCACAACAGCAGACAGGCCTTTTCCATGCTTCTCCTGCACACATTGTAAAGCCGCAGCCCTGCAGAGGATTGCCTGGCCTGCAAAACAGACAGCATGGAGACTGACTGACTGCTGACATACATGGCACAGGGAACATGCCGGCTTTTGTCAGACTTCCACATGTGTTTCCAATGGGGGGGATATTAGATTCCGGGCTGGTACTGCATGTCGGCTACAGCTGAGGCGCGTGTGCACAGGGCTTTGTCTGCACATAGACATACTACTCGTACACACACAAAATGAGGCTCCAGATGTAGACAGCTCGTGATAGGAGCGTGGTGGCAGTGGGTCACCCTGAGCGAACACAAGTGTGTGTGTGTGTGTGTGTGTGTGTGTGTGTGTGTGTGTGTGCGCAGGGTTCAGGTTACTGTGTGGCTGCTGAATGTCTAACGAGGGAGGATGTCAGTCTTGTTTGAGAAGCGGGTGTGACAGCAATGAGATTCAGAGGAAAATGAAACCTCAGCAGAAAAGATTATGTACACAGTAGTAGCCATTTTAGAAGTAGCGAGTTTGTCCTGCCTCTAGCCTACAGTGGCACTGCTGTAAGGTCTTTATTCAGTGTTACAGGCTACATAGGTAATTAGTGTGTTTTTTAAAACTAAACTAAAACCGAGTAATACCATTTCTTGGAACGTTCCTGTGGAAAGAGAGGAAAACTTTTTCCAAAAAAACATGCTATAGATTGGAAAAATACAATCACTGCCTCAATAACCACGTCTAATGGCTGCTTGAACAGTTTACAATGGAGTTGCATGTTGTTTTTCATTCAACAAAGAAAAATATTTATTGACTGAAATGCCCTGTCTTTATGCCGGTGTCACCTTTTTCCAAATAAATGGGTTAACATTTTGTGCCATATGCTTATCTGCTCTCTTTCAGGCAGTTAGATGGGAAGATTGACATTACATTGTCTGTGCATTAAGAACAGTTAGTCAAGATGTATTTCGCCTGGTTTAGCATAGCTGGATGCAGGAGGACAGAATTAGCCTGGCTCTGTCAAATTTCACAGACATGTCTAACGTACGAACACCTCTACTGTTCGCTAATTATCATTAGTGTTAATTATCTTGTTTGTTTCATTTGTATAGAAACAAAGATGTTACGTGTCTGCTGCTGTTTCATGGGGAGTTGTGTCTCATGTCACTTGCGGAAAAATAAATTTGATGAAAAAAGTTTCTGCGCACTGTAGTTGTCGTGTCTGGACGTCAGCAGTCACTTTGTAGGTCAGAACTAAAAATGCTGACACTTCAATTTTTCAAGCTAGCCAAAGATGATTCAAACCAATTTTAGGCTACGTAGAGGATGCTTTGATTTATCTACACTCTGTGGCTTTTGATTTAAAGCCAAAATGGGGAAGTCCTACATAATAAGGAATATAGATTACTGTGATGTTGGCTGAAATTGACTCAAAACCTTCTTCTGACTGGTTTGTGCCACAAAGTATCCGTCAAATTCCCCATTACACTAATCCAGCATCAGTAAATGGAAATGCAGAGTAGAGTTAGAGGTTGCCAGTCTTCTCAGCAACACTTTTGGTTTTTTGCGGTCATGAAACATTGTGTATCCAGATTATCATGTAAGTGATTTATTGATGTTTGAATACTTTATGTAATGCTTTTAAAAACAAGTGTCTGGATACAGGGTCTTAATCAGTTACAGGACAGAGAAGGAAAACCCAGGTCAAGGAATACAGAATTGCCCACAGACACACGCACACACACACACACACACACACACACACACACACACACTCACACACTCGACCTCCATAAGCCAGCCTCCATGGAAAAAAGCTTACATTCTAATAACACACAGTTAAGTAAAAGTTTATGTTTTCAGCGGCCAACAAAATAAATGAAACAGAGCAAATGTGAACATGGGACGCTGGCGTTTCGAGTTGTTTTTATCGAAGCAATGTGGACATGAGGAAGTGGAGAAAGCTGAGGGGTGGTGGAGCACCTGTATATTTATACAGACTTTAACTCTTGTGATGTCATCTCTTGACAGTAAACATTTATCTGTCTTTTATAATGGCAATCCAGATCCAGGGTCATTAGCGAACACAGAGTCAATGAAGGAGACCACCATCTGAGGCCTGAAATAGTCCGGGTTACGGTGTGTGGAGGTTCTGTTAAATTTATTGAAACGGGGATGGTTTATTCAAAGAACTTGTAATGAGTTGTTCTTGGTATCCCGTATGCGTTCTGTGTCAGAAGGTCAGGACGAGGACTTCTCTTTGAAAATGGATGTTGAAACATTAAAACTAAATGTTGCTGCATACAGCGCTATAATAAAAAGTTGAAAAAGGTTATTAAAAAAAAAGTGTAATTTAAAACTGCACAGTCAAACCAAAGATGCAGATGCAAACTTTGTGGATATGCAGCACACTGTTAAGACAATTGGCTATAGAATATGTATTAGCCATATTTTTCAAGTTGACCATTACATTTGACTTTATGTAGTTGACATTTCTACAGAGACATCAGTCATGTCCAACTAGTGCCCTGATATACAGCAAAGCAAGGCTGCAAATTCTATGCCTTAGTTTCTAAAGACAACCATGCAAACATAACATATCTATGATGTTTTTGATTCAACTAAACTGAACAAACTAAAACAACTAAATTCGGTGGGTGAAGTGCGTGGTCACACCAGGAGGTGGTGAGATATATGCATGTGCAAGACATACCTATGGACTTTCTATGTTCGGAATACACGTTAAGCTGTATGTTTGTGCACGATTTGCAACCGATCTGTTTTCACCACTGTTGAACTCAACGCTCAACTCGATTGTGGTCACTCTTTTGAATTTGGTGTGATTAAGCCTTAAACCTCACAGCTATGACAGGGAGATGTCCACTGCACGGTGGCTCCATTTTAGTTCAGCGTGATCATGCATACATTAGGCAACAGAATGTCTGGCTACTGTGAAATGACTAAAGATCCTAATACTGTGTTCACACAAAATGGCAAAACATGGCTAAGTGTGGCTAGCTTAACCGATGCTGTGTCGCCATTGAAGTGTTTAGGTGCTCTGTCACACGGTTGTTTCGCCATAGGCATGTGTAACATATAAAATTAAGAACATCACATTTTGCTGCCTCATTGCATCCCCATGTGCGCTACAATACACAGAAGCTAAAGTTACAGCATGGTGTCAGCTAGCTAAATGCTTGTGGGGAGGGAGAAGGGGTCAGTTTGTTGCTTTATGTCTCTGGCGTCCATTAAAAATGACTTCTGACATTTGGCAGGATGACCACAGCACGAGACTCCATTCTGTCCAGTTGTCCGTATTAGTTAATAAGGTGGAGATGTTATGAACATGAACCTAATGCACCTGTTGGCGTCTTTGATGCTAGAAATTGGTCGTGTCGAGCTCTTTTCTGATTTTCTCTCAGTATCATTTTCACACCGTCAACAGGATTTGCCAAACCCACAGCCTGCTCATAATGACGGTCAGTGTTTGTATTCATTGTGAGCGATCAGGGTTGCTGCTTAGTCTGGAAAACGTCTTGACTCTTGTAAATGACACACCGTGTCTGAACAGGAAAAATGTTAAATCCACTTCAGCCGAGACGGAAAACAATCAGTGCATTAAAAATGGTTTGCAACAACAGAGAGCAACATCAAAGCGTAAAAGAATCCATCCCAAAAGAAATCTCATCAACATTTTTTTTTTCACTTGCAGATGCAGAGACTACATCGGTTACATCTGTAGACACCCATGGTGCTGAGGATAAAAGTATCTACCAATTGGCGAGCCTTGCAGGCTTTTTCCAGCTCATGAATGAGGAATTCTGGTTAACAAGTCACCCAGATAATGGTGCGGAACCTGTCCGTATAGCGGGAGGTGATATTGGTGTTGTTCACACTGCTGACAGTAGTTCCACGACCAGTCTCGGTGGGGGTCTGGCCCACACACAGCTTTAGTATAGTCCAAGCATGGAGAAGGTAAACAGTGATGAAGCTCCTGCCTCCCCCACGCGGCATGTCGTCTCACCACAGACAGAAAGAAAAACAATGAAGCCGAAGTGATGATCCATGTGAGGGTCTGGATCAGACAAGTGTTGCTGTAGGTCATAACAATAGCCAGTGCAAGTCCCAGTTTACAAGGCTTCTGTTATTGTCTCAGTAACATCGTGCAATTACTCTCACACGGTTAGGTTCTATTTGAGATTGTGCAACATCCATTAGAGTTACATGCATTAAGTCTAAATACCTTTTGTTACTGGTTAAAATGTGTCCATAGCACACAGTTTAAAAGATGTCAAATTTGCCTTTGAACGTCATACACAATCATGATTTTGCAAATTTTCAAATTCAGATTCAGTTGCTCAGACCAACCATTTGGCATTTCAGGAGTTTGGCTTCTTTTGTTAATTTCCCAAAGTGTTCCTTTGGGTATTTTATGCCTTTTCAATGACAGTTGCCAATAAAGCAATGACAGGATAAAACAAAAGGTTCACAGCTGGACTAAAACCCATGATGTTGTGGTTCATGATCAGAACTGGAAATATTAGTCCATTGTGGGGACCTAAAATTGGGTTCGAGTTGATTCTTTTTTGGTAGCAGAAACATCTATCTGTAATAGTATCAGGCAAGTTCCAACATTGTCTGTGTGAATAATATCTCCTAAGGTCAGAGCTCAGCCACTGTTAGTTATGTTAATAGACACTGGATGCGTTTGATGTGTATGAGCACTAGCAGATGGCGCTGTGCATTTTAACTGTAGGCCAAATTCAGCGCTGCGTTCATGTCTCTCCTGTTGACCAACCTGACCGTTCTGCATGTGCTTGATGTTCCATCCATCTGCGAGACCTCGTTTGTACTCAGCTGTGTCGGCGGCCACCGCTCCAATGGGAGACCTCCAGCCACTGAGCCTGATCTCCATGACGACAACGATCCCTTGGGAGGATTCTGCGTTCTGGCTCATTGGGCTGCGTTCACTGAGAGACTGACACAGAGAGTTCAGAGAGAGAACAAAAGGAAGAGGGAAGTTTTGCAGTCAGACTCACGTTTTCAACATGCATATAAACATCAAATGTATGATCAGGATGCCTTGAGATCAAAACATCATATTTGTAAAGGGATCCTACTTTTATCCAAAGTTCCCCTTGATATTACAATAAGCATTCATACTCCCAGAGCATTGAATATCCCCATAAGTTGGCAGCACGACCATAAAAGGATCCAGACGTATGATTTTGTTGGACATTTGTTTCATATCATGTGTAGACAGTTTTATTTTGTTAACCAAGGATTAAGTACATGTAGGGCTGCAACTGAAGACTACTTTCAACGTCGATGAATCTGCAGATTATTTTCTATTAATGTAATAACAAGGGGAAAAATGTCGAATGATGTTTCCCAAAGCCCAAGACAAAGCCTTCAAATGTTAACTTAAATGGAACTTTTGTCCACAACCCAAAGATATTCACTTTGCTGTCAGAGAGGAGTAAAGAAACCAGAAAATATGCACATTTGAAAAGCTGGAATGAGAGAGTTATCACAAAAATACTAATGGTTGGAGATTACTTTATTAGCCAACAACTAGTCAGTTAATTGATTAAATATTGCAGCTCTATTTACTGTGCCAACTTTTCAAAATAAAGCGCACAATTTATTTCGATTTTTATTTCATGAAGCATGTTGGAGGTCCCAACTGGACTTTTTGTGTTTACTGGTGTGCTTTCACACTGTTATTCTATAATCAAGCGATATATAGGTCAACCAACAAGGTCAAGAGGGCAAAAAACAGGAAGCTGGCCCACGCAGTACGTTGCTTATTTATGCACCAGGACTGTTTCTATTTCTTTGACACCTCAGTAATTGTAGCTCATAAATTACACTGCTGTGCCTGGCAGGCAAGAGTTAACCTGGAAAGAGGGTTTGGGGGGGTGGGGGTGAGGGGGTCTGCAGTGCATAGACATGTGTGCTCAACATTGAGAAGGACATCAGCTGATTGATGCTGGTTAAGTAGAGCATCGGGACGGATGCGTGTTTAATGAAGTCAACGCCAAGATCAAAGGATGGAGAGGTGAAGGGAACGACTGAGGGACAGTCCTGATGGTCTTATCTGACATACTGGTTAAAGAGAGATATTGTAGATAAAGGCAGATGCAGCAGAGGGGGAGTTGGCTTTGGATGGCAGGATGATTGAACATGGGGCTCCTCAAACATGGCTCTCAAACGTCTGAGTAATTCTTGTCCTCTAAAAACAAACACCGATAGAGACGGAGCTCTGGGCTTTGTTTTACATGTTTATGTATGTCATCTTGGTCTTAATGTGAAGGATTTGACTCCCGTGTGGGAGCTTGCGGCTGCGTAGGATTGAAGAGAAAATGCGTCCATCTGTAAAGTGAGCTCATATGTATCTCTGCATGTCTGTTTGTGCATGTGTGTGTCGGAGGTTTCGGTTCAAACGAGAGGCAATCAAGCAGAGTTTGTGTACCTAGGCAAGGCATGAAGAATCCGGATAGGACTCCACTTTGCTTCCCACAATACTTCCATATCTTTTCTCTCCCTCTACGTCTGCACACAAACACAGAGGGAGCCCCCACAGAGTGAAAACCATTCCTATGATCTACGTTCAAGGGTAAAACCTTAAATCTTGGCCTTGACACCCAGATTCCACACTTGTCCTTTTAATCCCGTCCCATCCCACCAACAACCCTGCTTCCTCCCTTCTCTCCGTCCCGGCATTTATCCGCGGATCAGACAGAAAAACATACAATGCTTCCACAAGCTGGACACACACACTCGCACATACATCCCATTTTCGTTTAATCCCTACTCCCCTCTTCCCTTTCTCCCTCTCCCCCTCCTGACCCTTCTCACCTTTTGTTCCTTGTTTGCTTGTGCGATTCGCCAGGTTCTCACTCCCACCATTAGTGCACAGCCCAACCTGTTGTTTGACCTCTGACTCCTTGTGGGTGTTTCAATTATTTTTTAGCTACAGAAAAATGCACTCCTATTTTGGTAAGGGCTCACAGGTAGACATAAAGACGGACGCCACATTAATCATAACCAAAAGGGAAAATAGCAAGTATTGCAACATCTACTTAATGGATTGGTTGGACATTATGTGCAGACATTTACTGTCCTCAGAGGATGAACCCGTAGAATTCTTCTATCAGACTTGCATGAAAACATGACCTAGCAGAAAAACTAACAAACTTACCTAGAATATTATAGCCTAAAATGACTTGTTTGAACTTGGGGGGTCATCTTAGCAGCAAGAGGGCTACTTGTTTAATACTAGTGGTTCCCTCTTTATGATCTTTTTTTTTGTTTTCACAGAATGAGGCGAAGTAAGGGAAGACAATACACATTACTGATCCAAGGCAATATATGCCATCTTTAAGAGGATGATAAAGCGTTTTATCGCTCATTTTCTCAACTCTCGCCAGCACAGGTTTCAGTCTACCACTTATAGCATGCACACTTCTCTAAACTCTAGTGCTGCTACCACTATTACTCATCTGTTTTAGATGGATTTGTTTGAGAAAGACCAGCTGACCCCCTTTGAGAAATCGAGTGGTCTGTAAACACTTAGGGCGGATTAGGTCAGAGAATGTAGGAGGTGAGGGCGGGGGAGGGAGAGAGGAGACAGGAGGCGAGGGAGGAGGAGATGGTGGTGATACTGAGGGATGGAGGGGTTAAGGAAAGTTACGGTGGAGACAGGAAGTTGAAGGCGTTAGATGAGGATCGCTGCTACAGATTGACTTCGGCCATGGGAGGACCTGACCTTGACCTTTCCGGGGCATTTTTAACAGACCAAGCGCAGTTTAAATTATTTGCAGAATAGTTCTTGAGTTGAGCGGTTGTACAGTTACAGTTCAGGAAAGAAGAGACAGAATCACAATATTATGAAAAAAGAATTAGCACATCAAGTGTTGATAAAACAATAATGGGTGTGGTATTATAGACCCAGATTCATTTAATTTAGATTCCAAAAATGGCGTCTACATGCCTCTTTAAGCAGGACCCACAAGACCATAGGCTTAGCTTCCTTAGTCCTGACGGGCTCATACCGGACCTGAACAGGGCCCATTTTGTCTTCTAACAGCGCCATTTGTGATCTGTGGTTTTCATGTCGTGTTCTGGACTGTTTTAAGCACAAACCAGAGATGGAAGTTAATGCCCGGCTGGGATCAAAACAGAATGAAAGAGTGGCCAAATAAGAATAAATATGCAACTAAACTCCTAAGTTTTGATCCCTAAAGCCTTTAATTGGTATAACAAGTCACTAACGAAGGGTAATGCGTGCCCTTTACAAGCCCGGTGTTCCTTTTACCAGCAGGTAGCATTCTGCCCTCGTCCATCATCTGCTGCGATTCCAAAAGCCGACGTTAAAGCTATGCATATAAAAGTTCTGGTTTCCAGCACAGTGCCAGAGTAAACTGGGTGGTATATGGTTTAGAGACGTTTCCTTCTTCGAGAGTGAGGGTCCCGGGTCTCTGTTTGTGATGGAACAGTCCACCGCTTGCCAAGTGCGGGCCATTTCTTAGGCCTCTTTGTGGCTCAGAGGAACACTTTGAAAACCGCAAGTTATCATTGGAGCAGGGGAGGCCTGTGGCACACGGGACGACCACCACCATCAACCTACACCCCATTATACTCTCTTTTACTGACCCACACCTTGCACACCTTGCGCAAACTCCGCCACGTGCTTTCCATCTCTCCGCCTGCTGCCAGTTTACACACCTTTCTCCCTCTACTCCCCTCCACCCATCTGGCATTGCCAGCCTCTGCACCTTCCGTCTTTCTTTCCTTCCTTCCCTCCGCACCCATCCATCCACACTGTCAGCACTCCATCAGTCTTGTCCGGCTGAGTTGTCCAGCTGAATGGCAGCGCTACCCGCCAGGTACGCACTGTTTTATAAACATGGCTGATCGTTTGGGTCTGCTGTGTGGCCTTTGCAATGGTTAAAATATGTAAAATGAAGTTTTTAATGCCCATAGCACTAAATGACTAATGTAGCTTTGGAGAGTTGACAGTGACGAAACAATTACACTGGTGCTGTCGTTTGCTCCTCATTGATGGTTGACAGCTTCAACACTCCATTTTTTTTTTTTTTTTGTTACAACTATGTTATACTCAGTTGTCAATCATTTATTATCAGTTTTTACTTTGAAAATGTGCTTGTATTGAGTTTTTCCTTCCCGAAGAAGGAGGGTCATAAAGGGCAGGTGATGCCTCGGACTGCTGGACTCTTTATTAGATTGTTTGTTCGCTTACACTTGTTTATTTCAGTGAACTTTGTAAATGGTAAATGGTCTGTATTTGTATAGCGCCTTTCTAGTTATTTCAACTACTCAAAGCGCTTTACATGACATCCTCATTCACCCATTCACACATCAATCATACAGGAGAAATGTAATTTGGAGGAGACTATTCTTTCATACTGATCTTTCATACTATTCTTTTCATACTGCTACATGGCTACATGAGAAGCCATGCTTCAGGAGCAAGTTGGGGTTCAGTGTCTTGCTCAAGGACACTTCGACATGTTGACCCATAGGAGCTGGGGATCGAACCCCCGACCTTCTGATTGAGGGACTACCCACTCTACCACTGAGCCACAGCCGCCCCTGGTTCTAAAGCACTAAAGCACTATGAGACACTCTGTTGTGATATTGGGCTATACAAAATAAATGAATTGAATTGAAAAATTGAAAAAATACTGCTTATAAATGCTAAAATAGAGTTATACCTTTTTAAAAATTTAGACTTTTATGAAACTGAAACTCATTTTTGATATGGTTTCCATTTTTCCTGTAATAGCCATTAAATGTATTTACACTCTTCAGCTACATCTCTATATAACTGTCACTGCTAGTGGCAGGGTCCGCCACTACTGTGCTGGATTCAGATTGCCTTCACAGGCTCAGGAAACAATGTGGCACCCTTGCACCATATCAGAGCCATATTAGGTTACTGCCATTGCAAACAGAACATTGCATTGCTGTTGCTTCACATTAAAAGCTTTAAACCGGCAAAGCACGTGATAGCCCATAGTGTATTTGTCACTAATGTTGGCAGTAACAGATGGTTCATGCAAAATGTTTCTACCAAGGCTTTTTTTTTTCTAAAACTGTCAATCAGGTTTAATGTTGCAGGGAGTAATGGAACAAATGGCAGCCGCCAAATTGAGCTGGTGAAGAAAGAGTTGCAAACACGAGGCTGCACACCTCCACCTCCTGAGCAAGGTAACAAACTCCTTTTAATGCACCCCATTGTTGTGCACTTGTGCCATATGCAGCACGACATCGGGTCATGGTTGCCCATGACATGATGGACAAAGGCTGATTACTGGCTGACTTCCTGTATGTAAGTATTGAGAAATAGAAGTATTAATAAAATACAACAAATATAATGAAAAATATGTCACATTTACATACATACAGCGTATGACATGTGTTACACAGTTACAACTTTGCTATATCACATTGTTAGTCATGTATTACCTGTTGTTGACAAATACAACACATGTCCTTATATCTGCTAACCACTATATCGCAGTGAGTTATAAACATCTGAATTGCTTATATAATTATAAATGCTTGTAGTGCATTAATGCAAAATCAGCTGTAACAAGCTTATCCCAACTATCAGTGAGCAGATAAACAGATGTCTCCAATCTTACACCCACCAGTCTGACCTCCTGCTCCTGCTCCTATTTCATGTACTCACCTCCATGTACTCAATACAATATTTTCATGGGAAATTGAGTGAGGTCTTAAGAAAATACTTCTAAAAATCATCTTTGTCTATTTTCCTTGTGTCAGCCAGTCACGCGTATGTGCAAGTACAGTGCCCTGAGAAAATATTATGATTTGGTTTTGCAGTTATTTTTAGTTGCCTTTTCCTGCCTTTTTTTTTTTTATTTTAACATGTATGGTGCACCTTGTTCCACAGAATAACTCTGATTTCTTTTCTGTAAATAATGAAAAAGTATCTTGAATTATATGATATTTTCTTCTGATGAATGTGGTCCTTTTTTCTCTCTTTTTAAAAAAAAAAAAAATGGAGCACGCAAGTTAGTCAAGGATAATATACATGGTCTGGAGAGTACACATTCATATTTTGGGAGCATTTAAAAAGCCACAATCAGTAATAAGCTGTAAAATCTGCTCAGAAAAGCATGAAATATGTAGTCATTGAGAAACAATATACAAGGCTGACACTACAAAAACTTAGCTTGGAGTGATGATGATCCTCTGGTGTTTTACACCCACTTACATCCCACTGTGTTTTATATGGTTATTAACTTTTGTGTCCAGTATATTGTTTTTTATCATTAAAAGAACATTGACATTGAATCTGAACTTTTTTTTTATTTGCTCCTAAGCAAATGGCAGCAATTATTGAAATTTAAATTTCCCCACTAATGATGAAGGAGCAACGTGAGTCATGAGGGGATTCCTCGGACCAAAAACATCCCTTTGACTGGTCTGCTGGCAGATGAAATATTAAAGCTAAGTGATCCAGAATATTCTCTCCTGATTAGACAGAGGTTGCTTTCACTGCAGGTCCCATGGTGCTACTGTGGAGAGAGTAAATATAACCGAAATCTGCAGAGTCCCGGCTCGACTCCCAGACTTTTACTGACAGCTTCGTTCCACTGGCAAGAAAAAAACTTGTGATTAATACCGCTGCAACACTCGCTTACTAATTCAGGAAGATATAAACATTGGGAAACGGTCCATATGTATCTAAATAAAATGATTTACAGTTGCAGTTAGGTTTGGAGCTGGAATTAGACACAGAGTTCTGAAGGCGTTGTTTAACGTGGTGATAATACCCAAGAGGCTGTGATTATGTGACCAGCTCTGATGTGGCCGCGTCCTCAAACAGCAACAGCACTGAAGTAACCATAATCATAGTAAAGAACGTCCACAAGGCCATTATGGCATTAAGAAATGATTATGCATCTACACTGCCAAGCTGAGAGAACGCTTTTGGTCTCAAGTTGCCTCCCTCTGATTCCTTTCCTAATATCTCAGCTTTAACCACATCTTACCCCTTCGCCCATTTATTTCTCCTTAAAAATTAGAAATGTAGGCCTTTGATAATAATCCTGGATCCACAGGTTCAGGGCATACACAATCAAAACATGTTGAGCTCCAGGTTCCGCTAGTAATTTTAGCCCCTACTTTGTGTCACATCTGCTGAAATTTGACCGAAATTTCTTTGTGTGGTGTGCGTTTGTGTATACGAGTGTATTTCTACGGTGTATGGATGTATGTGAGAAGGTACAGTTGTATAGTTGTAGAAGTACCATGCTAATGTTTATTAATAAGTAATAAACTAATGTGAAAATTAATACACAACATGTAAAGTATAAGTAAATAGATCCATCATATGTCAGTAGTGTAAAAATTGTAAATATAGTAGAAAGTGAGACTTAAATAATGCTAACAAAGTTGAAGAGTTCAGGAGAGATTCAGCGTCATTTTCTTCTACTACAGGACATACTTTGTATCTGGGAATGTCAGTTTCTGCTATTCTAATTTAGGGCTAATTAGAAGAGACTGGAGCAAAGGTAAAGAGGGTGCCAGGGCATGTCACGATTCTTTTTAAATTAGGCCAGAGCAGGCCAAAAATATTCTGACACGCCAGTCTTTTTGTCAGGATGTCAAGGACCCCGATGCTCGTTTTCATTCCAGATGCCCCACATCTGTCTGCTCTGCATTATCAGGATCAAATCGCGTAGTCTGATCCATGAATTAATTTGTCCCCCAAAGACTGGCACCACACTGCCAAGCAGGCGCTCACTTCTGACCCTCCTGCATGCTCCTCCAGCAGAACAGGACTTTTCACCACCCTGCTGCAGACTTGAAAGCTCTTTGGCAGCTCGACTCGAAATCATCTGAGCCCACGAGTGTGTCTCTCCACAGCGTGAGCTCTGCTGGGAGCCCGGAGGGGGGGGGGAGCAGCAGCCAGAGCGGCGGCCTGCTATATGGACTCTGCGAGCGAGCCCACAGAGGGCTCCATACCTGTTAAAGAGAGTAGCTGAGGCCACTGTGGATGAACCCCAGCCGTATATGAAACTCGAGGTGCGCTGCAGATTATGCACAAGCATGACTGCTTTTGCCATGAAAATGTAGCTTTTGGCCCGGACGTTCGAATGATTTTATTATTACTATTTTTTTAATCCCTCTGCTCTCCTCCGCTGGTGAGGTCCCCAACGTTCACTGAGCTCGGATGCTATAAAAAGGCTTTGTGTATTCAGTAATTGCTTAATAGTTATATAAAATGTCATTAACTGCTTTTGCTGGTTAGGTTACATCCATTCTAGCTACCACGGGGACTGAGGTCTCTCACCCTACATCCCTCGCTTCTCTGCCCTCCTGCCTCTGTTTCCTTATGTCATTTTCCAGCAAGAACCTCCTCATATTTCCACCTTTTCTCCTCCTCTGTTCCTCTTCAAATCCCCTCTCTTCAACCTTTTTTTTTTTTTACTTCTCTTTCACAGGGCCATTCTTTCTCCCCCTCCAACTCAACCATCCCTTCTTCCATCCGTCACCATCCACCATGTTAGCGATCCGCCTCTTGACAGGTGAGACGTCCGCAGCTCCCTTGCCTGTCAATCTGCGGCGCAACGGTCGGTCAAAGTGCTCGCGCAGCCCCGGGACACACAGGCCCAAACCGCCGTCAGCCCTCCTCACATCCCATCGCCCATCACTCTCAACACAGCGAGGGGGGGGGGAGGGAGAAGAAAGGCCGCGACTTCCTGTGTGAGGTCATCACGGCGCTGCTGCGTCCCACCCGCAGGCAGTATACGCCTCCCGCTGCTCACAAGCTCCTCACGCCCATTCTTATTTCAGCTCCATTAAAAATAATTGGTGTATCGCTCCAGAGTAAATGTTGAGGAGGAAACCGCGGCTGGTCATTCCGGCTTAGTTCAACATATAAAGAGGATGGAGAGTATCGGCATATGGTGTAAAAGTTCACAATGTATTTATTTTTTCCCCCCTATCACTTATCCAAATTGGCGGTCAATATTTGCTCTGGTGATGATCGCTCCCAGTGGCTAATTTTCTGAAAAGGATATCTCTTTACTTTGGTGTCGAATGCTGCCAGCTCAGAGCAGAGAGCACGTTGAAAGCATTATTCTCACCGCTGTATAGCTTCCCCACTTAATCCGAGGCACTAATGACGTTAATGAAAAATAACTCTAATCTAATAAACTCTTCACTCCAATCAGTCTCATTTCCCTCTTAGCTTTGACTAATCTGTGGTATTGGCACAGAGGTGTTTGATTCTCTCCAAAAACCTTTGCTGCCCGTTTTGCGGGAGCATTGTCAGGGTGAGAGCTGAGGTCTGACAGGACAGAAGAGCTTGTGAACGGCACTCCACATTCATCCCACAATGTTCTGCTTGTCAATGCGTTGCAGCTTCTGAAAACACATTTAGATCATTGCGGACACTGAGTCTTTACTGAAAACCGTGGAACTGTTTGAGTGATGGTGTTTTCTGTGAGGCCAACCGCACCCATTCACTGCTAGAGGGACTCTGGGATACAATACTGCCTTCTAATGGCGAGTGAATCAGCGGAGGATGATGTAACTGCCTGATATGAGTTTTTATTTACTTAATAAAAGGCCAACGTTGACCTCATGTTTAGTCAGTAACTTTGAGTATATTTATCCTTAAAGGATCCTGAGACCTGAGAACTACTGTCAAATAATGTGTCATTTATTCAGAGGCTCAAACTGCCTTTCGCTTTATTTATCTGTACCGCCATCATCACTCTTATACCTCAATATTCTGGGCTTACATGATTACCTTTTTTTTTCAATGGGGTGGGTGGGTGAAGATAAATATGCTAATCACGCTTTTCTCTTTGCTCCATTTGAGGAGTCCAGTATAAATCCAGGGTTTGTATGATTAGCACTCATGATGCCTTCTTTGGTCACCATCCAAAGCCGGTCTTTATCAAAAGCACGGGATGTGTTGCCATAGGACCCAAGGAAACATATGACTGTGCGAGATGTAGCACACAGCTGGAAATAAAGGGCAGGGTGTGGGCCTGAGCATCAGCTGTTCTGCACTGTGGGATTTTTGTATCCTTGAAACGTACTGCGCTACAAGACTCTTCTAAATCTAATTTTGCGTTTCAAAATCTCCACCAGCTACGGCAGAGGTCAAATCTTTGCAAAGCCAGCAAATGCTATCTGAACACTCATAGCTTTGGCTTTTATTGTGAAAGGTAACATATATTATTATCCTGTTTTCATTTGAGCAGCAGCTCTCAGATTAATCCTCCAATCTATGCGGTGCACGTTTATTCTGAAGTTGACGTTCTGGAATTACACCACAGGGGTTTCAAATTATTGCGTAAATTACAATTAGAAGCACTGAGTACTTCATCAGCAATAAAAGCCACTATTATTCAGTGTTACACATCTTCATAAGGAGAATAACATTTTCAACATAAGAGTTCAGCGTAGAGGTGTAGCGGTGAGGGTCAACGTTGTGGCTCGGGTTGATGAAATGAATATTGCAAGCGCGGGTCCTCACAGGGATAGAAATGAAAATGTGTGTGTGTGTGTGTGTGTGTCTGAGACTTGCACGCCACATGCTGCTCTACACCGGGAGTCCCATCTTCACAGCGGGATGATCTGCTGGCTCTAATTCCTTTCCATTAATCATTGGACTAATTTGTTTTCACAGCGCCGCGCTGACAGCCTGAGGTTCTTGTTACAGCACAGCAGCTCGAGGAGACGCCATGTGCATGTGTGTGTGCGCGCACGTGTGTGGATGTGACAGAGGAAAAAAAAAGCTGAGTCGGTCTTCGCAGCTCGCATTAGCGTGAACGGTTGTGAGCGCAAACAAGTGTTTACATCATGATTCAGGGTCACATGACTTAAAATCAAGTTTGACTGAGGTCACTCTTTTATGTACTTAAGGCTTAAAATGTTTGCAAAAACTATTTTAGCCTAGAAAATCATTTCAAACTAGTCAAATTGCGAACTTTGTCAACGTTTAAAAATCCAAACTGATTGAACTGCATGTTTTATCCTGTTCCCGTCATTCTCTCCTCTGAAAAGTTAAGCCAGCAAATTAGAATATTCTTTTCTGTTTCTACCACTTAATCAGTCCTGGTAGAAAAACACATTTGTATTATATCTTGGGATATCTTACATCTCAAATATCTTGTATGAACAACAATCCCAGGTATCAGGACAAAAAAAAATCTATTCATATTCCAGTAAACCTTCAACTGACTGCAGATAGAAACCAACTGCCTTTGAGTCAGTGTGGGATCCTGTGTTTTCGTGTGACCTGTGGCCTCAGAGATGAGAGAAACACAGCATCTGATCCACCTCAGCTCTTGGCCTCTAGAAGGAGGCAAACATCAAATCTTGCCTCTGTAAAAGACTTCCTTCTTGCTCTCCAGATCGCATCCATCTCAGCTGTCCAACACCATCTCATAATACTTCTGCTGCAGTTCCCAAAATTTCAAGCCATGCGCCAGTGACAGAGGAGACAACAAGCTTTCCCAGACAACCTCATGCAGGACCACCCAGACGGCTTTGGCACCGGCCAAACGGCATCACTGCTCTCCTTCAGGAGCTACAAACCACCAAGCCAATGCTTTTCTGTGTCCAGCGGTTACAGTATGCAGTTGTGATAAAAACGGACACGATTTATAAAAAGAAGTAAAAAACAAATGAGTCAGGTTATTATTCCTGAGCTAACTAGACTGCATTTAATTGGCATTGCAGTGGTTCCTGGAGGAAAAGCTCCTGCAGAACTCCTGTGACAGCTGACTCTGGTCAGGCAGTCGGCCTGGACATGATGGCTGATTCAGCCTCTGGCATATCTCTGTACCACATTCCTTGTCCAGTCAGCAGTTTGTGCATTCTGAACAATAAAACACTGATGGGACCTCCAGCATAGACTCAGGAGATTCTTCTTTTTAAAAAGGCTAATAGGAGGTAAAAACATAAATCAGGTGGGATGTGGGTCAGAACATTTGTATATCCTTCTTACTTCTAATCATAAATTATACAGTAGGCTATATTTCCAATATTAACGCATGGACGAATCTTGTAATATGATTGCAGACATCTCTTAACCGTTACGTCAGTTGAAAGCCTTGCCTGTCTGCACATCTTTGCAGTGGCTTTGCAAGACAATGGAGATGCTGTGGGTTAATGTAAGTAGCTAGTTAGTTTAAAACACTTTCCTTTCTTACTGTCAGAGTTTCTGAATTAGATTGTGCCAAGTGTGTCAGCCCAAACCTCTGTGGTCAGTTTTGGTAGAATCTTTTTACTTCAGGCTTGTATTTTGAAGACTGCAACATTATCCTAGCCACGGCGTAAAAAAAGCCCAAACATCGAACTTTGTCAGCTATTTTCTTAACTTGGAAATAGATAAATAGACAGAATAAATCCATATTCTACAGGATCTTCTCCATAGGAGCCATATGTTTCTCACTTCCACACAGAATCACTCTAACTTAGAGTCCTGTCTTATTAATAGTATAGTTTCTATAATGTGGAATATTAAATGAGACAATGAGTTAATTTATTTTTCTAATCGAACTATTTTCAAAGTAAGAAAACAGCTGACAAATTTAGAATATTGGGTGGTCTATGCCTTTAATGTTAGTCGGCACAGGACTAGATGCTGTATGGTAGTAACACATCTGCAGACCCCACTGGTTCTGGTACAGCATTGTATGTAAAACTGCAACTTTTCACTGGCATTTGGGTCTGCCAAGGCTTAAAATGAATGCACCTTCAATCTTAAACACACACATCTACTGTGTACCGTGTGTGTGTGTGTGTGTGTGTGTGTGTGTGTGCGCGTGCGCACCGTGCTGTACATGCGCAGAGCGAGGCCGGCGTGTTTTCCTCCGAGTTCGTTTGATTATGTCTTTGTCCGTCATCAGGGGGCTTTTAAGTGCAGGAGCAGAACCCCCAATCCCATGGTGACATAATGGTTAGACCCAAACTCCACAGGTAATGTATGAAGCTGTGCAGCTTTTAAATAAGCAAGCCTTGGATGGGAACAGAACCAAAGAAAACACTATATATCTAAAAGCTGGACCATAAATTTGCTAATGTGGTGGTGGAGAAAGAGAGAATGGGACTGCCTACGAGGTACTAATTTGTAGATCACTGACAAAAATGAGAGATGCACGGTGAGACTTCCAGAGGACCTTGGCGAGACATGCTGTGGAGGTTGGAGGTGCAAAGGAGGCGGGAGACACACAACGGGCCACAGCGCAGAGGAAAAAGCATGGCAGCTGTGAAAAACAGCGAAATTGAGAATTGACTATGATGAGGGCAAAAAAAATATTTGTATTCTTTCTTTAAACAAAAACACATCCAAAAGGCACACGTACTGCACACACCATAACTCCTAAACATAGTGACCCTCCTCCTGCCTAATAATTACAGCGTGTACCCAGCGTTCATTAGTGTAATACCAGCTGAATCAGATAATAAACCCTTTACTAACATGTTTGTTATTTCTGCCTGTGACGCCACTGGTAATTAATTCCAATCAATAAGAAGTCTTAGGCCTTAGGTTTTGTTGATCTTATTTCCTCTCCGTGAGGGAGTGCAAGGCTTATCCAAAGTACACAAACAGGCCACAGCACACAGAGACACGGAACCTGAACCTGCGTCCTACTGGCGCTTTTAATATCCTGCAGTGAAAGCTGGCTCACTCGCATCACTTGCAAACTTGTGACCACGTGTGTGTGCACGCGTGTGTGTGTGTGTGTGTCTGATAATATGTGATTACCCGGTTACTTCCTTTTATGTCGATGACATCGCAAACAAATTGTTCTCAGTTATATTTGTGGTTTCTGTGTGTTTACAATGTTGGCACTGTAAATGTAAAAGTACTGACGTTTTGACACATCCAGCAGGTACAGATCAGCATTAGAATTCATTTGGAGCTGGTTTTGTGTCTATGTAATGAAGTCAGTTCGCTTTTAGCTCAGTGATTATTATCAAAATCAAAAAAGTATTTATCTATCTATAGGCAAGAAGAGAAATTGCCATTCTGAAGCGGCTGCGGTGTCTGGATCCAAACACTTGCAACATCGTGAGGTGCAATGGAAGAGATCACATCTCTCTTGGACCAAAGTCTGCACTCTTACATGGAAGACAGAGCCAACCAGGGTCTTCCCATGGCAGAGCTAAGACCGGTTTTAAACCAGCTGGCTGCGGCTCTTTCCCACCTGAGCTCCATGGGAGTTGCTCACGCGGACCTCAAACCAGAAAATGTCATGGTTGTGGACCGTCGGCAGAAGCCACTGCGAGTCAAGTTGATTGACTTTGGCCTGGCGTGTCCAGTGTTTCCACTTCAGCCTGGTGTGTGTTTGCAGACCATCTGGTACAGGGCGCCTGAAGTGATGCTGCACATCCCTTTTAATGAGGCCATCGATATGTGGTCTCTGGGCCTGGTAGCTGCAGAGCTGGCTACTGGGTACCCCCTCTACCCCGGAGAGATGAACTATGAAGTGCTGAGCTTCATCATAGAGACTCAGGGCCAGCCAGCAGACTACGTCCTGGACTGGGAGCCTCCCTCAGAGCTCCTGTCCGGACACCTGCCTTGACATCGTGGACAGTGACGAACAGCATCTGGTTCATCAGGTTCAACTTCCTCCCTGGCTGCACAATCGCAGGGGAACAAGTCTAAAGAGGTGGGGGTCCAGCCTGAGACCAACACTGGGACCCATGACTGATTAAGGCACTTGGTCATAAGGCTTGCAGAGTTCTTCCACTTGAACTTCCGCCAAGATGAGCAGCTGTCGGCATCAATAGTTTGATCAAGTAAGTAACTTTTCACTTTTAAAATTCTCATAGGCGGCACAGCACAGCACGAATGTTCCAGGTTTGAACCTGCTGCATGTTCAAACCTGTGGTCTGTTTCCCCCCCCACAGTCCAAAGACATGAAGGTGATTAACTGGTCTGAATCCACAGGTCACCTGGGGCAATTCTGTGTGGAGTTTGCATGTTCTTCCTGTGTTTGCATGGATATGTTGTAAATAAATGTACTTACAATGTACAACACCATATAATATACTTGTGTGTTTCCTAAGAGCAGTGTCAAGAATCCAAAATAATTTTCATTTAGTTAGGATTTATTTGTAAAACATATAATTACACTTGTTTTTCTTAATAAGAATACAAAAAATAGCATGCTCTTTGAAATAGTGAGGCATACTCACAACTCAGCTGAGACTGTTCTGATGCATATTAGGACAAGAACGACTCAACTAAGTAAAGAGAAATGATACTTTAAAACATGAAGGTCAGTCTATCTGGAAAATTTGTAGAACTTTGAATGTTTCCTCAAAACCATCAAACACAATGATGTAACTGGCTCTCATCAGGACCCCCCCCCCCTGGAAAGGAAGATCAAGAGTTACCTCTCAGAGGAGACTCAGGCCTTCATCGCTGAATTTAATTTGACTGGATTGAGTTTGAAATGGATTAGTGTGTTTCTGCACTAGTATTTCATACTATACTTTTTCCACAAGTTTATGAAAATAAAAAAAATGATGATATTTGCACATGCTGAAGAAGTGGGCACACTATTTCTGCTAATAAAAAGACGGTCAAATGAAGTTTTTTATGCCACCCACCATTACCTCTGAGGCTTCCATGATATCTCGGTTTAACTCTGCTTCATGTGACACGTTATGACGAAAACCACACAGGAAAGCAAAAGTCCAGATAAACAAAAAGCCAGCAGTGTGTGTGTACGTAATGCAGCATTTACCGTTGCTGTATGTATTTACATTATTCTAAAGTTTTACATCTTATACGCCCGTGTATTTATTGCTTCTGCTCTCGAAGTGAGGGGCGAGTGGAAAGCTAAACACAGGTGAATGAGCAGCTTGTTTACTTTCCAGCATGAGTTTGAGACTGATAAGAAGTAAGCAGTCTCCGGCGAAACAGAAAAGCTCTCGTGGTGCCAGCGTCCAGTTTTAGAAAAAGCACTCATTCAACAGGACAATACAAAGGAAACAGCCACATGGTGCAAAAGAGAATGTGAGGATCTTTCATATCTCACTTCAAGATTACGTAAACGTGATTATATGATAAGTCTGAGAGGTGTAAGTGCAAATTCTTTTTCAGTTCCATCTATAACAATGCTGCACACGATCTTGTTCATACAACCTCAGTCTACAACAGATTGTTCAACTACGGCTGTAATGGACTAAGAAGTACAATATTTCCCTCTGAAATTCAGATAAGAGGTAAAAAGGAGCAGGCACATGGCTGACTGCTGTTGGTGCTCAAGCACCTGCCCTTTTGGTGTCTGACTAGACAGCAGTGGATCCAAGACAAGTGCTCCGGTGCCCCTCAGAATGTCTGTACAAGTTGCTGAAAAGGAGCATAAACCTGAAACAACCAAGTAACGTTCTTCAAAATAGTGCTTAAGCATAGCACTCAGATTTACTGAGTTACTTTATAATCACTGTTATGTAGTTTCAGTGTTTTGCATGATGCTGGATACCGGCATCTCAGAAGGAACTTCCAACTAGTTAGATGCGTAGCTGTAGCTGATCCATGACATTTATCAGTAGTAGCATTTAAAGTTACTTTGGGGGTTGGGTGTTGGTTCCATAAACTCTGAAAATTCAGGTTTTCAATATTCCCTAGACTACATCAGTTCTAATTCAATTAGACAAATTCTAATCTGAAAGTCATAAAATCCTGTCTCTCTCATTGGATTGGTTAAATTCAGACGCCAAAATTCAAGATGAGAAATTCAAGCTTGAACATCCAGGCTAGCATGAATTAGAAGAAGAATTAGAAGATGAATTGTTCAAGCCTGAACAAAACGGAACTCATCAGACATACAACAAAATGTTATAACTAACTAATAACTAAAGAATCAGTATCCATGGCAGCCTGGTTGCTCAACTTTAATACTGCTTATGTTCATATATTCAAAATGTTTTTTATCCTTTATTGCCATTGTACATGTACAACGACATTCAGTATGCAGTACCAACCTACATAGGAGAAATGTAAATACAAACTATAGGCATGAATTATCTAAAAATATCAAATATAATCACGTGTGTGGCACTGTAGATGTCTCTGGATGTGAGACTGAGCATGGGTCCTTGTCGTCATCTGACATCCTGACTTTTACTGAATAACAATACAGTTTCAAACTAAATCCAGTGTCATTAGTTGTGTGTAAGTGTAAACAACGCTGGTACAGGAGATAAGGCATCTTTCACTGTACTTCTCTTCTGGCAGCCCTAAAAAGTATACTACCATTGCTGTGTATTTAGTGGAAACTGGCTTTTCGGCCAATTCTATTGCCATTCAGTTTTAAGAAAAGCAAACCTGATGGATGTCTCTACAAGTGAACCAAAGACAAATGGAAATGTACTGTTGGTACCTGGGAGACACAGCTTTCACATATTTAGCCAAAAGTAGTGAAAAATGTACATGAAACGGTCTTAATCCTATATTGGCTGGAGCAATCGCCTCCATAAAAAAAGTGGTGTGTGTGTGTGGAGGGGGGGGGACTCTTGGCTGTTAGATTTATAGACAGAAAACAGGCCCTGTGTGACAAGAACCTGAAGCTAAGAGCAAGCAAATTCACAATCCTTAATCACCAAATTGGGAGTTATAAATTCACTGGGTTTTTAATAGGCTGTCGACACAGCAGAGTTTACCAGTGCACTACATGTATATAATGCCATCTCATGTGGAGGCCCACATTTGGTGTATGACAGTGAGTGTTTGTCTATATGTCTGGATGTGTCCTTTTTATGCATATGTGCTCACCGTTACGTCTCCACCATGCCTCCATGTGTGTCTTTATATCTCTGTGGCTGTTTTGCGTCTTTTTTCTTGCATCTATATGAGCGGGTGCATTCGTTCATGCGTGTGTGGCCCTGCAGTCAATGGCCCATTGCATTTTCCCTCGATAGCCGTGAAGGAGGGAAATGACCTTAAATATGCCCAGCTTTCTCCCCCAGTCCGTATTAATGTTAATCTATCAGACTGGGAGTCTCCCTCGCCATACAACGCCGCCAATGTTCCCAGGGCCTTGGGGTGCAATCAGTGTTCACTCTAAGGGTGGGAATTAAAAACACACACACACACGCACACCACGATCTCTTGCTGATTTTTTTTCGCCAAACAAGCAGACTTAAAGCACTAAAGCTGCCATAGAAGACATAGGTGTGCTTGGAGAAGGATGAGAAAAAAGAGGATGAGTAGTCGTGAAGGGAGGGAGGTTAAAGGCTGACCTGGGGCCAGAACAGCTGGGAAAAGTCATGCCTAAAAGAATCAATTCGTTGTCCCTACACCACCGTTGTAAAGTTGTATTTGAGCAAAGCACCTCAGTCAATTGACTGTTGCTATATCCCGTCCTCCTTAGTCACTGTTGCTACACATGTAAAGCTTTCTAAGACGGTGGTGGCAGATATACCAAACAATGGGTCCTTGAGGACCTGAGGCTACTATTATTTAGCCAGGGACCATTGATATTTCTGTCTGAAATGACTCTAACATTAACCCTGTTTGGTTGCTCTCATGTAGGCCTACTTGTTTGCATTTTTAATTTACTGTATGATTGTAATGTTAAAACATTAATAGTGAATGTGCTAGTCATGAACAGGGCTTTTTTTATGTTACCTGTGACCACTTAAACTACTGTAGGTGGTTAGTGATGTGCTAATGCTTGGTTGCTACTGCAGTAGGCTACCTAGCCAGACATGCTAACATAGAGATGGAGAATGCACATAATGCACAGTGCAGCTGGCTATGGGAGCAGGTTTAATGCATCCTGCAGTTTGGGCGGATTTAGGTTGGATCGTCGTCCCATACCAGATGAACGATATCAGAGTTCGCTTGTAACCAGACGGAGACCACTTCTTCAACAAGGCCTTGGTCAGGTTGTTTTGGTCCGGATTTAATGTGACTGCTGAGTTCATACCTGCCAAAACAAACCGTGCAAAGGTAGTAAACGCTCCAGGATTAGATTCAACTGCTCTAAACAAGGCAGGTGTGAAAACGCCCTAAGAAATGCAAAGCTTGAAATGCCTGTTATGGCTAGTGACAGAGGCTAAAATATGGTCTATTGTGCTGGTGAAGCTGCAGTCGGGCACTGAGGTTACACTGGTCAGCTTCCACGGGAAAAAAAATGCTGCTGTGTTTACCTGTGTGAATATTTACCCCAGAACTGGATGCTTAAGAATATTTAATTAGACACATGCAGAAATGTCCAAAAGCCTCTGGCCAAAGTAAACATGTAAATAAAAATGAAGTCCTCATTGACAAAGAACTAACAAGTACAGCCAGTTCCATTTTAAAGGCCTGAGGTTTGTGGTCTCCTGCGACCACTTAATTTGATTTAAGTAATCAGTTTAGAAATGTGTATAATTTAACGTCTCCATCTCTGACTGGCCTGATTCACAATGGATTCCTGTCCCACCGTTCACTGCTAAAACTAAGGCAAAAACTAGGCTTTAAGATGGAGTGGATGCAGCTTGAAAGTTTGAGGTTTGTGGTAACGGTTTTGCGGTTGTGTTTGCAATTGTGACTGAGGCCAAATGATGGACCGAATGCAAAGAGCCAGTGAAGAGAAAGTAGGCTGAAGAGCAACTAAAGTAACTATTAAAGGAGATGACTAGACAGAGGAGAAAGGGGTAATCTGGATAGATGGGAGGCGACAGAAGAAAGAAAGAAAGAAAGAAACAAAGAGGAGATAAACATCACTTGGGAGGTCATTAGGTGCTGTTCAGTCAGCTCTGCAGGATGGGGGGCGAGATGGTCGAAGAGGTGGAGAGAAAAGTTTTGGTCATTTGGGTAATCTTTGTGCAGATCTGGCCACTTATTTGGAAAGTCCATGCTAAGTGCAAGCTGGGAGTAGCAGTTTCAAGGGAGGTTTGTGGAAACAAACTGCTAATGTGTTTTTTATTTGTAGCAGCGAGATCTTATCAAGATCCATGGCATAAACTGTTTGGACTGTTTAGAAACATTTCACCCTCTACCTGCAGTCCAATCTTTCCCTTTCTCTCTCCCAGCCATGGCTCATATAGCCTTCATATAAAATCCAAAGACTTTTCTATGACCATGAATTAGTTTCCAACTATATTCTTCTCTTGTAGTCCTGTTTTTATCCCCAGTTAGCCCCACCATGACATAAATGCTTGTACGGTGACGTAGTTGGTCGTGTGAGAACCAGAAATACTACACGCTGACAATATAATTCTATTTGGATCACATCTAGGTTTAATTACCATTGAAGGTGGACTTCTGCTGACGTGAAGCATCAATATTTGTTTAGCTTTTAGACACTTTTGTATCATTAAGTTGGATTTATTGGAACTTACAAAAAAACAGGGAGAGTTTCACAGATGTAATACCTCTGTGTGAAACCTATTTTGTCAGGAACTGGAAATTACAGTAACTCCAACATGACAGAAATGCTCCATAACTGTGGAGCTAGACGTGATGTGGACAGCCTGGCTAAACATACTCCAATAACAAAGATGATGCATTCCAAGCTGTGCCACTGGCTTCCCGTCTCCTAAGTGGACATGGTCAACTCGTTGCGAATGTCATGTGGATGGAGAGATGTGAGACGGGGGCTGTGCAGCGCTGTTAGCCTGCCTTTGTTGTTATCTTACATGCTAACTAGCTTTGAATGCTTGATAAAATCACCTGGTGGAGCAGGTGTAGAGTGACAGCCTCCTATTAGAAATAGCTTCAAATTACAGTGAAAACATTGATTGTCTCTGGCTAGTGTTATGACAATGCCTAATGGTACTATTTATTGACTACTGTTATACCTCAACAACATCTGTGTTGCAAGATCTCCTGAGGGTGTTGCTGAGACGGAGGGAGGTCTCGAACAAAGTTAATTGACCCCTGATCTGTCCATTTCAAAAATACCATTTTATGTGGCTTGTGAAAACTGAGTCCAACATTTACGTCCTTCACTACCGGACGAAAGAATCTCTCATAATCTGTGGTGACGTTTACATCTCCCATCAGACTGAAACAGACTCAGGACCTGCCGCTAGTCTCCTAAAGGAGCAGGGCAGTGGTCAGACCCATGTGACACAGATACAGGAAACGACTCTTAAGTGGAGTGTCTCAATCCTATATCGTCTCTGGCCTAGATACACTATGTCAGTAATCAATGCCATGTTCAAGGGTCCTTATCCAGCTGTGGGCCTCCTGAATAAGTCCTCTGAATGACACAGTGGACCTTAAATCTGTCACTGTTGTTTCTGGTGAAGTACTTTGTAACAGTCCCGAGTGTTCATGCAGCTGATGTATTCGACTTGACTCAGACTTGACACATCCTGACTCATACCATTACTAGAGGCTGTTTCAGGCCGCACACACCTCTCCCCACAGCCTATCATAACACTATTTCTTCATCTTTTGTCTCTTCGTTTCTCATTCGTTTAATATTTGTTTTTCATGTTATTTTGCAGACCAAAATAGACATTCCCCTTCCCGTTTCTGCTCCCGTGATTCCATCTCATACACGTCAACCCGTCCAACCAGGTGGTTTAATACATCAGCTCCCATCTGCCGTCACTCCACACCTCAGTGCGGCTAATGTTGCTGTCTGGTTGTCATGGAAACCAAAACGGCAGGTCCCGCTTTGGCCCCAGCTCGCCGTAGCGGGGCCCTATGCACCATGTGCCTGCGACGGCCAGGAGCCGGTGGTTTGTTATGGCGTGTCGCCACCCTCTGCGAACCACACGGCCTCCTGTTTGTTTGAACAAGGCCCCCGATGCCCGGCTGTTCTCTCGCTGTGGAGGAGAAAAATGAAATGTAAAAAGCTGTCAAAGCTCAGCTGTCACAGAGAGAAAAAGGGAAGAGAGGGAGAGGAGAGAGGGTAAGGGCGTATGAAGAGAAAGGACTGGTGGAAGTGAGCAAGCGAGTAAGAGCAGGAGGATGTAAAAAAAAAAAAACAGTAAGGATAAAGAAATGGAGATACAAATATACGGACGGAGTAGAGGAAGAGGGGAGAGGTGATGGACAGAGATAGAAAGCTTGTAGTTGTAGTGCAGAGGAGGAGGAGGACTGCAAATGTATGTCAGGAGGACAAGTGAGGTCTGTCACTACTGCAGCAGGGTGGGCCACTCCCGTTTCCATGACTAATTGAAATCTTCCACTGGACTACTGAGGCCTCGCTTCTTTCCGACACCACCCGTCTCTCTCTTTTTCTGCTCCCTCGTTATTTTTCTCCTCCCCTCTCTCAGGCACATCTTGTCTCCTCCAGCACTGCCGCACGGCACCCATACAAGTGTGTGCTGTACGTGTGTGATGAGACGGAAGCGTGGATTCATGGTCAGAGGCCAAATTTAGACTTCCTCGTACTTGCACGACAGTTTCCCAATGGGTGTAAGGTCGTAGAGGCCTTGACATATGTCATGTGGCTGCACATAGATGTGGAACCGTTAAGAAAACCTACATGCAGGGTGGAATTGCTCCGAAACTTTTGCTATATCGAACGATTGACGAACGGGACGTATCAAATTTTCCATTTGCTGTGTAAAAAAAGTTTTTCTTAGCGTCACAATTTGAGCTATTATGTCTCAAAACATGAAAGAAATGAAAAGCCAAATCAGGATATTATTTTAATGCCTTGTACGTATGCAGTGTCTCGCAGCGTGGTATCCAGTTCTCTTAATACATCGTAGATTAAACAGTTTTCCATTATCTTTCCAAAAGCCAATTTTCCAACCTACACCCATGACAGCAATTGTGTGAGTGTGTATGTGTGTGAGGGGGGGGGGGGGGCTGGGGTTGGTGGGTGGGGGCGTGTGCTGATGAATGAGTTTCTTCCCAAACCAGGACCCAGGTCTGCAAACAGCATCAGTCATACTGCCAGAGTAAATTACCCATTAATCATCTCTATCTTATATAGTGCTGCTAGTCAGATTGGGTAATTTGACGATATTGACCGTAACACAAGAGCAGATTTCACTGTTCTGTGTGGAATCAGGCCACTGTGGGCAATGTTGCTTGTGAGCTTTATGGAAATATTTGATTTACATGAATCTTTTTTTTTTCCTTTTAGTCAATGTAACAAAGCACCTTGACTTTTGAGGCGTTTGATAATGTAGATTAGACAAAAAGCACCACTTCTCATCTTACTTTAACTATAAATTGTCTATATATATATATATATATATATATATATATATATATATATATATATATATATATATATATATATATATAATAGCAAAATAGTGCTTTAACAACTTTACAACAAACAAAATAAGCAAAGCAAAAATATTTTTCAAATACATATGTGTAATTTAAGGCACAATTCAAAAGGGATAAAACAATTATTTGTCTCTGGCAGTTGATGACTGTACATATTTCTTTCTGAAGTAAGGTCTCATGGGGCTCACCTGAATGGGAGGCACTTCACCCCTTTTATTTCTTCAAGATGAATACACAGGATGAGTACACATTCTGCAGTGCCACTGGATGACAGTCTGCTGCTTTTAAGGGTCGTTAGAGGCGAGGGAGCTCCAAATGAACATCAGACCAAATAAAATCCATGCTGATATCTCTTTCCATCTAAAATTGACCATAAACTTTAACAAGATGTTCTCTGTGAGTGAGGGGCCACACATAGATGGAGGGTGTGTGTATGTGTGTGTGTGTGTGTGTGTGTGTGTGTGTCAACCCCTCAGCGCCCTGGTGCTATATGCTAGCAGGCGGCAGAAGAGGGGTCCAGTAACGGGTCAGTAGCCAATACAGACACCGAGGGGTCTATGTAACACACACCCTGCAGAACACAAGTCCACTGGGGCACAGCTTGATCCTGACTCTGCCTGCCTGACTAACTAAGCCACATATTTATCACTTACCCCAGTGTGACCGTGGCTGTTGCACCAAACACGTCAACCCTAGGGTGATTCATATCAACTGTGTGCATTTTGTCCAGAAATGGGTGATTAATTGCCTTTTAATCAGGCTATTAAAAGCCCTGTCGAAGCTATAAGAGGAGCCCCGCTTACTAAACTGACCATGTGTGTGTGTGTGTGTGTGTGTGTGTCTGTGTGTTGGAGACCACTAGCAGACCGGGTCGAGTTTCCTCAAGCGAGAACCCGCTCGCCATTTTTCTCAAGTTGAGCGGAGTGCTCGGAGGTTGAAACCCAAACAGATGATTTGAGAGAAGGCACAAAAGCATGAAACGCGATTAGGTTTCAACATGCTACGAGCAAGAGCTACTATTTTATTACATTGCCTGATCAAATTTATAAATTGAATTAGGTGTCTTTTATCAATCCAGACAGCTATTGATTTCATCTCAGAGGGGATACTCTGGGATGCGGTATGGGTTATGTGTGGGGGTGTGAGATGATGGAAAAATATGAACGTTTATGGGGTGTTTTGCTGGTCTACAGTGCTTCCATATGGATTTTAAAGTAGTTTTGTTGTACGGACGTAATGGGAGAGATATATGAGGCACAGATTTGCTCCTCAGTCTGTGTGAGTTTCAGGCAACCACAACTTTTATCAGACCATCTCACACTTTTTCTGAGACCATGCCAAAGGATATTGAAAATTCATATCATATCCCACCATCACACACTTTTTTGTGCACCACGGTTTCCATATTCTGTATATTTTTCCCACCTCAGTCATATATTTACTTACAACTAGTTGAGACCACACACAGTATTAATGTCATGTGTGTCAGTTTAGGCTATGACATCATGATACCAGCAGGTCTTCAGTGACGTCATGGCTTAGTTTAAAGCCGTAGCTCCTGCAGATACCCTGCTCCATGTGTTTACCCTGCATCTGGCCTCGGGCCCAGCAGAGGATGTACTGCCTGCCTGCACCAGCCCAGGAAGTTCATCCTGCCTCAGGGGCTGCTGACGCAGTTCTGCTCTGAAATAATCCAGCCTGTTCTCCGCACATCCATCACTATCTTGTTCAGATCAGCCACCAAACAGAACAACTACAGGCAGGACTGCAGGAAAAAAAAAAAAAATCACTGGTGCGCATACAGATATTCACAGTCAGGAAACGGGCAGGACAGACCGACCACAAACCTGTTCCAGCTTCTCCCCTCTGGTAGGTGCTGCTGTGCACCAAAGCAACCAGACACAAGTACAGTTTCCATCTAACATGCACATATCATCACTGGCAAATATAAATGGAGGCACACTGTACACTGTATAATATATACAGGCATGTACTATCATATACACCACGCTCATGTATATAATGTAACCTGTTACATTCATCATCCAGGATCTTTGCACTGTTGCAGTATTGTGCACACTTTTCATTGTTTTTAAATGCACATACTTAGTATATACATATACACATATATCTGTCCATATTAGTTAAATATGTATGCACAGATATATACATATAGTATATTTTCATGTTTACCTTCGTTCAGCTCTGTAGACCTTGTTTTTTTAGCTTTATGTATGTGTCTGCGTAAGCACACTGAGAAAAGCGGAGTCAAATTCCTTTGCATGTGGACACATATGTAGCCAATAAAGCTGATTGTGATCTGCGTTGAATTATTAATGCAGGCGAGATGGTGTTTGCATTTTATTGCAACACTGATTTTTAATGTTAAGGTCATCTCTGACTCCAGCTGGTCTTCTTGCATGCAGACTGTGTGGGTCCCTTGAAGGTTATGTATAGCCTTGTACCACTCTTGTTAAGGCTGCAAGTAGTAATTATTTTCACTCATCGTGGATTAAGCCCTTGGACATACAAGGATTGGAAAAGAGGAGGAGGAGGAGGAGGAGGAGGAGGAGAGGAAGAAGACGAAAAGAGAAAACAAAGATGCCAATGTTGTCTCCGCTTTACCAACCAACATCGCTGTATGCAAATGCACGCATGCACGGTGAAACACACGTGGCGAACATAAGGTACTATACACCAGCACACACACACACACACACACACACACACACACACACACACACACTTGAACACAAAGGCACCGAGGGCCTCTCTACACTACTTGGGGAGCAACCTCGCCACCCCCTCTGAACTCTGATTGGTCAGCAACACGTGTGTGTGTGTGTGTGTGTGTGTGTGTGTGTGTGAGAATGTTGCTTCAGCGTGTGGCTGTGCGTGAGTTGTCATGACGTGGTTTGCACAGCTCACTGCGCACATACTAAACTGTACCTGCCACATTATAAATCTTTGGGGAGAGGGGCAGAGAAAGTAAATAAGAAAGGTAAAATATGGCGGACTGGAGATGGAGTGAGGGTGTATGTGCGTTATTATGTGTTGCATTGGTTTTATGCAGAGGTGTATCATATTCTTGAATTATCCTGCAACAAGCAGGTGGAAGCCTTATGGACGAGGCGGTTTCGCTGGTACCTGACCAAAGCAGACTATGAATTCCAGAAGGAGCGGCTGTTACACGTTGTTATTATTTTTACGTTTTATTTTCCTAAGTTGCTCACTGGAAAGAATTCCTGCGTCTACCTGCCTCGCCTGCAGTGTAATGAGGTGAAATTATTCTCCGACCTGCCTGCCGACGGCATCATTTAGTCAGTCAGCATTGGGGATCTGGCTCTGTGCCTGAGAGACGCTCAAACTTTGCTAGCCTCGCAGTCACGACTGCGCCTGTGTTTTCACTCAAAATAGTAAAAAAAAAAAAAAAAAAAAGCAGAATTGAGGCTCTCCAATTAATTTCCATTTACATATTCCTGGCTAGAGTTTCCAGATGGGGCATAGGGGTGGGGTTAGGGCGAGATGGGGGGCGCATTGGCCAGGAAATGAGACGCCATTTCACGTCGATTATTTGTTTAGGTCATTAATAACTCCCGAGGTGCAACGATTCATTTAGAAATTAGCAAAATAGGTGGAAGTGCATGGGGTTTGCACACAGGGAGGGTGGAGGTGTTCTCACCATGGCACACACACACACACACACACACACACACACACATAGACATTCATGTTCCTGCTGTGGTGACATTTACCAGTAAACAGTCCCTGGATTAGTTGCAGTTTGTTTGCTTTCAGGTGACTAACGCTGCCACTTTGGATGTGAGCTCCTTGGATAACGTGGCTCACACTGTGTCACCAGCTCCACAGGGGGAGAGGCGGGGCCGATGGGGAAAAGCGAGAACAGACGGTGGCACTGAAGAAATAAAGAGGGAGAATGTAATGAACAACGTGAGAGAGGGAGGTGGAGACACTTTTGGGTTCAATTGGATTAAAGGGATAGTTTGGATTTTTGCGACGTGGGGTCGCATGAGCCCGGTGCCTCAAGGCCACCTGACTTCATTGAAAAAAAATAATTTCACGTCACAGAACACGGGAGCTTGCTGTGCCACCACTGTCTTGATCAATCAACTAACATGTTAGTCCGGATCCAAACTAAGTATTTGAAACACCAAAGTAACTAAGTGATCCAGGTGGTGGTGGAATAGCCCCTCTCATGTTGTGCGAGGTAAAAATTGCTGTTTATGTCAGCGGCATCTGGTGGCTCTGAACTGAACAAAGAGGAGGAGAAAACGGCTTCAGTTCCCTGTTGAACGGGCTGTCTGGCGGTAATGTAAAGCACTGCAAATATTCCAATGTAGAGTAAACTTTAACTGATGTCAAATGTTTTGCTGCAGTAAATTGCTTAGCATCTACCCCTGCCTGCTCCTCTAGACTGGGGGCGTGTTGACTGCCGTCTACTGTAAGTAATACACTGACTTTAGATGCTTCATACAACACCACTTCAGATACTCTGAACTATCCCTTTAAGCTGATGCCCTATGTGACACTTAAAACTGTGCTACTCTGGTATCAGAATGTCTTTCATTATATGAGCAAAATAAACCAAAGTACATCAGTCTTCTGTTAACAGACACCATGATGGACAAGCACGACTTACTTCCAGCATCACTGCATCCCTCCCCTGTGGTAACCTTCTGCTCAGTTAAAGATGGGAGGTAAACTTTTTTGCTGGCGGGCTGCTCTATATGTGATTTATTTATTTATTGCAACAGGGTTAGATTCAATCCCCAGAGTATCAACAGTGCATGTAAATAACTGAATCCAAATAAGACCATAGCTGGAGTGCAGCCAAAAGCTGGTCACGTAAGCTCAAGAAAGAGAAAGAGCGATGTTGTCATAGAACACGGAGTGAATGAGAAGCAGAATGAAGAGGAGGAGGAGGAGGAGGTGAGCAAAACATGAAGTCATGGCCCTCACAGTGAGATCCCAGTTCTCCGCTCCA